>NC_137455.1:33962604-34611979 GCF_964235325.1 Thermobia domestica | reverse complement strand
GCTGCCACTTCACGGAGCATCTAATACACTGATAGATTTCTTGATCTATTTGTACAGATATTTAATGGTTGATTTGTACGGAGAGTACGGAGATACTTTCCCGAAAAATGCCTCTGCATAGCGTGTCGCAGTGGCTTCGTAGTCAGGGATAAAAGTGGATTTGAAAAGGTAGGGGGACGCATGACGTCACACCGTCACCCGTACCTATCTTTGTCCATTGTAATTTATTTAGAAAGTGGGGGACGCCACAGATATTTTCGGGAAGTGAGGGAGCGGTGTCCACCCGCGTTTCCCCGCACTTTTACTCCTGTTCGCAACTCAAGCTTCTTATACAGTATAGTTTTACTTATTCAAGTATGAAAATGATTGCTTCTCGTGTGTGTAACATCCTGCCATAGTATTGTACTGTATTAAAAGATTTATGCTTCACGTTTTATCAGTTGTGACCTGCTACAACAACAATAAAGATTAAACATTTGCGCCATGGGTTGTGTGACTTTTTAATCATTCTATTCAAAAGATGAATCTTACATCTATGGGAGTAAATCTGCATTGGGTCAGATCTGCGCTTAGCTCTGGCATATAGGATTCTTGGTTTGATACAAGATCCCATCAAGTGGGCTTTGTGGTATCCACTGTGTGGAGGGGTTTTCTCATGGTTTTCCAGCCTGCCTTAACCTCGGTCGATAACAGTGAGACGTTCAATTTATAAAAAGAAAAAGAAAGAAAGAAAAATCATGGATCGGCCCGAGCCCGTTCAGACCTCTATCAGATATACAAGACTTTTAACTAGTTCCAACAGAGAATTTTGTATCTCAAAACACCTAACGAGAATAAAATAACATTTCAAGCGACAAGACATGAAGGAAAGTAATGGATGCAAATACGTCTTGCATCATTTACCGTTTGTCTGACGACATTTAAGCAAATGAGGTAATAAATAAACGAATCAAAGTTAACAATGCAATAAATCGAGAAACAAAAGGGGTTTTAAAAAAAAGCAAAAGAGTGCAAAGATCTTACTAAACAGGTGGATTATGCACAATGAAGAGAAGTTTGGTAAAGACCAAGAATATCCTTTGGCGTAGATAAATAACTAAGGCCTTAATTAGAAGTGTTTGTTTGTAATACGTAAAGAGTTCGTTGATGTCGAGAACAATGCATAAGGTACAAAAAACAGCCTTCTTTATTCCATATTTCCTAGTCTACAATAGATGAAAAAAAATTACTGGAAAACAAACTCTCTCCGACACACCCATTTCTTATCTTGTGTAAGACGAGATTATTTCTCCTGTAATTTTTACTCCTGTGCCAATGTTGTTGGATTGTTCTTCCTCTTTGTAGTGTAGTTCTCGCATCAATGCTTTTTGTTCTTATACGTTACGCACACACAATGCCCACAAGAAAACGAAATGAGGGAGGTACTTGTAACATTTTGGAAAGCGCCAAAATTGGCTCAATTTCTTAACTGTTACGAAAGCCTTAACTGTAATTTTATTCATAGAAGTCTAGGAGAAGGACGTTCAATCTGTTAAGCTTTACGAAAAGTTTTCTCTAGACCTTCACGCCTTCTCTCTCTCTCCCGTTTTCCTGTTTTTACCATCTAATGCTACTTACTTCAATCCTTTCCCCCCTTTTTTCCTATGTTTTTTGCTGCTACTGCGGATGGGATTAGTCTGTACGTCGAGAGAACAATTGATGGCAAAACTCTGTACATACAATGTATTTTCTGTTACTTTTTTTTTGGACGGGGGTACACTGTTTGAAAACGTACTTAGTGTTGTTGAAAGAGGGTCTTACAACTTGAAAGACGAACTTAGTGCTTTGCATAAATTTACTTTTTTTTGGTCTCAATTAAAGCGACAGAAATAAATACTTTACTATACTTTACCCAGAGTGCTCTTGCAGTGAGGTGTGTAATCAGTGGATCACGCTAAAGTGGACGCTTAGAGATGAACGTGTTCCTGGTAAAAATGAAAGTAAATATTTTATCTAAAATCTCGCATTTTGTTATTTAGGATAAAGGAGACTGATGATTAATGAAACTGGGAGAATATGAAAAACAGATGGAATGAGAATGTGGGAGAATCTCGAAAAAAAAAGTACGTGAACGCGATGTTGTCCACCACAATCGCACATCGCCTGAGATGGAGCAAGGGACTCTGGTATCTGAGACAGCCCGCCATATCATCTTGTATCCTGATGGAAAATGGTTACGCTATTTTACTTCATAATTTCCTCTACTAATATTCAATAATATCAAGTTCATAGAAGCTACCCAGAGTGAGTGAAGAGCTCCCTCGTGGCTAAGCGGTTAGCGTACGTGCCTTTGGCGTGGGAGACCCGGGTTCGATTCCCGGCGGGAGCTCATGTGGTTCGGATTCCACATTAATCAGTAGGTCCACGTCTCATATAGCCTCGCTGCTGAAAGGGACGCTAAACTAAAAATCAACTCAACTGAACCCAGAGTGAGTGAAAAAAAAAATCTAGTGAAAATTGTTTCTAATCGTTTGAAATACAAATAATAATTAATTATAGTGAAACAACTCTTAATAGGTACAGTCATCATGTCCAAAATTATTGTCGCATGTCTATAAATATGTTGTAGGAATATAATTTGATAACAATTTCGCCCGGTATTTTGCTATAATGTTAGTATGTGTATAATCGGCAAAGACATGCATGTGGTAAATTTCATGTCAAAAGAGCAATAAATAAGAACAATATAACGAAAAAATTATTTTCTTGTCCATTTAGCAACATTTTGTTTAACTCATTCTAATTTTCGTATTTATAATTCTTTTTCTATGAAATTTACCAGAAATATACATTTCCCGATTATACACACAGTAACAGTATTAAAAGTACCCTACATAATCATTATCAAATTATATTCCCACAACAAGACAGTTATAGATATGCGACAATCATTTTGGATATGACTACTTTCGAATGTCACAATTTGTAGTATGATGCTTATATTTTGTAACCTGATCGATTTCTGTTAATTATTTTAATCCATATATGTACCTATTGCTTGACTCATTTTGGTAATAAAATAAAAATAACATTCAAGATGAGATGATAATTGACCGACCAACTGAAGGATGTGATAGAGGACGTGAAAGTAAGATAAAACCAGTTGAGAATGCTCCAAGAATGCCAGAACGAATTTTAAAAGAATTATTTTTCTTATTAACTTCTACAGGATTTATAACAATTTTTCTATGTACTATTATTATTATTATTATTATTATTATTATTATTATTATTATTATTATTATTATTATTATTATTATTATTATTATTATTATTATTATATATCCATTTATAACTTCCTTGAGTATTAAATTATTTCCATATGTTTTGTTTAAGAGTTCTGTTAAAACGTTCTACGTTATATTGTTTTACGAAGACAGGTGCTCAAAATGGAGAGCTCAAAATTGAAGAATTCGCAAAATATCATCTCTCTATGACTTATAATTTCCGAGATATGGCTGCTTAAAACTTCGGAAATCGGAACTTTTTTGGCCAATATCTGGGAAACGGTGACCAGTTGGCCAGTGCCCACTGGTTACTATTTAGTACCCAAAATCTTCACCATCATCTTAGGTATTGATCAACACCAATATGAACTTTCTATGACTTACAGTTTTTGAGATATGACTCCTTAAATCTCTCGAAATCAGAACTTTTTTGGACAATATTTCAGGAAAGGACAAATTGACGCGGGAGATTTCATAATTTCTTTCAGATAGTTTTGGTGCTCTATCGAATGGAGGGCATAGGTCAAAATTGAAAAATTCGCAAGTAGCAGACACAAACACATACAGATATAGAGAATTCAGTAATGTACTTTTTAAGTTCGTTGAAAATATCCAATGACATGAGTGTAAAGCAGTATCGTTTTCACATGAGTGATTGAAAAACTGGCAAAGTCGCTAATGTAACTTTAATAGATATTAATATACTTAAACTAGATTATAAACGTACCTACTTTCCTACTGAGAAACAAGGTTAAAATAATTGTGTGTCGTCGCGTAGCATAATCACTAATGCTCTCGTTTTTGGTGTGACACTCGGTCGAAAAGATGGAACAGATTTTTCAGGCCAGCTGTCCTGAGTGAGATTTTTCTGGTTTTTTTCCTCATTTATACACACAGAGCCCGAAGTACAAGGTATGGCATAAAAATATATGTAAAACCTGACCGTAATAGGGTACACACACATGTCGTAATGATACTAAATACACTGCCAACAACGTGAATAATACTGTCACTAAACACACTGCAAGAAGACGCTAGAAATATTAATTTTAGTCTAAATAATGCTAGTTTAGTCACTAGACAACATTTAAAAGGTGCTAAATTTCTATTCTAACGATATAAATGAACGAATTGTTTTTGATAAAAAATATCCTGAAAAATTTCTAAATCAAGCGACAAAGTGCTACATTGGTAACACTGATAACAAGAGACAAACGACAACCGCTTCATGTTTCCGCGCATGTGTATAAAATTTTGACGTACAATTATATGATCTCAAGCATTGCCCCAATGATCAAACCATAACATACTAATCCGTCAAAACTAATGAAAACAAGGTAGTAGATCATTTTGACATGCTATAGTTGCTCACATTTTGTATGTTCATGGCGCACCATCCGTAATGTCAAAAAATCTATATATTTCCTTATGTCCACCATTAGAAGGCAATTCATTTGTACACATTAAAGTATGCCCAAATTTGAAGATGTGCATTTTTGAGTCGTTTCGGGATCTGTGTGTATCAAGAAAATGCCTGGACGGTAGCTAACATAATGGTCGCAGGCCACTTCCTTCCTTCCTTATTCCCTTCCCTTCTTCCTCTCCAATTTCTCGGGTACTGTCATCGCCAAGTAACGTCATCCCTCTTATTTGTGACGGGCTAACACGGCCATAGATGCCGAAATCCCACAAATATATTTCCTAATCTTAATATTAAGGTTCAAATAATATCTTCTCAAAAAAATGTTTTAAGATCTATTTTCCTCTATTACCTGATATCTCTAACAGTATTAAGGAATCTGATTTATTAGCCAAACCCCCTTTATATAGTATTTCATCTGTCCGTCCGTCTGTCAGTTCGTGCGCGACGCAAACCCATAGCTGTCCATATGTCCGTTTGTTTGAAAGTCAAAATATTTAGAATTACTTGATGGATCATAATCAATTTTCAGCTGGAGATGCGGTGGCTCAGTGGCAGAGAGTTCATTTCTGGTGCATGGGATCCCTGGTTCGATCCCAACTCGGGCCAAGTGGACCTAATGGTAGACAAACACCGTGAACCCTGTTTGCTTTCTCGGGGTTCTCCTGTTTCCTTCCATTTTATTTATCCCACCATTGCATTCATTTCTCATCATCACTGTCTCCTTTAGTCTAGCCAGCATAATCGTGTGACGTAAAACTGAATTTTGAACAGGATGTATAGAGTGAAAACTTAACAATCAAGTTAGTTGAGGGAGGTGATCCATTCTCCGGAAGTGACAAAAACCATCCGTTTCTCGGTTTTAAGGGTCTTCACTACACTGAAATTAATCTCCCGCATTTTTTAGAGTTTTTCTGTAATATCTTCAAAACTAATAAAAAAAAATATTCGAAAAGCAGAAACGTAGTGAAGTAGACAATACAATTTTGAATGTGATACCGTTATCACAACCCATCTATCTGCTTTCGATTTGCAACTGTAGATAGATTTAGCATTTTTTGCGGGTTCTGTAAATAGCGGCATACCAAAAGCAGATAAAGGTATGTGAATTGTGGTTAAGGTATCACATGTGAAATCGTATTGTCTAGTTCACTACGTTTCTGCTTTTCGAATATTTTTATTTGTTTTGAAAATATTACAGAAAAACTCTAAAATTAGCGGTAGTTTAATTTCGCTGTAGTGAAGGCCCTTAACGTTGATCATTATCGACCTAAATCGGTAATGGATACCGAAAACTGGTTTCCCGAAATCGATTAAGCCTCTAAAATAGACTTCATCTCAACCCTTAACTCTCTACTAAAACCGGAAATGATAACTACATCTTCCGGTTTCAATATTGATTTACAGAGAAAAACACGTAAAAAGATAGCAAGAAAGGCCTATTTGTAACCGATTTATCGCTCTAAGAATAGGTACTATCTTCTCTTTTAAGCATTTATTCAAACTGGAAGTAACACAATCCAACAACTTCCGGTTTTAATGTTTATTGCTATAGAGTGAAAACAGTAATTGATAGTACTGATAGTAATTGATAATAACAAGCTGTTATATTGCAGTCCCAAGAAAATATTCCGTTCTAATTCCTCTACTAGAAAACTACTACCAATTCCTGTTTCAATGATAATTGAGAAACTGGTACCTGTCATTACTACCTAAAGTGCATATGTTATATTCCCTACAGAAAATAGGTTTTTGAAACGATTAGATACAAGGTATGACCAAAAAGTACGGTGAATGTACTTGTACAATGGTATATATCGACGTTATATTCATTTCAACTAGTAAACCCGGTAGCCTAAACCTTTGGTACAGTCAGTGTTGAGTTTGAACGAGTTGTGACATGTTAGTTGGCTTCTAGAGGCAGAAGAGTGAGAATGTATTAAGAGTGTCTGTCGCACGCTATCATTAAGTTTAGTTCTAAGCTATATAAAAGTGCCCAAGAAGTTCACAAAATGTCACAATCAGAGTATGGCGATGAAACAATGACATTGAAGACTGTTTACAAGTCGTGTGAATCAGTGTTCGAAGTGGAGAAAAAGCAGAGGCGGTATGTTTTATTACGATTTTGACTCGACATCCGGCTATCTAAATGTTGAAATACAGTGAGGATATGTTGCTCAAAAGATTGCATTTGCATTTCTATTGACATAAAGACTAAAAACCATTAGATACCTTCTCTTTAGTTACGGGGGGAGGGGAGGCATGGAGTTACTTTGATCATCGCTCGCCAACAACTTTCTGAAAGAAATAAAAAAATATTCCCTAATGTTATATTACAGAAAATTACACGAAAATGCTCAAAAACCCAGTTTTTATATTAACAATTTCTTGAGAAAAACTCCCGGATCCTCCACTCGACTGAGGGGTATTCTAAACCCCTGGAAGATCCGACCCCCACAGCAGACAACCCGTAAACTCGCCCATGCTCGAAACACGCACACATATAAGGAAGAAACAATTCAATATGACATCAAAATATAAACTAGATGCACTCCTTTGAAGACACCACATTTTAAAAGCAAAAAGTAGAAGAAAAGAAAATAAAAATGTCGGTGTTGTCAACTTAGAAATTATCTGTACATAAGAAATAAAATCTTTTTACGTGAAAAGCTATTCGTCAATTACTGGGTATAAAATGGATTTATTAAAGGTATTTAGCATCTACTCTCCAGTGACGGTATGTCTTGATTACTGAAAGACCAGAGGCGGTATGCCTTCATCACTGAGACACCAGTGACAGTATGGCATACCACCGCATACCGCCTCGCTTGACCACAGGTATGAATGATTCAAAAGCGGCAAGGAGTCTTTTGAAAATGAGCAAGGATCGAGACGTCCTTCGACGTCTAAAACAGATCAAAACGCGCAAAAGGTGGCACAAATGATTTGTTCAAACAGCCAAATGACTATTCAAGAGTTTTCTGAAGAACTAAACATCTCATACGGGTCCTTGAAAAGCATTTCAACCGCCCATTAAATGGATAAATGACTTTCTGCTTCACCACGAAAACGCGCCGTGCCATACCTTGTTTTTAATCCGCGAGTTTTGACCGAAAAAGTATTCCTGTCTGTCCACATTCGCTGTGTTCTCCAGATATAACACCAGACAACTTCTTACTCTTCCCAAAAATTAAAACGGTGCGTAAAGGAAAGCGTTTGGACATCATTGCTGCCATTGAGAAGACCACGACAGAGCAACTGAATACCCTTCCCAAAGAAGCCTTCTAGAAATGATTCCAGCCATGGATTCAACGTTGAGATACGTGCATTGGTAGCCAAGGACAGTACTTTGTAGGAAATTAAATCAAATTCCATGTAAGCGTATTACTTTGTTTCGAATAAAATTATTCACCGTATTTTTTGTTCTCTACTAGAAGAAACAGGTGAAACGGACACTTTCCGACCCATATATGTATAATGTGAGTTTTCTATAAAGAAAGAATAAAGTAAAGGGGATATAAAGTAAAAGTTGAAGATCAAAGCAAAAGCTATAAGTACTATTACTTCGAAGACGCAATAGGCACATTAGACGCTGTGATATTGACGACTTTTATAGTTAATAACATTTCTATGTATTACCATAATAAAGGGAAACTATACTCTTAACTACAGAATATAACACTTTGAGAGAAAATATGATTAGTTTCCATTTGGTGGTACAATTTCTGACTTGAAAGTGACAAAATCAAAATTTAAGAGATCACACTTGTGATTTTTTTCATTCTCACAACTGTGCTAGTGTTACATTTTGCAAAATTGTATAAAATATCAAGCAAGAGGTCGTAAATTTTGACCATTTCTATTGCCATATATATATAAAGTAATGTTTGGTTGGTCGTTGAAGTTTCAATCTGTTGGGGAAAATTCCGTAGAAGTTCTTTCCTGTTGAAGAAGAAGGAAAAAGAAAAAAAATCTTGAACTCGTCTTAAAAGATTTCGTGGAATGTAGTGTTGGAAAAGGAGAGGGATAACCAATATCACCCACCAAGTCATAATATATGGCAGGAGAGAGAAGGAGGGAAAGGATGACTTGGTCGCAGACGAAGTAAGAAGAAAGGGGGACGGAGGGGAAAGAGAGGAAACGGATTAGAAATACCCTCAGTGGCTAGATTCTTGATAGCTGGCCGAATGCCATAGCCAATCAGTGGTGCAAACTCTCCAGTAGAATTACTTAGTTCTTTTAGGTAGGCTACAAAATACTATTTGATACTGTGAGTAGTATGTGCGTCATTTTAAAAGGAAACGTGTCAGTGTTTATGTGTATGTGTGTGTCACTGTTAATACTATGTATATTACTGTTAGGGGCAGGGATGTCAACAGACAAGTTTCATGACGCAGATTATGCACGTGAGATTATTTGGGGAACATAATATTTTATTGAAAATCCAGAATCAAAATTGAGAATGGTAAACTTAGGGGAAAACTAGTATTTTTAGAGACGAGAAAGCTAAATTTGGGGCTAGAATGATAAATTTTGGGGTCAGAGTAGTAAATTTTACAGGACATAATGATAAATTTGGAAGGTAAAAGGTGAATTTGGGAGAAGAATCGTAAATTTTCAGGGAGCAGAATGTAAATTTAGAGAGAAGAGAGGTAAGCTTCAGGGTACAACGCTAATTTTGGGGAGCAGAATGGTAAACTTTTGGGAGCCCAATGATAAATTTGGGAGGAAAAAGTTAAATTTTGGTGAGGAGAATTTTAAATTTGGAAGAAGAAAAGTAACTTTTGAGTAAGAATGGTAAACTTTGGGAAGAACAATGATAAATTTGGGAGAAGAAAGGTAAATTTTGGAGAAAAGTAAATTTTGGATAAGAATGGTAAATCTTGGGAGTAGAATGATAAATTTGGAAAGAGAAAGGTAAATTGGGTGTAAGAATTGTAAATTGTATGGAGCAGAATGGTAAACTTTTGGGAGCACAATGATAAGTTAGGAAGGAGAAAAGTAAATTTGGGGTGAGAATTGTAAATTTTAGGAAGAAGAATGGTAAACTTTCGGGGGCACAATGATATATTTGGAAGGAGAAAGTAAATTTTGGCAAAGAATGTAAGTTTTAGGAAGAAGGATGGTAAACTTTGGGGAGCACAATGATAAATTTGGGAGGAGAAAGGTAAATTTCGGAGAAGAGTAAGTTTGGAGTAATAATGTAAAAATTTTGGGGAGCAGAATGATAACTTTGGAAGGAGAAAGGTAAATTTGGGTTAAGAATGGTAAATTTTGGGGAGCAGAATGGTAAATTTAGAGGATAGAAAGGTAGATGTGGATGCAGAATGCTAAATTTTAAGGGACACAATAGTAAGTTTGAGGGGAGCAGAATAAGTTTAGGGGAAGAATGATACATTTGGCGACAGAATGGTAAATTTTGAAGGGTACAATGATAAATTTGGAAAGTAAAAGGTGAATTTTGGAGTAGAACCGTAAATTTTGTGTGAATCAGAATGTAAAGGTGAGAAAGGTAAACTTGAGAGTACAACACTGAATTTGTGGAAGAGAATGGTAAACTTTGGGGACGACAACTATAAATTTGGAAGGAGAAAGGTAAGATTGGGAGAAGAATAGTAAATTTGGTTACAGAATGTTAAATTTTGGGGTGTCAGAATGATAAATTTCGAGGGGGAAAATAAATCTGAAGTAGGAATGGTAAATTTTGGGGAGCAGAATGATACATTTGGAAAGAGAAAAGTAAATTTGTTATAAGAATGGTAAATTTTGGGGACCAGAACGATAAACTTTGGGGACTAGCGATGATACATCTGGGAGAAGAAAGGTAAATTTGTGGTAAGAAAGGTTAAATTTTGTGACAAAATGTTAAATAATGGGAAGCATAGTGGGAAATTTAAGAAAGACAATGGCAAATTTTGGGGGAATAATGGATATAAAATTTTGACGGGGAGAAAGGTATATTTGGGAGAAAAAAGGTAGGGGTGGGATGGGCATCCCTCATTAGGAGTATATGTGTCATTTTTAGAAGATAAATAGTCATTTTTAGGAGAAGATAAATATCAATACAGCCAATCTAACGTTTAAGGGCGTATTTTTTTTAAAAAAAAGTGTACATTGCCCTAATAAATTAACAATGGATTCCAACACAATATTTCTTTTTTTTTTAATCAATTATTATTGGCTACAAACGACACACTTTCCGAGCCACAAAAATTCATTTTCCGCGATTTTCTCGAAAACTACGCATGAAAATTTACCTTCAAGCATTTTATTTTATTCATCTTGCTGTTCCCTATTTGATTGATATGTGACTCATTTTGGACAATATTGTGCGAATAGTTAAGCGAAAATTAAAATTTTAGAGTTAATCATAATAATTTTGGGCTATATATAATTAAGCATACAGTGCAGGCGTCCACCGAGAAATTTTTGTTTGGGAGGTGTCCAAGCTTTTGGGATGGGGTTGCCCAATACTTCAAACCACTACGTCTTTGTAGTATTAAATGGGCATTATATTGTGCATTCGAAAAGACGATAAGCAAATGTAAAATACATCTACCTGTATTTTCAGAAAATAAAAATGATAGATCTAGATTGTTTTTTTTATAAGAGATTGATGAAATGTGAGATCAAATTTTCATGCCGCATGAACCATTTCTCTGGTTACGATGGCTTTGTGGTTGCTCTCCCAGTTGGTCTAAAATGAAATGAAATCTTTGAGTTTTACGTCCCACGATTATGCCGGTTAGGCTAAAGGAGACGGTGATAATGAGTAATGAATGAAATGGTGGAATGAAGAAAGTGGGAGGAAACGGGAGAACCCCGAGAAAACCCACGCACACGGTGTTCCCAGTTGGTCTAGTGGCTAGCGCATGCACCTTTGATTTACGTTGTCTCCGGTTCGATTTCCGGTGGGACAGACTTTGGAATTTTAACACTTCTTGGTGTTTGTATGTTTGTGTCCCTGTCCTTATAGGTTGCTGAAAGGAACGAGTAAAATGGAGTAAAAATTAATTAGGTAATCAAGTTATTGAAGCACGTTCGGTAAATCAGTTAATTCTTTAAAAACAGAAAAAGTGGTAGAGAGTACCTCTAGGGCGTGATTTTCCCGGACAAGTAAGTTTGTGCTGGAAAACATCATGTCCGTGTGTTTTCTTGGGGTACTCCCGTTTCCTTACACATTATCATTCCACCAATTATATCATGATCATTAACTTGACTTAACCATCCGTCTCTCTTTACCTAAAGGGCATAATTGTGGGACGTTAAACTGAAAGATTTCATTTCTAATGCTTTTTGACATGTATTTTGAACATGTTTATGTGTTTCGAAGAACTGAATCCTTTTCGAAAATCCAGTGGAGATATTTGTTCAACCTTATCTCCCGTTGCGAAATCCCATGTTTGTATACATTTGCCTTGTGTACCTGTAAAGTCAATCTAAGATAGGGAACGTTAAGTAGTTTATCAAATAAGACTTCAGAAAGCGTAAGAAACATGTAAGCTTACTTTTAAAAAATGTAATGATTTCCCTGTGGAAGGTGTAAAGTAAATCTGTACGAATAGGACAACTTGGAGCAAAAGGGTTGGCTATTGATTATTCAAGTGCTGTTGTCAGGTGCTATGTAACTTTAA
This sequence comes from Thermobia domestica, assembly GCF_964235325.1. Classification (NCBI taxonomy): domain Eukaryota; kingdom Metazoa; phylum Arthropoda; class Insecta; order Zygentoma; family Lepismatidae; genus Thermobia; species Thermobia domestica. The sequence continues at coordinate 34,599,659 of NC_137455.1, read as the reverse complement.
TCACACAATTCGTATCCGCACAACATTAGTTTTGACTTTGTGGTGAAGTTTTGCCAACAAGCGACTTGTGAGAATCAGCACAAGTGAACCTCTTTATCTTCTCTTATTTGCCAAAACTGTAATCAAAGTACCGGAAAGTTTTGACTTAGTTGGTACGGCAGTTCGTATAGGAGAAAAGAGAACATATGGTAGTTCTGAACCATAGAATAATAGACAGAGGCAAACTTGAGAACTATATAATCTTACAATAACCGGAGGAAAAATATCAAATCTCCATGAAATACAATACGTACCATAGTTAGGATGAGTTTATAGATTATGATTAAAGCGATATAAATGAGGTTACTTTATTGTATCTAGTTTCCTCCAAGTAGTTTGTAAACCTGAATATCGTAAAGGAGAAGATGGCACTTTTACTCTTCATTTTCAAAGTTTAGAAAAAGTATTTCTAGTTAAACCAAACTCTTGATCAGAAAGGTTGTATATTTAATAAGCTAGAAGAAAATCGTTTATGAACTAATTTGGCATCCATGTTCTAATATTGTAGAACGTCATAAAAGTTCTGATGTATAACTTATTTGTTAAAACAGTTTGCTTACATGAGAGTTCTGCCCGAAGTCAATTCCAGGGCCGCACCCACGGGTAGGATCCAAAGGGTCCGGGACCTCTCCAAAATAACTTCGTAACTCAACATACGTTTGTACATTTTCCTAATAAAACTATATTTGTTTAACAGGGAAATGATTGATGTAGCACGAAAACTTGATCTTACACTTTATCTGTACTTTTTTCTCTTATAAAAACATTGTAGTTCTATTACTTTCTTCTGAAAATAAAAATGGAAATATTTTGCAATTACTTATCGTCTTTTCGGGTGCAGAATAATACCCGTTCAATAATACATAGATGCAATGACTTGTAGTATTGGACCCCCCCCCCCAAGAAAAAAGCTTGGACCCCTCCCAACTAAAGGAGGCACGGTGACTCAGTGGTACAGCACTTAGTTCGATCCCCGGCCAAATAAGTTTGTGGTGGACGTGCTCGTAGGTTTTCTCGGGTACCTCCCTTTCCTCCCACTTTCTCATTCCACCAATTCTTCCATCATCATCATCATCATCATCATCCGGATTCGATTCCCGGTGGGAGCGCTCGGTGGAAACAATATAAAAAGTTTTCTCAGGCCCGCTACCCTGAATGAGGTTTTCCTGAGTTCCTCACTCACACCAGGCAAAAGCCAAGATGGTGCCTAACACATAGGTGCCAGATCGCTTCCTTCCTTCCCCAATTCTTTCTTCATTCCTTTTCCGCGGGGGGCGCGGGGCCTCAGTGGTAGAGCGTTCACCTCTGGTGCTTGGGGTCCCGGGTTAGATCCCAGCCCCCGCCAAGTGAATTTTGTGGTGGACAAACACCGTGCTCGTGGGTTTTCTCGGAGTTCTCCCGTTTCCTCCCACTTTCTTCATTCCACCATTTCACTCATCTCTCATCATCACCGTCTCCTTTAGCCTAACCGGCATAACCGTGGGACGTAAAACTTACAGATTTCATTTCATTTTTCCTTTTCAGCGGATAGTATGTTTGCCGAGGGATGTCATCCCTCAAACGTGACGGGTTAATATGGCAATCGATGCCGACAGCCCAGAGAGAAAAATCGTCTGTACTCCATTTTCCACTCCTAACTCTTCAATCATCATTCAATTGTTTTAATCATCGTCTTCTTTAACCTAACAGGCATAATCGTAGGACGTCAAACGAAAGATTTCATTTTCCCTCCCAACAAAATTTGCTGGGTGCGCGCCTGGAGAGTTCCAACTCCTTTACATAACGTAACAGACATCTATTTTTACAGAACGTAACGATCACTATGCCAGGAATAGGGGACCAGCTTCTCGTCGCTGTGGTTCAAAAGACTACAGGAAAAAAAAAAACAGGAAATCAGAGGGACTAGTTTCTCTATCTAGCGCGCACACTTTTAGAACATGGGGTTCTTGGTTTGATTCCCGGTGGGTAAGTATTTAACGCTTTACAGTGGTTCAGATTGCACCCTACATTGCTAGGTCTACGTTTCATGTAACCTTGATACTGAAAAAGGAAGTGTTAAACTTCAATAATCAACAACAAATCAGAAAGATGCTGAAGGGAAAGGTTGATAATTCCGATTTGAGATACGATGAGGCCTGAATTGTTTTACGTCCCACGGGTATGCTGCCTAGGCTAAAGGAAACGGTGATGATGAGATATGAATGAAATGGTGGAATGAATAAAGTGGGAGGAAACGGGAGAATTCCGAGAACAGCCACCCACACGTGTTTGTCCACCACAAACTCCAGTTGGCGCGAGGTAGGATCGAACCAAGGATCCCACACACCAGAGGTTAACGCTGTACCACTGAGCCATCGCTGTCCTACTAGTGAAAAGAATGTTGATACCAGAACGCGACTGAGGGTTTGGTTTTGCAGGACGCTAGTGGCACTAGAGAGAGCTGAGGAATGGTATTAGTTACTGACTATATTATTTGGTCTTTTCTGAGTTTTTGCTTACATTGAACTGACTATGAACAAATAAAGGAAGAGATCAAAAATTTTGTTTCTGTTCAACAGTCATCATGAGGAGTAACGAACAGATGGGAAGGACGTTTCCGTTCAAGAGTTATCGTGAGGAGTAACGAAAGGTTGGACGGATGTTTCTGTTCAAGAGTTATCGTGAAGAGTAACGGGCGGATGGATGTAAATTTTATCGAATGCTTTGGAGAAATCTTATTATATTACGTCCAGTTGAGAAGTTTCTGAAATGCAATTTATAGCATGAATAAGAAATTGTGATAGGTTGGTGAGGCATCTTTTTTTTTTTTTTTTTTTTTTTTTTTTTTTGCAGAAAGCCATGCTGTACAATGTTCAAATAAATGGCTTTGAACTTGTAAAGTCTGTCCTTAATGATTTTCTCGTAAAGAATTGACCACGGAGAGAGAAGAGAAATGGGTCTATAGGAACGTACATCAGTTTTAGTGCCAGATTTATAGATCGGAATAATGTTAGCCCGTTTCCAAAGCTGGTGGAGAAAGCCTTCTGTAAAACATCTATTAAATAAGGAAGCCATGGGATAAGCAATTGACGCCGATATATTGCGAAGGAAGATAGTATAAATATTGTCAGGTTCAAGAGCACGATGATCAGGTAGAGCTGAAAAAGGTGACTTGACTTCAGCGGGCATAGTAGAAATTAAGGATAGGGAATGGCGAACATACAGCTTCAAGAGCAGAAAGAGGATTTGGTACTGTCTGTGTGGAGAAATTTCTGTAAACATAGCTATTGAATGATTCAGCTCTGTTTTCTCCAGTAACCGTGCTTCCAGCACAGTTGACGTTCATGGATATACTAATTTTATTTCTCCTTGAATTAATAAGAGACCAGGAGCTGTTAGGTCTCGAACAAAACGAAGTTGCAATGTTGGATACATAATTGTTGTATTTTTTTTCTAAATAGAAACTTGGCATATCGGCGATTTTGTGAAAAAATATTGTAAGTAAACTGGTTTGGATATTGTTTCTAGAGTGACCACCAGAGCTTCTTGTTTTTAAGAGCAGATCGAATCTCAGCATCAAACTAAGAATAGAACTTAGATGACTTGTGGTTTTGGGGGGAAAAAAAAGTCTTCGACAACAGCTACAATACTGTACAAAGTTCTTGGATATGACACACGACACAGATTGTCGCTTGTGCACCTAAATTAGTATTCTCTCTGGTAGAGTGCTCTGATTTCTCATAGATTCAACAAGCCGGATAATACACAACACATGATTTTTTAAAAAGGTAACGTTTGTACATTAGAAGCATCTAGTCGCTTGGAAGAACTAATGCATTATCTGTGTTTTGATAAAAGGTTATTGATGGAGGAAACTCAATACTAGCCTTGAGGCTTTGTTACAAGAGAATACCACTTAGAGAAAATCAAGAAGCCATTATAAAATAAAGATAACAAGACTGCTAATGAATATTTAAACGTAATTTTTCCTTTCACGAGAGAACTTGTCTTCAAACTCTATATACAAAATGTCTCAGGAGGAAGTGGCAATACTTTGGGAAATAATATTGTGGGTAATTCTAAACAACAATAACAAAAAAAAAAAAAAAAAAAAAAAAGCTCATAAGAATATCGGACCAGTTCTCAACAGTTTAAGAGCTACAGGTTGTCAACGATTCTTGACTTTGTGTTGCCTATTACTCATACTGTAGTTATTCTACGGAATGTATTTTGAAGGTGATAGAATGTCCTTTCCAACGATATGCAACTTGTGGTAGTGGTATCTTTGGAAGAGAAATTATTGAGGGGAAATTACTGAAAGTTAAGATTACTTAACCTCTACGGTCCCCTAGTGCTCATTTGAGTACATCCATTTGAATACTACGTAAATATATGTTGTTTCATTTCAATCGCATCCTTACACGTTTTGCTACTCAAGTACTTATCCGAGAACACATTTAATGCACTCTGGGTCTATTTGATGACAGCATTGAGCACACAGTGTGAGATTCATAAGAATGGCTGCAGCAGGAGAGGAAAGGATTGAAGGTCCTCACAAAAAACATGAGTATATTCTTTTATTTATCTTCGGCATGGTTCAAAAAATTATTTTCTTGTAATTTTTTATCAACTTCTTGATATAAAGGTATTATTTGTAGCAGGGATGTTCTGTACATTTCAGAACTGAGTAAAAACTACCATGTACTCAAATGAGTACTTTGGTACTTACGTATACATATTATTCCCCTGTACTCATTTGAGTACTTTTGATATTGCTAGATATTTTTTTTTCTCTGAAAAGCTATTTTAACTTTTGTTTTGTTTTACTTGCATTTAGAAATAAATAAGTATTAGATGGTGGATTAAGAAGATGTGTTAAAAGCAGTTGAGATATAAGTAATGTAATAAAATAGGCTTGTATTGTAATATTCTCTTTATAAAGTGTTACATCTCTTTATGCAACGGGCGTAAGCCGTAATTGAGGTTGCCGACCATAACGCTGATTTTATCCTTTCTCTGTTTATGCTTTTAACTTATTTTCCGATTAAGTAGTGTTAATGAAAGTTTTAACTGCTGGAATATCATGAGAGGTGATGGCTACTATAATTTCTAAATATTTCTATATTAAATTGCGCTCTTTCTTTGTTTTAATTTTACCAGTTTTTCCTTGTTTGCGACTAAATTCAAGTAACTTCGTTTTATGGAATAATGTTCAGCAGTAGCTACTTACATTCTAAGGAATTGTTCTTAATTTATTTCAGCATCTTACAGAAGAAAAGTACTGCATAATCCTGATCACATTCTACAAATTTAGGTAATGTCCTAGTGACATTTCAATATCAGACGACAATGAGGCCAGCAATAGTGACTTCACATTGAATGAAACCAGCACCAGTACTGTATCAGAGTATGATGCTCGGCAGACTAAGATGGAATTAGATTCAATTTCTTGTTTTCGAAATCAAGCACCAAAAAGAGACATGATATATGGGAGCACAGCATGTATGAATTAGATTAATGTGATAGTTAAGGACAATAAGAGTGTTCTCATTAAAGTTATTCTCGCGATGTAAAATGTATGATTGTTCTAATGAAACATTGACGGTAAATGATTATTATAGCAGCTTATCTTATAAGGTGCGAAAGGTAAATATACAATCTATCTATATATATAAAAGAGAACGTACAAATCCTTTGTTAGCTCATCACGCTAATACGGCTGAACCAATTTCTTTCATTTTTGGGGGGTTATTAAGATTTGGACCCTAGATGGTTTTTATCATATCACTTTAATTTTCAATTACCAGTGTCTTGAGATAATTGACCATTCAAGTGTCCATAACGTACAAATCCTTTGTTAGCTCATCATAGCTAAATCTAACCGTATTTATATGCAACCCACATGACCGTGTCACTCGGCGGGTTAACATAAATGACAGGCGATATAATGTTAACATTTACTCCAATCTTCTATGGTTTTTATCATATCACTTGAAAGCGAAAAAGTAAAAATTATCTAAGTAACAAAGTTTATTGCGTTCCAGGGTGACCGCAGCGAAGCGGGGTGAACGCTGCTAGTTAATACATATTTCCTTGTTTCTTATTTTGTTAGGATACATCACAACAATATAGCCTACTTTGTTCTAACTTTGTTGTAAACACTACAAAAATATTTTTGTCATTAACATTCGATTTTTCATTTAACAGTTCCAAAAAGTCGTTTATGGTATGGAGTGAATTCATTAAATTCTCAGGAGTAATTATACTTGTACTGAATGGATCTTGAATTATGTTAAAAGAAAGAACTCTGCTTGAAAACGAAAGCAAATAAATTTTTATTGATAACTAGCTGCTAATATTTGTCTCATTCCTAACAAAAACATCCTTTATTTATTTTTATATTAGAATAAATACATGTAGTACGCCCCAAAAGTACTCAAATGAGCACATGCCCTCCCTGTTCCCCTGTGGCACTATTTAATAAGAAACTTCTTTTAATACACCGACATACATATATTTAACTAGAAAATATTCAGAAATAATTTTTTGGTGCAGTAAAAAAAATCAGGTCTGTAGAGGTTAATAAGAAAGTTGGATGACAACACTGATTTCAAAAGTTTCCTTTAGCAATAAGCAACACAAGGTCAAAAATAGTTCACAATCTGTAGCTCTCAAAAGTTGAGAATAGAACACACATTTATATGAATTTCTTTTGCTATATATATATATATATATATATATATATATATATATATATATATATATATATATATACAATTGTATATTTTTCGAGACTCTAATTGCACTATGTTTAAACATCGCAGGTAAAGAACCATAGAGCAGATGTACCAATTCATCAAATAGTGACAACGATTATTCCAGATGGCAATTAAAATCAAAACGTCAACACAAGAACTACCAATTACTATAACAATCGATGTAACTGCGTGACGGATTCGTGGAACAATATCAATTGATCCAAGTTAAATTACAACGTTGCTACATTGTGAAATTTTTGATTCCTCATAACAGGGGTTAAGGAATCCCCGGAGGATATTATGTTATATAGCGTTTTCGCTTTATTTTTACCTCTGCAGAATAGCGCTCTGTTGTCAGCGATGTTGGATAATGTTTGAAGTCGGAGGGGATTTCATAGAAAAAAGAAATAGTGTAGAAGTTTCCCACTAGATTAGGCGCGTCGGTGACAGTGTTCCCAGGCCCGTAGCCAGCCCAAAAACTTAGGGGGGCCCGGCTGAAGCTAGGGGGGCCCGATCCAACCATATGATAGTTCTTTTGCAAGCCTACTGTAAAATTTTCAGGGGGCCAGCCAAAATTTAGGGGGGGCGGCCCCCCTAGACCCCCCTGGATACGGGCCTGAGTGTTCCCCAGTGATTTTTGTCTCAAACTATTAACACTGTATATTGGTGTTCGGAGTTGCGCCTTTCAGTAGCTGAAAGTTAATTCCTGGTGTTTGTTGTGACGACAATAGTACACTTCTGTTTTCTGCCTACAGTTTGTAAAATAATTTTTCTTTGTAGCAGCGTGTTTGGGTGACAATTGTTAACCGCGCGCCTATATACGTAACAAATAAAATGTCAAAACGCCGGACGACAGATAGACAAATGATAAGAACGTTATTCAGCAGTGGCTTGAGAAGGAAGAAAGGGAGTCGGAAATGTGTTCAGATGGAAGTGTTTATGAAATTGTTCGCGTCAGTGCAAGCGACCTCAACACCGAATCGAAACAAGACGGTCCGTGGTGATCTTCTAAATATATGTGTAATTAATGCAGTTTGGATCCTGAAATTCATTACCAGTTCACCTTAATTATCATCAAGGAGTTTTTTTCGAGGATATCGCCTGGGGAATAATTAAACCTCAGATACAACGCCGATGATCTATTCCCCAAGTTCTATTCAAATAAGAAAGATAAGATTGGCCAACTGTTGCTTTGTGTTGGGGAAGAGGGAATGGTTGATCTTGAGAAGACATCAGGGTCCAGAGGATGTTGTTATGCCTGTGGAAGAGGAAGAGGCAAAACTAAAAGGAGGCCATGCTTGCAATGTAAGATTAGATGTGTGTACAACATCTAAAAGACATTTGTGCAACATGCTTGAAATCAGTCTAGTAATCATGAAAAAAATCCGTTATATTCAGCAGAGCATGTGTACAGTCCGCAGCAAAAAAAAAAAAAAAAAAAAAACCTGCAACATGAGCATGTAAGTTTATTGTGAAACTACGCCTAACAGCCCAGGGAATCAACATAACGTCTAAGTAGCACGAAGCACGCCAGGAGAAACCTCGGCTCTTTCCCTGCTCACTTATTTTGGAGCAAAAGACTTCGTCGTTTCACAATAAACTTACATTCTCATGTTGCAGGTATTTTTGCTGCGGACTGTACAACCAAAACTACAACTTGTAATTAATATTTTATCAAATAAATGAAAGAATCGTCATTTAATGATAATTTTACTTATTCTAAATATATTTTAATAGGTTGGTGCAGTGGCGTATTTAGGGGGGCTTCCGGGCTTAAGCCCCCCCCCCCGAAATCTTACTTACTGTAGTAAAGTATATGAAATATCTTGCAGAATTTTCATATTTTCAAGCAAAGCCTCCCCCCGAAAGTTAGCAAAGCCCCTCCCGAAACAAAATCGTAAATACGCCACTGGGTTGGTGACACCTGTCACCCACGCGCCTAATTGTGCAACTCAATTGTACGCGCCTAACGCAAGATAAATAATACGCAGCGCAAACATTCCTGTTCAAAATTTGAATGCTCCACATATTTTAGTAAGTGTGATACGTTGATAAATAGAAAGGTGGCAGAGATTGAAATACTGTCGTTTTTCTTGCTGTTAGTGAGAGAATCAGGAGCTGAAGTTTCTTTTGTGCTTTCCATACAATGAAAATTGAGAAGATAAAATGCTTGAATTGAATGTAAGGTCCAAAATGGCTGCTCATAAATTTTATCTTGTTCCCCCTTTCTCCTGCCTCCAACAAATGTTGTCTACTTCCCCTCAATAGTCCAATAAGATGCCTTCTTTTCTTCTCTCTGTTTCAATGAATTTGTCTTCGTCCACGTCCATTCAGCGTCTTTCTTTTTATATTCCAATCTAATCAACATTGGTCAACCAAATGTTTCAATAGAATATGCTGTATTATGAATAAAAAAGGCGGTTCGAAATCAGCAGCGTCTTTTTAGATATGGCTCGGGGGATGGGGGACGCAAGATAGTTCGTTGATATGGATAGAGTATGACGATTTCAATTAGTTCCACGACTATGCTTTTAGGGTAAGGGAGACAGAAGATTAAGGCAAATTAATTATGGAAAAATTAATGGAATGAAATATGGGAGGGAACTGGAGTACTCCGACAAAACTACGGACACGATGTTGTGCATTACAAACTTACTTTTCCTGGAGATCCAACCAGGAAACCCAGTCACCAGTGGCAAGCATTCTAGCACAGAGGCACCCTGCCTCTACTATTGATATATATATATATATAGTACCTAAAGGGAGAAGCTAGCAGCGAGTTTTGCAAAATCTATAGTTTAAGTCAATTTTCTGATGGTTGAAGGAAAAGGATTCATCGAGAGCAGATACTTAGCATTCCCAGGCAATTTCTCATTCACACCACAGATACCTAAAGGTATTTTAAAAACTCAAATTTAATTCAAATGTACTGGCTGTTATTTGGTGCATCCCCCTTCAGAAAATTCTGGATCCGACTCTGTATCTCACGGGGAAGAGCAATTGCCCTACTCCCATCCTAAATAATGCCACTGTTCAAAACATACAATGTCTGTGAAAGAAAAGTATGATACCTTAACAAAAGAAATATGAAGGGCTCGAACAATTAGGAATATGAAAGAAAGATTCAAGCAAAATTTTCCTCCAGAATCCGAACACCGAGCACTTTGTTCGTACGTTTATGACACAGACACCGAAACTACCAACGGGGCTGCGGTGGATCACTGGTAGAGCGTTCACCACTGGTGCTTGGGGTCTCGGGTTCTATCCCGGCCCCCGCCAAGTGAAGTGGACAAACATCGTGTGCGTGGGTTTCGTCAGAGTTCTCCCGTTTCCTCCCACTTTCTTCATTCCACCATTTCACTCATTTCTCTTCATCACCGTCTCCTTCAGCCTAACCGGCATAACTGTGGGACGTAAAACTCAAAGATTTCATTTCATTTTTCGCCGAAACTACCAACATAGTTGCTTCGTAGTACAACTAAAACATAGTTGCTTTGTGTTGTGATGGAATGTTGTTTCTCTGCCTAAGCAATAGGCTCTCTCCTCCTCCCCCCCCCATATGCGCCATGATATTATTTTTAAAATTAAATATAGAGAAAAGGAGTCTATATATGTCACTACGAGTACTGTAGGTATATGTATCAGTATTAGAAAAATACACGATCTGATATTTAACACAGTATATATATATAAACAATTATTCGAACTTCGAACAGAAGTAGGTCTATCAGTTATTATTCGCAAATAACAACATACTTTTTACCGCTATAACAGTTCGTTTTTGTCGACTTTCTCGGGAATCACGCATCCGAATTTACAATTATTGTAGGAATGTCACTTTATTCTAGTGGTCAGAGCTTTGGATTCACGTCCACATGGTCTCGGGTTCCAGCCGGTGCTTTCGAATTTTTGGTGTCGTGAGGCAAACTGGGAAGATACGTGACTAAAAGATTAGACTAGAAAACTCCTGATATGCCTGTTAGAGACTTCGCCGCTAGGCGTGTCCGTCGCTAGGCTGTACGTAGTGCTTCCAATCACTCACGCATTGCGTTCTGCGGCTCTTGCCCACAAAGTGCTGCTACGCCAAGTAGTTTGATTTGATGTCATTTTTTTAAAGCATGATGTGATTTATCAACTGATTGATGTATGTCTTATCTTTGGGCAACATTTTGCTGAAATAGAAATTAAAATTTAAGACTTAATCATAATTTTGAGCTCATTCTCGTTAACCACACAATATATTGTGATCTTGGTAGTGTCCTAATGAAGAGCTTCAGAAGGGTTCTTCAGTATTAGTCTCATCTTATAGGTAGCTGGGTTTTCCTTCAGTATCAAATTTTAGGTTTACAAAATAATTTGTTATATCCATTTTTTCTCGAAAACTACGCATGAAATTTTACACTTACGCATATAATTTTGTTCTACAAGGGAGATCTATCGATGGTGTATTTCTCGTCTTTGAACATTTTGTTCCTTTTCGTTAAACGCTAAGGATATTGAAGAATTAATTTATAGTTTTTTAAATAAAATATTATTATAATTTGTTAATATTTTAGCTTAAAAACGCAGTGTATTCACTGTTAAAATCGGCATTGAAAATTCGAATTCATAGGAGACAAGATCGGATAAATCCAGTTCAGGGGCAGATCCAGGGGGATTTCTGGGTTGTAATACTGCTACTTAGAGCTACTTTTAAGAGCTCCAAACTCTGAAAAATGAAATGAAATCTTTCAGTTTTACGTCCCACGGTTATGCCGGTTAGGCTAAAGGAGACGTTGATGATGAGAGATGAGTGAAATGGCGGAATGAAGAAAGTGGGAGGAAACGGGAGAACCCCGAGAAAACCCACGAGCACGGTGTTTGTCCACCACAAAGTTCACTTGGCGGGGGCTGGGATCGAACCCGGGACACCAAGCACCAGAGATGAACGCTCTACCACTGAGCCACCGCGCCCCCCTCCAAACTCTGAGATGGGTTTTATTTATATATATATAAAATAAGAAAGTTTCCTCTTTGGGGGGGGGGAGATCGGGACGATTGCCCCTCCCCCTGGATCCGCCACTGATCCCGTTTCTGTTATTTTATACGGAAAAATTGTCTTGAAAGTTTAAGAACGGGATTGTGGAACGAATTAAGTTCGGATTCCAAGGAGTAGCTCATTTTACTTTTAACAAGGGAGTGGTCGCACGAGTATCCACCAACATAAGACCTCCTCATTTTTTTAAATTAATGTTTTATTGTATTATTTATTAAAATGTAGTCTAGCGTTAGAGCGTTGGATTCTTGTCCGCGTGATCCCGGGTTCGATTCCAGACCGGTACTTTCCCAATTTTCGGCGTCCACTCAAGGTCGTGAGGCAAACTGGGAAGTCACGTGAATAGCTCTAGAAAGCTCCCGATATGCCGGTTAGCGATAGGGCGACACGGTGCACTGATCACGCGTTCGTAGCAAGACTGGACGTAATTCCACCAATCGCTAACAGATGGCATGGAGGGGCTCAGGCTCACAAATCGGGCTGTTACACCAAATGTTTTATTTATTTATTTATTTATTTATTTATTAAAATGCGCGTGTTTCTTAAACTCACAGGCACAATTGCCCTCCCCGAATGACACCCCTACATATTACAGTGAAGCACAATAAAATTTTCCTGCACCTACGAAATTACAGAATGTGGTATTAGTTGTAGCCGTTATACTTGCGATCTGACACATCACAACTGGGACCAGTTCTTGTGCAAGGACGGTCAAATTTGTCTGCGGCGCTCAAACTAGTCACAAGGACGTGTATAAAAACTTCTGCTTCAAACTCACGCTTCTACTGACGTAGAACGTCAGCGACATTTCCAAACTTTAAAATGGACTTCTGCTCCTCAAAAAAATAACACAAACTATTTCAGTTTATTGTCTCACGACTATGCCCTTTAGCGTGAAGGAGACGATTGATTAAGACAGTTGAGTGATGATAGAACAATTGATGGAATGAGAGTGTAGTAAGAATCGGGAGCACCTCGAGAAAACCCACGGACACGATGTTGTCCACCACAAACTAATTTGGCAAGGGATCGAACCAGGGACCCTATACACCAGAGATAAACGCTGTACCACTGAACCACCTGCCACTCCTTAAAATCAAATATGAACCAGTTACTGACTGACTACCATACGTCATACGTTACAGTTATGATAGTAGCGACATCTGTTGAACAGAGACCATATACTTTATATTTTATTCATAATTCAACTTCGAAAACATAGGCTGATATCGTATTATTAAATTGTGTTTATCTTTTCTCATATTAATTTTATATTTGAGGGTCAATAATTTACAATGGAGCTACTTCCTAGTCGCTAGAGAATGACAAAATGTTAATTAAATTTTATAGTTAAAGTCGATTTCTAAGTTTAAACAATCGCATTAAAATGGTGTCATAGCCAGATAAATATATCAATATATAAGTAAATCCTGATACTCATCTTCAAATGATCCTACCAATAAATGAATACTCATGGCCTCGGAGAAGGCATTGCCTTCTATGGCCCGGCCATCTTAGGATGGGAGTGAAATTGCAAATTTCAAATAATAATAATAATAATAATAATAATAATAATAATAATAATAATAATAATAATAATAATAATAATAATAATAATAGCGTAAATTTGAAATTACGATAAACTATCAGCTTCATACATTGAAAGTGATACCAATATAGAAATCGTAAATGCGAATATTTAATTATTGTTGTAAAACTGAATACTTGTCCCCCCCCAAAAAAAAAAACAACATGATTTTGGTCTGTTTTAGACCAAAATCTAAACGGGAATTTATTAAATCTCTCTCTTCTGGTTCCACAAAATACTAAAAAGAGAGATAGAAGCGTAGGAAGTTTTCGGATGCTGAATCCGTATTAAAATTCTTGTAATTTTTTTTTTTTTTTTTTTTTTTTTTTTTTTTTTTTTTTTTTTTTTGCGAATGGAAACTGAAGTGGTTAAATTTTGAAACCGGAAGTGGTCAAAACTACTATTCCTAATTTTAATCGACGGACATGGGCGGAGTTAGAACTTGTTCTTGTGGTTCTCAATTCATATCACAAACATTTTTTTTTTAATCTTACGAAGATCTAATATAAGAAGGGTATCAATCTCTCAGATAAACGTAGATCAACATAGTAATGAAAAATTTTGACGCATTTGTGGCACTTACAGTTTTAGTAGAGAGTTAAACGTGGAGATAAAAATGCATTCTTGGGATGCTTAATTAATTGCAGGAAACATTTTACCGCTATCTATTACCGTTCTTGCTTTATAGTAATGAACTTTTTAAAACCGAAAATTGTTGATTTCTACCACTTCCGATTTGAATATAGTTTCCATTCATGAACTAGATACCCAACTTTCGACACTTTATATTCCAGTGGCGGATCCGGGGAGCGATCGGTGGTTCTATTGCCCCGCCCCCAGAAGAAGGAACTTTTTATTTTATATATAAATAAAAGCCATCCCAGAGTTTGGAGCTCTTAAAAGTAGCTCAAAGTAGCAGTATTACAACCTCCCGCACCCCAGAAGTCCGTCCTGAATCCTCCCCTGCTATATTCTGGATAAAACTGGTAGTCATCCGTCGAATAGTTCTTGAAATATTTTGTCCTCAGGATGGACGGACAGATGGAGCTAGTTAAGTAGATACATAAAGGAGTTTTGATAAACCAATCTCCTTAAAAGTAAGATCTCCGGGAGGAAGTTCCAATCTGTGAATGGAACTTTTACAACATGTTACGCTATCCCCTTTTACAACATGTTACGCTATCTCGCAGCTATCCTCTTTTCTTTCCCCCTTCGAAATGTTTTCATTGTCTGGAGTGAGGTATCATTCCCAGGGTGTTTTTCATTGTCTGGGATGGAATATTACTCTCAAGCAGGCGCACATCCAGAAAGTTTTGTTGGAAGGGGTCCATTGCTTTTTGGGGAGAGGTCCAATACTACTGGCCACTACATCTAAGTAGTATTGAACGAGCAGTGGCGGGTCTAGAAGGTAAAACCTGGGGGCAGCCAGAACTCAGACTAGAATAGTTATAAGCAAATCATTATAATTTAAAATCCGTTTACGCATTTCGTTAACACAAACTAGGAATATTTAATGTTTCAGAAATTTTCGAATAAAGAATGCAAGGAACTCTTACTATAAACTTTAAAAAATATATAAATACAAAATAATACTACTTGAATTAATTTTGTTACTCAAAAAAACTGGGCAGCCTTGCCTGGGGATAGATTCGCCACTGTGAACGAGTATTATTCTGCAGCCGAAAAAAAAACTACAAGCAATTGTAAAATACTTCCACTTATATTTTCAGAACAAATGATATTACTATATTGTTTTTATAAGAGAAAGAGTACAGATGAAATGTAAGATTAAATTTTCATGCTACATCAATCATTTCCCTGTTAAACAAGTACAGTTATAAAAGTATGTATGTTGAGGTACGAAGTTACGGCTGGTAATTCGGATCTGGTGCAGGCCGGTAGCCAGCCCAAAAATATAGAGGGGCCCGGCTGAAGTTAGGGGGGGGGTGACGATCCAAGCTTAGTATAGTTCATTACCATATTATAGTTCATTTAGAAGCCTACCGTGAAACTTTTAGGGGGGCTGGTTCCCTTAGACTCCCTTGGATACATGCCCGATCTGGTGTGTCTCCGTGAGTACACTACTACTCCCAGAGACACTCCCAAACAAAACCCTGTATGTATAATTTATAACAGACTGCAAATTGGGAATTAGATATTGTATTCCGTATCATTTATTGTAATTCGCTTTTATTGTAAGTTTTAACGCCTTAATTTCAAAAATTATTTTGCATTTAATTCAAATATGTTTCTTTTGCTTTATTTCAACGAGTTTTTTTTTTCTCAAAAATTACTTCCTTCCAAAATAAATCTGCTGAATTTAATGTTCCTAACGTATAGGATCTATATGCACACTAAACTTTAGCCTGTGTTTGTATTTCTTAAAAGAATGAATAACGAGACTAATTAATTCAGGACTCGCAAGCAAGGATTTAACTAACTGAATTAGAGGGCAACCTACAGCTTCATATTTAAACCTTAAATTGCCCTAACCACACTTTAAATCTATCTAAAAGCTCGTTTCTAACGACCACAAGGTTATTAAGAACTTTGATTTATTAGTGTAATGGCTACGTGAAAGGAAATCTATTCTTATAATTTGGCGATTTTTTTCTATCCCGGTTTACAATAGAGGGGGCAGAACGTTCTTTTTTAATGTACGTTAATAGATTCTAGTGAATTCTTTTGTTCTAATGACTATTTATGAATTCATAATCACTTTAATATTAAATTCGATTTGTAGTATTGTGTTTATCTTATATCGTGTTTAATAGTACATTACGGACAAAGAAAATCCCTGCACCTCCTTGCAATTTTCCTTCATTTTAGTAAATAACACTGTAACAACTAGGGAAAAGTAAGGGTAACGCACGTATTAATTCTAGGATAAATCTGTGCTGTTTCATTATTTTTGTTTATCTAACGAGTATTTGATCTATCAATTCTTATACAGGGTGATCGCACTGTTTGTAGTTTGTTGGTAAATTTAGCAAGAAGGGAAAAAGGGAATTTTTGCGATAAAACTTCAAAATCTAGGAAAATTCTCGCGCCGACGGTAAAGAACACGTTACTTTGAAGAGTTTCAGTGTGATTGCTTGTTTTGATTGGTGATTGGTTATATATATATATATATATATATATATATATATATATATACGAGGGGCAGCCAAAAGTTGCCGGAATGCTGTTATAATTTTGCAATACAGTCATTAGGTTGCCTGATTATGCGTTTAACATATGTGAACACGTCATAATAGGTAGTGCACGAGTAGTGTAGCTGAACGTAGGTGTGTGTGTGTGTGTGTGTGTTGATCAGTTGGTGCAAATTCACACGTTGAGCAACGCGCAAATATCAAATTAGAGAAAATCTGCATTAGAGATTTTGATAGCCTTAAAAACAATATATTTAATATTTGAAAATGAAAAGAAAATAGTTTTGATTTTAACAATAGTAGACCTATTACTTTGGTAATTAGCATTAAAGTTAGGCATATTCCTATCAGTCGTTTGATTATTGATCACATATTATCGTAACTGTTAAAAGAGTATTTGTATCATTGTTAGGAGGTGTATGTGTCACCGTTAAAGCAAACCTCAATAGATACAATTTGGTATATTTTTACGTATGCAGTAAATAAATAAATAAATAAACAATATTTTAACAGAATAAAAACCTCTAGTTACTATTGGCAAGGAACAGCATGCTTTTTAATGCCATAAAAACCAAACATGTTATAAAACAGAGGAGCTGCCTATACAATAAAATCGTGAAACCATATGTCACAATTTCGCCTCCCTTACTCCGTCCAATAAGATGGCAATGCTTTGAGTCCTCTTTCATGGAGGAAACGAAAGTAGCCAATCAGATGCTCGGTTGTTTTTTTGACTTCATTGAGTTAATAGAATGAAGATAAATATGGGCAGATCCTCTATTTTATATCTTTAGTAAAAAAAAAAAAGATTGTTTTATTTTATTTTCTTGGAAACTACATATGGAAATTTACCTTCAAGCTTTTCATTATGTTCAGCTAAATCTCATCTATCGACAGATACTAGGTATCAATTTTAGACATTCTTTTATTTAAACTAAAATTAAATTTTAAGAGTTAATAATAATTTTGCGCTATACTGTTATTAACCATCTACGCTGCATTGCGTGTCGCACGCACTCACAAATTCTTGTTGGGAAAGGCTCAAAATTTGGGAACGAGAGCCCAATACTACAAGACAATGTTTCCGTTTAACGTCCCACGATTATACCCTTTAGGCTAAGGGAGATTATGATTATGATGTAAAGGAAGTGAATGATGGTGGAATGGAAAAGTGGGAGGAAACGGAAGTACCCCGAAAAAAGCCACGGACACAATGTTATTCACCTCAAACTCACTTGGTTGCGGATCGTACCAGGGACCTCACGCACCAGAGTTAAGTGCTCTATCACTGACCCACTGTACCCCCTGACACTACAAAACACTACATCGATCTAGTATTGAATCGGTGTTACTCTACATCTGAAAAAAGACGATAAGTACTACCATCTATATTCTCAGAAAAAAAAAGAAAAGAAAACGAAATGAAATTTTTCAGTTTTACGTCCCAGGATTATGCTGTGTAATCTAAAGGAGACGATGATGGTGAGGAGTGTATGAAATTGTGGAATGAACAAAGTGGGAGGAATCGGAAGAACTCTTAGAAAACCCAAGCACGCAGTGTTTGTCCATCATAAAACCCTTTTGTTGTGAACTGGGATCGAACACGCGTCCCACGCACCAGAGATGAACGTTTTATTACTGAGGCACCTCGGCCCCTGCAGAATAAATTATAATTTATTATAAGAAGGAATAAGGATAAGATAAAATCTTTTATGCTAGCTACATCAATCAACTCTGTGTTCAACAAGCATAGTATGTTAAGAAAGCGTACAAAAGTATTTCCAGTTATGAAGTTTCAGAGGACCCAGAACCCCCTACATGGGTGCCCTCCCGCTTAACTGTCCTCTTGTTATTTTGCAAATAAAGAGCTTGATGAGAGCAAACTTCGCTGTAAGTCTCACTGTAAAAGGTGACATGGTTCCCTTAGAGCATCACTTCTTAGGTTTGCAAAGGCATTAAGTTTCTTGTGATTTTGTAGTCACCTATTTTATCATTTTCAGCAAAATTCATTGAAAGCTAGAATTTAAAATTAAAAATGCTGAATGATATGCAACCCGATTCACAGCACGTCAATGTGGGTTGTATAGAACTAGGCGTATTTCAAAGTTCAAATTATAGTTGAACATTATATCGCCATTACAATGTTCATTTTCTTTTGTTCGTTCCGATTTTATGAAATGTTTTTAATATTATATCTTAGGCTAGATTCTTTTACATTTTTAACGGGCCCTCAAGAAAGGATGGAGACGATCCGTTAGGCTCCTGTGCAGTGGTGATGGCTCTTACATGGTTGAATGATATACCATTTTGTTTGGCATCCCAAATAGTGAAAAACAAAAGTGTAAAAATAAGTGCAGTGTTACAAATTCCATTACACTGTGAGGGACACATTTTAAAGTGCGTTTGCATACCAATACGTTTCTATGTGTACACCATTCATAAGATGACACATATCTTCGTTATAATCAATTTCATATAAC
Source organism: Thermobia domestica (assembly GCF_964235325.1). Lineage (NCBI taxonomy): Eukaryota > Metazoa > Arthropoda > Insecta > Zygentoma > Lepismatidae > Thermobia > Thermobia domestica. The sequence continues at coordinate 34,580,628 of NC_137455.1, read as the reverse complement.
GTCTTGTCAATGATGCCTGGGAAAACAGTGCCAATTCCCTTGTTGATGCTTGCTTTCAAGTGCTTCACATTATCGCTTTTAACACAATGCAAAATGTCTTTGGTAAAGTCTCATAAGGAAAAGTCCAACAGTATGAGATCGGGTCTTCATAATGCTGAAGGAATGAGTCCGCTTTAAAACGGATCTAATTTTCATGACTTCGTTCTCACAAAAAGACAAAACACAATCACTAACGAATTCCATTTGGTGTATCAATTTATTGCCGAAGTTTTCTTCACTCACCTTGCCCATATAATCATACACATACTCACATAATATCATTCTCTGAACGTATGACACGTTTGAAAATGTACAATTTGCTTAATTGGATTTCCAATGATATCTCAGTGTTAATCAATACAGTATGTTTGGCAACGAATTAAAAGAAATATGTTGTAGTTTTTTTTTTTTTTTTTTTTTGCCCGTACAGCAAGCATTCCGCTAAGATTTTGCGTCATGCAAGTCTCCAAGGATTCTCTGCAAACTCCAATCTTAGAGAAAGCTTTCCTTCCTTCTGTCCAAAGTCAAACACTAAGTGGAGTTGATTTTTGGAAGGAGTTGTCTTTCTCAGAAGTTAAGTTTAATTTTCTTACTCTTTATTCGATTCTTACAATCTTGTTCTTTCCTAAGTCAAAGAACAGTGGACAACATGCAACATTTAATGTTTTATATATTCTGTTCTAGCTATTTTATTTTCTAATATGGTAGTTCTTTACTAATTAGCTCACATACATTTTCTTTTTTTCTTTTAACTTCGAACCTTCATTCAATTATTTATTTTTTTTCAAAATATGTAAGAAACTAGTGAGGATGTTCATAGTTGAATCAGGCGATAGTTTTTTTTTCCTTTCTCTTTAAGTTGGAGATTTTCATAGGAACATTTTTTTTAGCTGAAGAGAGCATTAAAATGCTCCCTCATTTTTGACTGATTTTAACTTTTAGCAATGAGTATTTTTGGGGTGATCTCATAGAATACATAAGACATATTCTATCAAAATCGAAATTTTGTTTACGAAAGTTATCGAGGGACATACTTTTTAAAAAAATCACTTGATAGGTAGTTATATTCACTCCATCATTCTTGAATGATTCTAAATTCAAGATTTTTAGTTATCATTTTGGAGGTTAAGGTCATCAAGTCTAGGAGGCTCAGGTGGACAGGTCATGTAGTCAGAATGGAAGAAAGTAGGAACGCTTTCTAAGTTTTAATTGGAAATCCAATCGGAAAACGACCATTAAGAAGACCTAGGTGCAGATGGGAGGACAATATTAAGATGGATCTCGCAGAAATAGGAATACAAGTAGAAACTGGATCCAGTTAGCTAAGGATAGAACTCAGCGGAAAGCTTTAGTGAACGCGACATTCAACCTCCGGCATTGACCCTAACAATCTTTGATAAAGGGTATAAATTATGCAGTTTCTTGTCATGAAGTTTCCGCCATTCCCCATTCCCGTTTCTCCTGGGTCCGGATATTCGTTTCAGGATCTTGTTCTCAAATTCATCCAGTCTAAGTTCTTCCCTCAGGTTACTAAAATATTTGGAGTAAAAGAAAACTGCCTGAATCCGTAAAATGGAGTTTCTCTCCCATAATATTATTTATTTTCAAGACAAAAATGTATCTTCGAATTAGGAAGCTGTCCACTATTGAGAGGTATCTCTTAAAGGATGTTTCACTGTGTAAATAAGCGTGGAAAACAGAAAAAACAATGTGATCCGCAGAAGTAGTTTTAAAATTCATTGCAATATTAATCCAAACAGAGAAATCGAGTTTTCCAATGAAATCACTTAATAAAAATGTGTTCTCACAAAGTTGGTTTATATTTTAATCATCAGGTCAAACTTGAAAGGTTCTATTATTAATTTTGTACAGAACGGTAACTTCACTTAATTGGCCGTGTCTTATCTTCAGTGTAAAAAGAGGTGAAATAGCGTTGGAAATGCCAACAAATTGGATGCTCCATTTTTCCCTAAATCTGAGATGGTCATTTATCACGAAGCCGAGACCACAAGACATATCTTTCTTATTTGTTTTATTTTTCTTATTTTTTTCCGGTTCTTCTTGTTTTTCTCTATCTTTCTCAGCTGTGATCAGTGACGTGTATGTGAAAAAAACAGACAGAGAGAGAGAGAGAGAGAGAGAGAAAAGGAAAATTGTGGTTGTTGCTTAGCAACTACAGTGTTGTGGAAGGAAACAATTTCCTCAGCAAACTGCTTGTAGTAGAATCTGTCCCCAGGGTAAGGTCACGTGATTCTGCTGTAGCAACAAGTCCTTTCCCTTTTCTATAGCCCCCTCCTCCTCTCCCTTTGACCTGTCTTAGTCTATCTGCATTTCTAGTCGGAGATAGAGTACTTGCTATTTTTCCTACTTTTCTACTATTCGAAACTTTCTTATAAAAAAGTTCTTTGCTCATTAGTCTTTCTTTCAATTAAATAAGCGTTTCCTCTTCACACTTAAAATCATAATTGTACAGTATAACACTATTTTAAGGGTATTAACTGCGAAACTACTAGGTGAAATAGTAAATTTATAAATTGTATGTAAAGAATTTTCAGTTTTCTCTACTTAAAAATATGTACAGTATATAAGATCCGAATTTACGTGCAAAATGATATAGATGAATGGAAAGCAGTTAATTATCCTGTAGAGTATGCTCAACTAAAAGTTTGACTCAAAAACATTTATTCACAATGACAACTAAAGCTATTTTGATTTTAGGTAAAATACGTTATCCATTATCTTGTGCTCCCCTTCTCCTGCAGTCTGAAAAGAATGTAAGAATATACGAGAGTAAGTCAAAAATTATCCTCAATGTAGCTATAACGTTTCTTACATTGTTCATACTGACCTCTGTCCTTATTTATTTTTGTTGCTTTGTACGAGGATAAGCCAAAAATTATCCTCAATGTAGCTATAACTTTTCTTATATTGTTCATACTGACCTCTGTCCTTATTTATTTTTGTTGCTTTGTACGAGGATAAGCCAAAAATTATCCTCAATGTAGCTATAACGTTTCTTACATTGTTCATACTGACCTCTGTCCTTATTTATTTTTGTTGCTTTGTACGAGGATAAGCCAAAAATTATCCTCAATGTAGCTATAACTTTTCTTATATTGTTCATACTGACCTCTGTCCTTATTTATTTTTGTTGCTTTGTACGAGGATAAGCCAAAAATTATCCTCAATGTAGCTATAACGTTTCTTACATTGTTCATACTGACCTCTGTCCTTATTTATTTTTGTTGCTTTGTACGAGGATAAGCCAAAAATTATCCTCAATGTAGCTATAACTTTTCTTATATTCTTCATACTGACCTCTGTCCTTATCTATTTTTGCTGCTTTGTACGAGGATAAGTCAAAAATTATCCTCAATGTAGCTATAACGTTTCTTACATTGTTCATACTGACCTCTGTCCTTATTTATTTTTGTTGCTTTGTACGAGGATAAGCCAAAAATTATCCTCAATGTAGCTATAACGTTTCTTACATTGTTCATACTGACCTCTGTCCTTATTTATTTTTGCTGCTTTGTACGAGGATAAGTCAAAAATTATCCGCAATGTAGCTATAACGTTTCTTGCATTGTTCATACTGACCTCTCCTTATTTATTTTTGCTGCTTTGTACGAGGATAAGTCAAAAATTATCCGCAATGTAGCTATAACGTTTCTTGCATTGTTCATACTGACCTCTGTCCTTATTTATTTTTGTTGCTTTGTACGAGGGTAAGTCAAAAATTATCCGAAATGTAGCTATAACTTTTCTTACATTGTTCATACTGACCTCTGTCCCTATTTATTTTTATTGCTTTGTACGAGGATAAGCCAAAAATTATCCTGAATGTAGCTATAACTTTTTTACATTGTTCATACTGACCTCTGTCCCTGTTTATTTTTGTTGCTTTGTACGAGGATAAGTCAAAAATTATCCGAATGTAGCTATAACTTTTCTTACATTGTTCATACTGACCTATTCTCGTTTATTTTATTGTTATGCTGTTATGCTATAAAAGTTTGATTCAAATTTCTCCATTTGTCTTCCTTTTGTTGCAGATAGATCATGGCCACTCCATTAGAAATTTGCACCAAAAAGGAACAATGAACAGTGATCCGATGTTTGCGGTCGGGAGGTGCATCAGGGGCCAATACTCAATTGTCCACGTCACGTGCACGCTCAAATGTTGTCATTATTTGTGGCCGCAGATGGTTGTCCGGCTTCTTCCTCGTGCGTAACAGTTGTGCGACCATTTTTGTAATTTTTAATCCATTCGTAGGCACTCCGTTGCGGCAAGACACTGTTTCTGTATTGTGCCGAAAGTCTTTGATGGAATGCGGCCCCTGATAACGTGGAACTGTTAAGAGGTTCAAAGTCTTCATTAAAATACAATTAAAAGGCAACGAAGATTTATATAATAGACTTGACTGAGTGGATTTGAGTATAGTATTTCTTTCGGTAGCAAGGCAATATGAGACATGGACTTGTAGCTTAATATGGGATGCCGACAACATGAGCTCCCACTTGGAATTGTAATATACTTTGTTGTTTTCTATGTATTACAATTAATGAAACTACTCCAGAAATCTTTTATGTATTTACTAAATATAAATTCTGATTATTGTATAATTTACTTCCCCCCCCCCTAAAAATTGTAAAATCTTTTTTTTCTCTCTGAAAAATCGTAAAATCTTCCTTTTTCCTCTCTAAAAAATCGTAAAATCTTACTTTTCCTCCTCTGAAAAATCTAAAATCTTCCTTTTTCCCTCTGAAAAATTGTAAAATATTCCTTTCTTCTTCTGAAAAAAGTACATTTTTTCTTCTTTCCTCTGAAAATCGTGAACTTTTCCTTTCTTCTCTCTGAAAAATAGTATTATCTCTCTTTTCCCTGAAAAATCGTAAAATATTCCTCTTATGCCTGAAAAATCGTAAAATATTCCCCTTTTGCCCGAAAAATCGTAAAATCTTTCTTTTTCCCTTGAAGTCGTAAAATGTCTTTCTTCCTCTAAAAATTCGTAAAATCTTCCGTTTTCCGCCCTCTGAAAAAATATAAAATTTTCCTTTCTTCCCTCGGAAAAAATCATAAAATTTTTCCTTTTTCCTATGAAAGATCGTAAAATCTTTCTTTTCCCCTCTCAAAAATCGTAAAATCTTACTTTTTCCTCCTCTAAAAAATCTAAAATCTTCCTTTTCTTCCTCTGAAAAATCGTAAAATCTTCCTTTTTCCTCTCTAAAAAATCGTAAAATCTTACTTTTTTCTTCCGAAAACTCGAAAATCTTCCGTTTTTCCCCTCTGAAAAATCTAAAATCTTCCTTTTTCCCTCTGAAAAATTGTAAAATATTCCTTTTTTCTTCTGAAAAAAGTAAATTTTTTCTCTCCTCTGAAAATCGTAAACTTTTCCTTTCTTTTCTTTGAAAAATAGTTATATCTCTCTTTTTTCCCTGAAAAATCGTAAAATATTCCTCTTATGCCTGAAAAATCGTAAAATATTCCCCTTTTGCCTGAAAAATCGTAAAATATTCCTTTTTCCTCTCTAAAAAATCGTAAAATCTTACTTTTTTCTTCCGAAAACTCGAAAATCTTCCGTTTTTCCAATCTGAAAAATCTAAAATCTTCCTTTTTCCCTCTGAAAAATTGTAAAATATTCCTTTTTTCTTCTGAAAAAAAGTAAATTTTTTCTTCTTTCCTCTAAAAATCGTAAACTTTTCCTTTCTTCTCTCTGAAAAATAGTTATATCTCTCTTTTTTACCTGAAAAATCGTAAAATATTCCTCTTATGCCTGAAAAATCGTAAAATATTCCCCTTTTGCCTGAAAAATCGTAAAATCTTCCTTTTTCCCTTGAAGTCGTTAAGTCTTTTTCTTTCTAAAAATTCGTAAAATCTACCGTTTTCCGCCCTTTGAAAAATTATAAAATTTTCCTTTCTTCCCTCGGAAAAATCATAAAATTTTCCTTTTTCCTATGAAAGATCGTAAAATCTTTCTTTTCCCCTCTCAAAAATCGTAAAATCTTACTTTTCCTCTCTAAACAATCGTAAAATCTTACTTTTTTTTCTGAAAACTCGAAAATCTTCCGTTTTTCCCTTCTGAAAAATCGTAAAATCTTCCTTTTTCCCTCTGAAAAATTGTAAAATATTCCTTTTTTTCTTCTGAAAAAAAGTAAATTTTTCTTCTTTTTTCTGAAAATCGTAAACTTTTCCTTTCTTCTCTCTGAAAAATAGTAATATCTCTCTTTTCCCTGAAAAATCGTAAAATATTCCTCTTATGCCTGAAAAGTGGTAAAATATTCCTTTTTTGCCTGAAAATTCGTAAAATCTTCCGTTTTCTGCCCTCTGAAAAATTATACAATTTTCCTTTCTTCCCTCGGAAAATCATAAAATTTTCCTTTTTCCCATGAAAGATCGTAAAATCTTTCTTTTTCCCTCTGAAAAATCTAAAATCTTCCTTTTCTTCCTCTGAAAAATCGTAAAATTTTCCTTTTTCCTCTCTAAAAAATCATAAAATCTTACTTTTTTCTTCCGAAAACTCGAAAATCTTCCGTTTTTCCCCTCTGAAAAATCGTAAAACTTTCCTTTTTCCCTCTGAAAAATCGTAAAATCTTTCTTTTTACCTCTGAAAAATCGCAACATTTTTTTTCCTTCGGAAAAATTGTAAAATCTTCCTTTGTCCTTCGGAAAAGTCGTAAAATCTTTTTCCCTCTGAAAAATCGTAAAGTATTTCTGTTTTCCTTCTGAAAAATCGAAAAATATTAATTTTTCTTCTGAAAAATCATTCTTTTCTCTCTGAAAAATTGTAAAATCCCTCTTTTTTCCCACTAGAAAATCGTAAAACCTTCCTATTTTTCCCTGTCAAAAATCGTAAAATCTTCCTTTCTTCCTTCAGAGAAATAGTAAAATCTTCCTTTTCTCTCTGAAAATCTTGTAGTCTGATAAATGTAAATATTAGTCTTTCTCTTACCATTATCAATCCCAGCACATTGAAATTTAGAACATCTGAAAATGTGTTTTAAAAAATAATAAAGAGTTTCATAACAACAAATTGAGAATGTCTGCAAAATTGGTTTGCTCACATCTCTTACTTTTGAATGAGTTATTAAAATTAACTTAATAACGAATGAATTCTTACTTCGAGAAATTCAATTTTAAAGTACCACTAAAATGAAATCGTTAATACTGTAGCCCAGAGCCTATATTTTCAATATTTATTTCATTTAATTTTCTATTTGATTAATCATTTTGTTTTCTTGAGAAGTCAGAAATTATCCATTGAATTATTTTAGCATGAGGTTAAGAAATATTAAATAACAAAAACATTTCACAAGCTACAAGTTGTGTAGTTAGATTTGTGTAATGATTATATAACTTTGGCATCAAGGAATACATGATGCGGGACATTATTGTAACTGATGTAAAAGCGAAAAGAATCTGAAGTAGTCATTACTTGGACAGAATTAAGGAAATTTGATGTAACTAAATTTTGTAAATAATTGTTAACACAGAAATAATTTTGGAAATGTTAAAACTGCCAGTATCGCGTACGTAGGCATTCTGGAGATTTTTATCACTGATCAACAATGGGGAAACTGAGAAGCGTCCTGGAGAAGGGACATCACGTCTCTGATGTAATGATGATGAAGTGGAATCCAGAAGCAAGGAAGCTGAACACAACCAGAGGGTTGCTGGTCTCAAGGAGGAAGTCGGTGTTAGTCGAGCTCCGAGGTAGTCGAAGCCCGAGGTAGTCGGAGAACGAGAAAGTCGGTAGAGAGAGAAGTTGGAGGAAAGAGAGTCACAACTAACGACACGAGATTTTTCATGACGGAGTGAGTTATAACAAAGCAACATCGAACTAGCGAGATAAGAGCCATGTTACTCCGAGAATACGTAAGTTTACGAATGACGGTTTAAGACTCCATAGAAGGACCTCGTTGACGCAAGAAGACCGAGCTCATTGACGTTCCAGGAGGTTGTGTCTGCAGGCCCACGTCGTCATCTGCACGCAAAGGGAAGTCCAAGAGCCATCAGGTATGTGTTCCTTCGTTGAATCTGTTATCAGTGGTATAATGTCCAGCAATGTCGCTATCGAGATCTGGCAGGATTAACTTAACCGCTCTACACACACACTTTACACATTTAAATATTCATTCATATTTGAAATACATGAGCATAATTCATTTTAAATCTGATTTGTTATTTCAAGTATTTTACCTCTTACATGATTTAAGTCAGCTTATTTCCCGTTCATTCTAGATGGTGAACAGAAGGTAACTTCCTGTGTCATCATCCCCAAATTTAGATACCGACACAGGGAAGTTAACAATACATAAATAATAACCAAAACTTTTCTTTTTTAAAGACGAAATTTTAATCTGGTTATTGTTGGTAGGAGGGGTTGATATTGGCTAAAATGAACAGAAACATCATTTTGGCGATATCAGGTACGAGTAAACTGATATATAAAAATTTAGATTATACACGATATTTTAAGTTGCAAAAAACTTTCCCTCCATGATAAGACCAACGACTTGCTTTCCCTTTTTGGAAACGGCAAAGAGGGAGAGTTCGTTTTGATTGCCTATCAGCTGGACTGGGACAAATAGTAGCTGTGTGAGTCTGTGATTGTGTACGTATGCAACTTTTATTTAAAAAATACTTATGCATTAACTTACACTATTTGTATTAATTAGTTCACATTGTAATTTGAAATTGATTTCTGTATTTCCTCTGTAATGGGCTGGGCTCTACACGTGGGTCCGGCGTTCTTTAGTTCTCCGGGTTTGATTACCGAGGAGAGCACATTATGTTTGTTATTGATCCACCCTCATGAGGCAATTACACAACTAGCTTGAATTACGCTGATTCGACTAACAAATTGCCTGGCCAGCACATGGAACAGGCCAACCTCAAACAATGTATATTTTACCTGTCGTCTTTATGAAAGTGGCGCAACTTCTCATTATCTATCTCCAGTGTGTTCATTATCTCCTACCTCATTATCTCCCCTGTGCTTTTATCTCATTATCTATCACTATGTATCCCCTATCAAGTACAGTGTTTCCCGTAGGCTCCTTTATTGAAAGGGGGCGCGGTGGCTCAGTGGTAGTGAGTTCATCTCCGGTGCTTGGGGTCCCTGGTTCTATTCCAGCTCGCGCCGTGTGGACTTTGTGGTGGACAAACACCGTGCTCCTGGGTTTTCTCGGGGTTCTCGCGTTTCCTCTCATTTTCTTCATTCCACCATTTCATTCATTTCTCATCATCGCCGTCTCCTTTAGCCTAACCGGCATAATCATGGGACGTAAAACTGCAGGATTTCATTTATTTTTTTCTTTTTTGAAAGAATGAAACCCCCCAAACTAAAATGAACAACCTTTCAAAAAATAATTGTCATCATCCTCCTTGTAAGGTGATATACAAGGTGTTCCAAAAGTAACTAGGCGATTTCAAGAGCTACTAATTGTTAATTTTGATTTGGTTTGTTTTTAGCGCCCTTTTTAACGGCGAGGCTATATAAGAGGTGGACCTATAGACTAACATGGGATCCGAACCACAGGAGCTTCCGCTGGGAAAAGTCTCCCACACCAAAGACGCGTCCGCTAACCGCTTAGCCACTGAGGAGCTCAAACAATTGTTAAGAAATGCATTCTATAAAAAGGGCTGACACAGAGACATAGAATAATCTAAGGAGATTTATTTCATTACTTTTAGAAGTTATCATTCTTCAAATGCCTGCCATTTTCAGCCTCGCATATTCTTGCTCTTAATTCTGTGTATTGGAAAAAGTGGTCTTCTGACAGGTCAATTATGGATTCCTATGCTGTCGAAAACGCTCTATTAACTTGAGTATAGTATTGCGAGAATGCATTTATGATAGGCTCTTTGAGTCGCAGTAATTGATCCTTGATATTCAAAATAAAGTTCTATACTTGTGACTGTCTCTTTTATCAATGCTGAATCTCTCCATATCTTCAACTTCTTCAAATCTGGAACAACAAACCTCTAAGTTTCCAGTTGCGAAATCTCAAATAAAAATTATTAATTACTGTAGAAGTTATTAAGTTTTAAAATTGCTTTTGGTTTCAAATTTTGATATCCAAATTGTCCCTACCATAAAAAAAGAGGAAAAACAGTACATTACGTTCTAAATTTAGGAGTGGTGACTAGCTGGGGGCTCCGCCCCCAGACCCCGAGTTTGCTCGGCCTACGGCCTACGGCCTTGCATTTCTTATCTATCAGCCTTTGAATCAACACTGAATTTCGTAAACTTACTTCTTCATATTTTCTGAATCTGCCCATCCGGGGGCTTCGCCCCTACACTGTCTTTACTCGGCCTTCGGCCTCGCACCTCTTGAACCCACAATTCTATTCGTTTCTTTTCCTATTTCAACTATCTAAAAGATAAGATTTTGTATCTCAAGGAAACGCCCATTTAAATAGCATGGAAATTTCTTCATCCCCCTTTTGATCCCTAAAAAATTAAAAATATTCACTTTTGGCAATTTTCCTGTCGGTTAGTTCTGGAAGGCTACAATCATGCCAAATTTCATCATTCTAATCCTGCCGCAAGTGCCTAAACGTTTTGGGGTGTATAAAACATCCCATATAAATAACATGGGAAAGATTTTTCAGTTCCCCATAATAAAACCACTCTACACTTGGAAATTTTTATGTCTGTTGATTAACTTAGGTAACGCTAACAAAAACGTACAAGTATACCGAACTTCAAGTTTTTATTCCAATTCTAAGTACCTAAAACATGAGATTATAGGTCCAAAAAAGACCCTTTTAAATAACATAGAGAAATTTTTCATCCCCTCTTTGGACCCTCTAAAAATCAAAAATATTCACTTTTGGCAATTTTTCTGTGTGTTAGTTCCGGAAAGCTATAATGATGCCAAATTTTATCACTGTAGCCCTACAGGAAGTGATCAATAATTTATGTCAGCTCATGTAGTTTTATATATAGTTAGGGTAATGAAATATTTTGATTTAAGAAAGTTACTGAATGATTAGTATCAAAATTTGGACATTTCAGAAACCTTAATTTTTCGAGAAACCATAAAAGTAACCATGGAGTTTCATCGTTTCTGCAAGAACAATAGCTCCGGTAGGTAATTTCCCCGAGCTACCCACTAAAATAATCACTGCTCCGAAATACCTCTTGCGTAGATTAAGTTGAAAAATAGATTGTGTAAACTAGAATTAACTACTTTATGCCTTCTTTAAAAATTACTAAATTATTAATGCTGTTCTATGTTGTTCTTGTTTTACAGGCGGACCTTTCCTGCCGGAATACGAAAGAGAACGTTGGAACAATATCGACCAAGACCAACTTTGTAACGTTGAAGTACGTGACGGATGCATGGGGCACGGAGTCCAATGGCTTCAAGCTCATAATCACTGCTGTCAGAGATCGTAGTAAGTTGTTTCTGCTTCATTAATGCTATAAGCATGCACGTAGGAATAGGTTAAACTCAAGAGTGGTGTAAGCAATTTTTTGATTCATTTCGAGAACACAAAGTATTTCATTATTATTATTATTATTATTATTATTATTATTATTATTATTATTATTATTATTATTATTATTATTATTATTATTATTATTATTATTATTATTATTTATTAATGAATTACCAGGATTGTAGCTATCTCCAGACAGTAGCAACAAGACCAGTTTTCAATTAACATTAGCAAAAAAATATTAAAAAAATTGAAAGAAAAATTCTTGAACGAACGTAACCCTCCAGAATTTTCCTAGAATTGTGAAAAATCCTTGAAATTCCAATCACGAAAAACGATTGCGGGATTCTAAACTAAACATTCAAATTGCGAAGGAAGATTTTCTGTTTATTTACGTACTATACTACATCAACATAAAACACAGTCAGTTCGTGAGTTAAAACTGAATCGGTTTTCATCCGTCACATATACAGCATGTTTCAAAAAATATAAACCAGTTTTAAAACTTTATATTTATGCAACCACGCGTTGCCAATGAATAAAGCTGATACTATTTGAGAAACTATAGCCCAAGGTTTCAAATTGACGCCTCTACTTCCGCTCAAATAGGAATTAATCTAAATAACTCACAAGATAGTGCACTGTTAAAAATGGTTTCTTAAATTCGAGAGAAAAATCATCGTATTTGAGAACATCCGTTTCTTACGTGTGCACCGAGTAATACATTCCTAAAAGTGAGATTTCGATTTTCTCAAATCATTTTGATAAATAATGACTCAAACGCGAGAAATTATGTATACCTACTTTTGGGTTATTCTGTATAACATATAGCTGACGAAGATAACATACATATATGTACGTAATATAAGGAAGAGTGTTGGATATCAGACATCCTGGAACGGCATGATGTAATACCTAAGGATAGTGCCTATGTAACATACGGATAACGTATGCTCCATATAGTATGCAAGAGAATTCCGTATATTTGTACAATATACGGCTGTCTGGAGAACGGATTTTTCTCAGTGTGCCGTCGTCCTAGTATTGCAGCCACAGACTGAGAGGCACACAACGGATTTTAAACACTTTTTGGTGTTGGCCGACAACTAGGGACGCCCTGCAGAATTATTTGCAGGAGGGCACAAGATCAATTCCAAGATGGTGAAAACAGATTCCAAGAGGACGGAGAAAAACTCAACATACAAGCACAGTCAAAAATATATACACGCTTTGATGATACATAGTATAATATAAAACAAGTTAATTACGCATATATCTTTATCAATTATAGTAAATAAACTGTAGTCGTACAGTATTTATTATAAATGTATTATGTAATATAGTATATGAGAGAAAATTAGTAAATTTTGACCCAAAAACTGAACATCCTTCGATAATCCAGGGGGAGTTACTGCCCCTTTCTCCCCGCTACGGGAGACCATGTCGACGACTCTATATATTTACCACGATAATTGCTATTAGCATACTAATGTTAATGCCCCAAAGGAAATTTTAAAAAATGGTGCTATGGACTAGCTAAAGTCTATTTCAGATTTGTTCATCTTCGGAACGAGACACTTATGCTTCTACTCTCAATCCTAACCAGGCTCTGTTTCAGTAAAGACGAAAAATATTCATCTTAGAATATGTAAAGGTAATCAATGAAGTTCTGTTGCTTTTTCACCCACTACCTTCGAACATCGATATGTCACCTAAGACGTACATGGAAGATCAAAAATAGTCCCCATCAGCATCCACGATCTTTGACAACGATTCTGGAAGGCCATGAATTCCATCGCGGTAGAACTTGGTGAGCTGTGAAGCAAAGAAGGTATCAAGTGCACTTCTTCCCAGGATTTGAACTGGCGTCCCCTAAGATGATTGTCCAAGTGATAGAACAGGTGATAATAGGACGGTGCAATGTCCAGGGAGTATGGAGGATGCAATAGTGTTTCCCATCCAAGGCATAGAATGGTGTCGCGGATCATCCCAGCCACGTGGGGTTTTGCGTTGTCCTGTAACAGGAGGACCCCTTTGCGATTCACAACTCCAGAGTCTTGAATTTTTCTTGAATGCGGCTCAACTGCTGACAGTACACAATTGTATTGATGTTCTGACCAACTGGCAGTAGTTCTTATACATGATGCCACAAGCAGTGCACCAAACACATAGGAGGACATTCTTCTGGCGCAGTGCTGGTTTCCGTTGTTTTGGAACCGGTTCATGGGATGCTAACCAATCATGATGGCGTCGTAAAGCTTCGTACAGGACCCACTTCTCATCACATGTCAACACTCTGTCAAGAAATGGCTTTTTCCTCAGACGAGACAGCAAAGAAACACAGGTGTCTGCTTCCGTTGCCTTGTGGCCTGGAGTCAAATCATGTGGGACCCATTGACCCAACTTGTAGTGCTTTACAAATTGATGGAGGTCCTGCCGAATGGTTTCTCCACTCACTAAATTGTAGTTCCAGTTCCTCACATGTCTGGCCACTGTTCGCCTCAATTGCTGCCTAAAGATCTTCATTTTGTACATATGTTGGTCTTACGGCACGTGGTGCGACTCGAGTGTTTCGTCACCGTCCTTAAACTTGTTAAACCACCGCTGGACTGTTCGCGTATTCACGACATCCTCGCCAAAGGCCTGCTGCAGCGGCGGTTTAACAAGTTTATTGACAGTGACGAAATACTCGAAGACTCACCACATGCTGGAAGACCAAAATATGTACTAAATGAAGCGGCGTTTGACCCCAGTTTGAACTCGCACAGCACAGACCCTCTATGGAGGGTTATGACGCTCTATGGAGGAGCCATGTTCACTTTGTCCTTACGCAAGTTCACGGTGTAACTGAACTGCCACAACCAGGTAGTATGTTGGATATACCCATACCAACAACTAACCTTCGCCTTATCTCCATTCGTATTCAACTCACGATGTGAGTGCCAATTGAACTCAGACCTCCACAAAAAGCAACAGAACTTTTTGGTTACCTTTATAATATGAATATGTAATTTTTCATTTCTTTTACAAAAGAAGTTAACACCAGTTTGCATTTAACCGATCAATAGATTGTTTTGTCTTCTGTGTTGCGTGCAACGTAAATGCCGTTGTAATTTCTAATAATACGGGAAATGTTGGCTATTGTTGAGACATGTTTTCAGTGTTGTGAAAGCCGTTTGGAAGTGCCGCATGAATGTAAATCAGGAACAGACGCGTTGCTTGTAAAATGCAGGAGTTAAAAAGTTATTTCAAGCAGCTTAGTGCAAATTATTATTTCCCTCTTGCATGCAATGGCTTTAATCTTAATTACCTTATCCATTTGAAGTAAAATAGAGAAAGAAATTATTAATCACTTTTGTTATCACTACTTTGTTTTCGTTGTCTTAATTTATTGTTTTCGCTAAGCACTTTTCGCACTTCTATTTTATATATATATATATATATATATATATATATATATATATATATATATATATATATATATAACTACTATATACAACATAATTTTGTAAAGTGGTCCACTTAATGTATCCTTACAGAATTCTATATTATCATTATTGGAACTGTTCGGGGCTAGGCTTTGTACGTAATAAAAATGAAATGAAATCTTTGAGTTTAACATTCCACGAGTATGCCTTTTAGACTATGGGAGATAGATAATTAAGGCTTGTGAATGTTGATGATGAAATTGGTGGAATGAGAATGTGAGAGGTAATGAGAGTACCCCCAGAAACCCCACGGACTTGTCCAACAAACATACTTGGTCGGGGATTGAACAAGAGACTTCGCCCACCAGATGTAAGTGTATTACTACTGAGCTACCGTGCTTCCTTTTTTATACAGTAAACACAAATCAAAAATCCTTAAATTAGAAATTAAAAGAAGTAATAATTCAGAATACATACATATAAGAAATATAATCTTTTTTTTTTTTTTTTTTAGTGTGCTACCTTATTCAAGCATAGTTAGAATTATTGATTGTAGGAAACGTACTAACGGACTATTCATAACTAATTAAAAAAAACTAACTCTGTGGACTATGGAACCCGGAAATTCACTGCCGTGTTCACAAAAGCTTCCCACTGACTTCTGTCCTTAACCTTCACAAAAGCTTCCCACTGACTTCTGTCCTTAACCTTCACGAAAGCTTCCCACTGACTTCTGTCCTTAACCTTCACGAAAGCTTCCCACTGACTTCTATTCTTAACCTTCACAAAAGCTTCCCACTAACTTCTATCCTTAACCTTCACAAAAGCTTCCCACTGACTTCTATCCTTAACCTTCACAAAAGCTTCCCACTGACTTCTATCCTTAACCTTCACAAAAGCTTCCCACTGACTTCTATCCTTAGCCTTCACAAAAGCTTCCTACTGACTTCTATCCTTAACCTTCACAAAAGCTTCCCACTGACTTCTGTCCTTAACCTTTACAAAAGCTTCCCACTGAATTCGATCCTTAACCTTCACAAAAGCTTCCCACTGACTTCTATCCTTAGCCTTCACAAAAGCTTCCCACTGACTTCTATCCTTAGCCTTCACAAAAGCTTCCCACTGACTTCTATCCTTAGCCTTCACAAAAGCTTCCCACTGACTTCTATCCTTAGCCTTCACAAAAGCTTCCCACTGACTTCTATCCTTAGCCTTCACAAAAGCTTCCCACTGACTTCTATCCTTAGCCTTCACAAAAGCTTCCCACTGACTTCTATCCTTAGCCTTCACAAAAGCTTCCCACTGACTTCTATCCTTAGCCTTCACAAAAGCGTCCCACTGACTTCTATCCTTAGCCTTTACAATAGCTTCCCACTGACTTCTATCCTTAGCCTTCACAAAAGCTTCCCACTGACTTCTATTCTTAGCCTTCACAAAAGCTTCCCACTGACTTCTATCCTTAGCCTTCACAAAAGCTTCTCACTGACTTCAATCCTTAGCCTTCACAAAAGCTTCCCACTGACTTCTATCCTTAGCCTTCACAAAAGCTTCCCACTGACTTCTATCCTTAACCTTTACAAAAGCTTCCCACTGACTTCTATCCTTAGCCTTCACTAAAGCTTCCCACTGACTTCTATCCTTAGCCTTCACAAAAGCTTCCCACTGACTTCTATCCTTAGCCTTCACAAAAGCTTCCCACTGACTTCTATCCTTAGCCTTCACAAAAGCGTCTCACTGACTTCGATCCTTAGCCTTCACAAAAACTTCTCACTGACTTCGATCTTTAGCCTTCACAAAAGCTTCCCACTGAATTCTATCCTTAGCCTTCACAAAAGCTTCCCACTGAATTCGATCCTTAGCCTTCACAAAAGCTTCCCACTGACTTCTATCCTTAACCTTCACAAAAGCTTCCCACTGACTTCTATCCTTAACCTTCACAAAAGCTTCCCACTGACTTCTATCCTTAGTCTTCACAAAAGCTTCCTACTGACTTCTATCCTTAGCCTTCACAAAAGCTTCCCACTGACTTCGATCCTTAGCCTTCACAAAAGCTTCCCACTGACTTCTATCCTTAGCCTTCACAAAAGCTTCCCACTGACTTCTATTCTTAACCTTCACAAAAGCTTCCCACTGACTTCTATCCTTAGCCTTCACAAAAGCTTCCTACTGACTTCTATCCTTAGCCAACTGGATCTAGTTTCTACTTTGTATTCCTATTTCTGCGACATCCATCTTAATATTGTCCTCCTATCTGCACCTAGACCTTACTAATGGTCGTTTTTCGATTGGCCTTCCAATTAAGATTTTGAAAGCGTTCTTACTTTCTTCCATACTCACTACATGATCTGCCCATCTGAGCTTCCTAGACTTGATGACCCTAACAATGCTTGGTAAACCGTATAAAGTATCTAGTTTCTCGTTATGAAATTTCCGCCATTCCCCATTCCCCTTCCTCTTGTGTCCGAATATTCGTCTCAGGATTTTGTTCTCTAATACTTTTAGTCTTCACTCAGAGTAAGCGACCATCTTTCGCAACCATACAGAATAACAGACATGATTATCGTTTTATATATTTTAAGCTTCAAATTCCTCGACAGAATTCGCGACGACAAGAGATATTGAACCGAATAGTAACACGAATTCCCTGCTTTTAGTCGACCTTTAATTTCTTCGTGAATATGGTTTTCGTCTGTTAATATTGATCCTAGATATTTGAAAGCATCCACTTTATCAAAAGTATTATTCGCTATTTTAACGCATCCATAATTTGCTGTATTACGGTCCCGTAATACTTCCATATATTCAGTTTTCCCTGCATTTACTTGTAAACTCATGTTCCGGCAAGCGTTTAATAAGATCTCTGCATTTCTTTCTATTGTTCTCCTATCATCCCCTATTAAATTTACGTCATCAGCTTACGCCGTAACCTAGTGAATACCATTCAACTCTAGGCTCTGGTTGCTATCTTTGATTTTCCTTATAGCATATTCCAGGACAAAGTTGAATAGTAATGGTGACAACGTATCTACTTGTTCCAGGCTATTCTCGACATGAAAGCTCGTGGACAAAAAATTTCCTACTCGAACTGTACTTTGGGATTCATTTAAACATATCTCAATTAACCTAATTAGTTTCTCGGTATTCCAAATTCTGTAAGAACGTTGCACAATGCAGGCATCAGAGCGAGTCTCTTTTTAATCTAAAAGTATCTTTATTTGGCCGAAGTCTCTATCGGTCGCTATTTTTAAAACATTAGTCTACTAATTCTTTATTTTTATCCTTACTTACATGTTAGTCATATTGTTTGGATTGTGGCCAATGTACTAGAAAATGCCAGTAATTAAATAAAATAAAATAATAATGATGATGAATAGAAAATTACGTAAATACATGGTAATAAATATGTGAAAGATTGCTTGAACAGTGGACTGGTGTACGATGGTACTTCTTGAAGTATATTCCATCTATAAAGAAGTGTTGTTTTGGACAAGCGGTCTGTGAGGAAAATTGTAGATTTACTCAAAAAGCCTGGGATGTTAGCTCAGTTGCACTTTATATTGTCTTCTGCCAACTTATATGAGAAATTTACACATCGTTATCAGAGTGAAGTTCCGTTGGTTCATATTTTACGTGCAGAGTTATTAAACGTCATTGGAACTATCATCGCAAGCAGAGTGTCTAAATGTGCTGCTGCTAATGAAGTGAAGTCAGCGTCATATGATTGGACCAATTTGCAGGTTGTTTGAATCCGATAATTTACTGTCTTTAAAACAAATTGTCATTTCAGAGGAAACAAGAAAAGAACTAACTAAACTACCAGAAGTGGATGCTTAACAGTTCTTGAAGAGTCTACAAACACATTATATTTCAGGTGGTAAACATTTGGTGCAAAATACAATGACTAATTCTGTTCACATTAAACGAGCACTACCATTTCTCAATCCTGAAGCTAGAAAATCACAAAGTAGCTGCAGATACATCAGAACTGTAGCAAAAGCACTATCTGTTGCAATGCCAGATGATCAACTTTTTGACGAATGGAAATGTCTGCAGCTTGAGCATGAACCTGATGGAAGTGAAATTACTTCTTCACGTATTGACAGTTACTGGGCTCTTTTTATGGGATTTAAGAAGGCGGATGGCTAACCAAAATTTCCTCTAGTAAATAAGGTAATAAAATCTACACTCTGCCTCTACCATGATAATGCAGATATTGAAAGGAGATTTTCAGTATCAAAAAATGTTCTAACAGAGGAAAAGACTCAGATGTCTTGTAGAACCTTAAACAGTATTTTGATTGTGAAAGATGCCTTAAAGTTTTATGACAACAAGACTCATCTCGTTCCAATTTCTAAAAAGATTATTACCTTGGATCAAAATGCTCATGACAGTTTCGAAGCAGGAGACAAACTGAAATTACTCGAAAGTGACGTCAATGCGCAGCGTGCGTCAAAAGAGAATTCTGCGCATAGGTTAAGAGCCTTCTTTGGATCAAGATGCCAAATACGTCTCTCTAAATATAGTTAAGGTGGCACGGAAATGTAAGGAACATTCAAATAATATTGAAACTAGAAGTTGTAGTGAATTTCCATCTAGAGTTGGAGTATATTTTAGGATGCTTAATTGATTGCAGGAACCCACTTCTCGCTATCTATTACCTTTTACGGATCAATCATAAAACCGGAAGTGGTTGATTTTTGACACTTCCAGATTAAATAGAAGATTAAGAGAGAAAATGACTCCTATTCTTTGAACAGTAAACCTATTCCAAAAAAGGCTTTTCGCTATCTCATCGTTTTTCCTTTATGTCGATCAATATTGAAACCAGGCTTATGGGTTTTCATTACTTCTCGTTTTAGTAAGAGAGTTAAGGATGAAGATATGCATTCTTGGGGACGATTCATCGATTACAAAAAATCACTTCTCGCTATTCCCGTTTTTTGCATCAACGTTAAAACAGGAAACAGTTCATTTCTAGGATTTCCCGTTTGAATATCATTCCATTCTTAACTTTTGACCCTTTATATCGTATCTAAAATGGATAGTGATCCATCAATTACCGGTACTTCTAAAGTGTTTTTAGTCCTACGGCTGGACAGAGGTAAATACAATTATTGAAAACGAACAGTGCGAATACTTTCTTATAGCAATCAAAATGCGATTTTGTATCCCACATGTAATAATGAAAAACGAATAAGATATTTGCAATACATTCTTCTTACATTGTATCCTGGAATCAGCAGAGTAAATAACATACAAGTTACAACAAAATACAACCGACATCTGCAGTACGTGGCAGAAAGAGAAGGATTCAGCCGATAAATTACTGCAATAAAATAAGCTAATTTGCATGAAAAAAGAGACTAGAAATTTGGCACTGCTAAAATAGTGACCTAAGTCAAATTACGTTCAGTTTGAAATAAACTAAGTTGTCAATGCTGATTGTGTGCGACATCTTTTGCACTGCGGTAAGAAACAATAAGTTAACACGGAGTTCGTGAAGCAGTTGATCACGGGCGATGATAAAAAGTGGATAATACCGACAACAAGGTCTGAAAAATGTAGTGAGTCGAAGCGAGGGAATGATGCACACACATACCAAACAATCTTGCGCTGCCATCTTCAGGTGTATTTCTGAACTGAAACTATAATACAAAATATTGTGTGGTCCAATCTCAAACCATTCTACCTAATAACTTAATTTCATCAGAAGTGGTGCTTAGCATTAACTTCCCTCAAACTGCTCAATAAGTTAAGTGTTTTTTTTAATACATTAATTTGAAATATACAAGAAAGTATGAATACAGAATGTATCTTCTTCAGCACCATGAGATATGAATCCGAACCACTACGATACGGGCTCAATATTGTAGACTTTCCCACCGGGAATCGAACTCCAGATCCTGTGCGTGCATGCCAACCGGGCCCCAGATTCCCAACCGCCCCGTATTTTACCGGACAGTTCCGTTTTTGGCCTTCTTGTCTGGTGTCCAGTACGACCTCAAAACAGGACGTTAAATGTCCAGTAGTTTTTCGTCTTACTAGTCCTATTCTATACTTGTCTTTTCTATTCAAATTATTTTAGAATGATGAAAGGAATCGTGTGTCGAAGAACATGCTTAAAGCAGAGCTTACAATTCGCTTTGATGCCCACCTGCCGTGCGCGGAATTTTCTCAAGAGCTGAAGGCAGGAAAATTTACTGAACTTATCAAAGCTGCTAAAGGTCAAGAAAAGTACATTTTCAAGAGCGCAGCTAACACTGCTTCATCTTCAGCTACATCTTTCAATTAAATAATGCATCCAGATTCAGTAACGAAAAATATGTAGGCATTATGAGACATTACAAGCCCCAGCGAAACTAGTAAGACTTATTTTTCAAGTATATTTTGTGCATAGCGTATTTATGTTTGCTTTTCTATTTTAAATACGATGTATTATTGATGGTAGACTACAATATTTACATGGCCGACTCAACCAAAAATGGAATAAGTAAGTTTACTAACTAAAGTTATTAAATTTGAATTCCAAATCATGCAATTTTATGTAAAGTAACCACTTTCAGATTGTTCACATTCTTGACAACCGATGATGTCACAATCTTAAGAGTATATGTGTTGAAGGTGATGTCCGGTATTTGCATTTTCAAAAGTTGGCAACCTTACCCATGCATCTAAGGCTAGCACGACCAGCGGAGGGCTAAAACTAGAACTCCAATTAAGGTCACTGTGCTAAAGAAATGATAAAAAAAATGCTATACAAGTGCGTAAAATAAACCAGACATTAACCTTCAAATAAAGAAAAATTATATTATTGATTTATTACTAACGGTTGAACGACATATATTATTCATGTCCTTGAAATATTTCTAGTCAAAACATGTCACTTTCAACTGAAAAGAGATTTTTTAAAAAAAGAATAAGTGTTCATTTCTTAACAAACTTTGTCGATTGTGAATAAAATAAAATGCTTTTAAAATGTAATTTATGGAAAACTTGGAACATTATTTTCCTTTTAATATGAAATATAAATTACCACAATTCAGAATGACTGCCAGTGATCAGTGAAATGTCTGTAATACATATATGTAGGTGGTCCGTCCTAATAAAATTGTTCACTATTTTATTTTTTTTTAAATCATTAATACTTAAAACATAATATAGTTGATACGCAAGAATAATTCATCGTACTCTAAAAATCTTTTTTTTTTTTCAAAAACTCATAGATGAATCTCGTAACTTTCACGTTTTTAGTTTTCGTTTTATTTTACTTTTCATTCAACACATTTATCATCATTTTATACCAATTCTGGTAGCGCCATGATTTTTTTTTATCTAATCTAATTTTTAATGCCATTTGCAAAACTCGTAGCTAGGCTTTTTAAAAAAGATTACCGTATTCGTTAGTATATGTAATTGTAATATTAGTAACTATTTCTCTTCAAATTTCATATTTGCGGGAAGAAAAGAACCAATTCATCCATAATTACAACTTTGTAATAGCTAATACTACAGTATTCAAGCATGATATTTTTACTTACTTATTACTAGAGTCCGGATTTTCATGTAATTATACATTTCCTTCCTTTATACAGGGTTCGGCAAAAAGACCTTCCGTATTTGGAGAGGGCGCTGTATGAGTTGGTGCGGTCACGGCAGCATATTTGCACTGAGGAAAAATGTGGCGTCCAACAACCTCCAAAGCCTTAACAACGCGTTGACGAAATATTAAAAAATTTTGACGAATGACTTCAGTAGCGTAGTTAAAGTTTCATATTACATATTTTTACATTTTTTACTCAATGTCACATATTCATAAGATTCGAAATATTCGTTACATTAAACAGTCCTTAAGAAGAAAAGCCATTGGGCTTTTTCGCTTACATGTTAGTGTGATAGATAAAAAGTAAAATTTAAGGGGGCAGACTACTAAATATTTTCAAAAGTTAACAAATTTTCTTTTGCCACATTTTCGTAAGTGAAAATAGATAATGAAATGTAACTTACCTTAATAATAGATAATGTTATTCTACGCCGGAAAATACGAATCGGAAGAATTTTTAGTGTTGCCATCCATAGAAATTACAGTGTGACCAGAATTTGAACTAACCAAAAATCTAGGTTAAGGCAGCGACTGGAAAAATGAACTCAACGGTAATTGATGACTTATCATGCTGTCTGTGTTCCTGTACATATATAATTCATCAGCTTTTCATTTTAACCATTGGAGTTTTAAGAAGAGTTTACCTCAGTATTTAATCCGAGTTTCAACTATACAAAGCCGGAATAGTTCCGTCTGCCTCCTTCTTATCTCAGAAGTTGCAGTCTTGGATAGCAGTCGATGGTGCATTTACCGCCCATGACAAATTTGTTTTTGCGATGAAAAATTGGATGAATTAAGTAGTTCTAGTTAGAGCAGCATAATTGCACCTCACTTCATGTGAAAAATAAACAATTACAAAGTGGAAAGAAGCGAGTTCTACTGACCCAAGTGCAACAGGATTCTTCATTCAGTGTATTTTACAAGGAAATGTGCGAAGCAATGATTGCATCAAACATCCTTTTGGTACAAAATTCAAGTACCGAAGCTCCGGTATTTCCTTGAAAAATATTTTGACCGTAAAATTCCTGATGAGTCAACCTTTCTAAAGAAATATCTTCCAGTTTCCTACAAAGAAGCTTTAGAATCAATTAGGACAGAAGTTGGCAGTTCTATGAATGGACATCCGTCGACGAGACAACTGATGTTTTGAAATAGTATGTAGTTAATTTTACAGTTAGAAAGCTAATTGCTGGTTCTCCCTCTATACCACATCTCATTGCATGCAAATTGCTGGAGCGTACAAATCATTCCATCATAACACGATATGTGACTGATAGTCTTAAAGTATTGTATCCTTCTGACGTGCAAGAGAGATTTCTTCTTTACACAGTGTGTAATCATGTTAAAAGCTGATCCACTTCACTTGCATGGCACATGCTCTTCAACAAACGCGTTGCAGGGCGATCGCTCCCCTCCCAAAAGAGGAAACTTTCTAATTTTATATATAAATAAGACCCATCCCAGAGTTTGGAGCTCTTAAAAGTAGCTCTAAGTAGCAGTGTTAGAACCCACCGCTCTTTCTCCCCAGAAGTTTGTCCTGGATCCACCCCCGAGTCAACCAACTTATTTCTTCTACGAAACAAGTGTTTCTGAAGGCACTATAACATGTTCAAGTTTACAAGAAACAATTGCCTGGCGTACCACTTCCTCCGGACACTATTATTGAATACGGTCAAGTCAGTTTTGCAATGATCATTTTGAAGAAGCCAAGCCTGTGCCTGACTAATTTTCGCTTAACTCAGTATATCAGTATGCAGTTCTCAACATCTTTTCAAGGACGCCAAACTTGCTTGCGATATGCGATGCATGAACAGCAAATTGGGTTGGATTGCTACAAGCATCAACAAACTTTACACTTTAAGCTTCTTCTCCCGGAAACCGTGGATGAGGATGCAGGAAAGAAAGTGGCTGCTGTCGGAGATGTGAGAGAGACAATTCGAAGCAAATGTGACGCAGTGGCTGAAAGGAACGAAGGTTAAAACAGCTTATTTACAGTGAGTCTCATTCTCAATGGTGAAACAGTTAATCTTTCTAATGATATTCCTCCCAACCACATTCACCTCCTGAAGTATGCTCTGGTTACTTCTTGCGATGTAGAGAGAAGTATATCAGAGTACAATAATATATTGTCTGATCGGTGACAAACATTTACTTCTGAGCATTTTGAATGTACCTAGTAGCATATTGTAAATTAAATATACAAACTGTGGTTAATATCTGAACATACACTGCAGAAGATCAAGAACACTTAATGTAAGCATTCTAATATTGTAATTTGAATTTCTGTAAATCCTTTGAAAATAAACATGCCTCTTTATGAGGAAAGAAATTTACAAGAAAGCAAGAATTAATGTTACAAGTAAAAATTTATAGTATCTACATATTTCATTATGAAATTACATCTTTTACATATTTCAGACATTTTATTACATAATTATGTACTCTACATACTTTAGAGGTTGATGTTACATAAAAATTAAGCCTTGGTTTAAGTGCTTAGCCTTTTTCAGCAAACAGGCTATATGAGGCGTGGATCTACAGCTTAAAGTGGGATTCGAACCACTTAAGCTTCTACTGGTAATCAAACCAGAATCTTCGGCGCTTAGGAATGGTTATCTGGTTTGGCCAGTTGGCTCCTGGTTCAGGATCTTTCCACTTCCATATTTCTGAATCTAGTTCTACCACAATAAACCTGGAGGCAACTCTTCTTGGCACTGTTCTGGGGCCTTGTTCTCTTCTTCTAACTTCCCTAGCACTATTTTTGACCCCTCAACCTACTAACTACGGATTTTTATAAATCTGGAAGCCTAACGAAATGTCAAGCACTGCTGGAGTTTATTTGAGCAAGAAGGCAAAGCAAGGCACTTGTGCATCAAGTAAGTGTATCAACTTAATTTAGTCTACAACATGAACAATGGTCTACTCATACTTAAATATAATTGTAGAGCCGCGATGGCTCAGTGTAGAGCGTTCTCCTCTGGTATATGGGGTCCCTGGTTCGATCCTAGCTCGCGCCAAGTGAACTTTGTGGTGGATAAACCCGTGTAAGTGAGATTCGTCAGGGTTCTCCCGTTTCCTTCCACTTTCTTCATTCCACCATTTCATTTATTTCTGATCATCACCTTTCTCTTAGTCTATCCGGTATAATCGTGGGACGTAAAACTTAAAAGATTTCGTTTCATTTCATTTCATTTAAATGTAATTGTAAGAGTATTAAGTTTTTATACAACGTGTTAAAATACAAAAAAAAAAAAAAAAAAAAACACTAGTAAGCATACTTTAATGCTGTAAACGAATAAATAACAAGAATCATCAAATGATGATGTATTTTTACTTTTAATATACCCCATCAGCCGACTAGACAAAGGAGAATCCAAACTAATTATTTAAAACTCTCCTAATCATTTATGCAAATAATTGCAATAAACAATGGACGAGTTTCTTTTTACTCAATATCCAACATATGCCAGCGCGTATCTTGTTTTCCTGCACAAACGACCAACCTCAATACTCAGCACTTCGTTAGGTTTAAGGATTAATAATAATAATAAAAAAAGCAGTCGTGAACGTTGGTTGGGCGTCAGAGAGAGTGATGATCAAGAGAGACAGTTTGGAAAGATAGAAGAGGAGACCGACGTCCGAGAGCGGTGCCAAGAGAAGTTGTCACCAGGATCATCGTGGGGGAGGTAGATTCAGAAATGTGGGAGGGGAGATCCTGAACCGAAAGCCAACTAAACACACTAGCCCAGTGTTTCCAAACATCGATCCGAGAGAGAGAGAGAGAGAGAGACGAAGATCCATGTCGGGCCACCACTATTAACTCATACAGGTTTAAACTGCTACTAACTGTATGAGCCGTCTGACTGGCCAGGGCCACTCGAGTATCCACATTCACAATCAGGACCTAGAGCAGCGAAGAGGGTCCCAAAGAGTCAAGTCAACTCATCTAGAAAGGTATTTTACCTGAGATCCTTCCGTAAAGCTCTTCCCTTTCGCTCTTCTTTTTTACCTCCTATCTTTGTCCATTATTTTCTGTTTTTAAGACTTACATTTTGCAGTCTATTCAGTTACTGTATATCCCAATTTAGCTGTAAGTCCTAGAACTAGGTTTGTCAGCCCTTTTGCCCGATTATTCCCTTGAAGTTGTTGAGCTACAAATCTGACATCTCGTACCTCCATAATACGATTATTGATAAGTCTTTGAATACACTCGGTAGTAAAAGCTATCAATTCACTAAAGTGGAAATTTTTCTTGTTAATTTACGTACTGTAAACATACAATGTATTTGGAAATGATTGCTGCATTCTCAATACTTTTTAAAAATATTATATTATGCCCAGGGGGTAAAACTGGATCTGAAAAGGTAGAGTGGCGCATGACGTCACGCCGTGACGCGTGTCTATCCTTGCTTATTGTAATTTTTAGGAAATGGAGGGATGCCATTTATTTTTTGGGAGTGAACGAACCCACTTTTACTCTGATCATGCCTATTTTTTCATTTTTTTTCGAAATTTTGACTCCCTTGCGTCGGTAAAAGCTACTAAACGATTTTGATCAAATTTTCCAAATTCATTACGTATACCAAGTTGCAACTTTTGTGTGTTGTTCGGATTCGATTCTCGTACTTTTAATCGAGAGGATTCCCATTCGTAAGAAGTCTCACAAAATGATGGTTGAAGAAAGAACTCAAGAGGAAATAAAACAAAACCATTTCGTGTTATATGTGCAACGTTTAAGAAATGAAATAAAATATGGTTATCACAAAATATTATGAAAATATCAAATATCCTTCTTGATCACCCAAATATAACTGAATCATTAATGCAATAGTTTTTCACACAATAAACACTCGTTCCTCCATAAAATATTGATACATCTTTACTAAAACGTGAAAGCAGGCTTCTATAACCGTATCTTTTCGTGTTTCAGCCTTTATGTTCTCATAGACATAAGTAACATTTTGTAAAAATACAAATGATATCGTTCAAATATGTTGGAACAGCAAGTGGGTATATTAGAGCTACTTCCAAGTAGGATATTCGTTATAGCCTAAATAAAATTTGACACTACATATTACATCAGAAGTGGCTAACCTTTTTAAATTTGAGAGTTACTTTTCATTTCAAAAATTATTGGCGATCTACTTGTCTTAATAAAGACTCTGTATTAAAATAAGTACTCTGTATTAGTTCTGCGTACTTTCCTGGCACACGTCGAGAGCAAATTAAAGTTTGTGTGACTCTATCCGTATTCAATAACAAAAATATTTTTGAACGTCTACGTTAGTTGCTTTCGTAGTTATCCCTTTACCCACTTACTAGTGGTAAGTTTTTGTTTCTTCTTCACGCCTCCTGGAAGATTTATTGCAACTAAATGCTTCGACAAAACTGGTAGAAATTCACTGGTAAAATACTAATAAACAGAAGAATAGCTGTTCACAGTAGCGAAGTCAGCTCGCCTACTTATGACATAAATAATCTGCAGGTGACTTTTGAACAATATTTCTATATTCACAACGAATCCATTATTAAGATCACGAACTTTTGAAATACTTCAATGTTGCCATCTAAAAACTATTCTAAAGCATTCTAGAGGATTTACGAGTAAGTTAGATCGTAACATTCTTTGGCGGGTAACTACCAGTAAGTCCACTAGAAGTCAGTCGTACACTCGTGTCCAAAATTATTGTCGCATGCAGTGGCGTATTTAGAATCTTGTTTCAGGGTGGCTTGAGAACCAGTAAGAAGCATTTGTGTTATACGTATAATACGAAAAAAATAATAATTAAATTATTTCGGGAGGCTTGAGCCCGTGTAACGCACCATCCTTCTGGATCTGGGAAGAAGAAGAATGGATGGTTACATGAAGGAAATTGTACATTGAGCAATATATTGTCTATTAAGACTCCTATTGTTTATCAGTTTCAGTATTTAAAAACTATCTTTTTCTCTTTGTAAAAAGTATTCATTTTAGAAAAATAGGAGAAAGAAAAAAGTATATAAAAAGTTTGATAGGAATGATGTAAGGAGGAATTGACTGAGAATCTATATGCTATGACAACTTGAGGGAAAAAAAGGTTTTGCGCGTGTTTGTTCGGTGGGCGTGGCTTTTCCCTCCAACTCTACCTGGCTCGGTGACTCAGGGACCCGTGATCTTGTTCCCTACGTTAGCCCAGAGAGGATGGAGTTGTTTGGTGGTTACGTGTTCTTGCTTTGTTTTGTGTTAAGTAGGACATGTTTGTGAGTGAATATACGTGGGCAAGTCTAAGTTCCGTGCCAGAAAATCTTTTGCTACTATTTGTTCTTTGCGAGTTAAGCGAAGTTAAATATCACGATGTGTTGAACAAGTTCACAGTGTTAGTGAAAGAAGTTGGCAAGGAAATAGCCTATTTTTGTGCTTGTTACAGAGTCAGAGAGGGAAAGTGGGCATGCAAAGTGAACCCTCAATTCGCTCTATTCAGTTCTATTTGGTGAGTGAATTCATTGTGCATTTTGGTCCTGTTTCATTACTTATTAATCTCTCTGAAATATTTCTTTTTTGAAAAAAGAAGGAAATTTATTAATGAGAGAGAATTTTTGTAGTGAAGGACATTTCTTAGTAGAGTCCGTAGTGATTGCTATTTTGGTTACCTTTTTATTCTGGCAATCCTAAAGATTTGTCCTGGAATTTATCCTCTGTAACAACGTGATAGTATAATTTCTGGCACAGAGCAAGAATTGCGTACGTGCATAGTCAACAGTTAGTCAAAGAGGCCAAATACCAAACGAGAGGAAAAAAGGAAATAGGTAAACCATTAAGTTTTCCGACACCTGGTGAGTTAATATTATATTTACTTATAGTAATTGTGTTTGTCAAAACTGTTGATTGTGAGGTCGTTGATAGTTTGTTTCCAAAGGGTTTAAACTTCGCGAACCTTTGCCTTCCAACAGTAGTTATTTTTCCTCCCAGAAATTGTGGCGATTATTCTTTCTACTTTGACCTTAATCGTTGAAACAAGATATAAACCACCTGCGGATCCGATATTTCGTTTAAATTAAGTAGTTCTTTTTCAGCTGTTAGCCATATGTCAGAAGGAGAGCGTATTTAGATATTATTTTCTCGAAAGAAATATATAAATTTTTTCTCGAAGTTGTCATAAGCTTGAAAGTTAAGATATTGATTCAGATATTAATTTGACTGCTATTAATTTGATAAATTAACTAATTAAGATCAAAAAATATTGTAAGATTTTAGTTCAGAAATATTATTCATGTTTGAAGAAATTTATCAATGAGTAGTTAATGGTCGTAAAAGTCGTTGAGAGATTATTAACTGTTAAAGTCAAGTTTTGAAGAGAATTAGTAATTATTGATTGGAGAAACTGTTTGAAATATAATTGAAATTAAATTTAAAGAAGATAAGAATCAACTAGTAAAGTTTTAATTGAAATTTTTTGAGATTTAATCAACTTAATCATCAGATAATTATTATTAGAATAGTTGTTTATTGCACATTTCAAACGAGTGTATATAAGCTATTCAAACGTTTTAGTTCATATACACCTCCTTATATTGCAAATAAAGTTGTTATCTTAAAACTTGAAACACTGTTGTACATGTTCATTAAGTTTATGTTTAGTGTGTTTCCTTTTCCAACTAGAAATATTGGATCTGCAATTCCAGCTAATACTAGCATAGTTGATTACGCGAAACTGCTCGATTCTCCTCTCCCAAGCCCTCTCTGCCAGGCTTTGTGATCTGAGTTCATATTGACAGTTTGTTTAATTATTGTTTTTTTTTGTTGTAAACTCTCCATGTGAATTCGATTAGACGAGGCTAGGTGGAAGGGGGCGTTACAATTTCCGTAGGGAACAAGATCTTCATTTTAAGATCCCATATCTATATCATTAAGAGAGTAAGTTTATGTTTGTGTTATTTTTAGGATATCTTATACATTTTCATTCCACTAAGAGTTACAAAGTGAAATGAATAGGAAATATTATTGAAGTAGAATATCCTAAAATATATTTTTGTAATTTATCTTTGCCATTAGTATTCTTGTAAAAACTTAGTTGAATTTTCAGATTCCTCCAACTTTCTCATTCCACTTGAATTTAATATTGAATTTAAAGAATAAGATTGTGAATGTGTTGGAGTATTGACTGCTTTAAATTAAATTTGTTAGTAGATTTTCACATTTTTAAGCTGTTAGTTGATACTTTCCTCCAACATTCTCATTCTACAAAAAAGTTTATAATATTGTTAGGACTTTGATAAATGGAATGATATTTAAGTATATTTATTTGGAATTGAATTTTGTTAGAATTTTGTCCTATTAAAGAGAGATAGTCTTTTCCTCCTACATTTTAGTTCCACTAAAATAATTTTTTTGAATTTTTGGTAAAATTTATGAATATTTATAAATCATTTGATGATTATTGAGAAAGACTTTCAAATTTGTGTAGTTAAATTTTCAAATTTCTCATTTTCCTCCAACATTATCATTCTACTTAGAGTTGATAATTGTATCTAACCTAGATAATTTGAATGAAATTGAATTCTAAATTGTTTATGAATATAAATTTTGAAATTTTGAGGATAATTTTTCCGAATATTGATAAAAATATATCGCCACTCCGTTTTCTGTTCTTTGAATTTGAGGATCATTGATTGGTCGAACATTATTGTTGTTTATGAATAATTTCAGATCTCTTCCAAGGTTTTTCGTATCAATTTCTAGTTTGTGTTCCTAGTAGTAGTAGTAATTTAGTATCTGTATATGACTATTTATAAGTATTGTTTATATATTGTGCTTTTTTTGCTTTGTTTATTTTTATATTATGGATAACCTTCAAAGCGAACGTGATTATATCAGCATTGACATGCCAGACTCAGAATTTGTTACTATTGATGCAACTGGTCATCCGAGTTTAAATTCTAATTTCGGCTCTTTGAGTATGAGTTTAACGCCGCCGATGCATACTAATTCGGGTGTTAGGTTCTATCCTACTCCAGATAGGAATAATTTGAATTTTTCAGTTAATAGTTCAGCGGAGACTTACGGTTTTAGTAGGATAGCTAATCCTCCTAGCCTGAATATTTCTAGACCAGAACATAGGGTTACATTTAATGAACCGCCTATAAGAAGAGAGATGGGGACTTCTCTTCCTGATTTAAATTCTTCCAATGAAAATAGATATCGAAATAGATACTTAGAGTTGGGTAATTACTATAATAGAGTTTCGAATATTCTCAGTTCGACTCCTAGAGTAGGAATAAATAATATGCATGCTGGCAATTCTAACTTTGGTCCAAGTATGAGAAATCTAGACGGTAGAAATATTGATAGGGGAGTACAATCTCATGTAAATTTAGATGATCATCATTCAGAAGCTAATTATGAACATAAATTAATGTTGAAGTATACCCATTCTAGATCTTTTACTTATTTGGAGAATAGATTTATGAATATTAAAAACGTGAATGGTAGTGATAGTTTGCAAATTTTCGAACTATTGTTCAAAATTGAAGAAATACTAATGGAGAGCAGCTATTCATTTAACATGATACTATCTGTTCTATTTCCAAAATTTAATGGGGTTGTTTTAAGAATAGTTACTTCGGCATTGAATGATCATTTAGATTGGAATGTGTTTAAGAATAACTTATTATCTAGATTTATTACTCCTACAACTGTTCATTCATTAGTGAGTGACAGAATTTATAGAAAGCAGAAATTATCGGAACTCATGAATGAATATGTGAAATCTGTAACTATTTCAATGAATGTATTAGGATTAAACATGGAAGAATGTGAATTAGTTAGAATAATATTAATGGGAATGAACCCAAACCAAAGGAATAGGATGCTAGGAAATTATTTTCCTAATTGCCGTTTAGAACTATTAGACATAGCCGAAAGATTTATAATGAGTACTCGAGAACAAATTGAGTATAATAGAGCGATGGGAGTCAATAGTAAAAATCAAATGGTTCTTTCTAATAAGTTGAAAGTCAGTGACAATAAACAGAAATATAAGAATTTTTCAAGTAATTATGTAAAATCGAATCGAATGAATGATAATTCCGAGGTTTCGATACCTTCAGGATTCTCGAAAGTTGATAACAATAGAGATCGTTCAAAAGTTATGGAAAAGACAGTAAACCAGAAAATTCCTTCGGAGATGGACGGATTAGTAGCGACTTTCGTTATTGGCAAGATTAATAATATATTAACTAGTGTCTGTGTAGACGGAGGTTCTAGTTTTAATCTTGTTACTAGATCGTTAGTTCGTCGCAGTGGTGCCGAACAACATATACGTACTGTGGAAGAAAAAACGGTGAATGCCCCTTCAGGTTTACATTTCTCCACGGGAGAAGAGATTACGTTGAATGTTAACTTATCCGGATATTTCCAAGTGGTGAATTTTCGTGTTGTGGAACAGCTACCATGTGAGTGTTTGTTAGGAATGCCTTTCCTTAGATCTACATCTGCTGTATTGGATTATGAGATGCATATTTTAGTTTTGAACGGAGGAAGAAAGACAGTCCGTTTAACATTTCAGAAGAACGTGTTTAAAAGTGAATTCAGATCTGTAGATCCTCAAGACCAGCGACAATTTATAAGAAGACCAGCGAAAAAGAAATCAGTAAATCAGACTTCACCGAGTGTTTCTTCGATTTTTATTAGATCGGATTACAATTCTTCGGGATATTGTGATAGGGGAATTCAATGCGAACTTGAACTGAATAACTTAGAAGATCGATTACTTACGATTGAAGTTCCTAATTCATCACAATTAATTGAGATGAAGAATTGGATTGAGTGCGATCTGTTGAGGGCTTCCAACACCAAGGGAATTCCAGCAAATGCAGTTAGTGATACATCAAGATCTCCTAGCGTGAATGGTGAAGGATTGGAACTAGGAAGATTTCCAACCACTCATACAGAGGAAACACCTGGTAGAACAACATGTGTCGACATGGCTATGATCTCGACCGATGTTAATGGTAGAGATTTAGTTCAAACTCAGCAAGATGAAAAAGAAGAGCAGATAGCCATGGAGAAGAACAAGGAAGTTGATGGAAGAAGTGAAGAAATGGATCAATCTTCAGGTTGTTTGAAAAAGAAGATTCCTTCTAAGAGGTCAAGAAAGAGGAGGATAAAGAAGAAGAAGAGTGCAGATCTGGTGAATAGGGACGAGAGTCAGGAATCCAAGGTTAATGAATCCTATATTGAATTTCCTTCTGCTTCGAAGGTACAGACTGGACATCATCACAGTTCATCGGAAGCATCAGATGTGGATATTGAACAGGCAGAAAACTTCCATAAACTTGTCAAGAGAAATAAAAAATATTTCAATAAAGATTCTCACCAGGGAGAAATCAAATGTAAACGATCTCCACAGGTGAAAAACCCATCGAACACACAGGGGGAAAAATCAGATGATGAAAACTGGAAGTATCGCAATCAGGATGTTAATTCATTCATAGATTCGATTAATAAAGATTATGCAGATGTTATCACTGAACGAGTTGGATGCATCAAAGATTTCACCGGTCATATTTATTTATTAGAAGACAAACCATTTAAACAAAATCCATTTCCAATCCCGAAGGGAAAGGAAAAGATTTTTGACGAACAAATTCGAGAGTTGGTTGAACAGGGTATCTTAGAGGAAGTAGACCATTCCAACTATGCTAGCAGTTGCTTCCTTTGTTAAGAACAAAAATAATACATTTAGAATTGTCGGAAATTACGTTAAGGCTAATTCATTAATAGTTAATGATCCTTTTCCTGCTCCAAACTTGGAGGAATGTCTGACAGGGTTGTCGGGGAAAATGCTGTATTCACGCATTGACTTACGGCGTGCGTACAATCAGATTAAACTAGACGATAACTCAAGAGACATTACTACAATAGTTACTCCAAAGGGATTATATCGTTATACACGAGTACCAGTTGGAATTAAAACTGGAAGTAACCTATTAACTCGTGTAATGAAAAAATTGTTAGGAGACTTGGAAAAAGAGGGTGTAAAAACGTATTTCGACGATGTATTGATATTTTCAGATACTGTAAAGGAACATAAGGAAACAATTATAAAGGTTTTCGATATATTTAGAAAATATAATGTAACGGTCTCACCTGATAAGTGTTTGTTTTTCTATAATAAGATTAATTACCTAGGTTATGTAATATCAGGGGACCAAATGGAGATTGATCCGAAACGGGTATCAGCAATCCAAAATATTCCTCCACCACGGAATCGTAGAGGTCTGATGAAAATTCTCGGGTTGTTTAGTTATTATTCTAAGTTCGCGCCCGAAATGCAAGAACTCATGGGACCTTTAAGTGAACTCAAGTCTGTCAATAGAAAATTTGAATGGAATCTAGAACATCAAAAGATTCTTGACAGCTTGAAGAAATTATTGGTGGAGAATGTCGTGTTAAAAACTCCTGACCTCAATAAACGTTTTATAGTAAACGTGGATGGCTCAGGGAAGAGTATCGCTGGGTGTTTGCAGCAGGAGAACAGCAAGGGGGAGTACCAGCCCGTTGCGTTCTTCAGTAAGAAACTGTCGGAAGCTGACAAACACCGCAGCATTTATGAAATCGAGTTCATTAGCTTGGTAAAAACGATTGCTCGGTTCCGGCATTACTTGGTAAAGGAATTCGACGTACTAACGGACAATAAGGCTTTGACTTGGATTCTCAGCAATTCAAAGAGACTTATGAAATACGGACCATTAGTAGAAACCCTTTGTCAATTTGATTTTCAAATAAAGCACGTTAGGTCTTCCGAGAATTTAGTAGCAGACACATTGACAAGGGTTTACGATCCCTTTGAATTCCGCATTATTGATGGGCCTATGGGATTAGCTGCCTTTAATGAGAATCTAAGGTTAGCGCATATGTGGAGACTTCCTTTGATAAAAGAACCGATCGATGAGCTGCAGAGAGAAGACTCTGAATTAAGAGATATTATTCGGAAGATCGAAAAGGGTGAGTTAGTTTCAGGCTATATCCTGAATAAGAGCATACTAATGAAAAAGACGAACTCGGTAAACAACCCTTACAAGATTGTTATTCCCAAGAATCTAAGAAAAGTGCTAATCGAATATTATCATAATGATAAACTGGTTGGCGGCCATTCTGGCATTTATCGGACCTTGAAGAAGCTATATAAGAGATTCACTTGGGAAAATGTGAAGCAAGAAGTAACGGAGTTTGTTCGATGTTGCCATCGATGTCAGTTGTCAAAGGAGGAAAATAAAAAGAAAATGGGACACCTAATCTCTGAATACAATAAGAGAATAGGATCACATTGGATGATTGACATCATTGGAATATTACCCACCTCTAAAGGCTTTAAGTATATACTCATTGGAGTTGATAACGCTAGTAGGTTTGTGGTGTTGGAGAAGCTAAGAACTTTAACTTCAGCATCAATTACCGAAAAGCTAATGTATATGTTTAGTAGGTTGGGATTTCCTGAAGCAATATCTACTGACAATGCTTCAGTTTTTGTATCTGAGCATTTCAGAAAGTTTATGTTTGGACTTGGCATAAATCATATTAAGCTTAGTCCATATCATCCTGAAGGAAACATTTCTGAGCGTTTTATTAAGACATTGAAGGGGTCAATTCGAGCTTATTTTGCAGATAAGCAAAACCAGTGGTCTAATCTTATTCCCGATTTGCAATACACATTGAATATTAGTGAGCATTCTGGATTGAAGATGTCTCCAATCGAGATATTTTTTGGACGTCCGACCAACACACCTTTGGAGAACCGATGGAACATCTCAGAGTCTGATATTGGGGGTAAATCAACCCAAGAGCTCTGGCTAAATGCCATGCAGAATATGGAGAAATCGTGGAATAAAAGAAAGAAATTAATGGCTCAGAGGAGAAGGGAAGTATCCTTTGGATTAGGAGATAAGGTTCTTATTAGATCCCATGTAAAGTCATCTCTTAAAGATAAAATAGCAAAGTCTCTTAGTGACAAATGGCTCGGTCCATTTGTAGTCCGTCGTTTCCTGACCCCAAGTACAGTACTAGTATCGGATGAAGACAATAGTTTAAATTCCTTCCGTAGAAGTCATGTCTCGGAAATAAAAGTATATAGAGAACCTAGAGTTATGAATTAATAACAGAAATGGAAGAGAAATGAAATTAATTCATTTGTGATAAGGATTATTGAATATTTACAACTATTAGTCATATATTTTTATTATTGTTAATTGATCTTGTATATTTGCATATAGTTTTGTTATTGCTAATCTATTAATTTATTTGCATTTAATTACCATGGCCATGGAATAAGGAAAATTTTGATAATACTTAATGCACCTAGAGATCTCTAAACTTTGTAAATAGTAAATTGTTGACTTAATTATTAAATGAATGATTTGCATTCAAAGAATTGTTTATAGGTATTTAATTTATTATATTTGTAAATATGTTGTTGGACTAATAGTTTGTTTTTCTATTTTGTAGATTTCCTGCAAAAAAAATATAGCTTTGTATATTTTTTTTTATTCTAAGGCGTGGCGGATGTAACGCACCATCCTTCTGGATCTGGGAAGAAGAAGAATGGATGGTTACATGAAGGAAATTGTACATTGAGCAATATATTGTCTATTAAGACTCCTATTGTTTATCAGTTTCAGTATTTAAAAACTATCTTTTTCTCTTTGTAAAAAGTATTCATTTTAGAAAAATAGGAGAAAGAAAAAAGTATATAAAAAGTTTGATAGGAATGATGTAAGGAGGAATTGACTGAGAATCTATATGCTATGACAACTTGAGGGAAAAAAAGGTTTTGCGCGTGTTTGTTCGGTGGGCGTGGCTTTTCCCTCCAACTCTACCTGGCTCGGTGACTCAGGGACCCGTGATCTTGTTCCCTACGTTAGCCCAGAGAGGATGGAGTTGTTTGGTGGTTACGTGTTCTTGCTTTGTTTTGTGTTAAGTAGGACATGTTTGTGAGTGAATATACGTGGGCAAGTCTAAGTTCCGTGCCAGAAAATCTTTTGCTACTATTTGTTCTTTGCGAGTTAAGCGAAGTTAAATATCACGATGTGTTGAACAAGTTCACAGTGTTAGTGAAAGAAGTTGGCAAGGAAATAGCCTATTTTTGTGCTTGTTACAGAGTCAGAGAGGGAAAGTGGGCATGCAAAGTGAACCCTCAATTCGCTCTATTCAGTTCTATTTGGTGAGTGAATTCATTGTGCATTTTGGTCCTGTTTCATTACTTATTAATCTCTCTGAAATATTTCTTTTTTGAAAAAAGAAGGAAATTTATTAATGAGAGAGAATTTTTGTAGTGAAGGACATTTCTTAGTAGAGTCCGTAGTGATTGCTATTTTGGTTACCTTTTTATTCTGGCAATCCTAAAGATTTGTCCTGGAATTTATCCTCTGTAACAACGTGATAGTATAATTTCTGGCACAGAGCAAGAATTGCGTACGTGCATAGTCAACAGTTAGTCAAAGAGGCCAAATACCAAACGAGAGGAAAAAAGGAAATAGGTAAACCATTAAGTTTTCCGACACCTGGTGAGTTAATATTATATTTACTTATAGTAATTGTGTTTGTCAAAACTGTTGATTGTGAGGTCGTTGATAGTTTGTTTCCAAAGGGTTTAAACTTCGCGAACCTTTGCCTTCCAACAGTAGTTATTTTTCCTCCCAGAAATTGTGGCGATTATTCTTTCTACTTTGACCTTAATCGTTGAAACAAGATATAAACCACCTGCGGATCCGATATTTCGTTTAAATTAAGTAGTTCTTTTTCAGCTGTTAGCCATATGTCAGAAGGAGAGCGTATTTAGATATTATTTTCTCGAAAGAAATATATAAATTTTTTCTCGAAGTTGTCATAAGCTTGAAAGTTAAGATATTGATTCAGATATTAATTTGACTGCTATTAATTTGATAAATTAACTAATTAAGATCAAAAAATATTGTAAGATTTTAGTTCAGAAATATTATTCATGTTTGAAGAAATTTATCAATGAGTAGTTAATGGTCGTAAAAGTCGTTGAGAGATTATTAACTGTTAAAGTCAAGTTTTGAAGAGAATTAGTAATTATTGATTGGAGAAACTGTTTGAAATATAATTGAAATTAAATTTAAAGAAGATAAGAATCAACTAGTAAAGTTTTAATTGAAATTTTTTGAGATTTAATCAACTTAATCATCAGATAATTATTATTAGAATAGTTGTTTATTGCACATTTCAAACGAGTGTATATAAGCTATTCAAACGTTTTAGTTCATATACACCTCCTTATATTGCAAATAAAGTTGTTATCTTAAAACTTGAAACACTGTTGTACATGTTCATTAAGTTTATGTTTAGTGTGTTTCCTTTTCCAACTAGAAATATTGGATCTGCAATTCCAGCTAATACTAGCATAGTTGATTACGCGAAACTGCTCGATTCTCCTCTCCCAAGCCCTCTCTGCCAGGCTTTGTGATCTGAGTTCATATTGACAGTTTGTTTAATTATTGTTTTTTTTTGTTGTAAACTCTCCATGTGAATTCGATTAGACGAGGCTAGGTGGAAGGGGGCGTTACACCCGCTAGCCATCCCCTGAATACACCACTGGTCACATGTTTATAAATATATTGTTGTAGGAATATCATTTGGTAACGAAATCGCCCGGTATTTCTTACAATATTAGTATGTGTATAATTGACAAAGACATGTATGTGGCAAATTTCATGTCAAAAGAGCAGTAAATAAGAACTGTAATGTAATTTCATCTCAATGTGTATTAAAAACTTTCAAAATTAAAAATATAAAAGAAACAAACAGGATGAGGTTCCGTAAACGAACTTTCAAAAAAATGAAAGCTAAAAATGAAAGTGAAAATGTCCAAATAATAAAAACAAAATAAGGAACTGCATATAGGTGAAAAGCCAAAAGAGCAGGATATATAAATCATAGAAATGGTAAACAATGGGTCAGTTTTTGGCCATTCATTGGCAGAGTCGACCATTAGAACCTCATCAGGATGGACCTCAGCCTGTACCGCTATAACCTTCTGTAAGTACTTATTAATTATGCCGAGAAACAACGCATAAGAAGTTCGTGCATGGAGGTCTTCTCCATGACAGGCATATTTTTGTTCAATCTGTAATTTCTATATTATTGTCATGGTCTTTTTTATGTACTACACATTATTGTCATAACCATTCCTTTATGTAACTAATTTCATTAAATTATCAAAATGCATAAAAATAGTATTATCCTACTACCGAGTATAATAATAAGCAATCTCCCATAATCACTTATTCCAAATAGCAACAAAAACCATTATTTTTAGTTACGAAACAGAACAATAAAACGAAAATAAAACTTTCTCGTCCATTTAATTTACCACAAATATACATTTCCCGATTATACACAGTATTAAAAGTACCCTGCAAAACCATTATCAAATTATATTTTTACAAGAAGATAGTTATAGGTATGCGACAATCATTTTTGGACATTAGTATACCATAATCATTTGATCATTAGTCCGATAGTCGAAATGATAAAATAATAACAATGATAGATACAAAAAGGTATGATACAGGCCGTCAGTTGTAGACAATCGTCCTTCCACTAGTCCGCTAAAGGGAACCATAAAGTGATAACCATACAGATAGTATGACAGAACGTCAGTTGTAGATAGAATCGTCTGTTCGCTAACCTGATAAGTTCATCCTGTTTTAAAATTTATTTTCTTATTACATTAAATTATTTTATTATCAAGGTGACATTGTAGGCATTTTACCTACATATGTTCGATTAGTCGAGCGGGATAGCGATTTGAAAGTAGGCAGTGAGCGTTATTCCATTAAATAAGCTTTGCGCATTTTCTAATGAAAGAAATACGTAAGGAACTAATTCGTAGCCAAGATATATTTTTTTCATCAGGTGAGAAGTGATGAAACAAAATCTATGTTGCAGTGGTTGGTGATCATCTTGGACGGTCGGGTTTGTGTCCGCAAATCAGGGGTGGATCCAGGAAGGCAATCGCCCCTCCCCCTAGAAGAGGAAACTTTCTTATTTTATATATAAA
The DNA here is from genome assembly GCF_964235325.1 of Thermobia domestica. Classification (NCBI taxonomy): domain Eukaryota; kingdom Metazoa; phylum Arthropoda; class Insecta; order Zygentoma; family Lepismatidae; genus Thermobia; species Thermobia domestica. The sequence continues at coordinate 34,540,050 of NC_137455.1, read as the reverse complement.
TAAAACCTATCCCAGAGTTTTGGAGCTCTTAAATGTAGCTCTAAGTAGCAGTATTACAACCCACCGCCCCCCCAACTGAAGTCCGTTTTGGATCCGCTCCTGACGGAAGTGTTCAGAAGAAAATCACGAACTTTTTAGAAAGAGTCCAGAGCATTGTGTACAATGTAAAAAATTGGTATGCTGAAAAATTATAAAAATATGTCTTGAAATTACAATACATTACATTACTTCATGTATACAGGGTGTCCTGGAAGGAAGCGGCAATACGTCGGGAATTGTAGTATCGGTGATTCTAAACAAGAAAGTTCATATGGTCACGTGTCCTATTCTCAACGGTTTGAGAGCCACAGTTTGTGAATCATTTTGTCGTTATGTCGCTTATTATTCACTCTGCAATTATTATATAGAGATGAAACATAGAGTATTTGAATGATGAAGGAATGACATTTCCAATTTTATGCAGTATGTGGCAGTTGTGTGCTTGAAAAGGAAGTTATTGAGGGAAATTTGAAAAAAAAAAAATAAAATCATATTTAGATAGTTTAAGGAAATTGGATAGCATCACCGCCTCAAGAATTTCCTTTCCAAACGCATTACTGCCACGTGCTACATACCATTTGAAAGACCATTCCATCACCATTCAAATGTGCTGTATCTCACGTCTGAAAATACAGCGTTACCAATAAATAAGGTCAAAAATGGTTCACAACCTGTGATTGTCAAACTGTTGAGAATAGTAAAATGATCACAGCAACTTTTTTGTGTAGAATCACCCGTACTACTATTCCCCAAAGTATTGCCACTTCCTCCTGGGACATCCTTTATATCCTAATTTTTCCTCTCGTACAATAAAGCCTATTTTGTTAGTAAATTTATGTTGATGTAATGTAAATCCTGCAGTGGATATATTAACAGGTAAGTTTCTTAAGGTTGGTTTAAAGGGACAAGTTTTGTCGATAGATGGCAATACAATCTTCGTATCTCTTCCATGTATTTTTTACCTTTCACGAAAATTCACGATTTCTCTTGACAAATTTCAACCTACAGACTTCAATTTTTTTAGAAAAGTAACTTCATAATCTATCGAAGGCAATAATCCGTGCCGATTTTTATTTAGAATTTTCTTCATTGTTGAAATGTTTTGATTGTTGAAATGGATATTCAAACCTTTAACAATTAAATTGTTTCAACAATGAAGAAAATTCTAAATAAAAAATCGGCACGGATTGTTCCCTGTAATAGGTTATGAAGTTCCTTCTCTAAAAATTTGAAGTCTCTACGTTGAAATTTGTAAAAGAAATTGTAAATTTTCGTGAAAGGTAAAAAATAAATGGAAGAGATACGAAGACTGTAGTGACATCTATCGGCAAAACTTGTCCCTTTACACTAACCTTAAGCGCTGACTTATTTTTGTAGAACAAAGTTACACTATAACAAAATACGGTACTTCCGGAGCTTAACAAAATTTCTTTATACTGATATTTTATTGTATGTATAATGCTAGTTACCTTGTGGCTACATAAGAGAGAGATTTCGCAGTTAGTTTTATGTGAAATTTCCTATCTCGTTTCCTCTTGGTTAAACGTACTTTTTAACTATAAAAGAACGATATTTTGTTTATTTTCTCTTGTGTTTGTTTAAAGAGTAAAGGTATAAATGATTTACATTAGCCACTTAAACTTTGTTTTCCGTATATATATATATATATATATATATATATATATATATATATATATATATATATATATATATATATATATATTGTTTAATATTATTACGTCATAGTTTCTTTCTTTCTATAGTTACAAGATATTAGCAGAATACTCGTTCTTCGCACGGGGAGAATACGTTTCATTTTGGACATAGAGGAATGAATTTGGGTTTAAATGGCATCGGAAGTGTTACTGTTCGTCTCAGCGACCCCAAAAACTATGGATTCGTCATTAATATCGGTCGTTTTCGATCATTTGTATATTATCTCTCCCTTCCACAAATTGCGGGGCTGAATTTGGATTTAAACAGCGTCGGAAGTGTTACTATTTACCTTAGCCACTCCGCAAACTGTGGATTTGACAGCTAATATCAGTCAGGTGCTCCTCCGTGGCTAAGCGGTTAGTGTACGCGCCTTTGGCGTGGGAGGCCCGGGTTCGATTCACGGCGGGAGCTCATGTGGTTCGGATTCCATGTTAATCAGTAGGTCCACGTCTCATATAGCCTCGCTGCTAAACGGGACGTAAAACTCAAAATCAACTCAACTCAACTAATATCGGTCATTTTCGATCATTATTATATATATCTCTGCCCCCCTTCCCCTAAGTTGCACCGTCAAAGTGAAATGATAGAAGGCATCCCAGGCCTGAACCTTATGTTGAAAAGTTGATCGAGATCGGTTGGGTGGTTCACGACTTACTAAGTCACATACTCACTTTCATTTTTATTTATACAAATAAGGAAAGAAGTTACACCCTGAAGTTATTGTTAGCGAATTAATGATAATAGTGTATATTACATTATTCAGTATTAATAAAACCAAATAACACGGAGATAGTTAAGCTTACGCACTACTTGCACTAGAATTAATAAAAAAGACTAGAATGACGGGGAGAAACTCCTTCGCTTGTTTCAAAGTCATTCACGTTTTAAATACTATCATTCACCATGAAACCGTGTTAATACCAATATACTGCGACCTGACTGACGAATGGACTGTGTTGCAATCTTCAATGACACCAACTTCGACTCATGGATTATAATGTTTATTTTTGTTTTTAATGAACACGACACTTCTCTTTGTCAAGAAAAGATTTATTGGTGTTTATATATATATATATATTTATATATATATATATATATACAAACATGTGGTTAAAAAAGAAAGACAGATTGGCAAAGATGCTGGTAACAACAAATCGCATTGACAAGTGTTTCACGGGGAGCTTGGAAATCGATTAATCATAGTTGGTAATCAGGTTCTGGTCCTCTGAACAGAGACCACTAAAAAAACATGAGGCCACAGGGAACCGCTGTCACGGCTAATTATTAACATTCTTCTATTGATGAGCGTCCATTAAACTAATTGAACCGTTATTCCCCTTCGTTCAGCTCAACCCTATTTTCAAAGCCTTTTTTTTAAACCCTGATTTATTTCATTCTGGTCCACACTTATACAACAGACTTGAACATTTTCTCTACTTACCTTAGTTTTTCTGGTTTATAATATATATACCTACTTAACACTTAAACGGAATGTGTTTTGTAAATTTCTTACAAGTTATTAAAACTTTGTTTTCGTTAATTTCTTTCTTTTTTTTCTTCTTCTTCTTCTTCTTATTTTTTTGCTTAAGTATAACGCAAGAGAGACTTGTCAATACGTTGACTCAAAAACTCGCCAGAGTTCGCTCGTGGCTAAGTGGTTAGCGTACTCGCCTTTGGCGCGGGAGTTCCTGGTTCAATTCCCAGTGTAAGCTCACATAATGCCGATCCTACATTAAGCTGTATGTACGAGGTCTGCGTCTCATATATCCTAACTGCTAAACGGTATGCTAAACTCAAATCAAATCGAAACCAATGACAGTCCTGTTTTAAAGCCATAATACTTCCGACAAAATTACCTTCACGAAGTGATTCACTTGCGTTTTACGAGTTTTAAGAACTGAACAAAAAATGAAAGTACACAAACGAAATAAAGAATCTAATAACTGCTTCACTCTTGCCTGTATCTAGTGGTTGGCCAGGTGACATTAGTTCACCCACTCTATGACCATCTTCAGTCACTGAAACTTTCAGTTATTTATTAGTAGGGATGTAGTGAAATGGACTCAAAATTGATCTCAGACCTGTTTGCCTTCAGTTTAACGTAAACATTATTATATATAGGAATTCGATTAGCTGTAATAGCGCCAGTTAAAGTGAAGACAGACAAATTTTCTATCGGTAATGCTGTAGTAAGAAACATAATAATACATTATTACCGATAGAAAGTCGATTAGCTGTAATAGGGTCAGTTAAAGTGAAGGCAAACTAATTACCTGTCGGAAATTCTGCGTTGCGAAACATAGAATATTACCAATAGTAAGTCGAATAGCTGTAGTAGGATCAGTTAAAATGAAGGCAGACAAATTTTCTATCGGTAATGCTGTAGTGAGAAACCTAATAATACAACATTACCGATAGAAAGTCGATTAGCTGTAATAGCGTAAGTTAAGTGAAGGCAGACAAATTTTCTATCGGTAATGCTGTAGTGAGAAACGTAATAATACAGCATTACCGATAGGAAGTCGATTAGTTGTAGTAGCTTCAGTTAAAGTGAAGGGAGACTAATTTTCTATCAGTAATGCTGTAGCGAGAAATATAATAATACACCATTACCGATACTAAGTCGATTAGTTGTAATAGCGTCAGTTAGAGTGAAGACAGAGTAATTTCCTCTCCGTAATGTTGTAGTAGGAAACATAATAATACAGCTAACTTCCTATCGGTAATGATGTATTATTATGTTTATCAACGGGAACTTTATTAACTAAAGGACATTGATGGTTTGAAATATTCTCCGTTAGACGGCAAAGGTAGCAGAAAACAAAGTGGGATTATAAAGGGATGGTGAAATTGTAACTTGCCCAACTCTTTGTCGTTTTCGCAGATTAAACTAAGTGTGTATATATAACAAAAAGGAATATATATTAAAACAGCTTTGAACCTAGGGTATTTTTACAGGACAAGTTCGCAGCAACAAAAAAAAATCGCTAGACTTGTAAATAAGTCGCAAAAAAGTGCTTTAAATATCACCAGAAATGTCGCCAATTTTATTTTTTCGCTATCCTTGAAGCCGAATCCACTATATTTAGTTACTGCCGCCCCCTCCCCCTCAAATCGACAACATTGCGTAAGAAAATCAGAAAAGCACAAAGGAACAGAAGCGTTATCAGTATAAGCATTGTCATGGTTATATTAATAAAATGACCACAAAACCAGTCACTAAGCTATCGATTTTATTGACTCATGCCCAATGAACTTTGTGCTGAACAGGCAACGTGTTCCTGAGTTTCCTCGGGTTCTCCCGTTTCTTCCTACATTCTTCATTCCACTATTTTAATCATTATCATTATTACTGTACTCCCTTAACCTCGGATCACATGTTTGTTCTCCTGTCATCACTGTGCTTTATAAATCAGCTTACCCAGCCAGCTCCTTTCCCTCTGACTGAGAAATCGAGAAGCAAGCTGTGACGTCACCTAGCATTTAATTGGAAAATGGCTTGGAACTGGTGGCTATCGCGTGCGCCTCTGGTGTACGAGATTCCGATGGTGGTTCGGATCCCACATTATGGTGGTTCGGATCCCAACTTTTCAACTATAAATTCATGCTTAGGGTTGCCAGATTTTGTAAACGAAAAACCGGGACACAAATCTCAGGCTATATGTAAGGTGAGGGGTCCTACTCATTTGGTCAGAATCAATTAAGAGTCTTCATCCCGGCGAAATTAAAATACCGCTAATTTTACAGTAATTATGTGATATCTTCAAATAGATAAAAGATAATCGAAATGTGGAACAAGAGCCCCCTAGACAATATTATTTTACATTAGATACCGTTATCACGTATCACTTATCTGCTTTCAATTTCCAGCCATTTAGAATATCGGCATTTATTTTCGCGTTTCTAAACATCTGAAAACGGAAAGCCACTAGGTGACTTGTGATAACGGAACCTCACGCAAAATAATATTGCCTAGGGCGCTCTTGTTCCATATTTCAATTATATTTTATCTATTTGAAGATATTACATAATTACTGTAAAATTAGCTTTATTTTAATTTTGCCGGGATGAAGACTCTTAAGTGCTCGTCTTTTCCAGATTATTGCTCACAATTTTCCAGTTTATCCTATATACAGTTAAGATAAATGAAGCCTCACAAGAGAGTATAAAGAATATGAAAAGGTAACATAGGCATCCCTTATTCCGAATTGTTATCTGTAACGAGTCCTAAATATTGCGCCAATTACAACACACCCTATCTTTTATGATTGAAGAGATACTGTTTTCTTTCTTGCGTCATCACCTGGGTCAGAAACACTACCATAATGCTATAAACTAAGCATTTAGAAAAAAAATGAAGTATAAAATAATTAGTAGTTAAAGCCCGTCACCGAGAAAAAGACGTTCATTTCTATTGAAAGTGATATTCGAGAAATTATTGCCGTAAGATATGCTCCTCTTGAATTCCTTTTAAATCTCTTTTTCTTCCCTCTGGAAGCGAAACAACCCCATAGCACGAAAGAAATTATGTGATTTTCAAACTCCTTATTGTTTGTTTGAAATTATTTGGCTACATAAATCTTCCGTTTTTAGTGAAACATACTAGTTCTTACAGGTTGATGTTTTTTTCAGTCCGAAGAACGAAAACTGGGACAAACAGGCGTCCCGAAAGCCTCTTTCGGGACAGTTAATTCTTTCATTGAAAACCGGGACGTCTGGCAACCCTATTCATGTCTCATGTAGCCACGCTCCTAGAAAGAAAGAAAGAAACAATCAAAATACATGTTTTCCATCGGGAGTTGAAACCGGTACTTTTACACCAAAGGTAAGAAAGCAAATTACTTAACTACATGAGAAACCTAAATATTTTCCGACGAATGTTTAGGTTTTAACCGTTCGATACAGCCTAAAGTTGCACTTTTTCTTAACCAAGCTATAAACAGTAGTGAACTTTACTTTATGTTCTTATCGGTTATTGACGTAACAGAAACTCAGTATTTTGTATAGTTCTTTGTTATTCAACTCTTGTCGAAAATTGTTGCACTTTCTCTTAACTAAGCTATAAACAGTAGTGAACTTTACTTTATGTTCTTATCGGTTATTGACGTAACAGAAACTCAGTATTTTGTATAGTTCTTCGTTATTTAACTCTTGGCAAAAATTGTTGCACTTTCTCTTAACTAAGCTATAAAAAGTAGTGAACTTTACTTTATGTTCTTATCGGTTATTGACGTAACAGAAACTCAGTATTTTGTATAGTTCTTTGTTATTCAACTCTTGTCGAAAATTGTTGCACTTTCTCTTAACTAAGCTATAAACAGTAGTGAACTTTACTTTATGTTCTTATCGATTATTGACGTAACAGAAACTCAGTATTTTGTATAGTTCTTTGTTATTCAACTCTTGGGAAAATTGTTGCACTTTCTCTTAACTAAGCTATAAACAGTAGTGAACTTTACTTTATGTTCTTATCGGTTATTGACGTAACAGAAACTCAGTATTTTGTATAGTTCTTCGTTATTTAACTCTTGGCAAAAATTGTTGCACTTTCTCTTAACTAAGCTATAAACAGTAGTGAACTTTACTTTATGTTCTTATCGGTTATTGACGTAACAGAAACTCAGTATTTTGTATAGTTCGTTTTTCAACTCTTGGTTTTTTTTTTTTTTTAACTCTATGCTTTATGTTGGACCAGTTATTTGGCGCACCAAGTTGAACAGTTTCCAAATAGACTGCAATCGAAATGTAAATCAGAAAGATTTTTCTTCTCTCTCTTTTCTTCCCTCGGTGTGTCCCTTGTTGGTTGTGCCATTGTGAATCAAAGCAAATTACTGAAACCACCAGATTTGTCTCGTGTTGATGCGCATTTGTCACTCACAGAGATACAACAGCCAGAGAGATGGGGAAAGAGATTCTATAGAAATAAAATACTGTATCCTGTGTCGTAGTCAACGCGAGATACAAAAGAGTATTTACAGTGAACACTGATGCATGATAAAGCACAGGTAAAACTGCAATCTGTCTTCCTTTCTTTCTACTACCGTCAATTCAATCATTCTGCACTTTTTTTTAAAAGAGACGCTTTTTGAAGTACATTATCTGCTGTAGTCAAATTTAGTCGATTTAATTGTCATATTTAAAATTGTTAATGTTACCTTTAGTTGACTTATTAAGTCACATTTGAAATCGGTAGCGTCGACCTTAGAAGTAAAGGGTCCAAATGGATGAATCAACTTGCGAGATGAAACTTAGTGCCCCTGATAGAGGATGTGAAAATATGTATATGTGCAAAGTTATAGCGGCTGAGTGCCACAAGAAACGGAGAGGGAGGGGTCAAATTTGGTGGGAAAAGGGCTATACTATGTTATTGAAATACATAAAATAAACTGTTGAGTCGTGAAAATAGTGAGAGATAGACCATGCAAACAGTCGTAGTTTCACATATTGGCAAAAGAAGAATGGGCAGAGTAGATCACGAACCTCCGCCGCCATTTTGAAATTGTCATTTTTTTAAAATGGAAAGTTAGTTATGTGATATATCAACTAGGACCAGCATGTTCTCAAAAAGTCAATTATGAACTTTAGTGATCATTATCTGTACTTATTTGCAAGATTTAGGATCATCTTTATAGTTATTTACGAAAATCTAGAAGACTGATACCTGTATGTTGAAAGTTTGGATTATCACAAAAACAGATGTAAGTTAAACATATTTACAAATGAAGAAAACAGTGAAATTTGATACCTAACAGTAAAATATAATAATAATAATAATAATAATAATAATAATAATAATAATAATAATAATAATAATAATAATAATAATAATAATAATAATGTGATAATCTACAACTTAGATATCCAAATTTCACTATTAGTTTTCTTGGTTTATAGATATATTTAACTTACATGTGTTTTTGTGATAATCCGTACTTTCAACGTACAGGTATCGCTCTCCTAGATTTTCGTAAAATTGATCCTAAATCTTCCAAATAAGTACAGATAACGATCACTAAAGTTCATAATTGACTTTTTGAGAACATACTGGTCCTAATTAATATAGCACATGACTAACTTTCTATTTCAAAAACTATCGTCGATTTCAAAACAGTGGATTTTAATATGGCGGCGGAGGTTCGTGATCTACTCTGCTCGTTCTTCTTTTGCCGATATGTGAAACTGCTATCGTTTGCATTGTCCATCTTCTACTATTTTCACGATTCAACAGTTTATTTGATGTATTTCAATAACATAGCATAACCCTTCTCCCAACAACTTTGACCTCCTCCCCCTCCGTTTCTTATGACGTTCAGCCGCTATAACTTTGCTCATATACATATTTTCCCATCCTCTATCAGGCGCACTAAGTTTCATCCCGCAACTCGATTCATTCATTTGGACCCTTTACTAGTGTCCACTTTAGCTGATCTAGTTATATATAGTACGCAGTAGCGTACCCAGGAATTTATTTCGGGGGGGTTCAAACTAAATATGAAGCTATTTTATATTAAAATTGCTAAAATTGCCCCTAAAATTAGGCTAAATTTTTAAAAAGTCCAAATTTCGGGGGGGTCCGGACCCCCGTGTCCCCCCCCTTCCGTACGTCCCTGATAGTACGGTTTGTTTTGGAAGTAGTAGGACTTATTAGTTGGGGGTACTGCGTTACTGCACTGGTTGGGTGCAGGTGGGGATCTTAGCTACCAGCCTACCATTCGCCAGTTGTCTCCAAGCCTTCACGGAGTGTAGATCCTGCCGGAAGTGCCTAAACATTTTAGGATATAGACATCTCATATGAGTAACATAGGAAATATTTTTCAGTTCCCCATAAAACCACTCTACTGTTGGATTTTTTTTATTTTTGGTGGTTCACTAAGGTAACGCTAACAAAAACGTACAAGCATGAAGAATTTCTAGTTTTAATTTCAGTTCCAAGTACCTAAAATATGAGATTATAGGTCCAAAAAAGGCTCATTTAAATAACATGGAAAATTTCTTCATTGCCTCTTTAGACCCTCTGAAAATTAAAAATATTCACTTTTGACAACTACAATCATGCCAAATTTGAACTTCCCACGTCAAACGGAAGTACCCTTTTATTTTATGTGGGTTCAAGTAGTTTTATATATAGTTAGGATTCTGTAAAACTTGCTCTTTAATAATTATAATTTTTAGGGAATATGTTTAGTTTCGATTAGAATTAATTTGATTCCAGTAGTAACCGATTCCTAATTCAGCAACTAAAGTTATCCGGTTGACCACCACTCTCTTTTGTCGACCTAGAATACTCCCGATCTTTTGTCTTAATTTGCGAAACTTTTATTTATTTTCTTTTTCCTGCCTTCCAAGTTTTGTTTATATGTTGCTTTCTTTCTTCCTTTCATTTTCCTTTTTTTTTTCAGACGGAACATAAATTTACATGCTTTTGCAGCAAATAAGACATTGATTTATGCTTGCGACAGCTGAGAACCAGAAAAAAAAAAAAGAAAAAGAAAAAGGCCCTGGTAGTCTTGTCTAATTTGCGTTCTTGTGTATTTCGTATAAATTTTGCTTTCTGCAGACAAATCAAATTAGTGGCAGTGCAGGAATACAAATCTTCACATTTCGCATACGCAAATATACAATGTAATTTAGTGTATTAATAAAAATATATTTAACATTCTCCTTTTTAAGTTTTATGTACATAGAGAAAAATCTGTATTGCACTCAGGATAATTTGTGTTGTATCCTTGTAAAAAAAAAATACTTTTAAATAACTTGATAACGAGGATACGTTATGGGACATCTTAATATTACTATCTTTATTTTAATGGAAAAAAATACTTCGTGTCGATGTTATTAAACAGTGATTCAATGACAGCTAGTTTGTCAAAAAGTGTTAGTTACTTGTAATTTTAATGAAAATTTAAAACGTACTAGTGTTGGAATCTTTATTTTATAGTCCACTAGCAGCGTTCACCCCGCTTCGCTGCGGTCACCCTGGAACGCAATAAACTTTGTTACTTAGATAATTTTTACTTTTTCGCTTTCAAGTGATATGATAAAAACCATAGAAGAATGTTAACATTATATCGCCTGTCATTTATGTTAACCCGCCGAGTGACACGGTCATGTGGGTTGCATATAAATACGGTTAGATTTAGCTATGATGAGCTAACAAAGGATTTGTACGTTATGGACACTTGAATGGTCAATTATCTCAAGACACTGGTAATTAAAAATTAAAGTGATATGATAAAAACCATCTAGGGTCCAAATCCTAATAACCCCCCAAAAATAAAAGAAATTGGTTCAGCCGTATTAGCGTGATGAGGTAACAAAGGATTTGTGCGTTCTCTTTTATATATATAGATTGAAAAAGTGGGAATTATCTTAATTATCTTTTTTTTTAATGAACTGCAATTTTAATGGTTTCCTTTTACTGTTTATGGGATTTTTGGCATATTATTGAATACTTTCAATCTTATTTTCTACATTTTTATTATTATTCGAGGGTTGTCTTAAAAGTTACTCACGTTTCGTCAGGGTGCTGATAGGGAGGGGGGTCAAGCACCGCCATTTTGTGCAGTGACTTCCGCTCGTTCAGTACGCATCCAGCTGTGGAAGTGTGAAGTTGGAGTTGCTTCTGCTATGTTCATAATTCGTATATTGTTAATATGAGTGCTCCGATTGAAAATATAGCCAGTTATAATGTATCTAAGGTCGTTCATACGAGTTTTGTTGGCGATAAACCCTAAACAGATGTGTATTCATTGACAACTGCGTGAAGTTTTCCATAAAAATGTGAACAGTGAAAATCAGGCCCGTAGCCAACCCAAAAATATAGGGGGGAGGGGGCGGTTCAATCATATTATAGTTCATCACCATATAATAGTTCATTTGCAAGCCTACCGTGAAAATTTTAAGGGGGTCAGCAAAAATTTAGGGAAGCCCGGCCCCCTGGACCTCCCGTGAATATGGGCCTGGTGAAAATGGAATGAGGCGTTGGTGCCTCGTGTTTAAAGATGGACGCACAAATGTTCACAATGAAGATCGAAATGGGTGATCGAGCTTTGTGGCAGGTGAACTGGTAGCTAAAATCAATGACAAGATTCGTGAAACTACTCGTTTTACGATATTGAATTTCCGCAAATTTCACAGAGCTTATTGCATGAAGGTGTGACCCAAAAATTAGGCTATCATAAGTTTTCTCCAAGATTTGTTCCAAACATTTTGACAGAGAAACACAAAACTCAGCCTTGAAATTCATTGAGCCCTATAACAAAGACAGCGATTCCGTTATTCCTTGTATCGTTACTGGGGACGAGATGTGGTGCACGTGTGATGTTGTTACTGGATTAAGCACGTTAATTGTGAAATTAATAAAAAAAAACAGTCCATGGAGTGGGGACATGCCAGTTCACAAAAACAAAAAGAAAGAAAGAAAGTACTTGCAAATCACGTCTGAAAGAAAATGCATGGCTACTGTGTTTTGGGGATAGGGAAGGTGTACTGCTAGTCCACTTTTTTGGAATGATACAACAATTACCACAGAAAAATATTGCGAAACATTACAGAAGTTGCGAAAAAGAATCCAAAACTAACACCTAGAAAAACTGCGTGCAAAATTCCTGCTGTGTCATGACAACACCCACCCGCATTAGGCCAAACGGTCTCAGTAAATGTTACGTGCTTCTCATAGGGAGGTTTTCGATCATCCGCTATACAGCCCGGATCTCGCACCAAGTTATTACCATTGTTTCCTTACATGAATACCTAGCTAGATACACAGCGCTTTAATGACGAAACAGGCCTTCAATTTGGCGTGCAGGAATGGTAGAAGTCAGAGCCGGGAACTTTTTATGACAGTGGATTTTGTAAGTGTGTCTATCGCTATGATAAATGCCGAAATTTTTATAGCGACTATGTAAGAAAGTAGTGTAAGAGTGTGGCTTCAAAATGTATCTACTTTCATTTGTCTTCTTTTTATTCCGAAATGTCAATCACTTTCTGGATAGTCCTCGTATATTGCCTTACGTTCTTGACTAATTAAAAAAAAAAAAAAAAGTGGAGGTGAACTTAGTGAAGAATCAAATTTGAGGAGGAAATCAGAAATATCACACCATTAAAATTCCAGGTCATTTCAAGAAAACGAAAGGAAAATAGTTCTTCATAAATCAATGACAGAAATATTGAGCACAGATAACGTTAATTTTGATCTGTGAACTCTGCCAGATTCCTTAAGAGTCCCTATCACTGGGAAATTAATATACCGCTAATTTTACAGTAATTATGTGATACCATAAAATAAATAGAAGATAATCGAAAAGTGGATCAAGACCTCCCTAGACAATATTATTTTACATGGTGTACCGTTATCACGAGTCACCTAGTAGCTTTCCGTTTGCAGTTATTTAGAAACGCGAAAATAAATGCCGATTTTCTAAATGGCTGGAAATCGAAAGCAGATAAATGAGTCATGATAACGGTATCTCACGCAAAATAACATTGTCTAGGAAGGTCTTGTTCCACTCCTCGATTATCTTTTATCTATTTGAAGATATCGTATAATTGCTGTAAAATTAGCGGTACTTAAATTTTGCAGTGATGAGGCCTCTTAAAATTCCTTAAAAACGTAATGTCATAACAAAATTGTTAAATATTCCGATGTTAGCCATAATAATTAACCACTAATAGTTTTAATGTCGAATATTATTTTTCTTGGTACTCATCATGGCAATTTAAAAATTATCGTTTAAGGACAAACTTGCCGGTCACACATTAGAATTTTATAGATAATTCTGATACTGCCGACTTCAATAAGTATTTACATTTGTAACTTTCTTGATTAATAAAGTACAGGGTGACCCATAAGACTGTGGTAACGCTACTTGAGCATAAAATTGAACATAATCACATTACTTTAATACCTTTCGTTACAAGAATTTTAATCTCTGTACTCCATGGAACAGTCCACTAGTGCTCCATCCAAATCGGTACATGCCTAGAGACGAAGAGTATCGTTGTCACAAACATCTTGACAGATTCATACTGGTATCCTCTGGAACTCTTCTGTAATAGCTTCTTGTAGTTCGGCCAGCTTGTTCTTTAAAACACCTCATAAGAAAATTCAGGTAGCGCACAAATCGGGAGATCGAGCTGGCCATTCCACAGATCCATATCGACCGAACAACACAACGCACACACTGTTCGAGGGTCAAACGTTCCGCCATTCTTTCTGGCATATACTAACGATTCTGAGTCCAATGACAGTGTTATCCCTAGGGATGCGCACGAGACAAAATATGTGGCTGTCTCGTCTCGAAAATGTGCCGGAAAAGTGATGTCTCGACTCGAAAACTATATATTTCTCTATCGTAGGAGCCATGTCTCGACTCGAATTTTATCAGGCAAATCCTGTTATTCCCACTCTCACGCTACACAGTGTTGTCATATCCAAACTTTTTGTCCGGAATTACAAATACTACAGTCAGTCAAACATCATATACATAATTATGGGACACTCTGTATAATAGGATGACATTTTCAATTTTACTTGTCGAGAATTTATTAGGTGTTTTACGATAGAAAATAATATTGTTATAATATTAAATGCCAATCGATATAACAGCAGTTTTGTCATAAAACTTACAGGATATGACTGGAGTCAACTTTAATTTTTATATAATTTAGTTAAACTTATTCTGCCTTCGTCGATTTAAAACATTCACAATCTAAATCGGCAACGTCGACTTCATTTGATTTACTAATTCATAGTTAAAAATGGCAGCAGCGTCTGCATTCGTTTTTTCCTAATTAATTCACATTTAAAATCGCCAGTGTCGGGCTTATTGAGTTAAGGCGAATTTTCATGCAATCGTCCGTTGCGTTCTTTGTTTGTGATGTGGCTGAATAGCCAATTGAGAAAGTTATTTAAGTACGATCTACATGTAACACAACTTTCTGTTGGCTAAACATAGAAATTGCAAACAACGAAAGCAACGGATGCTTGCATGAAATATCCGCCAGTAGAGAGGTGGCACTTGAAGATGAGTCGGAACAGGAATCGGAACCGGAACAGGAATCGGATTCGGAACAGGAACCGGAACTGGAACATGAACAGTTTGCGCATGCGCAGTAGGTCAAAAATCGTCCCCAAATGCCACCTCTCTACTTCCGCCCTTACCAACTCACACGCATTGGACTCTGCTGATTTTATAATTTAGAAAATATAATCTAATGAAGTGGTTCTCAACCTAATTGCTATCACGACCACCATTTTATCACATTCTCTTGCAAGTGCCACCCAGCCTTATAATTTCTGGTTTGATTTTTAAACAACTCTGCACCTGTTGAAAATGTTTAGTAGACCTATTTTGTGCTCTTTTTAAGAATATGTATAAAAGTAAAAATATGCCTATCAGAACAAAATTCAAAATAATATCTTCAAATATTTTCCGGTATTAGATTCTAATTATATTTATCTCTAACACTTATCTTCGCAACTTCCAGATTGAGAAACCCTGATCTACTGAATTTAAACTAATTTATTACAATACAGTCCTCTACATATGTCTAGTAACATTTGCCTTGCTTTTATTTCTGTCGTAAGCTAACTTACATGGTTATAGCTAAGTAAAAACTAGTATTTTGCCTACAGAAAATAATATTGATTTGCTTTTCTGTTTGTTTTGATCTCGTTCTAGACCACTGCACTGTGGACTTCCGCTGCACTCTCAAAGAATTCTGCATTAGTAAAGATCTTGTGTGCGATGATATCAACCATTGCGGAGATTGGTCGGACGAAGCCACAAGCGCAGAATGTACACGTAAGTAAAATTATACAACATAACTCCACGTATCTGAACCCTGCTGGTGATCGTCAAATAACAGTACGAATATCAGTAAATAAAATATTATATTTTAAAATAAAATTATTAATATGCGAATTGTTTATATTTGTTCGTAAAAATCTTTGAAATTTCTGTATAAACCAACGTTACAATTCATATTTAATTGACTTCCAAATTAATTACATGCAATAATGCATATACACTGTTAAGTAACATATATTTCGCATGTAGCTGGAATGCCCGTTCTTTGCACGGAGAGAATGGTTTTGTGAAATGTACAGGGTGATTCTAAAATCAGTACCTATTTGTAACAATGAATATTTCAAAAAGTGAAAAGCCTATCACAGTTTTATTTCCATTGAATACTTTCTTAGGGTGTACCATTTGGTTATTACGCTACATTTCAACTATATACTCGCATTTTCCACACACTTCTGCAATCTTTTAGGAGCAGAATTTACGGCTCTTCTTAGCATCTCAACTGGAACATTTGCGAACACTTCACGGATATTTTGTTTGTTGAACTTGTACACTAGTTCCTTAGCCCACCACAAAGTAAGAAATCGCATGGGGTTAAGTCGGGGTTGCGTGCAGGCCATTCCATCTCTGCACTTGCACCACCAACCACGAAACTTCATACCTGGCGGCAATCTTAGTTCTGTCTTCTACGCTGTATACACCAGGCATTTTGTGGTTTTCGCTTGCATCAACTTCTGAAATCATAAATGGTAAACCTCACATTAGTATTACACGCCGGCTAGAGCTGGTGCTATTTTGTAGGATAATCTAAATTAAAAGTAGGTATTGAATTTACAACCAATCTGTATTTGAATCCTCCCCCTCCCCCTAAGGATACGCATTTAACTGCAAGTGCAGTGATATTGAGCCAGTTGTGCTCTTACACAATATCATTGAGTCACATAAATTGATTGGTATTTTCTTTTATTTTTATAGTTTCTTACGACGTATCCAGGGTGCGAAATCGTAGGAACAATGAGGGGGGGGGAATTCCTCCCACTTTATATTTTTAGCAGAAAATTCTTCCTCACTAAAAACTTACTGGAGGAGAATAAAATAGTATTTTCAGCATCTTCCAAATTAATTACAGTAGTTCATATAATATACTGGTAATTAACATTTATGTTTCACATGTAGACTTAATTAATGGATAACTAATGGTTAACGTATTCCCAATCTTACATAGTTTAGCAATTATGGACCTTGTACGTCGAAACATTTGAGTGTCAAGAGTTTTTTAAGCTTCTGTCTCCCTTCTTCCTCCACGACGACTGTTACGACTTCGCACCCTTGAACACACTATCTAATATCTCAATTTGTTCCTTACCTAAATCTCTCACTCTTCTAAATCTTCTTTTTCTAATCACTCAAGTTTTTTAACTCTAAGTTAAACGTATCTTGTATTTAGATACAATCGAAATGTTTGAAGAGTTTTCACATGCTAACTTTATAGCGGCAAATATAAAATTGCGTTTGCCATATTTATTTTTACATTTTGTGGTCAATTCGTTGGAAGAATCTCTCAATTATTATTTATTTCTTACTTAACAATTATGTAGTTGGATGTTTATGAGTAAAGGAGAATTAATTGCAATCGGTTATAATACAATAAACGGTGTTAAAATCGTAGTGTTTAAAATGTGTTTTAAAAGAGAAAGAAACTGGTTCTTTTGCGATTCAATTAAAATAAATAAAATGAAGTTAATGTTCTCAATTTTAACCTATACTGTTGCTACGGATGTTTTCTTCCCCTAAGGGACCCTCTAGGAAAAACTAATGTGATAAAAACATAAGTTAGGGCATTAGTGCTGAATCGATCAATTTGAAAATCGAAAAAAGTACAAAAATGTACTGCATTCGGTTATATTTGGTTGGATCACTTTAAGTTACGTTAGATTACGTTACATTAGGCGTGCAGTATTGCTATACAGATTCATAGTAGGCCCTATAAGTAGTAGTAGTAGTAGGACGAGGAATAAGAGTAGTACCCTAACAGCACAATTACATAGCAGACATATGTCTATGTGCCCAGAATGTGCCCAGTATGTGCCTCATGTACCTATGAGAGAGAAATCACATGGATGGCAAGTGATAGTCACAGTCTATGTCCGCGCCCCTAGGCACATGCCTGTCATGTACCTAAGGAACTTACCTAGTATGTTTTTCCCCATACCGTAAGCGAAAATTACTTCCCAAAATATGTTAAATTGCCTTTATGCGTAATGTGTTTACATTATGCTCAATCTAAAAAACATTTTAAAAAGAAAGAAAAAAAGCATCCGTGGGTGGGCGCGAACTACCAACCCTCTGTACTAGGCGCGTCCTCTTCCGACTTGGCCACGGAGACGATGAAGAAAGCGTCGCTTGTTGGGGGATAAATCATTGGGGTCTTTTTAATTTGGCTAAACAAAGTGCTCTCGTAACCCTGTATATTCGAGTATAACCGTTTGAGATCAGATAAAATCCGCTTTGCCATGTAGTTTTATAACAAAATGACGCGCGTCTCTTTACTTTATTTCATGGCTCTTCCATATTCACTTTCAAATGATCGGCGACAGTTGGCATCTAAAACAAACAATTCTTTATCCCTCACTACGTGAAATATTCATCTTAATTGTTATTCACCAGTTATGTCATTTCCTTCTTCTATATTCATCTCCCAAATTTGATGCATTTGTTGCTTATTTTTTTCTAAGCGATTGTGTACTAGAAGGATAGAAAGTGGAGCAGAGAGCGCGAGAAACCGTTGCATGTTTACTGCGCATGAGCAAATGCAATCAGCTGACTGTCATTCGTGCGTCGCTGCAGATATCAATTATGTGTCACAAGTATCTGAAAAAGTATGCACCTAATGGAGGTACCTCAAATATGAAAGATATATGTTCCAAGTGACGACATAAAAAAATGATTATCATAGTGCGAAACTGAGCCAGGTATATAAATGCTACATTTGTGGTACATAGTCGCAAATATCAATTAGGTGTAACAAACATCTAAAACTTTAGGTAGCTGAAGTACATACTTAGCACATGAATACCATATGTACCAAGTGTCGGGTACTTAAAAAGTAGCTGGGACACCTAAATGGCACATGCCTAACACATCTTGTGCTGTTAGAGTAGTTGTAGTAATAGTAGAAGGAGGAGTAGGAACGGGTTAGAAGTCTCGCAAGGTTGGTTGGGTTCTGTTCTCGACACGAAATGGGCAATTTAAAGACTTGTCCAAATTTGACTCTACATTCTACAATCAATGGGTCCGTATAGTAAAAAAACAGTGTACCTGTCCGTGAAATAGTCCATCCGCCTCCACATACAGTGCTGCTTACAATATCAGAAACAACCAACAAATACAACCACTTTCTTAACTTTTACTATTCCCCTTACCTGACTTTTACACATTCTTCCTCACAAATTTAAATAACTTATCCAATTGACTCGATAAATTTTCTAAAATTGGTCCGGCGATACAGCAGTTAACTCTAAATTAGGCCATGCTTCATTCATGTATCAATAATAATCAAAATCAATGTACTAATATAATGATCGTGACGACTCGTGAAACCTGGGCTCTCCACCAATCACAGATCTGCTTTGCCTCAGGTGTGATGCATCGGAAGAATTCGGTGACGCACACTCGAGAGAAAAAGTGAAACGGCAGAAACGCACCAACAATGTTGCCAAACTGACGAACGAGTGACAATAAAAGCTCTTAAAGAACTATAGACGAATACTAACCATCATTTGTATTAAACGATAACAATAATAATAGCAAACATATCAAACAACAACAACAACAACAACAACAAAAATAAACAAAACGAAACTAAGCGGCAATCCGATAATACTATAACCTTCGGAAATGCTCTTCGTATAGCGCGAAAAATGAAACTGGCAAAGTTTCATCGATGGGGATTGATGACTGGGACACATTCTTACGTTCTATTGGGTGCGGAAATTAGTAGATGTAGATCCAGCTTCACGACTCCTTACGATCACTATAGTGTAGGAGAAATAGGCCGGGAAACATGCTATAAATAATTTGGGTGTTCGTAGCTATTAAGAATATATGCGTTAAGAGCAGTATTGGCATGATATGAGTATCGTTACGGGAAGACAAACAAAAAACATAGACACAATATGCTGATTAACTGTATATTTTCCAACTGAACAAAATTTCCCAAACGGCAAGGAGTTGGTTGAAAACGAGCGACACTCGAGACGTGCTTTAACGTTAAAGACAGATGAAAACGCAAAAAATAGCACAAATGATTTCTTCGAACAGGCGAATGACTATTCGAGAGCTTTTCAAAGAACTAAACATTTCGTATAGGTCTGTGAAAAAAATTTTATCCGCCGATTAAATTTGCAAATAGCTTCCTTCTTCACTGTGAAAACGTGCTGTGCCACTCCTTGCTTTTGATCTGCGAGTTTTGGGCCGAAAAAAAAAATTCCTGTCTGTCCACATTCGCTGTGCTCTCCAGATATAGCACCATGCGACTTCTAGTTCTTCCCAAAAATTAAAACCGTGCTTAAAGGAAAACGTTATGCCACCATTCCTGACGTTGAGAGGGTTAAAACAGAACAGTTGAACGCCCTTCGAAAAGAAGCCTTCCAGAAATTCTTCCAGACATGGATACAACGTTGGGATACGTGTATTGCTAACCAAGGACAGCACTTTGAAGGAGATTAAATCAAATTAAATGTTAGCTTGTTACTTTGTTTCTAATAAAATTATCCGGCGTATTTTTTAATCATACCTCGTATATATTGGTAATTAAAAATTATGGAATGGATTACATGTAAAACAATCTACTACTTGATTGTTTATTTATTTTTTTTTACAGATCTAGCAAAACAAATGATTTTTGGGATGAGTATGACTGCATTTATCGTGGTCGCTGCTAGCATCATTGTTCTCATCTGCATTGCGCTCATCAGCCTCTTCGTCTACCTGCACCGAAGATCAAGGCCTTTACCCTCAGCCCCGCAGCCGCCGACGAATACTTACCCTTGTAAGTATTAGGTGTCATAATGTTACATAAATATATAATAAATGTATTTTAAAACGTCTTTAAAAAAATGAAGTACTCTTTCCAGTTATATGCAGGCCTGTATCTACTGGAGGGCTAGGGTGAGCCGGGCCCCTTAAAATTGTCACGGTAGGCTTGCAAATGAACTATAATATGGTTGGTTCGGGCCCCCCTAACTTTTACCGCCCCCCCCCCCGAAAAAACTTTTTTGACTGGCTTCCGGTCTGGTTATATGTTGTGTGTATGTATAACTCCTCACGCAGACCCGCCGCACGCGTGTACTGTACGTTCGAATAAAAACCGTACTCAAAATGGGATCTAAATAGTTTGTTTTGTGATCAATAATTTTGTAGCATATTGTAAAAATTATTTTTCTAGGGCAATTTAAATACACTGCTAAGTATTTGAATACCGGCCTGAGAGGTTAAGAAAAACATTCTGGCCATTCTGTTAATACTGTAATAAATACTTACTTTATTCCAATGACTTTTTCGACTTGAAAGTTTAAGCAAACGAGCATATTTATTTATTTATTTATTTATTATTTTTATTTTTATTTTTATTTATTTATTTATTTATTTATTTTTTTTTTGTCTTACCCTAACAATTTCAGAAAATATATGCATCAACAAATATGCATTGCTATAAGATATACCGCAGTGTTCTGTATACTACGAGAATAAACTTCAGTGTTATTTCATATTATGTCTTCATTTTTGTTGTCATACTATTTATAGTATGAGGTATACTTCAGTGTCCTGCATACCATGAGGTATATTCAGTCACTTCATATTATGTCTTCATTTTGTTGTCATTCACTTTATACTATGAGGTATACTTAATACTAAGATGTATACTACGAAGTATACTTCAGTGTCCTGCATATTATAAGCTATACTTCAGTGTCCTGCGTATTATGAAGTATACTTCAATGTCCTGCATGCTAGAGATATAGTTCAGTGTTTGCGTACTATGAGGTATACTTCAGTGTCACTTCATATTATGTTTTTATTTTGTTGTCCTACACTTTATACTGTAAATTTCACCACAGTCTTGCTAGATACGTGCACTGTACTACCTTTGATAAACATTTTCTACCCGTAGCAAAAATGCAGCCGGTACGAATGCTTATGATGATTATTCTTTCTGGCTATTGAAAGACATCACAGGAGATAATGACATACAGTAAAAACTAACCTATATAATTTTTTTTACTGAAGATGACAAAATTATTTTCACTTATCATAAATAGTTAACCTCTTTATTTGGGTTATTCTATAACTGAATGGTGTGATAGAAAAAAAACTTGATAACCCACAAGAATCATATTTTTTTGATAAAAGTGATTAAAGTTATCCACTTTAAATCCGTGAAAAATAGCATCTTACAATCAGATATTACAATATTCCTTTTTAATTCATCTTTATTCAATAACTTTCTATGCTTAAATTGTTAATAGTACACTCTGTAAAGAAAAAATAGCGACACTTGCTCGGATATGGTTTTCGCAACATACTTTAATCAATATGATTTTGTACATGAATTCCTGATAATATTACAATGCATATTCCTAATGAGCAGTTCATTCTTAATACTTGCGCCAAAGTTTCAGGCTTTTGACATGAATTTAATGAATTTATATGCACATATAAGTAGCTATGTGTGTTTTGAGCAAAATCGTTTATAGGAAGAGTTATACATAAAACTGAAAAAGATCAACAACAATAGCAGAAAACAAGAAATGGAATTTCTTAAGGGTAAAACATATTGTGTGCAAACATTAGGAAGCACCATACACCAAACTAATATTTTGTATGTGCACCATGGGCTTTCTGCAGTGCAGTGAATCATCGGAGCCCTTTGGTAACAAGGCTATTGCAAAATGCAACCTCGATTTCACGGAATAACACCCGGATTATCTGTTAGTTGAACTCCATTCTATTTGAGATAGTTGTCTATTGAATCTTCTGCTCATATTGATCCACAAATTTTCAACTGGATTCATATCAGATGAGTTTGTAGGCTACATGAGTCTCTAAATAGTCATATTCTTGAACGATTTACGCTCGGTGACATGAAGCATTATCGTCCTGGAAGAGGAAGTAGTCCAAATTTTCTTCAGAAAAGTCATCTTTAGCTGTTGCAAGAACTTTACGTACTAGAATTTGAAGATATTTTCGTGCATCAAACGATCCTTTCGTCGTTCTGACGTCTTTAACGGTTAACCAAGCCGATGAAATCACTCAGTAACTGAATATTTGTATCTCTTAAACAAAATCCTTGTCAAGTTCCTTGCTTGTTCGTATCTACAACTTCACACCACCATCGTTTCCCACTATTCTAAACTTCTTTTCAACGAAGAAAACGACGTGCTTGCAGTTGTCGTAAGTCCAAGTTGCATATCGACTCACAAAACTTCATGTTGAAGTCCTCTGTGTTTTGTCAGTTTCGACTTTCTACTCGGTTTCTTCTTTGTAATATTCTCTTCATACAGTCAAGACAATATAGTTGTACGAGTGACTGCAGTTCCAAGATCATGTCAAACTACAAAAACTATTTTTGGGGAAATCACTCCTTAAACCTGCAGTGCTGTTGATTTCATTTAGCAATCTGCTCTGGGTGATGCTTTCTTTTTTTCTTTCACACTGTTGACGAAGGGACGATTTGTTATGCTGTTTCTACTTGTGAATTACTCTTCCTGCCGTAGAACGATGGATTTTCAGTATTCCATCTATTCCCTTAGTGACTTGCCTCAGTTGCGCAAAGCAAGAATTATGTCTTGTTCATGTGGCAACAAGTCACATTTCCTACCCATCTTATTTGTTTACAATCCACATGTAGCAACAATATCACACACAAACAACGCTGCACAACAACAATTTTGCCACTTGACGATATCCAAACAATGAGAAAGCAAAGAACAAACATAAAATGCTATTTACCTCAGTTTACACATAACAAATGCAATGCAGAATTCTCACTACAATAATTTTACGAGACGCACTCAGTGCCATCTAGCGAAAATATTACTGATACACAAACAATTGGCAAGCGATGTCATACACCACAGGTGTTGCAGATAACGCAAATAAACTATCCCACTCTTCATTTCCTTCTATTTCTCTTCCAACGGGCTGCAACTATGGTTTTCTGTGTAAGTTGGCTTGAGAACTGAGGTGTCGCTATTTTTTCTTTACAGAGTGTATTACAATGGTTAAATTGTGTGAGAAAAGTGCAGGTAAGATTGTAATCAGGGTAGTCAAGTTTTTCGAATACAACCCTAAAGTACACTGAGAAAATAAAAGCGTATGTGGCGTACGTAAAAACGTAGGTTACATGTGTAAATCCTGTAGATTTTAGACAGCAGACGTATAACTGAAAAAGTATATTTTATACGTACTTTCCGCGTAAGTGTTTCGAATAGACGTGCTTTCCGTGCGAACGAAAGAACTGTGTATAATCTCATATACAGTTAGGCGGATGTAACATATAGCTGACATATGTAACATACGTATAGGTATGTAATATAAAAAAGACTGTCAAACATCCTGCAATTGCATGATGTAACATCTAAGGGCAGTGCGTACGTAGCGTATCGATAACGTATGTTTCGTACTGATTTCTGTAGTAAGCAAGAAGATTCCCTATATTTGTACCATATACTGCTGTGCGGATATCGGATATTTCTCAGTGTATCCAGTAGGCATTTTGTGCTGTTAAAAAGTGCCATTTTCTTTTTTTCTTCACTCGAAAGCACACTATCTAAAGAATAAGATCAACAATACTTCTACCATTCCTAAATTTTGGTGTTCTTCATCTTTGGGTTTTTGCTAGTGATAAGTAAACGAAACCAAACTATGGATGGATCTAAAGCTATACTACACTTTCTTTCGTATTCAAGCAATTACTAGAATACCACCCAAAAGTTTGCACTGAAGGAGGATGTAAAGTGGAAAAATTTAAAGGCGTTCAGTGGCGGCTCTTGAGAAAAATTACCGTGGCTAAAAATTAAAATTGTGTAGATTTAAGCTAAGAGAAGAAAATGTACCTAATGTCCTAAAAGTTATGTACAAGAATTAGAATCTTAGATAACTTATCTTTCCTTAGCTTTAGCGATTAGGTTTTAATTTTTGAGAACTTATATTTACCAAAAGCGTCTTACGTATACAATACTACCAGAATGTCCGTTCTTCGCACGGAAAGAATACATTTCATTTTGGATATAAAGGGCACCAAAATAATCGTATATTTACTCATAACGTAGTTGGCCTATTGTCCCGGATTTTTGATACACACGGTATAATGAAAAGTGTTTATATGGCCCGTGTTAAATTGATCCTTTTAAATCCACTCTAGCTGTGTTCACTCCTGTTTTCTCTTAACTTTCCTTTTCAGCATATGGAGAATAGATCTACGATACAAGATGGCGTTTATTGCTTAAAATGAGATTGTAGTCATACTTGGGGTGTCAACTAAAGCAGATACCTCCATTCTAGATCAAATTTTGAATCGCTCACATGAAACTACGCGCGTTTGCTTATTGGCTGAAAAGAGACTAAAATACCTACAAATACAACTAGTTGGGACAAAGGTTGGTAAGCGTCTGCCGGGACTCGTTCTGGTCATCATCTGTTAATGACGTTCATTATTGACCTTCATTGCATTTGTGGGTGGTCCGTTATTTGCCAACAGATATTCGTTTATAAAGTCAAGGCTATTCTGAGTTATAGCCTTACAATTCTTGACAGCACCCCTAGCGGCTAACAGCTTATCATTATTTGCAGTGACCGCACCCAAGTGTTATAAGGCAAGATCACCTTTTCTTGGAGACGGAATCACCAAGTTACCGAATCCCATGGTATAACCACAACCCGGCACAAACCAACCCTTATCTGGGATGCCCCTTATCAGGTTTTCCTGTGGGAGAATGGCTTGGGTCGTGGCCCTGCCTACCTTTTGTCGTTCAGCATGTGCCAAGAGATACCGCATAGGCATCGTTTCCACTTCCCCGATAGGGTTATTAATCCAAAGCCGAACTACTTCAGTATGTCTGAAGTATACGAGCTCTCACTGTTTTGGGACCGAGTCATTTACACTCGTCAGTTACCTTCGGGTCTTTCACACGTTGTGTAAGCTGCCAAGGTGTTCCCGTCCACATCCACAATGTAAGCTAACGGGACTCACGGACCATCACAGGTTAGCCTATGCCTTGGCTATCGACATCCGGTAACCCTATGAGAAGAGCTACCA
Organism: Thermobia domestica; assembly: GCF_964235325.1. Lineage (NCBI taxonomy): Eukaryota > Metazoa > Arthropoda > Insecta > Zygentoma > Lepismatidae > Thermobia > Thermobia domestica. The sequence continues at coordinate 34,514,169 of NC_137455.1, read as the reverse complement.
TATGTCGAACTGTAAACCTTGGGTACATTAATGTCCTTGCACTCCTGCGATCTCGTCATTGAGTAGGCAGATGATATATATATATATATAGGGAGGTGACGGGTCCATCCGTCCCTGTGACCATTCGGCCTCGAGCTTTCCGGTCGTCCGACCTTCCATACAGTCAACTGTCGGTGAACCAAATTCAGAAACTCCGGGGCTCGCAAAACTATAGCAGAGCCAAGCCAACCAGAACTTGGCTCTGACCAAATTAGGCCATGAAAAATATAAGGATAATTTGTCTTTACACGAAGGGCTAGTTACCAAGGGCACCCATCAGGGGGGCAAGGTGAGGCGCTCGCCCCCCTCCTAAGAGGAAATTATACTTGGCAATATCGAAAACCTAATAGAATTTTTACATTACTTACAGCAAAATTTGAAACTATATTTGAAATGTCACTTATACTTTCCCCCTTGGAAACCACAACATGGGCGCCCTTGCTAGTTACCTACCAAATTTGGTTCAGATCCGGTCAGTAGTTACCCAGAAATAAGTGCCACATATAACTCGAGCCGAACCTAGCCTGTTCCTGGCCGACCCACCAACTTAAGTACAGATTCTGTCAGCAGTTGCCGATAAATAAAATACCACATACATGTCGACCTGAGCCTGCATCTGGCCTACCCAAATATAGCAATCTTTATTCCTTAGACCAGTGTTTCCCAACCGGTGTGCCGCGGCACACTGATGTGCCGCGAAGGGACCGCTGGTGTGCCGCGAGGAAATCGAAACAAAATTATAAATTCCATAGCAACCAAATTGCAAGACATAGGGAAAAAAATGTATACTTTTGTATTTCACATTACTATGAATTTCTACCATGGAAAAAATTACTGTAATTGTAATACATTATTCTACATCTATTACTGCGTAGCAGACAGTATTTCGGCTCGTACATATTTCCACGGTTAGGTGCTATGTTACGCTTCAATTGAGAGTCATACTAACACCGAGAAATGGAAGCACTTGTACGGTACGCACTTGTACTTTGTTCAACAGCTGTGTTTTGACTTCGACGCATCCCGAGCTGTGTCATTGCAATAATATGCACCGGTTTTGGTTAAAACAGCAAAGTTAAAAGTACAAGACATTTGTTTCTTCGTTTGTTATTTGGTGATCTTCGTTTTTAGTGAAAGGTTGGATACAGTTTTCGAAAAAGAAAGCGTATTTTCAAAAATGTGAGTCCTATATTTCATTGCAAATGTTTTCTTTTTTAAAATTAGAACAAAAAATAAGCATGATGAATTAACATAGGGGAAAACCAGTGATCGAGCTTTCATTTCTGTGAGAAGATCAGTAATCACAGAAAAAAATTACCATGGTATTTTATATTTGCAAATAATATAAAATAATAATAATAATAATAATAATAATAATAATAATAATAATAATAATAATAATAATAATAATAATATCTATGAGTGTGCCGCGAGAATTCAAGTTACAGCCGTAGTGTGCCGCAAGTTGAAAAAGGTTGGGAAACGCTGCCTTAGACTATGGGCAACTTGCCCACGAAACTTGATTTAGATTTGATCAGTAGTTTCCGAGAAATAAAGTAGCATATACACTACATACATCTGAAATGAAACAGTAAATGCCCCTTCCTGACATGAATTGAAAAGTATGCAACCTTCAATACAGTAAAGTCGTTTTGGTTGTCTAACGAATAGGGTTTGTAGAATGAATTTCTGGAACGTGTGACCCTAATCCCCCGCTCGAGTTGAAAATTTAAGAAATTGCTTCGTATGTGATTAGATCTATTGAAGGTTTATCTGTGAACAAGATTTCGTGGTTCTAGATGACTTTTTTTATTGGAAAATGTGATGACACACACATATCTATCTATTTGTATATATATATATATATATATATATATATATAGATAGATAGATAGATAGATAGATAGATAGATAGATAGATAGATAGATAGATAGATAGATAGATAGATAGATAGATACAGAGAATAACACACATGTTCTTTTATGCACATAAGGATAAGGGAGAAGATTATGAAGAACAGGAACTAATAACACGATTTCCTTCTACGTTAGAAAACAGCTATTTATATATCGAAAGGAATATACATATACAGGCATCTTCTATGTGTTCAAAAATACTCACACTTGTGCACTTGCACCTATATGGTTTCACTGTCTATTGATTTTGTTCTCATATTTAGATTCACGCTTCCTCACGTGCACCCATATTGGCTTATGAACGTGAAGCTATATAAATATTTTTAACATGATTTTTTTTTCTTTAATTTCCTCGTAGACTCCGAATGGCATTACATTTCCACAAACATTAATGAAGGACAGTTGTTCAAGACCAAAGGTAAGGCAGACATCTTCATAGTAAGACATACGACCCGAAATTACTCGTAAGTAAAACAAATATATATATAAATCAACGTGCTATCTGGAAAATTATAATCCAAGAAATAGCTATTTTAGAGCCAATGAAATGGCTCTATCTGCAATTAGTGTTCTTATGGAAAGAGCCTCTCAAACAGCATGAAAAGGGGGATTTTACTATTATATGGTTACTTCATTTACAACTGCTTAACGTGAGGACAAGTATCGCGAGTTGCTTATCACAAAATCGTAGCTCTGATTAGAAATCGCTAAACAAATTAGCTACTTATCACTCGAATATGCATTACGAGTTCTCATTATATAGCTTATTTCTATACAAATCTTCTTATCATGGGAATACGCATCTAAATACTACGAAGATATGTATCGTAAGCTCTGATTAGAAATCCCTAGATAAATAAGCTTCTTATCACGAGAAAAGACATCGACATTATATATCCCTAGAAAAGTTTACTTATCACGAAAATACACATCTGTGTATCACAAGAATATGCATCACAAATTCTGATGAGATATTCCTAGACAAATTAGCTACTCTTCGCAAGAATATGTCGCAACTTCTGATTAGATATCCTTAACAAATTAGCTGCTTAACACGAGAATATGAATCGCACACGAAAATATGCATCACGAGTTCTGATCCCTTGACAAATTAGCAGTTCATCACGAGAAGATGCATCGCGAATTCTGACTAAATACGAGTCTACTACAACAAATCAGTTTCCTGTCAGGAAAATACGCATTGCGATATTCCTAGTCAAACCAGCTGCTTATCACGAGAATACCTATGGCGAGTTTTGATTAGATATCCGTAGACAAATCAGTTCCTTATCACGAGAATATGCATCAACGTTCTGATTAGATATCCAAAGACAAACAGCTACTTATCATTTGAATATGCATTGCTAGTTCTGATTAAACGTCCCTAGAAAAATGACAAAGTATTATGATTATCGTCGCACTGAAGTGTAAAATGTACATAACTATATTTGATTAGACATAAGGTGATTTCTCAATCGCAAGACTAATCCTTTCTAGATACTTACTTTCATCATGAAAATCTATCCCGAATCCAATTTTTTTTTCATATAAAATTATATGGATACCACTATATGAGATGTACAGTACAAGATGTTAAAGTGCGTCCAGTAAGAGAACGTCTCTGACAGCTCGCAGTGACATTGCCACTACTCGCGTGTCAACGTGTTTTTCGGTGCAACTGTAGTGACAATTTAATTAATGGTATAAGACAGAGTGATCGTGGTTGGTAACACTGGTATCAAAGTAGGGGCTGCAATGTCCCACCGCAATGTGATAAGAAACGTCAGGGACCATCTCTTGTTGGCCGTGCTATAGTTCAGCTTATGTTTTCCATGTAACCGAAAACACGTGCTGAATTAATCGATCTTTTAAAACGACTGAAGCAACACCAATATGTTTTCCATGTAACCGAAAACACGAGCTGAATTAATCGATCTTTTAAAACGACTGAAGCAACACCAATATGTTTTCCATGTAACCGAAAACACGAGCTGAATTAATCGATCTTTTAAAACGACTGAAGCAACACCAATATGTTTTCCATGTAACCGAAAACACGAGCTGAATTAATCGATCTTTTAAAACGACTGAAGCAACACCAATATGTTTTCCATGTAACCGAAAACACGAGCTGAATTAATCGATCTTTTAAAACGACTGAAGCAACACCAATATGTTTTCCATATAACCGAAAACACGAGCTGAATTAATCGATCTTTTAAAACGACTGAAGCAACACCAATATGTTTTCCATGTAACCGAAAACACGAGCTGAATTAATCGATCTTTTAAAACGACTGAAGCAACACCAATATGTTTTCCATGTAACCGAAAACACGAGCTGAATTAATCGATCTTTTAAAACGACTGAAGCAACACCAATATGTTTTCCATGTAACCGAAAACACGAGCTGAATTAATCGATCTTTTTAAACGACTGAAGCAACACCAATACATATAGGATATTCTACTGATGTACAGGAAATATTTTAAGTGCTCTCGGAACGTTTGTTGAACATATAATCTCTACGTCCTTCGTCTTCATTGATATAATGAATCACAAAATACAATTAGTATCTATGCCTTCATCAATGGTCTAGTGGTAAGAGCGCTTGTCTATTGTAAACAAGGTCCAATGTTCGGTTCCCGGAGGGAGAACATGGAATGGACTACGTATGATACAGTGGCTCAAACCCCACTATAAACTGTTGGTCAGGTCTTATGTAACCTCGCTGCTGACCCCTCCCCCAAAAAAAGAAAAGAACGTCAGTACAAATCAATTAATGAATGGCTATTAGCCATAATAATTGCTGGAACTTACAGGTTGCTTGACTTTGCTTCACATCTTTATAGACAATACCGAGGGCGCCGATTTCTCTGTAACTTTAGAGGGGACCCATTCAGATGTGTATTTGGTTGCAGACAAAGGTCTAAGAAGGCATATGTGAAGATTTTATGATAAATTGAAAAAAATGAAATGAAATCTTTAAGTTTAACGTCCCACGGTTATGCCGGTTAGGCTAAAGGAGACGGTGATAATGAGAGATGAGTGAAATGGTGGAATGAAGAAAGTGGGAGGAAACGGGAGAACCCCGAGAAAACCCACGAGCACGGTGTTTGTCCACCACAAAGTCCACACGGCGCGAGGTGGGATCGAACCTTTATGATAAATTGAATTCAAATTATGAGAAATATAGTATATTCATAAAATATACATATAACAATAAAAATATAATACATATTCATAAAAATACATAGGGGCCCATATGAGCAATGTGGAGGGCTGGTCCCCCAGGATCGACACCCTTGGGCAATATTGTAGGAATGTTATTTGAGTATTGAATAAATCAGAAGTAAGCAACGCCGATGACTCCTGATAGTAGATGTTCCCAAACAATGGATGGAAATCCCAACAAGTAAAGACAACAAAAAACAATGAATTCCGTCTAATATCGAACATGCTGTTGTCATAAAGCCATCAACGTAGCGCGCTGAATGTACTCTCATACAAGTACACATGATTGTATATATTTATCTGCTAATCTCATATGAATTATGTAGAACAACGTTTTGCAAAATTTTATATGGATCTACTGTACCAAAATCTCTCTTTGTGATAGTTCATTTCCAGTCGTTTTCCATTCGCGTATACTGCTGCGCCATCTTTCGAGGAGAGATGGAATTTTTGGAAGGATTACTTTGAATTGGAAAGCTGCCTGGATTCCTTAGCTCTGTCAATCACAGAGTAGAAGCTGCTGCAACCTAGATTTTGGAGATTTACTTAAATGTCATGGAAAGAGACGAGCACACAGAGAAGGGGACAAACTTTTATTTTTTTCTTTTATAGAAAGGAAAGTTAAAGGGAAAACATGGCAAATTACAGTTCTAAATGGTGTTCTTAGTACAACTCAGGGTCTGCGACAGAATTGGAAGTAGTAAGGGTGAGCCATTTCCGTAACAACTCTCCCACAACAAAAAAAAAAAAAAAAAAAAAAAAAAAAATGAATGGGTAATGTGTTCCCTAACTTCATTAATAAAATTGTTCGTTAAGGCAAAGTAATGAATGATTTCTCGTGAACATCTTAACCACCTTGTTTGACGTTTTCAAAAAGAAAATCTACTAAAACAAGCACATACGTTACAGTATGTGCGTTTTAATCGAAGTCTAACATGATAGGCAAATCAAAAACAGTATTGTTCAAGTAACAAGGCGCACTACTTATGCAATAAATAGCCGACCAATCAAGTTTCTCGTGTACGCTACACTGGGATGTAACAGTGCCGCTCCAGTGATGCCAATTTAACCTATTTTCTTGGCTAAATCTAGCCTATTTGAAGAGGCATTTAGCCATTCAAATATACGAAATGCTTATAGCCTGAAATATAGCTTATTTTATGAAACTCTTTTGCCATTTTTGTCCTTTTATTAGCCGTTAAATTAATTCTAAAAATACCTTTTCTTTGAAAATAAAGCATAATTTATAAAAATTAGTCAATATACGTATATTATCGTATTAATTGATTTCTCTAGACAGAGGGTGTTTTATTACGCAACAAACACTTGTTTTTCATTCTTCTCTCTCCCCACCTACAGATTTACAATTACTTAACAATACTTATCGACTCAGAAAGAATTTTAATGTCTCCTGTAACGGCCCCGCTTGCTATTTTTTTTAATTATTCTAATTTTCGCATTTCATTGCAAGAATGAAAGTTTTCCAATACAAATTCAGTAAAATGTTCGGTTCTTCAAGCCACAGAAATTGCTTTTATTTATTAAAGGAAACAAATAGGATAATTAATTAGCTGGAAAACGCAATCATGATGATTCATGCGGGTCTACAGAGAAATAAGAAGTGTTTGTAAGGATTATGATTTGCCTAAAGAAGTCATACTACTGAAAATTTGGACAATGGCAGTCTATACAAACACAATCAATTCACAATCCAACGATGGTGCATCCACTTCCTGCGCCTCGGCTAGCTGCTACATTATTGATGATGACTTATTTCAATTCAACTGATAATATGGCTGTTCACTTTTACAAATCAGATGAGTTATTGATGGATTTTATGGCAATTTAAAGGCATGTACTGTATATTGCTCATTAGTCTTCAACAAATAAAATTCAACATTTCACATTTTACTATAACTCACTTATAATCCTACACACGAAAATGGGTTTAAAATTTGCGATGTGGATTATACATTAGAAGTTCTGTTTCCACAGAAATGGTTTTATGTCTTTTCCAAAACAGTTTTCACCTAAACCAGTTTCGGTGAAAACCGAACCGATTTTTAGAGAAAACCGAAACCACTTTCGGTGAAAACCGAACCGGTTTTGAAGAAATCTAAAATGTCGTTTTTTTCGGATTTCGTTTTTAGAAACCGGTTTCCGGTTTTTATAAAACCGGTTTTTCCTATCCCTAGTATGAAGATCAACGTTTACATGTTTAAATGACTTATTTCTATCACTTGCGGTTTAAATAGAAATGAAATGAAATCTAAATTTAATTAATTAAATATATCTAATTCAAATTATTAAAAATTCACGTATGATGTTACAAATAACTACGTCCTAAGGTTATATCGGTTAGGCCAAAGGACACGGTGATGATGACAAATAAATGATATGGTGGAATGAAGAAAGTGCGAGGAAAACAGAAGAACCTTAGGAAACACACACACACATGGTGTTTGTCCACTACAATGCTCACTTGGCCGGAGATGGGATCTAACCGGGGACCCTATGCACCAGAGGTGAAGCTCTACCACTGAGCCACCTCGGTCCCGTTTGGTTTTTGTGTTCGTGTCAGCAGCTAGGCTATATAAGACGTGGAACTATAGAGCTTAACGTGGGATTCGAGCCACATTAGCTCCCGCGGGGAATCGAACCCAGGTTCCCCATACTAAAGGCAAGGATGGAAATGAAATATATTTGTGGCGGTTAATTTATTGCAAAAAATCTATATAGAGATTAAAGTTAAAATGGGAAATGATTTATTTCTACTACTCTGGGATTGAGTAGAGAGTTAAGGATGGAAATGAGACTTAGTCGCTGAATGCATTTAAAATAAATAATTTAATTAATTAATTAAACGCTTCTCTCTGTCCCTTATCACTTTCTCTCTAATATCTGTCAACAGACTGACATAACCGTTTAATAAAACTTGCGATTCTTATGCCAAACACAGTTTGGAAATCTAGAAATTGAATTTGAAAAAATAGGAGCCCAAAAGCATTTTTAGCTCTTCTTACAAAGTAAAACTAAAAGTGCGTGTCGCAAATTTACTTCTTAAAAAACAAGTATTATGCCTCCAAAAGGCGACATGGCACATCGTTAATCATTTTATGGCCTACATCAACATGGACGTCGTGAAAAAAGAAAAAAAAACGTACGAAATGAATGGCCTCTAAATGTAAAATCCGTTCTCGGGATAACTTACTAACTGTACCAGAACTTCCAGTAAATAATGTTCCCTCTCTTTTCATCGGAAAGATGGATAAATATAGGTACCACCTTAGTTAGCATTTCCTTCATCTAACCGTTCATGCAAAGAACTGATTTCTTTCTACGAACTGATTTTTTCTCCGAGTTATAGCAGTATTTTTTTCCCCTAACTGTGTCATTTCTAGAGTGAATTTGCAAGGTTGCCAACTGCACAAGATAAAATAAATCTGTGCTAACATTGTGGATACTTAGCTTCCCCATGGTCCTTCTAGAAAGTCCCTCTCCCCCAAAGAAAGAACAGTAGACTCTGCCACTAGTAGGTGCAGTCAATAAATATCACATGTCCACGGGATACCCTTACCCAGTGGCGAATTTAGTCCGTTCCCGGAGGTCTAGCCCCCCCCCAGGCTTTTGAGTGACAAAAATAGTTTACTCTATTATGCATATAGTTTTGGAAGTTTATAGTAAACTCATGATATACTTATCACAACCTGGGTTCTGGCTGCCGCACCCCCCCCCCCAGTTTTTACCTTCTAGATCCGCCACTGTTCTTACCTATCCCATGCTCGCAGTTGAAATTTTGGGTAATAATAGAAACATCCATGTGTTTTTCTTGGGTGTCAATGGGATTTGTCTGCTACGGGAAAATATCAGCTAAGTTGCTTCAGACGTCGTTAGTTTAACGTCCCAATATTATAGACTTTCAGCTAAAGTTGACAGATATTGATATAAGTTAATAGTTGTGGAATAGAATTAGGAGAATTTAAATGTAGGAGGAAACGGAGGAACTCTGAGGTAACGTCATGAATACGCTGTTATCCATTACAAATTCATATGGCCAGGTCAGGGTGGACCAATGGTAGAGCGATTACCTCTAGTGCTGGGGATCACTGACTCGATCCGAGATCAAGTTGGTTTGTGATACACAATACCGCGTTTCCTTTCACATTCGCATTCTATCATTTTACTCCATTAATTATCCATTGCACAGTAGATCAGTGGCACAGCGTTTACCTCTGTTAGGTGGCGTCGATGGTTCGATCCCTGGCCAAGTAAATTTGTGGTGGACAACATCGTGTTCGTGGGTTTTCTCGGGGTTCCTTCCACATTATCATTCCACCAATTCTTCCATCATCATTCACTTGCCTTAATCATCCGTCTCCCTTTGTCTTAAGAGCATAACGTGGGACGTTAAACTGAAAGATTTTCCATTAAATATCCGCCTCCTTTAGCTTAAAGGGCATATTCGCGGGACGTAAAACTTAATATCACTTCGAATTCACATGGCCTTGAATCGAAGGAGGAACCCTTCGCCAGTGCAGTGTCGTGGAAAATTAGCGCCCGGGGTGAGAGTATACGACGTTGCCCCAGTACATAGTAAGGTCGACAAATCAGCCGCGAAGCGCCACCATGATTGGCGCGATGTGTAAGAAATATTTCAAAGATAAACCCTGTTTTCCTTGATTTTGATCACATTTTGTTAATTTTTTCTTCCATTTTATATATGTCTTTTCTTTTTTGCTCCTGAATTTTGCGCCCCCCTTATTTCGGCACCCAGAGACGTCGCTCTGCTCGCCCCCCTCCCACGGCATGGCACTTCCCTTCGCAACAAAGATGAGTGCTTCACCACTGAGTCCCTACATGAGAAAACAAAGATTTATGGGACGCATCAAGAACCATGGAAGCAGTGGCGTAACTGAGGGGCCCGCAGGGTCTTCAGTGCGGGGGGCCCTCAGAGTTTGGGGGCCCACCTCGAAGCAAATACCAAGAACTATAGGCTACAAAAAGTGAGCTGAATACGGAATATCCATTTCCCTGAACAACATTATTCACTTTAGAAATGAAAAATATGGTTGGGTAAAAATTCATCCATTTTAGCAACATCAGTTTAAAAAATCATCTTAGCATTCGAAGGTTAAGGGAAAATTAGTTTTGCCTTTTTCGGTGAGTATTAATTTTAATTATAATTTTATTATATTACTTGGATGTATTAACCACTGTCTTACACAGGGACATAATATAATGGGAAGTTAATGGGCATGGAAAGGGGGGCCCAAAAATAATCCTGCGGGGGGGCGACATTTTTGCGTTACGCTACTGCATGGAAGAATGAACATCCTTCCGTGTGTCTTATTGCCGTCACTAGCTTCTGTAGTTGTCAGCCGAAGGTATTTTGCTGTTTCCTAATTCTCTCAAAAAAAAAAAAAAAAAATGTACGCTCCAAAAAAGTAAGCCTAATAGGTTGGCAATACTGTTTCTTAGGCGTTCGACAACGACATTAGAAGATCACACCCATATACAGACATATACCCATCTATACGAGGAATAATAAATTCCAGGAAAATGTATAATTCGTATGTCAGCCGAAGGTAGTTTTATTTGTAGTGAAGAAGTGAAACGCGTTGAGGTTTGATGTCCGCCTCGTAAAACTCAATTACTCCTCACGTTCCTTTCTTTGCTTGTCGATAGATGGAGTTAAAGTAGAGCGAAGGAGTAACGGTTGAACATTGAGCTAGGCGCAGGAAGTGTGGTTTAAAGCTCTTACACGAATTCACGCAAATATATATTTTATGTATTTTGTACAGCGACAGAAACGTTATACGATCTCTACTACAGTCTTCTCTTTTTTGAATAAATAATTTCCATTCAAAAACGAAACTACAAGCTACTTTTAAATAATGCTTTGAACGGTTCAGCCTACATTCATGAATTTAGTTATTATTTGAAATAGAAATAATTTTGAGTTTTAATTTTTTTCTCATTCATAATTGAATTTCTCTTATAGAAATTAACTTCACATTCATTTATGATTTTCAATAGTTAATTGAAAGATACATAAACAAAATTAACATAAAAAGTATATTTGATACAGCTATTCACCGATATTTCTAACAATATATTGTCTAAATTAGCACGTCCGTGAACTTGTAGCCCCCCACATGACGCACCAACTTTAGTTTCAATCATTAGTGCATCGTTAGTGCTTCTTAGTTCACTAACCCCTAACGTTAGTGCTTCATTAGTGTAGATGCTACAAGTAAAAAAACTTAGGGGTCCAAGTTCATGGTGGCTCACACTTCAAGCACTAACGAAAAAAATTAGTCATTCGTTAGTGCATCGTTAGTATTTCTTAGTGCACTAACTTCTAACATCATTGCTTCATTAGTGTAGGCTCTAGAGCCAAAATAATGGTAGAGCAAAAACAATGCACTACTAGAGATCATTAGTGCTTTCGAATTTGGCGAGAATTTGACGCAATGAAACATTCCCCATGTATTTCTTATGGAAGCTTCGTGATATGCAACTAGCCACACTTATACTAATAGTGAAACACTAACGAAACTATTAGTGTTTTCTAGAAGCACTAACGATGCAGTAACGAATGGCACTAATTTCTTCGTTAGTGCTTGAAGTGGGGGAAGCGTGTACTTATCCCCTACCATTGTTTTCGCTCTAGTCTACACTAATGAAGCACTAACCTTAGGGGTTGTGCACTAAGAAGTACTAATAATACACTAACGATTGAGACTAATTTTATCGTTAGTGTGTTATGTGGGAGACCACGTTCATGGACATTAAATTTGCATAGTACTTCCTACGAGGGATATACCAGAATTACAGTTCCTTTCACTGTTGCCAAAAGATGCCTTCAGAAAATACCTAAATGACGTATAAAATATACAAATTAAATATGCTTTCAAATAAACTATGGAAAACAATCTGGAATCCTAAATTACCGTGCGACCGTGAGATAGAGGTCTACACGGGCTTGTGCTTGGCCTCGGGCCGTAAATTTTAAAATATACAATCATATTTCTCGGGCATTTACGGGCTTAGCTTTGTAAAAACTGCACAACGATATTTATTGGACTTTTTTTGAGAACTCTTAAAGCACAACTGCAAAATTAAACCTCTAACTGCTGCCAATAAAAATACAATTTTGCGTTAATTATTAATTTTCTGTAATTCGGGCTCATTTGATTATCTCACGAGCTCGGTCCGGGCTTGGGCCTAAATGTTAAAACATATTCCGGATTCGGGTCGAGCCTCACATTATAAATTCACGGGCCGGGCCGGGCTCGGGCTAAAATTTCCGGCTCGTGCATACCTCTATCGTGAGGCATAGGCGAGAATGATAGAAGTAAGATACGTACTATGGAGTGGAAATACTTCTGCAAGGAAAAGGATTGGAAAAGTAACAATCTTCGTTTCAATTTACAGTTTGTAAATATAAAGTTTGATTGTAAAACTGTTGCTAAGAACAATTGCTAAAAATTTACAATTTTGCATGTAACATTGGCTAAAATTGATGATGTAAATTTAATAGGGGATGATAGGAGAACAGTAGAAATAAATGCAGAGATCTTATTAAACGCTTGCAGGGACATGGGTTTAGAAGTAAATGCAGAGAAAACTAAATACATGGAAGTGCGTCGGGACCGTAATACGGCAAATTGTGGAGGCGTTAAAATATTAAATAATGCTTTTGATAAAGTGGATACTTTCAAATATTTAGGATCAATATTAACAGACGAAAATCATATTCACGAAGAAATTAAATGTCGACTAAAAGCAGGGGATTCGTGTTACTATTCGGTTCAAAATCTCTTGTCGTCGCGAATTCTGTCGAGGAATTTGAAGCTTAAAATATATAAAACGATAATCATGCCTGTTGTTCTGTATGGTTGTGAAACATGGTCGCTTACTCTGAGGGAAGAACATAGACTGAAAGTATTTGAGAACAGGATCCTGAGAAGAATATTCGAACCCAAGAGGAACGAGAATGGGGAATGGCGGAAGCTTCATAGCGAGGAACTACATAGTTTATACGGTTTACCCAACATTGTTAGGGTCGTCAAGTCTAGGAGGCTTAGGTGGGCAGGTCATGTAACTAGAATGGAAGAAAGTAGAAACGCTTTCAAAGTCTTGACTGGTAGACCCATAGGAAAACGACCATTAGGAAGACCTAGGCGCAGATGGGAGGACAATATTAAGATGGATCTCGCAGAGATAGGAATACAAAGTAGAAACTGGATGCAATTAGCTAAGGATAGAAGTCAGTGGAGAGCTTTTGTGAACGCGGCACTGAAAACCTCCGGGTTCCATAGGCCATAGAGTTAGTTAGTTAGTTAGTTAACTTTGGCTAAAATTATATCATAGCCAAACCACATTTTTTATCTGGCTAACGAATATATGAAAATTGATAGATTTAGCCATACAATAGCTAAATTGCAACACTGACACCTCTCACTGGTTCTATTTTCCTTGTTTTGTTCAGTTTTCCCGCCAGATCGTAGCAGTTGACTACTGGTGTCTATCGTACAGCCGTTGGATGGCGTTCATTAAACCGAAAATATAGTCAAAAATGTCATTGCGAAAAAGACGGCGTAACTGTCTACAAAATATTGAAGAAAAAAGATCATCCTGGTCATGTAAATGATTCATCAGATCTTCTAATATTTATCAGTGACTCCGGCATAACTGTCTACGGAAGATTGAAGGGGAAAAGTCCATCCTAGTCATGTAAATAATTCATCAAATTTTCTAATATTTATCAGTGACTCCAGCATAACTGTCTACGGAAGATTGAAGGAAAAAACCCACCTGGTCATGTAAATGAACCATCAAATCTTTTAATATTTATCAGTGACTCCGGCATAACTGTCTTTGGAAGATTGGAGGAAAACGTCCATCCTAGTCATGTAAATGATTCATCAGATCTTCTAATATTTATCAGTGACACTGGCATAACAGTCTACGGAAGATTGAAGGAAAAAAGTCTGTCATACTCACGCAAATGATTCGCCAATCTTCTATTATGTTTGTATGAGTAGCAACACAGAAGACGTAATCTGATAAGACCTTCTTACCCTGTTTGGCTTTGTATGTGTAATTTGTCAGGAAAACAAAAAAGAAATCTTACTATTTGATGAGTCACCTCAATTTTGGCCATGACGTAGAGTCAAAAGTCAGAAATTGAGTACGTTGATGAAGGTGAGGATTCAAACTGGAAATAATAAAAATGAAGCATTTCCGGTTATTAACGTTGATAACTATAGAGCAAAAATGGGAATAGATAGCGAGGAGCGGCTTCCTGTAATCAATTAACCATTCTAAGAATATATTTAATCTCCATCCTTAACCTTTCTGCTAAACCGGAAGTGATAGAATCCACTACAGTTTCCGGTTTCAATATTTATCTACAAAGAGCTAAAACGAAAAGAGATAGCAAGAAGTGGTTTCTTTGGTATCGATTTATCGTTCTAAGTATAGGTACCATCTTCTCTCTCTTTACACTATATTCAAAACAGAAGTGGTAGAAATCAACCGCTTCCGGTTTTTAATGTTGACTGCTGTAGAGTAAAAACGGTGATAAATAGCAAGAAGCAGTTTTTTTTTGTGATCAATTTAACGTCCCAAGAATATATCATATCTGCGCTCAACACTGAGATAAATCTGTTATCCGGATAGTGGTATGTTGTACAAATATATGGAATCCTTAAGTTTACTACGGAAATCTGTAAGGAGCATACGTTATCCATATGCTACATACATACTGCCTTTCTTCCTGCTTAGATGTTACATCATACCGCTGCAGGATGTCTGACACCTAACAGTCTTCTCTATATTACATACGTACGTATATCTGTGAGTTATATGTTATATACGTCCTTCTGTATGAGATATCCTGATCACCTATATAAAGTTCTTTCTTTTAGTACATAAAGTACGTTTGTTCGCAACACGGAAAGTACTATAAAACATATGTTTTCAGTTGTATGTTTGCTGCAGGGTATTACATAGGATTGTACGAAAAGTCCAAAAACTAGAGGAAATACGCATGTAGCCTACGTTTATACGTACATCACATACCTTTTCTTCTCAGTGTAATATCTATTACAACCGGAAGTAGTAGAAATCTACTAAGACTTCCGGTTTCAATATTCATTGAAGAAATACGAGGGTCAGTCAAAATGTTCTCGAAGTTTTGTTGTTACTATTTATTACCACAATATAGGTAAACATTCATTTAATCGCCTTTCAAATAGGCTCCGTGAGAACACACGCACTTGTCCATTACTCCTGCCATTGCTGAAAAAAAAACGCATGTTTTGGTATGTCCCGAAGTTGAGCCGTAGCGTTGGTTTGGCAAAAACGCTCGCAGATACGAACGTTCTACTCCTCTACCAGTCTCCCTACTCACCAGATTACGCACCAGCGGATTTCTGGCTTTTCCCCCAGGATCAAAAATAATCTTAATGGTAACCGTTTGCCACCGTAGAAGACATCCAAACCAACGCGACGTCTGAACTTTGGAACATTGTTTCTAGCAATGGAAAGAGCAGTGGAACAAGTGTATGTGTTCTCAAGGAGCCTAAATAGAAAGAGCAGTGGAACAAGTATATGTGTTCTCAAGGAGCGTAAATGGAAAGAGCAGTGGAACAAGTATATGTGTTCTCAAGGAGCCTAAGTGGAAAGAGCAGTGGAACAAGTATATGTGTTCTCAAGGAGCCTAAATAGAAAGAGCAGTGAAACAAGTGTATGTGTTCTCAAGGAGCGTAAATGGAAAGAGCAGTGGAACAAGTGTATGTGTTCTCAAGGAGCGTAAATGGAAAGAGCAGTGGTACAAGTGTATGTGTTCTCAAGGAGCCTAAATAGAAAGAGCAGTGAAACAAGTGTATGTGTTCTCAAGGAGCCTAAATAGAAAGAGCAGTGGAACAAGTATATGTGTTCTCAAGGAGCGTAAATGGAAAGAGCAGTGGAACAAGTATATGTGTTCTCAAGGAGCCTAAGTGGAAAGAGCAGTGGAACAAGTATATGTGTTCTCAAGGAGCCTAAATAGAAAGAGCAGTGAAACAAGTGTATGTGTTCTCAAGGAGCGTAAATGGAAAGAGCAGTGAAACAAGTGTATGTGTTCTCAAGGAGCGTAAATGGAAAGAGCAGTGGTACAAGTGTATGTGTTCTCAAGGAGCGTAAATGGAAAGAGCAGTGGAACAAGTATATGTGTTCTCAAGGAGCCTAAATGAAAAGAGCAGTGGAACAAGTATATGTGTTCTCAAGGAGCCTAAATGGAAAGAGCAGTGGAACAAGTATATGTGTTCTCAAGGAGCGTAAATGGAAAGAGCAGTGGAACAAGTATATGTGTTCTCAAGGAGCCTAAATGGAAAGAGCAATGGAACAAGTGTATGTGTTCTCAAGGAGCCTAAACGGAAAGAGCAGTGGAACAAGTGTATGTGTTCTCAAGGAGCCTAAGTGGAAAGAGCAGTGGAACAAGTGTATGTGTTCTCAAGGAGCCTAAATGGAAAGAGCAGTGGAACAAGTGTATGTGTTCTCAAGGAGCCTAAATGGAAAGAGCAGTGGAACAAGTGTATGTGTTCTCAAGGAGCCTAAATGGAAAGAGCAGTGGAACAAGTGTATGAGTTCTCAAGAAGCGTAAATGGAAAGAGCAGTGGAACAAGTGTATGTGTTCTCAAGGAGCCTAAATGGAAAGAGCAGTGGAACAAATATATGTGTTCTCAAGGAGCCTAAATGGAAAGAGCAGTGGAACAAGTGTATGTGTTCTCAAGGAGCTTATTTTGAAAGCGATTAACTGAATGTGTGCCTATACAAACAAGTGAGTGCTATACAAACAAAGCTCCTTCTCGTGATGGACACATGACACTGCTAGTTGTTTATTATTATTATTATTATTATTATTATTATTATTATTATTATTATTATTATTATTATTATTATTTCAATACTAATATATTCCAGGGAAGGTTATTGTGGTTTGTGAAGTAGATTTCTACTTTATTTTTCTTATTTCTTCACTATCCAATCCATTCTTCTTGTGTTGTACGAAATGGCACTTAGCCATCGCCTCATCACACTCTAGCAGAGAACTGAGCGCCAGAAGTGTTTGACAGGTTCTGCATCACATTTCGGGAGAAGGCGACGATTTAATTTAACAAGTTACTCGTCAAAGGGGGTGGAGGGGGTGCAAGTGGTATGAGAGAGACACTCCTCTGCTTCTTCCTCCGTTTCCAA
This sequence comes from Thermobia domestica, assembly GCF_964235325.1. Lineage (NCBI taxonomy): Eukaryota > Metazoa > Arthropoda > Insecta > Zygentoma > Lepismatidae > Thermobia > Thermobia domestica. Next base: position 34,496,732 of record NC_137455.1, on the reverse strand, counting down.
TTTCACCCCTTCTTCCCCTTCCTTCACACTTGCCACCAAGGAAACGACGAACATCCGTCTCCAACACATTCGGCTTCGTCATCAACTAACTCTCTCTGGCACATTCAATGGAATGAGACAACACAATCTTTTATTTCTTGGTCTCTCTCTCTCTATCTCTTCCTTTCTTTATCTTTCTCCTTTTCTCTCATTATTTTTCTATCGTTCTTCCTAACTTCCTTTCTCTTTGTTCCTCTCTTTGGCTTTCCTGAAATAAGAAATTTGTTGATCAGAGAATACTTACACTGAAACAGAACATACAAATTCAAAGAACTTTTTCCATACCGGCTTATTTTCAACTTTTTCCTTACTTTTTAATCTGGTAAAAGAAAAGGCCGAAATAGTAATAGTTTTTTTTTTTCATGTATTTCTGCTGTTTATTTTCTTTCCAAATCTTCTTTCTATTAGTTATAACTTGCTCTGTGAAATAATCACATAAGTTTATTCTCTGTCGTTTTCTTCTTGGAACAGCAATCTCTTGATTAGTTTGACTCATCTTTCTATTCTTCCATATCCTGAACCATACTTTTTACCTTCTTCTATTTTTTTCTTTCCTGTATCTTGTGTTATTTAGTTCTCATGTTTCAATCCCGGTATACCTATAGATATTTATATCGCATGTTTCAATCCCAGTCTACTTATGAGTATTTAGTTCGCATGTTTCAATCCCGACCTGCCTGTGGATACTTAGTTCGTATGTTTCGATCCCGACCTACCTATGGGTATTTAGTTCACATATTTTAATCCCAACCTATCTATGGATACTTAGTTCGCATGTTTCAATCCCAGTCTATTTATGAGTATTTAGTTCGCATGTTTCGATCCCGACCTACCTATGAATACTTAGTTCGTATGTTTCGATCCCGACCTACCTATGGGTATTTAGTTCACATGTTTCAATCCCAACCTATCTATGGATACTTAGTTCGCATGTTTCAATTCCGACCTACCTATGGATATTTAGTTCGCATGTTTCAATCCCGACCTACCCATGGATATTTATTTCACGTGCTTCAATCCCGGTCTAACTATGGGTATTTTAGTATTTAAGGATTGAATGTATGAAGAAGAGCGTTGCGTATGAAGTATTTGTTATTTGAACGTTGCAGCTACATAAACAATACAAAATAAAAGGAACGGTATCTTCCAGGGAAAACGAGCATAAAATATAAAATAATACGAAAGAATGACTTATCGGCAGGGCCGACCCTAAGCAATTTGCCGTCGTCGCCCTTTCCCCAGAAAGAACAACTCTTAAAAGCCACGATTTTAAGTTTGTTACCCCATCATGAACAATGAAAGGAAGGAAAAGTGCACTCGCAATCAGAAAGACCTAAACACTACAAATACAATCTCTTTATTTTCATTAAATACTTATAATAATATGTTTATACTTATAATAATCCTTTTTATAGAATTCAATATCGAGATTCAATATTAATGGATCTACTAATATATATATATATATATATATATATATATATATATATATATATATATATATATTAATGTATGTAATTTGGTAAAAGTAATGTATAACATTTACATTTTATTAAGTTTTAATAAGTAACTTTTAGTTGATTAAAGATTATTGATTCTAGAAAATAATAAAAATAATTTGATTTTCAGCGAATTTACATACGTTTTCTATTCACAGAGTTATTCTTATACTCATATAGTTAATACATATTTAAGATGTATTAACTTAATTTGTAAATTCTGTGTTAATATTCTCTAAAGTGGGGCCCATACTTAAAAAGGTTGAGAACCACTAATATAGATTATCTTAAAATGAGAGGCGAATTTTCCCCGCGTTTTGATCAGACTCACTTTTTACAGTGCAACAGACGTACGGGTCGAACGGGGCACCGCTGGAGAAGACTCCCCCTTACCCAGGAGCTACGTGTGTTTATCCTCCGGGAAACATGTTTCCCCCTGCGGACAGCCTCGGGTACAGCGTCCACCAGGCGCACCTCTTCTTCCCGGCAAAGTGAGAAGCTCGGGATCAGACAGGTAAGAGTTTTGATTTATTTCCAGACAGCGACACCAGAAACTCCTTCCGCCGGGAGAGAACACAGAAAAAGGGCGTTAATTTATACCTCATTTTTTTTCTCCCTTCTCAGGATAGATGGCAGTAAAGGTAATAAATTACTGAATAGGGCAATGTTCACTGTCATGTTGCTCTATCTTGATAAAATTTTATATTTTATTCCATTTATGAAATAACTCTGAAATCATATAAAGAAGGCAAGAAAGATAGAGCGTTTTGGTAGAAGGTATGGAAGAAATCGTAATATCAAAACATAAATTTACGTACGTTTCCTACAATTTTAATATGTAATGTTTCATATAAATTCTTCAATGTTGAGAGTACACACCTTAAAGTTAGTTCATAGTCTTTTAACTTTCTTATCAAAATGTATGTAAATAAATGTGACATCCTTTTAACGTTGATAATAGTTAGGTATTTTTTTTAAAAAAAAATGTAATCTATTTATTTTTCATTTATATCCAATTTTCATCGCAATTTTTAATTAAACTTTTCTTATAAACAAGATTACTTGTATATTAATTAAGTGGTTGGTACGTACTAATATTATGCTATTTTATTACTTGTCATATACAGGGTGGCCTCAAAATCCCGTTACCCGTTGATAAATGCTAATGTAAGTTTTCCCGTTACTCCTTGATAAATGCTAATGTTGTGAGTGCCTGCCCATTCTGCACTCGCCGTACACGAATATCTTACGGAAACCTTTCCTGGGCGTTGAATTGGTCACAGTAGTGCGGATCTGCCCGCACCACCTACCTGGCAACCACGAAGCCCAGACCTCAGAACCTGTGATAATGCGCTATGGGGGTTCATAGAGGATATCGTTGCACAAAACCGTGACGATACCACTGCCGAACTGACAGAAGTTGTGAAACAAACTTTCACTCAAGTTACACCTGCAAATGTCGCATAGAACCTGATGGCGTATTATCTTTTGTCATGAGAATGATGGTCGACGGACTGATCCTTTGGACACTTACTGTTCTATCTCAACAAATTTCTCGAAAGCATTGTTGTTCACACCATTCAGTTCTTTCCGTCTAGTTATTTATATACGTTTAGTGGATTGTCTTTCTTATTCTCAGGGGTAACAGGACTTTGTGGTCACCCTGTGTTTATCAATTTAACTTACCCTAATAGCATTCTAGGCTTTTAATTGGCTTACTCAAACCTTCAAAGCTAAATCTGTAGCTTGCACAAGTTTGCATTACATGGCTGCAGACTTAACAACCAAGACTATACGAAACTTGCTAGTTCCTCGATTACAAGCTTATTTCAGACTTGGCAATAATACATTGTATAAGACGAGCCTTAAAATTCCTTTAAATTGACACATCTGTCAAGCATGAATTAAAATCTACACTATTGGGAGAAGCATACACAAAGTGAATTTCTAAGGCTAAGTCTATCAAGGGAAATTAAGAGCAAACTTAGACTTACTGTAGACGTGCTTGCTTACGGAATAGTAATGATTTTTCTACGAAACATTATTTGTTATATATAAATTTGTGTAGTTTAATCTTTTTGTATCAATATTTCAGTATATATTATTTTATCTCTTTCAGCGACATCTCTTCCAGCCAAAAGGATGAGTGGTTTGTTTAGGTAAGTGATCTAACATTCATCAACAAGGAGGATTGTGATTCAAAGTGACGCTAAATGTCCATATCTTTATTCCTATTGGTAGTTTGGCTGACATTGTTGCCACGTTGCTATACCCCCTTTGTAGCCCCGTGCATGCCGCGTTCTTCTTTTTGGCTCATGTGTCTAGTTTATATGGCTTTCGTGGATTATAATTGGTTTTGCATAGTAGTACGTGGTTAAATAATGCGTTTGGATGTTTCGTTGGGTTATTATTGTTGTTTATAAACCATCAAAAAATGTTAAAAGTAGGAATAACGAAGAGAAACGAAAGCCCCTACACATTAGGCCTACTTATACAGAGGGTTTATAAATGAATTGTGCGCTTTCAAAACTTAACAATAAATCTATTTATTACCTTATACGGCAAACCTTGCAGCATAAGCAGCGGCAATTGTGCAAGTTTCTGATGCATTAATCACAATCCTTCAATATGTACACCCTTGTTCACACGACTCACATCTACACGGTAATCAAATTCTTCCCACACTCGGTGTAGATCGTCTATGGACATGGTCTGCAGTGCATACGTTATCCAATCACAAACTTCCTTAAGCGACATGGACACTGGCAGTACATAAACTCTATCTTAAACAAATCTCCACAGAAAGAAATCGCATGGTGTTAAATTCGGCGAACGGACTAGCCAGGGGAGAAGGTCTTATGTTGCAACACGTCCAATCCAGCGATGGGAAAGAACACGATTAAGAAGTACTCGTTTCATTAGCCTGTTTCATTAGCTTTCGAACGAGGTATAGTATGTAACATAACCTCGACTACAGGGTGTGCTAGAATGTTTCAAACGAAAATCGACAAGTGCAAGAGGCAAAAAGTTACCCCCACCACTATCTTCGGAACGAGGGGGAATAGACCCTATGTTCACATAAGCATTTTTGCTTAGAATGACCTCCCCTATGACCTCCCAAAATCTTTGACTTTCTTCAGCGGACACCCTGTATAAAAGCCTAACAGTTTCAAGTTTGTTGATGCTTGTAGCAATCCAACCAAAATTGCTGTTTATGAGTGCCATGTCGCAAGCAAGTTTGCGGTTCTTGGAGAGATTTCGAGCAGTATGTACCGATGCAGCTGAGTTTCCCGAAAATGAGTCCTGCACAAATTTGATTTCTTCAGAATGTTCGTTGTAAAACTGACTTGCCCATATCCAAGTGCCGCATCTAGTATTAATACGCTCCGGAGGAAGTAGTACAGCTGGCAATTGTTCCTTGTAAACTTTCACACGTTACACTTCACACGGTGCCTTCAAAAACACTTTTCTTTTTTTTTCGTGAGAAAAATACTTAAGTTGGTTGGCCTCTGGGAAACTTGGCTCTCATCTTCTCAGCGACGTGTTGGAGAGCATGCGGTATGCAAGTGTAGTGAATCAAGTTAGGATAAAACACTCAAAGTGCCGAAGCAGTTTTTATGATGTATGACACACACACTGTTTGTGCACGTAAGAACTCTCTTTTCTTGTACGCCATCCGAATACAAATACGTACTTTAAGACTATCGTTCACGAATTTTCTTATTGACATATTTAGAATGACTGTATCAAAAGAACGTTTTAAGTACCTCTATAGATAGGAGATAAATATATGTGAAAGAAGTCTCCATGGTACAATAATCCATGTTTTCAAAAAATGGAAAAATGAAAACATCGCTAAAACATGAGAAAACTTTAAACAAAATAAAATACTGTAGTGTCGTTTTACTTCGTGGAACTACGGTAAACTTCCAACCTATGCAACTTTAATATTGAGACCGGAAATAATAGTAAATTTATACCATTTCCGGCTTTAAAAGAGAGATACAAGTGAAGGTGGTACCGGTACCTTTCCTTTCGATGTCGAATCTATTCCAAAAAGGCTCTTCTATTACCGTGGCGATAGACATTAAAACTGGGAACGGTTGAATTTTGGTCTTTCGGTTTCAATTGGTGGTTAACGGTGGAAATCTGGGAACGGTTGAATTTTTGGTTTTTCGGTTTGAATTGGAGGTTAACGTAAAAAAACTGGGAACGGTTGAATTTTGGTCTTTCGATTTGAATTGGAGGTTAACGTAGGAAAACTGGGAACGGTTGAATTTTGGTCTTTCGATTTGAATTGAAGGTTAACGTAGGAAAACTGGAAACGGTTGAATTTTGGCCTTTCGATTTGAATTGAAGGTTAACGTAGGAAAACTGGAAACGGTTGAATTTTGGTCTTTCGATTTGAATTGGAGGTTAACGTAGGAAAAGTGGAAACGGTTGAATTTTGGTCTTTCAATTTGAATTGGAGGTTAACGTAGGAAAAGTGGAAACGGTTGAATTTTTGTTTTTTCGGTTTGAATTGGAGGTTAACGTAGAAAAACTGGGAACGGTTGAATTTTGGTCTTTCGATTTGAATTGGAGGTTAACGAAGGAAAACTGGAAACGGTTAAATTTTGGTCTTTCGATTTGAATTGAAGGTTAACGTAGGAAAACTGGAGACGGTTGAATTTTAATCTTTCGATTTGAATTGGAGGTTAACATAGGAAAACTGGGAACGGTTGAATTTTGGTCTTTCGGTTTCAATTGGTGGTTAACGGTGCAAATCTGGGAATGGTTGAATTTTTGGTTTTTCGGTTTGAATTGGAGGTTAACGTAGAAAAACTGGAAACGGTTGAATTTTGGTCTTTCGATTTGAATTGGAGGTTAACGTAGGAAAAGTGGAAACGGTTGAATTTTGGTCTTTCAATTTGAATTGGAGGTTAACGTAGGAAATCTGGGAACGGTTGAATTTTTTGTTTTTTCGGTTTGAATTGGAGGTTAACGTAGAAAAACTGGAAACGTTTGAATTTTGGTCTTTCGATTTGAATTGGGGGTTAACGTAGGAAAACTGGAAACGGTTGAATTTTGCTCTTTCGATTTGAATTGGAGGTTAACGTAGGAAAAGTGGAAACGGTTGAATTTTGGTCTTTCGATTTGAATTGGAGGTTAACGTAGAAAAAGTGAAAACGGTTGAATTTTGCTCTTTCGATTTGAATTGGAGGTTAACGTAGGAAAAGTGGAAACGGTTGAATTTTGGTCTTTCGATTTGAATTGGAGGTTAACGTAGGAAAAGTGGAAACGGTTGAATTTTGGTCTTTCGATTTGAATTGGAAGTTAACGTAAGAAAATTGGAAACGGTTGAATTTTGCTCTTTCGATTTGAATTGGAGGTTAACGTAGGAAAAGTGGAAACGGTTGAATTTTGCTCTTTCGATTTGAATTGGAGTTTAACGTAGGAAAACTGGGAACTGTTGAATTTTGGTCTTTGCGTTTGAATTGAAGGTTAACGTAGGACATAAAACACATTCTTCCGACGCTGAATCAGTTCGAAGAGACTGTTGTTCACTATCTTTTCTCTTTATGCTCCACGGCGATCGATATTTAAACCAAAAATAGTAGTAAATTTCGGTGGCCGCAGTGGCTCAGTGGCAGAGAGTTAACCTCTGGTGCATGAAGTCCTTGGTTCGATCCCAGCTCGCGCCAAGTGAAATTATAGTGGACAAACATTATGTGCGTGGGTTTTCTCGGGGTTCTCCAGTTTCCTCCCACTTTCTTCATCGCACAATTTCCCTCATTTCTCATCATCAGCGTCTCTTATAGCCTAGCCGGGATAACTGTGGAACGTAAAACATAAAGTTTTCATTTCATTTCAAGGTTGATTTCTTAAATAGTTAATGCTACCACTTTCGTTTGTTTTTAAATAGAGGATTAATGGTTGAGGTGGAACCTATTCTTTGGATGCTCAACTGATTTCGAAAACCTACTTCTCCATATTTCTTACCAGTTTTGCTCTGACTTGTGTCGAACCAATAGGAACAGATGAACATATCCGTTCTATAAGACTAGACTAACTTTATAAGTAGAAAAAATAACTACAGCATTAATATTGTATTCTAATCTAGTAACGTTATAATAAATTTCCTGCAATTATTAAAAAATACCAAAAGTATTCTGAATTTGAAAAACAATGACTGTATCATAGACTAAATTTGAGTCTTTATCAACCACAATCTTTCCCTGATTTAGTGTTTACATGTACAAAGTCTGTCCAGAAAGATACCGAACTTTCTAAATATATTAGTACTTATCGTTTGTGGAAGTTATTCATATTTGTCTCCTTCAAAAAAAAAACAGTCCCATATACAATTAATGCATCTTTTGTAGTGCGTTTTCAATTGCTGGAACACACTTGTTGGAATAGTCTGTAAATTTCATAGCTAACTTTAGTGTGTTGAAACTGTTATGTGTTTGTGTGTGTGTTTATATATATATATATATATATATATATATATATATATATATATATATATATATAATCATATAGCCTTGCTTAGTGTGTTGTATTTAGTTTTACAGATACTGTGTGTCGGCAATAGCCTTTATATCCCTTTTTCTAAATTCACTCCACTTTTCATTATATCTTTTAGCATACAATTTCTTCTCTTCCCGTTTTAATTTTTATTTCTAATATTGTTCTTCGATCTTACATTTTTTCAACATTTTATTAAGGCTGCAGACTACTAAATATTTTTGAAAAACTAATAATTTTCCTTTTGCCCGTTTCTCGTAAGTGGAAAGAGGTAATAAAATGTAACTTACCACAATAATAGATAATGTTATTCTACACCTCAAAATACAAATCGGAAGAATTTTCAGTGTTGCCATCCATAGAAATAACAGTGTGACCAGAATTTGAATTACTCAAAAACCTAGGTAAAAGCAGCGACTAGAAAAATAAACTCAACGGTAATTGATCACTTATCATGCTGTCTATCCTTCTTGTTTACTACTTTTTAAATAATGTTTCTATTTATTTTGTAATGACTTATTTATTTTGTAAGAATTTATGTAAAGTTTATAAAATAAATAGAAATATTATTTAAAAAGTAGTAAACAAGAAGGATAGACAGCATGATAAGTGATCAATTACCGTTGAGTTTATTTTTCTAGTCGCTGCTTTTACCTAGGTTTTTGAGTAATTCAAATTCTGGTCACACTGTTATTTCTATGGATGGCAACACTGAAAATTCTTTCGATCCATATTTTCGAGTGTAAAATAGCATTATCTATTATTGTGGTAAGTTACATTTTATTACCTCTTTCCTCTTACGAAAAACGGGCAAAAGAAAAATTATTAGTTTTTCAAAAATATTCAGTAGTCTGCCCCCTTAATATTTTTCTTTTCCATTTATATATGATACTCTTTTCTGTATGCACACATTTCGAAGCGCCCTCGTATCTATATGGTAATTATGGACGCCTTCTGTGCGACAGACCCTAGTTCGATGCTCGACTTCCCTCGATCGGTAACCCTAGTTTTGATGTATCTCGATGTTTCAATAGGTGCGTAGCTCGAACAAGTGGGGACTTTAAACCAACAACCAATAAAGTTATTGTCCATAACTTCTTCCAAACAAATTCTCCGTAAAATGTCCTCAATTTCTCGCCTAAAATGTCATGTATACTTTCTAATATTTTACATTCCATACAATTGGTTTGTGAAATGATAATTTAAAACAAAAATGTAGCAAAATAATGTAATATATAATTACCCGCATTTTGCCGCCCGTATGAACCCGCATTTTGCTTGAAGTTTTCTAGCGTAGCCGTTAATGCTTTCGCTTTGGTGCGAGCGGTCCCGGATACAATTCCCAGTAGGGACACTCGATTGAAAAAGAGTAAAAGCTTTTACAGGACATACACTCTTATTGAGCTCCTTCGTGACTAAGTGGTTAGCGTACACGCCTTTGGCGTGGGAGACCCGGGTTCGATTTCCGGCGGGAGCTCATGTAGTTCGGATTCTACGTTGATCAGTAGGTCCACGTCTCATATAGCCTCGCTGCTAAAAAGGGACTCTAAACTAAAATCAATAAATCAAAAATCAGACACCCTGATTGAGGTTTTGCTCATTCACACCAGGCAAATGCCGGGATAGTAACTAACATATTGGTCCCAGGTAGCTTCCTTCCTTCAACAATCCTTTCTTCCGTCCCTTTTCTTGGATAGTGTGATCGCCGAGGAACGTCATCTCTGATACGTGACGTGCTACAAGGTCATATATGCTGAAAACCCAGAACTCTAATTCCTAAATCCTAAATCCCTGAAGTTTTCTGTCATATCTATGGTCTTGAAACGTTCATTTCCTTCCAAAAATCGATTTTCCAACTCTCAGTTTTCATGCTGTTGTCTAACTAGCAATGAACATTATCTAATACATACTTCTCTTCTAACATAACCTAATATGAACTTTATGCAAATGTACATTTTTGTTGGTATGAAACAATTAATTCCTGTCTATGATGACTAATGATTTTGTATTTTTTTTTTCAGAGGTAGACTTGGTGCGGTGGTTCGCAGGGTTAAGTCCGACTGGGTAAGTCGTACCCAACTACCAGTCGGCAAAGCAACCAACAAATGCCTCGGAGGGTTGCTATTTTTTTTTTCAAAAAAAAAAAAAGAAAAAGAAAACTTTATATATACTGTTCATATCGTTCTGTTGAAATAAGATTAGAAGAATCATCAAAACCAGCAGATGATCACAAAAACGTTTATTTCAGAAGAAAAAAAACTCTAATTAAGAAAAAAAACATTTACAAAAAGCAGCACTACATACGATTGGCCAACAGTATTGACAAAAGAGGAGTGAAATTTCAAGAAGAAAAATATAAGTACAAACAATATTTTCCAACATGAAAACCTATGGAAGCAAAGTGCCTGTTTGGATTACATAACAGTACAGCTAGAAGCTAATGAAGGGGATATGCCATCAGTGTTGTGTAAATTGGGAAAGAAAGTTGTGAACCAATGCTTTTAGAAATGAATATAACAATGACACACTCGTATGAAACATATAAATAAATTAGTAAAAAAAAAAAAAATACTGTATATTTTAACAGCGAGAAAGTGTAGTGCAGCCAATGATATTGTGTCATATGTGAGTATGGAGACATTCTTGTTCTATGCGAGTGGCAAGTTGATAAATCTAAACAACATAACAAGAAAAAGAAACACGTGTTATATTAAAAAAAAATAATAATAAGTGCACACTTATTTGTACATTCCATACAAATTTTTCAGTTTTCCTTCGACGAATATATGTAAATTTGAAAACTAACACCTACCAAAGCTTTATGAAAACTATGTCGTCTGACCAATAGAATAATTATCGTAAATTCAATGTATTTATGAAACAAAATAGCAAAAAAAAAAAAGCACTTTAACATACTCTTTTCTTTTGTTCAAAGTTCGAGCTCAGCTTAAGCAATTGTGTTACTCCTGAAAAATCTTTTCTCTATGTTTTCTATAATTTAAAAAAGGCAAAAAAAAAAAAAAAAAAGTAAACGTTTATTAAGTTCTTAATTGTGGCTAAACACGAAAAAAAGAATATGTATAACAAGTTAATAGAAAAAAATATTTTCTACAAGAAAAATATCAACGAGTGTGTGCAAATAAGGCGTTCAAGTTATGTTGTTTTCTGCAACAAGGAGGAAAATATGCTACCCTTTTCCTTGTAATAATCAGCCACATACTGCCTGCCATCTAGTGAGAGAAAAAGAATTAATTTAAAACATAGACACGTTAATAAGTAAAAAAAAAAGTATTGATAAATAAATAATATTAATAATAATAATAATAATTTTAAAAAATAAGCGAGCTGGAAAGTCCGTGTCGGTGTGTTCTCCTAGAGCCTGTTTATAGAGAATTTATTTTTGACACTTTACAGAAACAATAGTGTTTTGTTTTTGCTGTGTTTGTGTACATAGTTTTTAAAAAAAGAAAATAAGAATTTTTTCTTGAAGATTCATTGTGTGAATCAACACAAGAGTACCACTACAGCATCACATGTTGGAGCTACTTCTGATATAATTCTATATATTTATTATATACACACTTATATATATCTGTATTCCATCTTAATTTCCCCTTTGAACCTTTTCTCCTTACCAGCAGTTGTTGTTGAAATGAGTGAAAGAGTGTTTTCCCCTCTTTTTTAAAAACTACATATCGTTGTGATAACCTAATTATAAAATCCTCTCTTCATAGAACTGTTTTATAAAAGATGGTGCTAAACTTGAAGTTACAAATATTCTTGATGAAAAGATGTTTTTTGGCTGGTGAAATATGTACATTTATGTGTTCTACAAGTAGATCTGTGTGTTAAGGTAAACCCTTGCAGAAGGCAATCCTTTTTGGTAATATTATGTATATGCGTTAGTTATCTAAACTTTCTGTAATTATTATGGTTGAACAATACAAGCTAATGCATTACGACATCAATTAGATAATCATAAGAACTAAAGATATAGTGTAAATAATGCATTCAATATGATGTTTATAACGATTATATGTTTATGGTTTACATTTATTTCTGTAATTTCTTGGTTAACATTTTAACAAGAATAATGATATAAAATTATATGTATAAATATATCCATTCCAATGTGTAAATATTTTTCGTAGCTGATGCACACAAAGTGTCTCTTGATTCAATATTTTCCTGTTTTCTAAAATATTTTAACATATACATTAACTTAAGACATTGTAGTTATTAGGTACAACTGCGTTAATGAATTTGTTCAAATATATACGGAAAACAAACTCTACATCAATGTCCAACTAATTATCGTACCTCTGTTTTAACTAAAATATTTCATTACATTCGAAAGAGCTGTTATTTTATTCACATCATTTCCCCAGTTTAAGTAAGAAAAAGAACTGCCTTTGTTTTTAACATCTATATATGACGTGTGTTTCAATCCCTTATAACAATTCATAATCGAAAAGAATTATAAAAACTGTGTGAGATATTTAATGTTATTTGACTATCTAAAAGTTTTTTGCAGAACTTGTAATAATAATAATAATTTTGGCAATTAATTTTTTTAAGCTTGAAAGTAATCTGTGTCCAATCTTTTACAAAATAAATAAGTATTATGGCTATAGTGAAATTACTAAAAGAAGATACTCCCAAAGTAAAAACACTGTAAAGTGATTTCAAAAATTATTTATTCGAAATATTAGATAGTCGTGCATACATATATTGCAATATACACACTTTAATTATAATAAATTAGATATTAAACTTGCAATTTTAATTAGCTGTTTCCGAACACCAATTTATGGATGTTAAAATGTTCTACATGATCTGTTATAGAATATGTTTAATATCTGTAACGTTAATACATAGGTTACGTAGTTCGAAACAAATTAACTGAAAGTATGATTATAACATTCATTTTCTGCAATAATTTTAGGTTTACAAATAATTATTATCCTTTACAATGTTATGGAGTATTTATCGGATATAAATAGCAATATTACTTTCCATATTTTAATTGCCTTCTGTGAGATTTTAAGGGTGTTGGTTTCTACTTGTACAGTCCATCAAAAGACAATAAAAAATTTAAACTAAACAAAAGAAAACGAGGTGGCCGCAAGCCTTTCTCTGTCAATTACTCTTCAGTATACAAATTCATCTAAACGCTGCCAGTATAATTATATATAGTATGATAGGTACAAATATAGTATATGTTTTATAAAAACATTGTAAGACAATATGTATTCGATCCATATTCACGATAGACATAGTCTGGATTACGAACGTACAAACCTTAGTTACGAAACACTCATCTGTAAAATGTGTTATATTACTAACTTGCTCTACATCTGCATAATCACTTTTTTTTATCTTCGTAACTATGATATCAATTTAAGAGGTAATATAAAAATAATCTACCCACTTAGACAAATATTTCACTAAATGTAATTACGAGATAACCGTACTCAACTCGCTCACCTCTGTTACAAGAGGTCGCAGGTTCTATCCCAGACAATGATTTTATAATGGACAAACAATGTCTCCGTGCGTTTTCTCGGAATTTACCCCAGTCTAAGGGCATAATTATTAGTTGTTAAAAATTTCAGTTCGTATTCATCCAACTTACGTACAAACTGAAATTAATGACAATGTCAGAACGGTATTCGCTCGTAATCTTGTAACGGTTTATATTTGTAAATGAAAAATGGTATTATATTGTTCCGTGTATTGGAATCACCTTATAAAAGAAAAGTTGCAGTCTAATTTATTTTTTGTACGTTAATTATAATGCAAACAACAAGAAAATAACATTTAATGTATTTGACAGAGGATAATTTTGCATTGTCAAGTATGTTAATGAATGTCACCATTAAGTATCATTGAAGTTATAATTACAGCAACCGTCACTAACGTTAGTTAACTGTGTATAATATATTGTTTCATTAATATATTTATTGAAAGAATTTGAAAAAAATAATTTTACTGTTAACTGAATATGAGATCTTACAGATGAATCACTCATATACGAGATCATGGGAAGATAGTGTCAACGAACTTCCTACATCTTAATAACTATAGCGTAGTAATTACTTTATAAGGATTTTAATATACCGAAAATGCGTGTGACATTTTAAAAAATAAAAACTTACTCTTGATTTCAAATCATATAAATTATCTACCAAGTAACTATATTTGATTTTCGCATTTGTGAAATGTTCTAAATGTTATTAATAGTATGTATTCATGAAGTGTTCTTGTTCAAGAATGGGTCAACCATCATAGCTATAATAAAAAATACAGAAATATATAAGAATTTTCAAATGAAACAACTTTATAGCACTTTAGAAGAGGTAATCAAAATTAACATATTATTATTATTATTATTATGGTTACATAATAAGAAAATGTATATCGTGAGTTTGTATCGAATCTTTAAAAAGGTAGTTTCATAAGACAAAACGATAGGTATATTTATCAGTTATATTGAAAATTTATCAATAGCTAGATAATAAGTCATACCGTCATCTTTTCTACTATAAGAAATTTGTAAAGTATCTGCGATAAGTGACAAATATCTTACATGTTCTTAAATTTATTTAAGGTTTGCAGCGACCTTACCATACGTAACTTCGATTCTTCAGCACCATCTTGTTTTAAAAAAAAATATCAAAGCAAAACCTTGTCAAAAGTGGTCAGAATGTACTTAGCGTTTTATCTGTACAAAATTTAAGAGAAAAACAGTGTGTGCTTGCAATGTATGTTTGTTGACTGTATATGTGTGTGTTTGCGATAGAATGATAGTGCAGGAGTGATTGTCAGGGGCGGAATGCAATACATGCCATAAGCTACAAACATATATATACATATTTAATATATATAAACCAATAAATGGGTGCCTACAAGCGTAGCCCCGCCCCTTTTTTGACATGTGAGTGCTGGGTGGTACAAGGGAAAAAAGTAACGAACACCAGACGTTAGTAGAGTGATATATGGTAAATTGCAAGCAGGATTTTCACCATATCTTGTTCCCAAATTTATATCACTATTAAACTTGTGTTGCAGTGCTATATATAACAAAACATGTAATAACCTATCACACATCTTTACCTTTTCTTTGACCCTTTTACACTATCAAGTGAGTGTTTGTCTTTTGCTTAACCTGAGGACACGAAAATGAACTTTTTTTTATAAAAATAATAAAAGTCATATCACCTGTGCATATCACGTCACCAAGCTGGGTCTTAACAGCGGTTTAAAAATGTGAAAGATAGCTTATCCTACCACCAGTTGTTCAGCGGTATCTATTAAATTATAAAGGAATAACTAGGCGAATTTTCATGTTCTATGATTGATTTCGGTATTAATGTCATTTTAATGTTGGAAACGAGAGGTTTAGTAAATGAGTATATTAAAAATTAACATCGTTCAAGCATATTATTGTTCTGCATTTTTGTTCGTGTATATATATTTATCAAAGCTCTTGAAGCTTTGTTTATACTGTAAGTATGTATAGGGCGTGCCTACTAAAAGGAGCATGAACTAACAGTAGAAAGTTAAAAAGAATGAATACAACCTTACTATCATTGCAGTAAAGGCCAATATAATGTACAACCACGTTGTTTTCAAACTAACTGATGAAATTGTTTGATTATCTGTTCAACTCACAGTAGTTTTTACTTGATGACTTACTTTCGAGGGTTTGTAATAAATTTCTATTAATCTACAGATAACGTACTACTTGAAACTGGTACACAACACTATTTTAGTGGTTGTTGCATTTGAAGAAAGCATGGTGAAAGGTTATAACCAACAATTTTGAGTATCGACTATTATTCATATTCTACTTGCAGTATATGTAATAGATGATGTACAATACATCTAATAAAACTGGACAAAAGTAAGTATATACTGTAGTAAGTTCACCATCATCATAATTTGGAAGACGAATCGAAATTGCATCTCTATTACTTTATCTAAATTATCCAAATGCTATGCAGGCCTATAGATCAAACCCAGTTTATACAATATGTTTTAAATTATCAGCTTGTGTTTATAATTATGATAATAATAAATTGAATTACTATTTAAAATTAACGATCTTGCATTAAATGTTAAATATTTTGTATTATGAATTGTAAAGACATATATAGTTATATAAAAAGTAAATTGATGTGTTACAACCAATGTTAGAGCAAAACAATATGTTCTTTTGTGAAGTTCAACGTACGTGAGATACGATATACTGTGAAAACTCGCCTAGTTACTGTCCGCCTGCTTTTCATGTATACTATTACGTATGTATATATTTTGTTAAACAGCATTTTCTTCTTCCTTCGCAAGTTCATTAACTATTTTCAACAGAATTACAAAATCTCTTGATGTTTAACATCTACTATTTTCTCCAACTGTAGATAGTGTTAATATAAGGAAAAACTTAGTAAATACAACTGTGCTCCTTTTCTACTAATTAAATATAAAACTAATCTGTAAAAAATATGTTAACATTCTTCTTAAGGGACAGTTATATAAAGTAGAAAAACATTTTGCCACTTCACAGAAATTGTAAGTAGTTTTTGAAATCCAAGATATTGTGGCAAACCAAAAATGGCGCTCCATTTGTGCCTAATAATGCCATGTTAGATAAAACTTATTATACGTCCATCAAAACACTTCACTTTAATGAACATCACGAGACTTTGTAACGCATTTCTGTATTATACGTATAAAATAATTGAATATAAATAAGATAATATATACATATATATACGGTATATAAATATATCACTAAATCATGTTTTTACTTTTGCTACAAAAAACCTTATATTGTATTTATTTGAAACATTGTATGCTGTAAAGATATTGTACGTCTGTAATGCTATTAGGTCATTATATCTTGATTCTTACTATATTATGTTAATTAGACAATTTTATTATTTCTACTCTATTATAAAGCAGGATATTTTTCAGTGCACAAAATATAAACCAATTTCTCCCATCCCTTTGCCTTCGTATATTCCTTCTAAGACCATCACATGTAGAACTAATGTTGGAACGATCATCATATAGTATTATTAAATTTAAATACTGACCTGTAGAGTAAAATTAAAACTAGTAGGGCGATCATTTTACCATAATATATTTGAAACGTATTTGGTTTTGGATTTGAAATAACACAGATAAAAGCTTAGAAACATCAATATTAAATCCTTATCTACAAAAAATCGAAACCTTGACTTCCATTCTATTACGGAAGAAATTATCTGTGAACGATAATTAGAATCAATGTTTATAATACAAAAAAAATTAAAAGAAACAATATTAAATCTGTAGTATGCAAAACACACTTTGACAACAGAGTTGCCATTCTTCCGCCCTTAGAAAATAAAGTAAATAATTGACTAATCTAAACTTTGACAGAAAGTAAACATGTTCATACTTTGTAACGAGACTTCACGATGCAAACATATCATAATTTAACAGACATTTTCCCCTTAGTCTTTCATGCTCCGAAAGAAACTGTTTCTTAAAAACAATAATTGTTGATCGATCGCCGATTTTACCGGTAATAAAGTATTTCAGGTCTAACTCAAAGGACGTTTATCGTATTAAAAGACACACTAAAAGTCCATGGCAAGTTTTATTTTTCTTTTTGGTTTAACTTTCGTTAAATACAATATACTTACTTCAAAACAAGAATTTTATGGAAGATGAACATTACGTAGATTGGGATAAGATTAAATACGAAAAATTATGAACATATGATTTCAAAGTAATATAATACTAACAGCATTTACAATTCTTAAATTTTATAAAGTATTGAAGTCTGTATGTTTAAAAATTAGTTTCGTTTAATTGTAGATAATAAATAATTATTGACTCAAATTGATTTTTCATTTGATTTGATATTGAGCCTAATGTCCCTTTCAGCAGCGAAGGTATATGAGACGTGTAGCTATAATTTAATGTGGGATCCGAACTATATGTCCTTTCTGCTGGAATCGAACCCAGGTCTCTTATGCAAGGACGTGTACACTAACCGCTTAATCACGAGGGAGCTGTAACTCAAAATGGTGAAAGAAAGTATAATCTGTTTATAAATTTATAAATTTTTAGATGAAAATACTTTTTCTTTACCAAAGTTAACAACCATTTTCTTTAGTAGATACAATATTTATGTTTATGTAATGTGTGACGATCTTGGTAGAGACGTAAGAGTATAATTGCTCTTCCAGGATTATTTTACAGTACATCTTATTATATGTGAAGGAATATAGCCATGGTTCAATTTCCAGAGATCTGGTTAGGATTTCTCTAAAATCTTGTGAAATATCTTCCTAACTAATTCTTCTTTCCAAAAAAAAAAAAACTCAAGCTCAGGATTTTTCTCGAAAATAGTAAACCATATTTAAGATAAATAGCTCTGAGTATACTGGAGCACTACGTATTCATGTACAGAATTAGCAACCAAAAACTGATTCAATGGGAAATTGCTTTAAAACATATTTACACAAATTAAAATTTAGCATATTTCGTTGCGTGAACCTAATTTCAATTGTAAAACATGCTTTATCTCATTAATATAAACCTAAATCTGTTAATAAAATGTTTGCCAAGAAAAAACAATCTGAAAGCACATTGGTTTTGTATGTGAACTTTACACCAAAAAATTATAAAGCTAGCAGAATCCAAAGTAAACTGAAAATTATCACCGGTGCACAGAACCGTTACTAAATTTATAATTACAACTATATAAATTTATAATTACAACTATATAGGTTTATCGGCGGTTATTGTAATGTTGTCTTCTTTCTTTTCCAAAAAAAAACGGAAGAGTCTATTTCATTATGTATACCACCACACTTGTATTTCGTATTGAAATATCTACATGTATTGTAATGTCAATATAATGTTTACAACGAAAAGTAGTGTAAACTGTAAATATTTGTTTTTAGTATTCTGATAAACATAATTGCGCAAACATGATGGAAACATAACGGAAGAGTCTATTATTTAAAAAAAAAACAGAATAATTTATCTCATAACTTGTGTGTGTTTACTTTCATAACTGTTGTTAGAACATAATCATAACTTCTAGTAGTAATTTAAAACATTCACCGAAAATTATTATGTAAAATGTTTAAATTCGTATACCGAACAAAATTAATTAATATGTCAAATTGCTTAGAGAAATTATACGTAATTAAAATAGCAAACATGCATAATTGAGGAAGGTAAACAGAGCCATAATGGAGTAAAGAGAGTCATTTGGATCAGAGTCAGTTAAAACATGCAATATCTCTAAGTTTAACACGAGTAAACGAAATTAAACATTGTGTTTCAGTTTCGATGGAGAATATTTAAATAAACATGGAATGTGCAATTCTCAGAGAATGGAAACAAAACTCTTTGTAAACTCTGTAATACGTATACATTTCAGAATTCTTTAGAACTTTCTAATTTATCTTCCTACATGCCTTATCCTACACTAAATATCCACGTTTCCTTGTTTTCCTTTTGTTGATACTGATGTAGTCTTGGCACGCGTAAAACATTTCTCTGGCTGTTGTAATTTTGAATGTAAGTTTGAACCAAAAAAATGAATGCCTAGATATGTTTCCGCCGAAAGCAGGTGGCACGCTAAATCATATCCCCAGTTAAGGATGTCCGTGGGTGTACAACTGTGGAGTATTAAAATACTTCTTTCTTTATAGTACTTGCGTTCTTTTATTTCCTTTCTCAATTGTTATACCAGTTTTTTACCCTTTACTGATAGTTATAAATTTTGCAATTATTTTATGATAAACGTAGAGTTTGTTGTATAAATCCTGATTAAGAGGCCCCATCACGGCCAAATTAAAATTCCACTAATTTTACAGTAATTGTGTGATATCTTCAAATGGATAAAAGATAATCGAAAGGTGGAACAAGGGCTCGCTAAACAATATTATTTTACATGAGATACCGTTATCACGACTCACTTATCTGCTTTCGATTTCCTGTCATTTAGAAAACTGATATTTATTTTCGCGTTTCTAAATAGCTGCAAACGGAATGCTAGTAGGTGGTTCTTGATAACGGTACCTAATGCAAAATAATATTGTCTAGCGCGCTCTTGTTCCACATTTCGATTGTCCTTTATCTATTTGAAGATATCACATAATTACTGTAAAATTAGTGGTATTTTAATTTCGCAGTGATTAGACCTCTTAAGTCTCTGCGAAGGTAATTTATTGATGCTTTAAGAAATTAGAACGCCTTTAATGGGGAAAATGTTACTTGACGTGCTGAAGTGAATATAATAAGTATAATGAAGTCATGATTATATTTCGTTCATGCATATGAAATACTCCTAATCCTAATTCTCAGTATATCTCTTTATCTAGATTCTCAATTTCTAGCACAGAGGTTAAAAGAAACTACCCATCTTTACTACATTAATATGTGGCTTGTGCCTAACTATACTTGATAGGTAAATAAGCTTGAAACCTTCTTAGAGTAGAGCATTTAGACAAATCAAGCTCAGTTTGGGAAGTTCGATCATTTTAGAGACGTGAGGTTCAAATTGTGTTTTGATAAATGTCTAACTTTCTCTGCTAATTCACAGAAATTGAGCAAGAGTCAGGTTCAGTCTTCTTGCCTGAGAGGAATGATCGATATATCAGGATGACCTGCTCAAAGTTTAAGGTAAAGCTTTGAATCCAAGACAACAAGAGATAGTTGATATTCTAATATTCTATCTAGATTAATTCTGACAATATTGAAACATCTGCCTCAAATTAAAATTCTCCAAGTTGATCCATCACCCTTCCTTATCTGTAAACTTTATAAGGGATTCTCTCTTAAAGTTCTTATATAAAATACTGTAGCAGATGCAATGTTTCACATAAAGTAACTTAGTACTATTAGTAATAGCAGTACATTCTTCTTGTTGCAAATTGATGAACCAATAAAGAAACCTCAAACAGACTGTATACTAATTACGACATCGGAAAAAAATACTTGGATTTTTCAAACAAAATTACTTCAGCAAGGTTTTTAGTTTGATATTGCGTAGTTAGCGCATCGGCCTTTAAATCTGGATTTATAGACTGGACTTCACAATTCAAGTTGAATCTCAATTGTTATCAATCCCTCTAAGACATGTGAGACGTCTACATACTTCAGACACCCAGAAACCCAAGGCGGCTGTTGAAACTAATAATAGCCAATCATATGAAGCATTTAGAGAGAGATTTTCAACTGGAGTGAAGAAACCGTTCGTTGATACCTCCAATACCCTGCGAAACTTTATAACATAGGTTCATAAATGAGTTGATTCAGGCCCATAAAGGACAAAAGCAAAAGTGTTTATTTCTTTGATTGTCTCGATTGGATCCAATTGCGGGCATGGTTCTAACATCAGATACCGTTCTTTACAATATCCCCTGGCACCAGAAATAGAAATTCATCTTTTTTGGAATAGAGTTTTTATATACAGGGTGGCCCATAATTATGTATGATATTTTAAAGACTGTGGTAAAAAAAAAAAAAACTAGGAACATAACTTGAACATAAAATTAAACATAAACACATTACTCTCACACCTTTCCTTACAAGAATTTTAATCTCATTTCTCCATGGCATGGTCCACAAATGCATCACCCAAATAGATGGCAACGTTGTCACAAGCAACTTGAGATACTCGTACTGGTATCGTGTAGAACTCTTCTGTGACAGGTTCTCGTAGTCCAACCAAATTGCGTATGTGATGTTGATACACTTTGTCCTTTAAAACACTCATAAGAAAAAGTCAGGTGGCATCAAATCGGGAGATAAGCTCCGCCTCACCTCCGCGTAATTGTTTATTGCAGAATACAAATGCACACAATGTATGCCCTGTTTCAGAGACAAGCGTTCCGCCATCCTCTCTGGCATACACTAACGATTCTAAGTCTAGTGACCGTTATCCTCACTCTCAGGCTACTCAGTGTTTCCATATCGAAGCTTTTTGTCCAGAATTACAAATACTACACAATCAGTTAAACATCATATACATAATTATGGGTCACCTGTATATAAAAGCCGCCTTTTGGGGTGAAAACGGAAATTTTTGCTTTTTTGAATTTTAATGACTTTCTTATTTAAGTTTAACAGTAGTAGATTTTGCAGTTTAAAAAGATGCTTTTACAATATTCAGTCCTTAATGAGTCCTTTCCGTTTGCGTAAACCATGTTGCCTAATCCGACAAAGCTTATTCAAAAAAAAAAAAAAACGGTTAAAGGTGATTTCAAGAAAAACAGGTGGAAATATTCGTTTTTAAAAATAAGGTCCTCAACTTTCTCTCTACCAATAATTCTCATTTTATTCTCTTAAATATCTGAGAAATACATTATATTCTAAAAGATGTTCTTGAGTCATTTCTATGAGATGTTTTATTCTCACAATATAGAAGTATAGCAATGCCTGACTTTTAAGGGCAAGTAAGGGACAGTTAAGTTGATTTATAATCATCAGTGAGAAAACTGAGTTAGGTTCTCAATTCAGACTAGTTGATGAGAGCGGAACAGAGCTTCTTAACTCCGACTCAGCCTGAGTTCATGAGTTTGTTTCGTTGTCTGTCTTTTCGATGATAACTTTCGTAATATTTTTTCCGACTTTAATGAAACTTAAGGTTTGACTTCCTCTAACCTCAGAAATAAACTTATTGTTGGAAGTAAGTTGTCCTCCGAGTTCAAACTCATGAAGAATAAGAAAGTAAATAGGAATGCAAATTAATTTATTAATACAGCGTTGACTCAACTTAGCATGCAACACAAGGATTGACATAGAACAATAGCGTAATCTATGAAGTTGTTTCTGTTTCATTACTTCTTAAATACACTATAATATTCTTCAAGTGCCTACCGTTTTCAGCCTTGTACATTCTTGATCTTATTCTGTTGTGTATAGGAAGAACATGATCTTCTTGTTCGAGTTAAATGAGTTACAAACCCCTAACAAAGGCATCACATTGCGTTAGTCATCTTCGAAGGTGACTTTCTTACGTCTAATTTCGAAATCTGAAACAAGTTTTAAAATCGCCTAGTTACTTTTGGAACGCCATATACACCTGGCCATATACGCCATATACTCTCTTCCAGAAAATAGTAGATCGTTCTTCAAGCAGTCAGTTCTTGGTTACGTCAGCAAAGAAGGAAATCTGCGCTGCAATTCTATTCCTAGAACTGACCATAGATATTTAATAATGCACAACTTGGGTAAGTCCTTCCCAGTGTTTCTCAAACCAAACCTGAACAGGTCTGGCTCTGTAATCTGGAGCATTGTCGTCGTTGAAGATTGCGTCGTTATTAGGGGATAACATTTGTACCATCAGATTTACCTACTCACCTAAAATATCCACGTATCCATTGTAAATGCTTCGTGATTTGAGAGTAATAATAAAACAAGCGGGATACCGTAATAATGCTGCCCATGTCACTATGTCGCATAGAACCACAGCCATGTGTAAAGGTACATCTCTTTCGGAGTTAATCATACATGAGCCTGACTTGTTGTTAGAAACAAAGAGAAAGAAGACTCATGGAATATTGTTATTGTTGTCTAATCATCGGAGATCCATGTTTGGTATCCTCAGCAGTTGATGAAAGATTAACCATCGGAACGTATTACTTTCCTTCTTGGTTTATGTTTGATGTCCTCTAATATCTTTTTTGCACTACCATGTTGGAGGAGGTCAACAGAGATTTCTAAATTGCAACAAAAATCGGTGATGTTGAGATTATGCTGCTCCCGTCAGAGTGTCATTGTAAAAACATAACGTTTCAGATGCTGATTGAGTCCTGCAGTCAGTTATGAAGCATTAGCTCTAATATTCTTTGTGGCTCAGCGATCACGAGAAGTATGGATTCGACACTAATATCGGTCATTTTCGATCATTTTTATATATATCTCTCTTCCCCCTCCCCTACGTTGCACCGTCAAAATGAAATGATAGAAACTATCCCAGTCTCGAAAAACATCTATGTTGAAAATTTGTTCGGGATCGGTTATTGTAGTTCAAGTGTCATTAAGTCACAAACACAATCACTTCCATTTTTATTTAAATCGTTAGATAAGTGGCTGAGCTATCTGTTCTCTCATAATTCTCACTAATGGGGCGTTTACACTTAGTCGATTTGCGTTCGATTCAGTTGAATTGAGGTCACTTTCAACTTAATCGACCGTGTAAACGGGACTTCAACTTAATCGCTTGTTGATCGAAGGCGACTAATCGACTGGCAACTGAATTAAAAGACGTTCTATTTTCTGTGGTTGAAATAATTGAACACATCCATCGATCTGGTTCGGCCTAGTTGCTTCGATTTAGTGACAAATGCAGCGAGTCGATTTAGTCGTGCGACTAAATCGACTAAGTGTAAACGCCCCATAAGTTGAAATTGGAAACAAGGGAGTAAATTCAGTTCCTCTTTATAAATATAACATGCTTACTTATTACCTACATATGATTTTTCGATTTCCGTCGAACATAGTGCATTGTTTTAAGCCCTATTAATATGGCGTTTCTCGCTTGAACCTGACATCAGTCAGAAAAATGGAGTGAATTCACGGTATGTTTTCAAAAAAGCATGTTTAAGTAAATATTTTCGAGCGACCATCTGATACCACTTGGATACCATCTCATAGGATGGGCTTTCATCCAATAGACTTCTTTCATCTCTTCGTGGATCTGTTTTGCTGATTTCTCCTGAAGATAGAGGAACTTAATGACCCTCTATGCCTTAAGCTTGTCAATCATCGCACCTTCAGTGATGTACCTGAAAGAAAAGAAAGAAAGAAAGAGTTATTCTAACAAGTCCAGAATTTTGATGGTTAACATACAGAGACTATAAAAGGATGTACGAGGGGTTCGTAGTTCGTCACCTTCTAGGTGATTGCACGGACTTTTTGATGCCACCTCGTATATAACGATGGTGCATGCTGCCTTTGATCTTTCCCAATACGGTCTAGTGTTTAAGACTGGCGTCAATCAAGCTCCAATCCACCTCCAACTTTATAAACATGTTCCAGGGTAACTTTCGTAAACAAATAACTAGTTTCCAAAAAACTGGCACGAGGCTTAATAATTATTCTTATTGGTTGTTGATGAAATTTTTCAAAGATAAAATGTTGAAAATCTCCAACTTAAAAAGTTTTCTCTCACTTGTACAGTATAAGAGACCACTAGTATGTAATAAGTAGAGACCGGATGTTAGGCAAAATGCGTATTCTTTAATATTAAAGATAGGATTAAAAATAACATTTTAAAGTTTATATTGGGGGTTATAGTTTCAACTAAAGCCTCTTATTTTGTCTATTTCGCCCCTCCCAGCCTAAATATTTGCTTTAGTGTCTAATGTTGCCTATTGTATGAACTTCCTTCAAAATATGACTTTATTGAGAAAAATATTTAGTTTAGTGTTTCAAGAAAGGATTCTGCCTTTTCCGAGAAATATACGTACTGTTTGTAGTAACAAGATGCAGTAGAACTTTGGATTAGTATGTGTACTAATAAAGTGCTGTGAAACTTTGGACTGCTGTGTGTACTGATAAAGTGTATAAAATTTGGACTGTTCTGTGTAGGATAAAATGCTGTATAGAATGTATTTATCAAATATGCATGGAATACATGTCAAGCTTCGTTTTTCTATAGACCCTATACATATTAACAAAGGTAAAATAAAGTAAAATAAGATATTAACAAACAGGTATGTTCCTATATTCCTTGAACATTATCTATGACTTGAATTTATTTTTTTAATTGTATTGAGTATTTATATTTATTTCGAATTATTTTAGTGCCTATTTTACTGCCTATTTTTTTACATTTTAAGTGCCAATTTTCCAGATTTTTAATGCCTAAATATCCGGTCTCTAGTAATAAGCAAAGTTTAGTGATAGATTGAGTCACCTTGTTGAGAGCGGATTCTTAAAGCTTACAAATCTATATGTGTAAAATATCGTGAAGCAAAACAACGGTTGTCTAGAAGACAAGAGAGTTGAGAATGTGTTGTCTCCAAACGATGTCGGGAAAGTGATTATCTGCCTCGGAAAATGTATCTTTTTTTTTTTTCTGTTGAAACATCTCTGTTTCTCTTGTCTCGTGTCTGGTCATGAGAATGGTTACGTTTCATCCCGTGGAGAATTTTATAAAAACACTAAAATTGAAGCAAATGTTTATTTATGAATCCTAGTATTTTTCTTTCTCAACTTACCACAGTTTTACTGTATATTTACAATTGTATTTTTTCTTAATTTGTAAGTATTTGATACTACAAGACTAGTATTTTTTTTTTCGAAATATTACCCTAGTACTCAAGGGCGCCGATCCTGGGGGGCCCGCTATTGTATTTATAAATATACAATATTTGGCATAATTTGAATGCAATTTGTCTTAAAATCCTCATATATATAGCTTCGGCATCTGAATGCCACCCCCCCCCCAAAATTTACAAAGAAATCGGCGCCCTTGCTGGTATCCAAAAAATTTAGCAATTATTTTATATTGAATATATATATATTTTTTTAAATTTAATGATAAGCACAAACTATTGACATTCATTCTTTCCTTCAAGTATAGAAATAGTTTTTCAGCGGAAAAATATAAATGAAGTTTTTTAAATTAGAACAATATATCCTATTTTTATCTACCCTTAGAATAGGTCTTAAAGTGGAATGGATTTTATGAATTGAAGGCACAAATCATTGTGTTTCTCTTTTTAACAAAACCTTGCGCATTCTCTTTTAATTTCCAAAATCTTCCTCATGTGCACTTCCTTTGGTGCTCCAAGAACTCTTGAAACCACGTAACAGAACTGTATGCATGACCTTTACCTGATAGCTCACACATTACAAAAAATTATATTTTTTATATTTTTAACTTTTATTACTTAAATTATTGTCATTCTTTTCCTTATAATTTTGGTTTCTCTAAAACAAATGAAATTTATTTTGGGGTGTGTCCTATAATAAGAAGCACCTTACATAATTCACCGGAAAATATGTTATTTCAATTCTTACATTCTCTTGCGCATTATTTCGTATGCGTATTGTATTCGACTAGTTGTACTCCTTTGTGTGGCAGTAGAATTGATGTTCGACCTTCAGCATAGCTCGCACACCGACCAACTCAATTACAAAGACATTGCTAACATTGTGGTGTAAAAGCCTGATTTGGGTGATATGTATGTTTGCTTTCAGTAAGACAAGAATTTCGTGCATATCTTGCAATATTTGTCCAATAAATATTAAATTCTCACTGAAGGTTTGATAACAGTGAGTTCCATGTTCATTGGTTCACGCCAACGCCAATTTGGCTGCCCCTAATACTAGGCGCTCGTGGAACAAAGATGGCGAGGTTCCTATGATAGATTCAAACCCCATTAAAACCATAGCAGGGGGTATAAGTGTAGTTTAAAAAAAAACACACATTTTCAAAAATGAAACACATAGAAATTAAAGATAGTCACATCAATTAAATTTTCCTCATTCTCACTTCCGGTGTTCAATTAACTTCTCTCGAACGTATTTCTCAACTGATTCTGCGAGAGGAAAAAGAAAAACCCTTTCTCCCGGCGTCGGTTGAAGATATCCGCCCCCATCGCCTCTGCCTCCATGATCTATCAGACAATTTAACCCTTTCCAGCCCAAATTAAATCTATGACCGCACTGACAAAACTGATTGATTTGACAAAGCTGTAGTGGGCATTTGTAACAGAGAAGCTAGCTTGGGATTAACATATAAGTAGATACAAAACATTATCCGGCATCATGTTCAACCCAATGTTCACTGAACTCCGATGGAAAAAATATTTAGCTGCAGTTGTACAGCGTCGGAAATATGAAGAAAATTTAGGATTTTTAATCCCTGATATCCAAGTGATAGATATGAGTCTGGTGCAAACATCGAGACAAACACCCTTAAAACCAAGAAAAATACAGATAAAACATGCACTACTACCTGTAGAAAAGCTAAAATAATTGCGGAAAATATAGAAATAAGAACTTCTATACCAGCCCCCGCCAAGTGAACTTTGTGGTGGACAAACACCGTGTGCGTGGGTTTTCTCGGGGTTCTCCCGTTTCCTCCCACTTTCTTCATTCCACCATTTCATTCATTACTCATCATCACCGTCTCCTTTAGCCTAACCGGCATAGCCGTGGGACGTAAAACTCAAAGATTCCATTCCATTCCAAGAACTTCTATATAGCCTATAAAAATGGATATTTGTAATGAATATAACTCCGAAGCACATAAGTTAGCATAAGATTTCTACTCTTACCTAGAAAAGGCATAACACGCCGGACAACTGCTCTATACGACTCAATCCCCACAGCAATTATAATTGCCAGAGATTTCAACTTTTATGATGACGTAAGAGTGGCTCCTTCAATTTCAGAGGTTTTACCTTTCTTGGATCCAACCCGGAACGTGTCAACTTCTGTGATGATAATTTATTTTTATATGTTGAGCGGATACATAAACGATAACCGACATTCGAATAATTGGCCGCCCCTTTTCACTCTGCCCTATACCTAATATTTATTCTGTCTTCGACGAAGTTTTGCTGATGAAGGTGTACAATGTTTCGACATTCGAGTACGGCGGCATACACCAATATTGTGATGAAAAGATGCTCTAGTCACAGTTGATCTTCTTCCCATATGCCAATAATGGGCACTTGTGTTTAGGTTTTGGAGATTAACAACGTGATAGAGTAAGTTGGAATAATCGACTCGTATGGTATGGGAGATACACGCATCGAAAGATTGAAGCAACTAATTCACAAATAGTATCACAGAGCAAGACCTGGAGTACCTGTCCCTTAATTAAGTGAGCTCTTATACAAACAGATTTATGGTAGTATATGTGTATAACGCAATAAATTGCGATATATATATATATATATATATTGTGCCCTTTTCGCAACTTTTTTAGCTACTGGGTGCGAAATACCTTTCTCGCTAAATAATAACCAGATGTATCAGTATCGTGACACAAATTTGTAGTGGTATGATACAACTGTTAGCGTGATGCTTTTATATTCCTTAGTGAATGTATTTAATATTTGTTAACTTGAAAAACATGCATTGTCTTTATGTTATTGTAAACCACTATTAGTATTTGACACTGAATAAAAAAAAACTTTTCAAGAACAAATAGTGATGTACTAGAAAAAATAATTTTCCTACTCTTCAATATGACCCATGGGTGTTCCTATTTTGTGCAGGTAAGTGTGCGTCATCTGCTTACACATATCCTTTTTAAGGCCACTGTAACGTATAGGTCTCTTTTTATAGATTTTAGAAATTTTTTAGTAATTTGACCTTTTGACCTTGAGAGTGACCCTAGATGGCTGGTTCGGTTACTGGATCTCAGCATCGACCTAAAGTACCTCCATATCAAATTTCAGCCCTCTAGCTGTTATAGGTAAAAAGTTATCTTGTTTACAGAGAAACATATTTCACCCCATTTGCGAATTTGTATAGCTCGTACCTCGCCATATAATAAATTGTACGAATTTAGTTATATCTTGTATCTGTTCATATTACTGTAGGCTATTATTGACTTTTGTTTTTACTTTCTGAATTTTAAACTTTGGTCGAAAAAGTCTGAACTTATAAATCTCCCTCTTTAAGAAACATTGCAGAGAAGACTTGTTCAAAGTTATGTACTCTCAACTCTGAAATCAGATTTGGTCATATGAGAAAACGAGAGCAGGGCCCCGCCACCAGGGATTCCAGTCCAATGACGAAGAAGTAAAAGGCAATTCCCTCCCTTTGGGTTAGTGGCACGAGCGCGTTTTTGTTTTGTTATAAAATACCAAAACGCGTAGCTCAACTATTACATTACAATTCAGTTCAATAGTAGAGTCTTTCTACTTCAAGTGTGCCCTCGGAAAATATGTGAAACATACTTCGGCCCCATCCCTCTTCCCTCTTACAGAGAAAACCTTCAATTTGCTTTGGGGAAAGTCATAGCAACTTCTCTTTCCTCTTTCGAGGGAGGTACGGGAAAACGTACATTGACAGTAGCGCCAGCAGAGACACACTGGAAATAGAAAGAAATGGAATGAAATCTTTAAGTTTTACGTCCTACGGTTATTCCGTGTAGGCTAAAGGAAACAGTGAAAAGAATGAAATAAAGAAAATGGGACGAAACGGGAGAACCCCGAGGAAACCCCCACACACGGTGTTTGTCCACCACAAGGTTCATTTGGCACAAGTTGGGATCGTATCAGGGACCCCATATGTGAAACATACTTCGGCCCCATCCGCTCTGCCCTCTTGCGGAGAAAATCTTTCATTTGCTTTGGGGAAAGTATCCTTCTTGGTCATAGCAACTTCTCTTTCCCCTTTCGAACGCTCTGATGAACGCTCTACCAGTAAGCCACCGTGGCCCCTTGAAATGGAAAGACTAGAAAGGTAAAACCAAAAGAAAGAATGAAGAAAATAAGTTTAGTCAACCGAAAAACTAGGAATTGGAGGAAGTGCTAGGAATAGAAAGAGAAGAAAGAATAACATTCTGAAGGCATAAAATAAGCAAAAGAACCTGGTTAGAACATTGTTTAAGAAGGAATTGAAGGGCTGAGCGAGAGAGGGTGCCAAACCATACGCTGACGAAAAATGAGATTATGGTGGAAATGCATTGCTCTGTCATCTGTCTATCAGTTTCCGAACTAAGTATGGATCTGATTTGTTCCCTGTGTCTTCAAAAATAGGAATGAAAATATGTGACGGTTTACGGCACAACTCATGTCCTGAGAGAAGGGGTCAAACCACAGTCCAGCTAGAACGGCCAATTAGAAGACACGTCTGCTTGTAAACAAAGATGGCGGAGCCTGGTAGCACGCTACCAAACACAACGGCAACAAAAGTTCGTAAACATATGTTAAATGCGGAAACGAAATGTTGCAAGAAAGAAATGAAACAGTAGACAGCAATGCAATATGGAAAATGTTTACATGTGTATGTGCCTAGAAACAGTAGTTTCCCGTGATTCATCTAAAATCGGATCCTGCTTACTGGAATTTCTTCTGAATCCGGGCCATGTTCTACATAAGATAGAACTATGTTTCTTTTCGGACTGCTGCTTTGGACAAAAAAAAGAACATTACCATTTTCTTGTTGTATTACATTCTGGTTCATTCACACAACTTTGAAGAAATATGTTACTACTACCTGATTCCAAGCCACGCCTTTATGCCGTGTGATGCTGACTTTGTAGTTATCGAGAAAAAATCAGGAAAACAAATCATATATACCTGCCTGAACAGGGGTATAATCTTGTTGGAAAGCCAGAGTGCAGGATCCATTTCATGTAATACGTATGATGTCATCTGATATGAAAGATATACAGTCCATTTCCAAAGTGTTATTTAAACCCACAGTGGATGAAACTGGGAGCAAGGTGAAAATGCGAAAGGTGACTGGTGTCAGAGTATCGGCTACTGAACCTAAGCTCATCCTCACCTACTCATCTGTTGAGGTATGGAGGAAAATTCGTGTGTTCCAGAAACATTCAGGCACAGGAAGCAAATGTATCGTGTCCGCTACGGATGATCTATGGCCTCTGTTGGACAGCTTGGATGGATGGAAGATCAACTTTCCTGATGGTAGGAAGATCAATGATCTGAAGTACAGTGATCTGATAAAGATGATGCCATTTTTCCATCCGTGTACCACCCATTCTACTGAAATCTGAAATCAGACCATAACACGGACAATTTGGTTAGGTTAGGTTAGAAACCTAACCTTACCTATTGTAGAGCAGTATGCAGAAATAAGAAAAAAAAAAACATCACAGCGGAAAGTTTGCAGTTATTTGTTCTAAACTTTACCCTTCGATTTCTCGGAATTTAGTTTTTGTGGCTTGCCCCCCCCCTCTCTCTCTCTCTCTCTCTCTCTCTCTCTCTCTCAGTCTTCCCTTCAATTGTATTTACAGAGACGATGTGAAAGCTATAGTGAAGGATATATAAGTTTCGTTTCACTGTGTGAAACTACGGTAGACTTCCATCTAATGCGAATTCAACACTGAAATGCAAGTAATACACTCATAAATTCTGGTTGCAATAAAAGAATATAGTCATTTAGAATTTAGCCATTTGGGCAAATAAATAAAAAAAATCTCTGTAATACATTATAAAATAGTTTTAATCTCAGAAACACAGCTTACATGAAGTATTTTGATAACGTGACACAAAAACTTCAAAATCAGAATGCTTTATTAGCCTGATTTTTTAAAATCAATTCAAAAAATATGTTAAGTTATGGCTATTTATTTTTATTTCTAGATTTTTTATTTTTTTTCTCTCGGCCGTGCGCCCCCTGGGAGCTTGCGCCCATAGTCCCGGTCCTACCGGGCCTATTGGGAAATCCGGCCCTGGTTGTATTAGTTTTCTATTCTTTCCTTTTTTTACTACTTCTAATTTGAGTAGAAGAATAGAAACTGGAATGAAATATATTATTTCGGGACCGGTATCAGTGTTTCTTCCAGACACGTTTTTTGTGGGGCACTGCCCCTCCCCTGAGCTCTGAGAGTGCCCCCCGGACGAGACCAAAATAATACGTCAATAATATAATAATAAATAAAATAGTACCAGCAGAGTGCCCCCCCCCCCGGAACATTTTTTTCTGAAAGAACGACTGTTCGGTACCGAATCCTTATTTTTAAAATCTGGCTGCCGCTATGTACGAGAGTAAGACAAAAATTATCCGCAATGAAAATATAACTCCTCTTGCATTGTCTATATTGATCTATGTCCTTGTTTATTTTATTGCTATGCTGTTGTAGTCATGCTATGAAAGTTTGTTCCCAATTCCTCCATTTGTCTTCCTTTTCTTGCAGATAGATCATGGCCGCTCCATTAGAAGTTTGTACCAAAAAAGAACAAGGAGCAGTGATCTGTTTTTTTGGGTCGGAAGGTGTATCAGGGGCCAGACGATATGACACTTCTTTCGTAGTCAATCTCTGTCTAACAGAACCATGTCACGCTTAATATTATCATCATTTGCGACCGTAGATGGTTGTCCGGCTCTTTCCTCGTGCTTGACCCTTGTGCGACCATTTTTGAATTTTTCAATCCATTCATAGATACTCTGTTGCGGCAAAACACTGTTTCCATATTGTGCCGAAAGTCTTTGATGGGTTGCGGCCCCTGCTCATTGTTCCTCTTTGGTGCACACTTCTAATGTAGCAGCCATAATCTATCTCAAACAAAAGGAAGTCAAGTGGAGGAATTACAGTCAAACTTTCATAGTCTGACCACAATAGCATAGCAATAAAATAAGCGAGGACAATGTAAGAAGAGATGTCAAAATTGTGGATACTTTTTGACGTACTCTATAGGAACTACTGTTTTCCACTATAGGAACTAGATTTCCACCGCTTCCGGTTTGAATAAATGGTTCAAGGTCGGAACAGAATAGAATATCTTCGTGTGGTGCCGAATCCATATCAAAAAGTGATTTCTCGCTATGTCTTACTTGTTTTCGCTCTATAGAGATGAATACTAAAACCGGATGTAGTAGAAAAATTTTCTACCACTTGAGATTTCAGTAGAGAAGTAAAGGCGGAAATGGAAACTATTCTTTAAATGCTGAATCGATTGTAAATGCTACTTCTCGTGATCTCTTACCATTTCTGTTCTAATACCTAGTGTTGGACGGACGGATAGGTATAGCCGTTCTTTAACGCTTCCCTAGCGTATGCAAAGCATAGTTTGGAAGTCTATAAGGATTAGGATTAGGAATTAGATTTCTGGGCTTTCGGCATCTATGGCCATGTTAGCCCGTCACTAGGATTAGGATTAGGAATTAGATTTCTGGGTTTTCGGCATCTATGGCCATGTTAGCCCGTCACTAGGATTAGGATTAGGAATTAGATTTCTGGGCTTTCGGCATCTATGGCCATGTTAGCCCGTCACTAGGATTAGGATTAGGAATTAGATTTCTGGGTTTTCGGCATCTATGGCCATGTTAGCCCGTCACTAGGATTAGAATTAGGAATTAGATTTCTGGACTTTCGGCATCTATGACCATGTTAGCCCGTCACTAGGATTAGAATTAGGAATTATATTTCTGGGTTTTCGGCATCTATGGCCATGTTAGCTCTTCACTAGGATTAGGATTAGGAATTAGATTTCTGGGCTTTCGGCATCTATGGCCATGTTAGCCCGTCACTAGGATTAGGATTAGGAATTAGATTTCTGGACTTTCGGCATCTATGACCATGTTAGCCCGTCACTAGGATTAGAATTAGGAATTAGATTTCTGGGTTTTCGGCATCTATGGGCATGTTAGCCCTTCAATAGGATTAGTATTAGAAATTAGATTTCTGGACTTTCGGCATCTATGGCCATGTTAGCCCGTCACTAGGATTAGGATTAGGAATTAGATTTCTGGGCTTTCGGCATCTATGGCCATGTTAGCCCGTCACTAGGATTAGGATTAGGAATTAGATTTCTGGGCTTTCGGCATCTATGGTCATGTTAGCCCGTCACTAGGATTAGAATTAGGAATTAGATTTCTGGGATTTCGGCATCTATGGCCATATTAGCCCGTCACTAGGATTAGAACTAGGAATTAGATTTCTGGGCTTTCGGCATCTATGGGCATGTTAGCCCGTCACTAGGATTAGGATTAGGAATTAGATTTCTGGGCTTTCGGCATCTATGGCCATGTTAGCCCGTCACTAGGATTAGAATTAGGAATTAGATTTCTGGGCTTTCGGCATCTATGGCCATGTTAGCCCGTCACTAGGATTAGAATTAGGAATTAGATTTCTGGACTTTCGGCATCTATGGGCATGTTAGCCCGTCACTAGGATTAGGAATTAGATTTCTGGGCTTTCGGCATCTATGGCCAGTTAGCCCTTCACTAGGATTAGTTTTAGGAATTAGATTTCTGGACCTTCGGCATCTATAGCCATGTTTGCCCGTCAAGTATGAGGGATGACGTCCCTCGGCGACAACATTATCTAAGGAAAGGGTAGGAAGCAAGCATTGGGGAAGAAAGGAAGCGACCTGGGACCTGCATAGTAGGTACCATCTTGGCCTCTGCCTGTTGTGAATGAGGGAAATCTCACTTAGGTTGGCTGACCTGAAAAAGCTTTTTACACAATTTCGACCGATTATCCCCATCGGGAATCGAACCAGGGACTGGTGGTCTAAAAAGAGAACAAAGTTGAAAAGATCACAGTTGATGAACGTTGAGAACTTCTTATAAGAACAGATGACTATTGTGCCAAGAAGAGGCCACTGAGAAGGTCAGTTATAAGGGAACTTCTCAATTTGCAACAACTATCCTGCTAATGTATGCTCAATAGTCACATATTCCGATGGAATACGCAGAACATTATCAAAGGGGAAGTCAAGTTGTAAAGTTAATATCATTCAAGGTGATTTTTTTTTTTGCATATATTAATATTGTAAATATGGTCACGGTGGCTCATTGGTAGAGCGCTTACCTCTGGTGCATAGCGTCCTTGATTCGATCCCAGCCAAGTAAGTTTCCGATGGATAACATCGTTCCAGTGGGTTTTCTCGAGTTACCTCAATTTCCTCCCACTTTCTCATTCCACCATCTCTTTTATCATCATTCACTTGCTTTAATCATTTTCTCCCTTAGCATAACGTTCATAACCGTGGGACGTTAAACTCAAAGATTTCATTTCATTTCATTTCGATATTTAAATGTTAATTTTCGTATAATAATCTTGCTCAAGGGGATGGGATTAAAACCCGGAAACTCTCCCTTGCAACGACTTATTTCGATACTTTTTTTAATCCTTCCCTCAAAGTGAAAGCAGGTAAGAGATCCTCCAGGTATGATTTTTGGGAAAAGAAAACTTTTCTATACCCACGAAAGGGTTAGTGATCAAAGCTGCTTGAAATCCGCGTCAATATACTAACTCAGCAGTCATTCAAATTTGCGTCAATCGCATTTCTAGTCAGCTTAAAGATTTTTTTTTAAAAAATCCTCCCTTAATATAGAACCTAAAGCAACTCATCGTCTTCAATTACTGGAGGATAAAAGAGAAATTCCGTACAAGTTTCTGCCATTTGCTGATTGTCTTTTGAAATTCAGAAAGAATGGAGTAAAAAAAAAAAAAAAAAAAAAAAAAAAAAAGTAGCTTCAGGCAGCGGCTTTAAACATTCTACTACGAAATTACAAAACAAAATACCAAAAAAAAAAAAAGTTAGAAAAAGCAAGAACGAGAGAATATTCTGATCATGAACCGTTTATCCCTGCTCTCTTCTGCTAAGTAAAGTTGTATTTCAGATTCGATAGCCCCATATTCCTGAAATGACTATAATATTTCACGTACCTTAACGTCCTATAACATGGCTGTATGCTCTCGTTTTTGTCTTCAAATACTATGGAAGTTAAGAAGGAGAAGAAAGCATGTATATATAGCTCGCCTATCTATTCCTTTTTTTGTGCCGAAGACGGAGAACACTGTACCTGTTTCTAAACCACACGCTGTTTCTCCTGGCATACGATGGGAACGTGTCTAGAATTGTGAGATTCCTTAGACCTAACAAAAAATAGCTCGTATCTCTTTGCTTATTCACTAGGGAACGTCAAACCAAACTAGATCAGGGATTCGTGTCTTGAAGCCGTCCAACTGTCCGAAACTTCATGAGGATGGACATCTAGAAGTATACTATACTTTTTTTTTACTTGTTTCTTCTTTCAGTTATATTATTTTATTATACTCTTTTCTTGTATCTCTTTAAAGAAAAACATAAGTTTCCTACACGAGCATTTCTTACCGATTACTCAAACATCTGTCAAACCTAGTTTTATTTCTTAGTTTAACAGCACATGTTATCAAATTTGGTTCAATATTTTGGCCGTTCTATTTCATTGTGTGTAAGTCTCTATATAGCCAATTTAATATCCTATAAAACAGCCATGTGCAACAGCCAGCCTCCGGGGGCCGCGGTGGCTCAGTGGTAGAGCGTTCACCGCTGGTGCTTGGGGTCCCGGATTCAAATCCTGCTCCCGCCAAGTGAACTTTGTGGTGGACAAACACCGTGTACGTGGGTTTCCTCGGGGTTCTCCCGTTTCCTCTCACTTCCTTCATTCCACCATTTCTTTCATTACTCTTCATCACCGTCTCCTTTAGCCTTGCCGGCATAACTGTGAGACGTAAAACTCCAATTCAATTCAGCCGGCCTCCGGGCCAATTTCGGCCCATTGAACTCTTTCATCTGGCCTGCCTGACCCGTTATTGAAAGTTTATTTCTTATGTAATCTCTTAAATTGGACTGGGTTTTTATTTCCTGGATAACTGATGCCCACCTTGAAAGTATTCTCCGCACTGGAACATCCAGTGTACCGTGGTAGAGCGTTCACCTCCGGTGCTTGGGGTCCTTGGCTCGATCCCAGCTCGCGCTGTGTGGACTTTGTGGTGGACAAACACCGTGCTCGTGGGTGTTCTCGGGGTTCTCCCGTTTCCTCCCACTTTCTTCATTTCACCACTTCATGCATTTCTCATCATCACCGTCTCCTTCAGCCTAACCGATTTCTAGTGTACCACCAATCATTGAGAGACAAGTCCAGAACATAAACGGTCAAGTTTTCCATTAAAATGGTAAATAAATAGATTTTCTTCTGCTTTTCTTTAGTAAGTAAATATGATGGTTACCGTTATAACAGATTTTGTGTCCCTGTGATGTTCGTGTACGATGGGCGAGATTCTCCATTGAATAGTACGGCCTTCGATGCTAGTAACTCCTCTATAATTGGCCCATCCCGTGATGCAACTTCCACATGCATGATGTAAAGAATATTAATATTACATATTTTTAAAAATCATTAAAACGCAATCTACTTCAATGATAACAGTAGGCCCCGGAAACTCTACAATCCAAACTTTGTTCATTTCCTAATATTACACTCCCTGGAATAAAATAATCAACGTGAAATTTTTATCCAAGAATCGGTAATATCCACTTTACCATATGAACAGTTGACATGATAATTAAATGAAGTTTATGGAACTTGAATAAAGGCAACAACGCATCTCCTTGTTGATAGTGACCTGAAACAAGAAGATGCGTTGTCGCCGTTATTATTCAACTTTATTATGGAGTATGCTATAAGGAAAATCAAACATGGCAAATAGAGCCTAGAACTGAATGATATGCACCAGGTTATGGCGTATGCTGATGATGTAAATATAACAGGGGGTGATAGGAGAACACCAGAAAGAAATACAGAGGTCTTATTAAAGCTTGCAGGGACATGGATTTAGAAGTAAATGTAGAGAAAATTAAATACGTTGTCGGGATCGTAATACTTCAAATTATGGGTGCGTTAAAATACCAAATAATACTTCGAAAAAAGTGGATACTTTCAAGTATCTAGGATCAATATTAACAGACGAAAACAATATTCACGAAGAAATTAAAAGCAAAGAATCCAATTTATTATTTAGTACAAAATCTTTTGTCATCGCGAATTTTGTAGAGGAATCTGAAACTTAAAATATGTAAAACGATAATCATGCCTGTTGTAATGTATGGTTCCGAAACCAATCATAGGTAGTCACTTACTTTGAGGGAAGAACATAGACTGAAAGTATTTGAGAACAACATCCTGAGGCGAATATTCGGATCCAAGAGGCACAGGAATGGGGAATTGCAGAAACTTCATTACGGGGAACTACATAATTTATATGGTTTACCAAACATTGTTATTATCAAACCTAGGAGGCTCAGGTGAGCAGGTCATGTAGCCAGAATGGAAGAAAGTAGGAACAAAGTCTTAACTGGAAGATTAATCAGAAAAAGACCATAAGGATCATGTAGCAAAATCATTAGATCAATCATCACATCCAAAAAGTAAAAACTTTCTAAATTATAACATTGTCGAGCCTATGGCCCAGCATTATGGAAGTGATCTGAAAATGTGAACTTAAAATCTTTCCAAATACAATCAAGTTGTATGAAGACAAGAGAAAACCAAAGTTGATTCCTTGATGAATATCGTTTATCTTTGCGTCTACAACAACGCACTACTAGAAACCTACAAGCTAGATATCATCTCTGTGAATATACCAGCTTTTAGTGTTACATGTGAAAGGTTACTCTCAAATTTGAAATGATTAGAGACATAAACGCAATTCAATGACTAATAATAGGTTGAAAAACTTATTATTACTATTATTATTAAGTATTCTGCCTTTCGGCAGGTCGTGGGACTAAGGATGTTTCTTTTTCAATTTTAGATTTGGGCCTGGAAATGTTTCTTCCACATTTCTCGATCTTCAGCTTCCTCTTTTAACTCCCAATATTAAATTCTATTTTTTAAACCATCGATCAGCTGTGTCCTTTTTCCTATTCGTCGCTTCCCTTCCATCTTTCCTTCTATGGCAGTGTAAAGAAGACAATTCCTTCACAAAATGTGTCCAATCTAATTGGCCTTCCTACGAAGTATGGTAGCTAAAAGTGTCCTCTTCTCTCCTATCCGTTTTGGGAGACCCGGGTTCGATTCCCGGCGGGAGCTCATGTGGTTTGGATTCCACGTTAATCAGTAGGTCCACGTCGCATATAGCCTCGCTGCTGAAAGGGACGCTAAACTAAAATCAACTCAACTCTCCTATCCGTTTTAAAACATCTTCGTTTGTTGTTCTCTCTATCTATTCCATCTTCTCCATTTTTCTCCAACACCCCATTTCGAAGCTCTCTAAATATTTCTTCTCTAACTTCCGTAATGTCCAAATCTCTGAACTATACAGTCCAATGCTCCATATATAGTACTTGACCAACTTCTTCCTAAGTCCAATATTGAGCCTGTTAGTTAAGAATGATCTTTTCTTGTTGAATGGTTCTTTAACTATGAAAATTCTTGACCTGATCTCTTTGGTGCAGTAAGCGTCTCCCGTCAAAATACTTCCCAGATATGTGAAATTATCGACCTCTTCAAGCTCTCTTTGTACTATTCTGATCCGTAAGGGTGCGTTTCCACGGGATAGACTTTCGACTTTTCGATGTTAATTTCCACTCCACACAGTTTTTCAGTGACAACTATTTAGTCAATCATCTCCTGTAGTCCTCCTTCGGTTTTAGCTATTATAACTGTATCATTTGGATGCCTTATCTTGTTAATGATCTGTTGAAAAACTTAGGATTACTTTATATTGAAAAAATTGCTAAATCGTTAGATCTTAAAGAAGTTGTTGATTTGTTTGCTGCTGTCCACAAGAATAGAAAAATCCTCTTTCAACTAGAGGCATGAACCTATAAATTATTTTCTTTACTTGTAAAAGTGTAATTTTCTGCTTCCACTTAAATAAACGAGGCACACATATTTTAAGGCAGAGATTAAATAACTATTTACTTATATTAGAAATCAATTGTAGTGTAATGTATCCTAGTTATTTAAGGTACTTAATTCTTACATTTTCACTGTAAAAGTGTAAAATTATGAACAACAAAGTTGAAAACATTCACCTTGAAAACACACACACACACACACACACACACACACACAAACATATATATATATATATATATATATATATATATATATATATATATATATATATATATATATATATATATATATATAAACTTGTGTGTGTGTGTGTGAATAAAATTTTTCATTCACTGGAGATGACCCCCTCAAAATTTTCTTGGGCCCTTCATTGCCCCCCCTGAAAAAATTCTGGCTACGCTACTGCTCAATGCATTGGCGATGTCATGGTTGCTTACAGCCCTCTACATCCTGAACAAAATTTCACAGAGGATTTTTTTTTTGGGGGGGGTCTCCCGGATTGACCGACACACAGACAGGCAGGGTAAATATGTAAAAGAGTTTAGGTGATCCTAGCTCCTGAACAAAAGTATATCGAATTGTTATGATTTCTATTCTACTAATGTGTGTGACATGAAATTGCAAGTAAATAAGTGCTTCGAAATCCGATTTATGTCTCAGTATTCGTACGTGTGGGCTGTGAACACAGATGCGTAGCAATCAATCTACATATTATATGTAATGATCTATGCCTCTATTTCGTTCCTGCTCTTAACGCTGCTCTAGCACCTACAGTACGCTCCTTTCTTGCACGAGTTTCCGGGTTCAATTCCCAGTGGAAGAGCCTTAACATTTGAATTTATTATTATAATTTGGATTTTATTTTGAAATGTAGGTCCACGTTTCATACAGCCTTGGTGTTCAAACAAAAATGAAATGAAATATTTCAGTTTAACGTACCAGATTAAAGTAAGTGAATGATAATGGAAGACTTGGTGGAATGAGAATATGGGAGAAAATGCCGCGAGAAAGCCCACGGACA
Organism: Thermobia domestica; assembly: GCF_964235325.1. Taxonomy (NCBI): domain Eukaryota; kingdom Metazoa; phylum Arthropoda; class Insecta; order Zygentoma; family Lepismatidae; genus Thermobia; species Thermobia domestica. The sequence goes on along the minus strand of NC_137455.1, from coordinate 34,455,353 downwards.
CTATGTTGTCCATCACAAACTTATTTGGTCGGAGATCGAAACAAAGGACGTCACGCACCAGAGCTAAGCGTCTACCATTGAGCTACCGTGCAATGCAGGGCTCAGTTTCGACGGTAAGAGTAAAAGAGCATATACTGTATGCTCTGGAGTCAGAGGTAACAAAAAAATATTCAATAACATTAAGTTCTTCTAATACAGCAGATCAGAGAAAGTGTTATAGTTCACCCCCCCCCCCTTCCCCAACAGTGTGAAATGACACATTGTGTATTAAGAAATCGCGTCATTGACAGTAGCAGATTTACGTATCTTGCGGCCCTAGACAATTTATGGTCAGAGGCCCTTGCCCGTCACTACCCACCTGACTGGGAGTGTTCACTCATCCGTCAGCTGTAGCGAACATTGAGTCAGCAGTTCAGTAAAAGGCATCCTGCAACGTTTTCTGATCAGTGGCAAGTGCGCCAGGTGTTTGAATTTTGACATAAAATTAGGTTTGTTATTTTAGAGTAATAATGAAACGTACCATATCAAACAAAACATAAAACGTTAAAATAATAATTTAGAAAAAATATTTGTTCTATTTTTTTAAGTCCTGTTGCCCTAGGCAATTTGCCTTGTTTGCCTAGCCGGAAATCCGACGCTAGTTATTGGCCAGAAACGTCCAGACTGTAGAATGCACGAGTTCACCTAAAATTTGCAAGCATTGGCAGTAATGTGTGATGTGTCCGTACGTAAAACTCACGAAATACCAAGAATTTTCTTCTTTGGGCGTTCGTCATAATGAGACACGGAGTATTGCTGGAAATAAGGTGAAACATGTAATAATAGCATCATATTACATGTTTCCATTTATCGTCTGCCCACTTTGCGTCTCTCCACACCATTGCTAGTGGTGATTAGCTTGAAAAATACAATCAGACCTCAAATGTCCAGATTATGCAACTCGAGACGGACTGTGATATTGCAATAGGCTATTCCAGGTGCTGGTTCGGTTTCGCAACCACTTTTGCTGCATTCACTCTATGGTCATCAGCGATAATTTTCTTCAATCCTCGGCAATCCCTTCACTGAATCTTATTTTCCACTCACCACTACTCTTCGCTAATGTTGTTTTGCCCTGAGTTCTGTAGGCCATGACACATATAGCACATTGATAGCCTTAGATGCACTTGCCTGAAACAGCTGCGCACTCACAATTTAACCTATTTGAAATTCAGAGTAGTCTTCCATTTTGTTCTCCACCGCCTGTCCGCTTCAACACATAACTCCGTACTACCCCACGTGACGTATTACAGATGATCACCTAAACGAGAGATGATCGAAAAACAAGGTTACAAAGCCTAATTATGGCTTATGTGTGAGACATAACTGGAAGATCAACACACCTGATGATAGAGGGCACTCAACACTAGTCCTGGATGGGATCATAGTTTTTGTTCAGCCGCTTATCACAAAGGCAGAAGTTTTCTGGGTTTACCGCTGTGTCGAAGGCTGTCATTAACAATATTGGTCCGTCTTTTTTTGAAGGTACGACACCAATTCCCTACAAAATGTTGCTTTGAAATTTAGACCTCCCCATACACCTCTACCATCTGCCTACGAATATCAGCCAGTGTAGTGTTTTTTTGGTCCACAGGAACCACACCACTAACCCCACTTCTACTCTTAACCAATTTTCCAGACGATGCATCATTTTTAGCTTCCGCTTCTCGGATATACATGATCAGAATCCGAACTCTTCACACCTACACTAAGATAGACATGTTATTAATCTACAAATAAATTTTCGTTAAGAGTCTTCCTCCCGGTGAAATTAAAATACCGCTAATTTTTACAGTAATTATGTAATATCTTCAAATAGATAAAAAGATAATTGAAATATGGAACAAGAGCGCCCTAGACAATATTATTTTGCGAGAGGTACCGTTATCAGAAGTCACCTAGTGGCTTTATGTTTTCAGCCGTTTAGAAACGCGAAAATAAATGCCGATTTTCAAAATGGCTCGAAATCGAAAGCAGATAAGTGAGTCGTGACAACGGTATCTAATGTAAAATAATATTGTCTAGGGCGCTCTTGTTCCACATTTCGATTATCTTTTATCTATTTGAAGATATCACATAATTAATGTAAAATTAGCGGTATTTTAATTTCGCCGGGATGAAGACTCTTAAGTTACAGTGAATAACCTAAAAGTTTTATGCTTTTCTTTTCGATTATCCTTCGTATATACTAACAATAGCTCTCTGCGTTACTGCTTTGCACATTCGACGTGTTTGAAACTACATGTGTTTTCATCATCTTGATAATGATCTGTATACATCAAATAATATTTTTTTTTCAATATATATTTTACGTTACGTTTAGAAATAAAGCGAGTCTTTCTTTTGATTTTGTGAGATAGGCTGTAACTCTTTCATGAATATTCCTGTGTCAAAGGCGACACTGATTTTGTTAGGTAAAGCTGGCAGTGAACGGAGTATAAGTTTTGAGATGTTACTTTGTGAAAAGGTGACATCCTTTGAGACGATTTGTCATTAATCATGGAGGAGGACGACAAGGACAAGAAGTTGGTGGGTGCCGAGTTTCCCAACGAACATCGTAAATAACTCACAGTTTCGCTGAATTGAGCAAGTCACAACTTGTAAAAGAAAAGGTCTTTTTTTTTCTTCCTCTTCCCCTCTTCCACGCCCTCTTTTCTCTTTTATTTTTCTATCTGCTGGCACTTCTCTCTTCTCTTTATATGTCCCTCTTATACCATGGTTCCTTCCTTCCGTGTATCTCTCTTCTTACTTTCTACTCTGAATCTCGATTTTCTCCCCTGAAAAACAGAAATGTTCTGAAGGAGAAAATGTCCCTGAGAACAATCGCAATAAGCCATAACAGTCCACCGAATTTTAATGTACGGCTGACAAAATTTATCTTTTGGCGTCCCCTAAGGCAGTGTGCTCGGTCCGCGCTTTTAAGTGAAAACGAAAATGTAATTTTGACTCCACCCTATCTGAGTGTATCTGATGTTCTTACAAAATTTATCTTTTACTATGTTCACCTTTGTATATAAGACTTACAAGAAACGAATTTATAGCGAAAGGTCTTTTATTTTGAGAGTATTCGGCAAACAGCTATGTAATTATCCGAGAATGGTAAAATGACGAAGTATTTTAATACTTTGAATTGTTACCTTATGTATTTCGTCTACAATTTTCTAATTTATGTTTTACTAACAATGTTTTCAAACATTTGGCACATCTTTTCCGATAGAAACATTAACAATAAAATATCTGAGGGAATTTTTTAAATGAAGTGGATCAGAATTTATTACATTAATCCTTTCCTCCGTCATTAGAGTAAAGATAATCCTGTTTGGTTTGTGGTACTAAGGGAAAGCCTCCGATCATTGTTCCATTCCCACATCGAAATTGATAGACACTTTGATATTTCTATATCAATCCTTACCTTAGGTTCAGATATCAGTCGAGAAAAATAAAAAATTAAGGACACCAAATTCTTGTTAGAATTATTATTATTATTATTATTATTATTATTATTATTATTATTATTATTATTATTATTATTATAGTGATAGTAGTAATAGTAGTAGTAGTTGACATAGTGGTAGCGTAGTAGTGTGTATGTTGTTTAATGACGTTTCTAACACCGAGGCTATACGAATCAAGGCTGTAGCATGATTTCAGAATTTGTTTGAGGGAGAGAGTAAGTAAGTAAGGTTCACATACTATTGATTGCAATCTGAGTATTCCAAACTTGGAGAGAGGGCAATTGAGGCGCCTAGTATCCATTTTTTTTACCGAAATTAAGTTATATATCGCTTGTTATATGTTTAATCTAAAGGAATTCCATGCAAACAGAATTTTGTTTGAAAGCTTAATATATCATACTAAAAAACTACTTCATATATGGGACTTTGTATATGGAGCTGTGTATATGTATATGGGACTGTGTATATGGAGCTTCACTGTACGTTTTGCGAGATTATTCGAAACTAAGCGAAATGGATGTGGCAAATTTTGATACTAGGTGCCTCAATTGGTTCCTTCTACACTCCCAGTTGACACCCTTGGATTGAAGTCCTAAAAGTATATTTATTTATTTACGAAACTTTGATCTCCCCTAATTATTGATCCCTTAGGTGTCACAAATTGAAATTTCGTGTGTAATCTAATTAAAAAGTGTAGAACTGAGAAACATGAATTCCTAACTCAAGAAATCGAGAAACCAAAAAATCAACTCCGACTGAATGAATTATACACTGGTCACCCATTGGAGAAAGACTTTCGGGTCCTCGCGTCACGGTTTAATTTTAATGTATTTTCTAATCCACTCAGGTAATCAGCTTTATCAGGAAATAAATTTAGTAAATAATTTACTAATTGTTAGACTTTCAAACTATGCGATGTATAAGAGTGAAAGTCTTATAGAACGGCAATGTACATCCGTCCATCTGTCTTGCAACAAGTATCAGGAAAAAAATGGTAACAGATATCGAGAAGCAATTTTTTTGCAATTGATTCAGTGTCCCAAGAATAGGTTCCAACCAGGGCCGGATTTAGGGGGTGGTGCACCGGAGCACGTGCACCTCCCCCGTCCGTTCTGGATATACACTATCTAAAGTGAGAAACTGGCAGTGGAAATAGCAATACTTTCCTAAAATTTCATGTCATGTTTCCGTTTCGGGCTTAAAAGAAAGTGGTTTTGCTAAACACAATAGTTTAAGTGAGTTCCTCATACACATCACAGATGCGAAAAGGCATTTAAAAAAATTAACATTTAATTCAAATGTACTGATAGTTATTGGTGCATCCCCCCTCAGAAAATCCTGGATCCGGTCCTGGTTCCAATTCCTCCTTTTCCACTCTATTGGAACCGAAAGTGGTTTAATTATCAATTTCCGGTTTCTAAGTTTATCGCCATACAACAAAAACGTTAATAGATATCGACAAGCAACGGGGCCGACTTTCCGAAACTTATGTGGGTGCATATCAATGGTGGGCCGTGTTATATGTTCTCAGGAGAGTCTCGATATATATATATATATATATATATATATATATATATATATATATATATATATATATATTTTATTGATTTCCTTTCAGTTAAAACCTTCCATGAACACTGTCATAAAGAGCTGTGCTGTAAAGTAAAATATACCGGTACTATAACGATAAGTTGGGGTGCCCCAGCTCAGTCGGTTATACGGCTGACTAAAACGTAAGAGAAACGGGCTCAAACAGGGGTCCAAGGTTAAAGATACGTTACTGTACTGAATATTCTATGTAATCGTAAGTGAATACTTTAAACAACTTAGATAATGCACAATAATTGCAAGAAGGAATGATATTATCAACACGTTACTAAAAGAAAATGCCACATTCATACAAATTAAAGTGAAAAAGTTTTCATAAAAGCAAATAATTTTAATGGTATTGCAGAAAAAAAACTATGCAAGGATTTTATTGTGAACATAAATTACAAAATGACTAACTTAAATGTGTTGCTTGGTTGCCTTTATACATTGAAAGAAATAATTATGTTTCAGAGGTTAGAAACTTTAACTTCCATCTCAGTGTTTTAATCGCTTATTATTTTTTTGATAATGGCAAGTGAGAAATATTTATTTTATTTTGTTTCTATCAAACTAAAAATCTTGTTGGTGCGCGCATGTCGATAAGTGATTTTCTATAATAGATTCAGCATCTCAAGGGAACATCCCATCATAACGCGCAACACTCGACCAAAAATGGCAGGGGTTGAAATTTACTAGTACTTCAGGCTTCAATACTGATTTCCATTGAGAGAAAACAGTAAAATCTGTCAAGGTTATTTTCTTTCTCTTTTTTGCAATTGATTCAGCGTAATAACAATAGGTTCCATTCCTCCGTTAACCCTCTACTCAAAATCGATTTTCGTACGCGCCTTTGGCGCGGGAGACCCGGGTTCGATTCCCGGCGGGAGCTCATGTGGTTCAGATTCCACGTTAATCAGTAGGTCCACGTCTCATATAGCCTCGCTGCTGAACGGGACGATAAACTCAAAATCAACTCAACTCAAAATCGATTTTCTTTTGTACTCGATTCAGCGTTCCAACAATAGGCTCTATCCCTCCGTTAACCCTCTATTCAAAACCGAATTTTTTTGCACTCGATTAAACGTTCCAACAATAGATTCCATCCCTCCGTTAACCGTCTATTCGAAAGCGATTTTTTGCAATCAATTCAGCGTTCCAACAATAGGTTCTGTCACTCCGTTTACCCTCAATTCTAACCAGGGTTGTTTGTTTAAAGTAAAATGTTTAAAACTTATTTTAAACAATTTATTTCTTTTAAAACAAATTTTCTATACGTTTTAAACATTTTGTTTTAAACACGTGTATTTTTAAGACTTGTTTTAAACACATGTTTATTTTTATTTTATTTTATTTTTACAATTTTCGCGGTTCTCTTCCTTTCTGTTTTAATGTAATACTTTAACGCCGAATGTTTCCAAATATACGAGACAATGTCAGAAAGTTGTCACCGTCATCAAGATAGAGATGAGAGGGATGTGGTCACAGACGCATCCTTGTCTACATATTCATCTCGTATTGCCTTTCTCTTCTCGTATCTATAGATTTGTGAGCATATAAAAATCCTCTTCCATGATTTTAAAAGCAGTGTTCCATAATAACTCGCTCCCCCCCCCCAGAAGAGGAAACTTTTTTGTTTTATATGTAAATAAAACCCATCCCAGAGTTTGGTGCTCTTAAAAGTAGCTCTAAGTAGCAGTATTAGTACCCCCCAAAGCCCGTCCTGGATCCGCCCCTGGCTTCAGGGATGCAATGGAGGGAATAAGGATAAGTAGACGTTGTATTTTTCGAAACAGTCGGACGTATGCTTATTAAATAATCAAGCAATATTCACTGAAAACTTTGCTTGTATTTCCCGGCAAAAGTTCCGAAGAAAGATCTATGCATTCATTTAAGAAGTATGTATGTTTAGTATGAAAAAGTCAGATAGATAATCTGTTTCGTATTTCTGTAATTCTAACTCCGGTGAGCATGCTAGTCTCGAATACAAACATGAATAAGTAGTTTAACCCTTTCACTGTGGAAGGCGACGGAAAAAAATTTCCCTAACCTGCGAATGTCGATTATAGTCGACGTGTTAAAATTTGTCTGTATCTTGGGTTTGTCGATTGTAGTCGCCAAAGGTTTTCTGTGTGATTTCGAAAACAATAGAACACAAACAAAAATGAACGGTACAACTTTGGCGACTACTCTCGACAAAGCCAAGATACGGACAAACAAATTTTAACACGTCGACTATCGTCGACATTCGCATTTTAAGGAAATTTGGTTCTGTCGACAAAAGTCGACTTCCTCTGTGAAAGGGTTAAACCCCACTTAAAGCAGTACGTCTCGATATTTCAATACTACGAACCAACGTAAAAGTTCAATCGGATATATAATCCTTTGAAATAGGCGAGTCTTTCCAAATATATACATACAGATTTGTGTTTCCGAATATTAAACTCTGACGTCACATGTACAGGCATCGGACTACATTAAGCTAACTAATTAACTCTATGGATTAAAGAAACAGATATTCAATGCCGCATTTACAGAAACTTCACTTGACTTCTATATTTAGCCAACTGGAACCCGTTTCTACTTTGAATTCCTTACCTTAACCTTTACAAGGCTAATAAGTAACATGTTACTCATAGGTGTTAATCAGTTTTGACAGATTAGTAACATATTACTCATGGAACTGGTTACTTCCTTTTGGCATTACAAACCCTCCGCAACGGGGAATTTAAAGCCCTGCGAGCCCCGTCTTGTAAAGGATTAAACAAGGTTCGGTATTCGTCCTTCTAGTTTGATGGTTTATTTTATTTTGAGCCACGATGGCTCAGTGGTAGAGCGTTCACCTCTGGTGCATGAGGTTCTTGGTTCGATCCCAGCTTGCACCAAGTGAGCTTTGTGGTGAACACAAAGTCCACTTGGCGCAAGCTGGTGTAATCAAACACCGTGTGCGTGGGTTTTACTCGGAACTCTCTCGTTCCCTCCCACTTTCTTCATTCCACCATTTCATTTATTTCTCATCATCAACATCTCCTTTAACCTACACAGCATAATCGTGGGACATAAAACTTTACATGTTTCATTTCATTTCATTTTGCTTTATTTTATTTCATTTTGCTTTATTTCATTTCATTTTGCTTTATTTTGTTCCATTTTGCTTTATTTTATTTTATTTTGCTTTATATCATTTCATTTTGTTTTATTTTATTTCATTTTGCTTTATTTCATTTCATTTTGCTTTATTTTATTTTTGTATTCGATGTTCATCTTCACAATTTAATAGTTTATTTTCCTTTCATTTTCAAAACAAATCGAGTGAAATTCTAAATACATGCTATTGTTGCTTTAATCATCTCGGTAATTAAAAGTTAAGCCCATACAATGAGGAATAATGTCATAATGAGGGAGAGAGAAGAGGGACTATTGTAAGCTTAAAGAAAGATACCACAGTTACTAAAACAACCTGAAGTTCTCCTACGAGTTAAGGTGGATCTCCACCCGGAAGTCAGTACATATTTTAGCTCATTCCCTTAACTTCTGCGCAATGAAACGTTACATATTATAAATATTGTACTATAAGATAAAGTTATGTTTCAGCTACAACACAAAACACTGATTCATTTGGTTGTGTCTTCTGATATCGAAAAAGGTAACAAATAAAAGAAAATATTTGATTCCTTTTACAATGAGCTGTTAGATCTTACTAGAAGTGCTCGATTTTATGAAATGTTTATTTGTATGTGTAAAGTAACGATGTTATTACGAAATAGATATATTGTTTGACCGTTTTTCGTGTTATATTTCATATTTTATTTAAATATTAATTTATATTTAAGGAAATAGAGTTTGAGAAGAAACCTGCGCAGAATGCCATAATGCGTTGTTGCCAAATTTGTACGTTTAATTCCTGGATTCTAGCATTGCAGTTCGAGAAGCGGAACTTAGCTGTGAATTGCGGTAAGAGTCGAAAACTAATTTCTCCAGTAAGTATCCAAGCAGAATTCCATGATTACATCCTTTATTATCTGGCACCAGTAAACACACGACACTACCTGGCAACGCCGCACTATTCAAGCAGCGTTTAGCATAGCACCGAGAACACCTAGTGATCCACCTTAAATTTTGATTAAACTGTAGAACAGAGAAAAGTTAACATAATTATTTCATTTAGAAGTTCGAAAAAAAAAACTTGTTTTTCCTTTAGATATGTAAATTATTCTTCTTTCAACATTCAACAAAATAATAATAATTGGGTGGGGAAAATTGTTTGTGAATTTTCCTCCTAACCAGTAGCATTTCAATTTTTGCTGGAGGAGAGCAAGACTCCCCGTTATAAATACTATTTATTAAAATGTTATAAGGCAACATCGGGAAATTGCGCACTCAATGAATATATCGCTGTGGTATTCAGGTAGTTTACTTTTAGAACCATAAAATTTACATGGCAAAAAAGTGAACCCTTAGCTGCAATGCAATGAAGAAACTGAAGTATTTTTACAGATGGACGACAACAATGTTCCCAAAATTCGAATGAATATAAGAAGGCGTTATAACCAGGCATGTCGTGAAATAACGCCACTACGTTCGTAACTACAGGAGGAGTGTAATTGGCTTAAGTAAATACATTTTAAATGCAAACTAAACAGCATTAGTGGCAATATGTTGTCTGGCTCTATATCTCATACCATTGAGAACACGAGGTTGAAATTGCAAATGTTGGAACATAACTGTCTATCACGTGTACCACTATTTGTCAGAGCTAGGAAACATCACATAATATGTCACAAACCACATTTAAGAATGCTACCTGAATCACATCTTTAGTGAAACTATGGTTTGCATTCAGTATGTTGATTCCAATTAATAGGACTCCTGAGATCGGAGTAATATATCCCACAGTCCTCGCAAAACAAGTCTCTATCTTTCTTGACGATTTGCGCTTCTCTGTCCTAGGAAAGTAAAACAGCTATTGCAAACATGACATGTGTTGTCAATGCTTCCTTAGCATATAAGAAACGATCACCGACAGATCTGTTGTGTCGGTAGCAGCTAGTGAATAGAGTGGGCCACTGGGTGATGTTGAGGGAAATGCAGAAATAGATTGAGTGTCTGTAAGTACTATGGGTTATTCTTGCTCTGAAGCACCACTTGCTGCAAAGGTGAAAATGAGATTACCTAGCGAAAAATCATAGGACAATACAGAACTGCAGGGATATTTCCATATGGTTTTTGGTGCTTCGTTTGAACCAGTCTCTCAAAGTCCCGCGGAGAATATTAAACGTACATGTTAAACGTGAGATTCTCATAACTTCCTCGGTGGCCCTCAGAGTTTACGTAAATCAGTTTCAGATCATCTGTCACGAATATTTTGACATTTTCTTACCATCTAGAAAATAGAATGCACAAAATATTTTTTTAAAAAAACTTAAAACTCAATTATTAAAATAAGATTTCAAACAAGACTTTTAGAGATGATTTAAAAAATGCATCAAACTATTGCGATCTTGGCCGATAATTTGGCCACAAAATTTTTGAAGGGTCCCTAAATCGAGTTTTCGTATTTTAGACGGAATAAGCACATCATACTGAGTTAAGTGATAGCTTGGGTTTGGATACAATATATGTAGTTCTCGAGATATAAGGCCTAGAAGAAAAGTTTTGACTAAAATATACTGGATCTTTTGATTCAAAAACGGGGACTCAGAAATACCACGTTTACCGTTACGTTGACGTATCAAATACTAAAGCACCTTCACTTTTACATACACCAAGAGTTTATTACCGTTGACAACTTTTATTTTAATCGGACTATTGTTTATTAGCGGACTTAACAGTAATTGAGTAGTTGCAAGACACAACGTGTCAAGCCAAATAGTAGTAGAGTCCAGCGAAAACAAGTCCTCTCAAAGCAAACGTGCTTTTTGTTTATCTAGGCTCCAACCTTTCAATGAACAAAAAATAACCTATCGCAATATTTGGAATTTGGCATCATACACTTCACTTGTCATCTGAAGTGAAGAAATTACTTGTATTATCCATTAATAAGTTCTCCGTAACCAGGGCCGGCCCAAGACAATTTACCGCCCCGTGCTATGGCATCATTTTTTGCCCCTTTCTCCAGAAAGAACAAATCTTAAAAAACACGAATTTTAAGAATGCTAACCCATCATGAACAACGGAGAGGGAAACTGCACTTGCACTCAGAAAGGCCTAAATACTACAAATACGATCTCGTTGTGTCTGTTTTTTTTTTTTTTTTTTCCTTTAAATAATAATCTATTATGTTAGTGAAAGATAAAACGAACACACTTGCAGATGAAAGATAGTAATTCTTTTTATAGAATTCAATATCGAGCTTCAATCTCAATATATTAGTTTGCAATTCCAGTGCAACTAGCTCTTTTATATTCATTTCTTTATTTTCCTTCAACATCTGTTAAAAAATAAATAAAAACTTGTTTCCACCTTTAATGATAAGGGACTTGTTTGTGACAAAGACAAGACTAGTTTTCATATCAAAATTGTAATAACTAACTAAATGGAGCAGGTGTTTGCTAATGTTCGAGAATTGAATTCTTGTCTTTGACAACAATCAAGCAAATTCATACTGGAATTTGTTTGACAATTTGCTTTAGCACTGTCCATGTGACCTTAAACTAATGTGACCTAAACATGACTTATGAATATAGTATTCAAATAGAAGGCCAGCTTAGTAAATTTAACTACTACCATCATAAAGTCTGTTTCCAACAAGAAATATTTATTTTAAATAATATAGTTATGACAGATTTTGCCGCCCCTCGAACCTTGTCGCCCTGTGCAAATGCACATGTTGCACACATGGTAGAGCCGGTCCCGTATTTAACCAGTGAGAATTTATTAAGGGATACGGAACAATGCCCTGGTTTCTTCAATGATTTCTATTCATGTGATTCATTTCTTTCTTTCCTCTCTCTCTCTCTCTCTCTCTCTCTCTCTCTCTCTCTCTCTTTCTTTCTTTCTTTCTTTCTTTCTTGACACAAAGTATTGAGGAGGTATTAACACAACAACAAAAAAAAGTCAAGTAGAACCATATTTCCTTTCTTTTCTGCAGCCTTTCTGATTTAAGGCAGGAAAAATTGAAAATGATGCTACAAACGTAACGAGAGATGACTTTATTATACCGCTTGGGAATCATTTTGCAGTTCGGAAACATAAAGAGCGTGAAATATAGTTACGACAGTTTTCTAGCAAGATAAAAGGTAAATATGATGACCATATAGAAAATAACAATAATAAAAACCCAATGTGATAAGTGAGAATCATGTTTCTGTCTAAATCTCGTGGTTATTCTCGTTCTCAAAGCTACCTGCAATGCGACACCACATTTTTTTGTCCTTCACCAGATTCATTCTATTTGAAGGGATAAAAACAGCTATGTCACCATGACAATTGAGATTACCATAAATTGAACTGAATTCTACTGATACTTTGAGATCAGAGGCATTGTTGTTTGCCAAAAACCAATTTTCGAGAAAGATAATAAATAAAAATAAAATTATATACCTACTCATAGCAGAGTTGCCAGTTCACATAAGCTGTCACAAATAGGCTTATACCGTGTGTCCGGAAATTATAACTTTAGACTTAAATAACTTTAAAACTATACTAGATACTAACAAACGGTTTTCAACATGTAGCAAGATAACACATGAAGTTTCGTTTCCTCATACACGTCGTACACGTTATTCATACACGTCAAGGTATGCACTCCTAGCGGCACGAACAAGGTATCCTCGTCGCCATAAGTGCCTTTACATCGCAGTGACAGGTATGTGACCGCGCAGTACACCAAGGAAGGGATGGTTGTATAAGAATTTTTTATTAATTTTGAAGAGTTTTTATTTTGACTAGGGAATTAACATAGGTATAGGGAGTAAAGACACAGATTTGAAGCATCAGTGCACGAAAAGATTCGTATTCTCACTTTTTCTATTTATTGTTTTATATGTTAAGTTAAACACCATAATATGTATCACTGATATCGCAGATCGAATTATTTTGTAAAATCGTGTCTGTAACCTATTGTCAAAACATTCATCTCAAGACATGATGTAGAGAAAAGAGAAAGAGATGAGACATCTGTAATATATGTATAATTACTCAATAAGTAATTATAATTAAATTAGACTCAATAAGTAATTGTAGAAATTAGTTAAAGGACACGTAAGAGAGCGAAAAGGAGGTCTAGAAGTCTGAACTTTTTAGAAACGTCCTAGATAGGTGAAAATATAGTTAAAAATTGCAAAAGATATCATGTAATTTATCTTTCTTTTCTTATATCCTAGTATACTTTTTTTTCACATCCAAACATCTCTATTCAGAATTACGAGATAAAGATGAAGAGAGAAACATTTCAATCTCAAGAATTATATCAGAAAAAAATCTTTTGACTTAGTCTAGATTCGAACTCGTAACCCTTGAATCCATAAGTCTGCGCTCTACCGATTGAGCTAACAATTGCTGTTGCAGAAGCCTGATTTCTACAACTACCGGTTGCTGAATGGTGTGTATTAACGAAATTGGCCGAGACAATTGCTTCATATAGCTATTGCAATAATAATAATAATAATAATAATAATAATAATAATAATAATAATAATAATAATAATAATAATAATAATAATAATAATAATAATAATAATAATAATAAAGAAGATGATGAACAGAATTTAAAAAGTCGCATTGTTAAAAGTGATGTGCGAAGTTAGTCCTAATATGAGATTTTATTAATTATATATAATAAATGTAAGCGTGGTTTATTCGTGCGTGCTACTCAAACTGCGCGGGTTGTACGCGTATGGTACTGTAGCCTTGCGTCCTCCAACCGTGAAGAAAGATTCGGTTTGAACCTATGCGTGTCCTAAGAGGAAGGAGGAGATTCAAACAAAGAAAAGTGGTTTAGAAATTATGCAAAAATAGAATATCTCACGAGGTGAGGTGATATAGAGTTCAGCGTGTCTTTCAGCTGCGACTCTATACAAGATATGAATCTACGACGTAACGTGGAACCCGAACCACACGACTCCTGCCGGGAATCGAAACCCATATCACCTCTAGCTCTATCATGGGAGACACAGGGACATGTAAAAATAACCGAAAATAAACGATATTAATGTTAAATCCATAGCTTTCGAGGTCCTAAAAATTCCTAATTGAAAGATATGAGTGTCTATTCAATAGTTTTCGGGGTCGCTGAAGTGAATAATGACACTCCCGATACCATAAAAGCCCAAGTTTTTATTCTTCGTTAGCGGCAAGTTAATTCATTTGCTCCTGCTGGAAATGGATTCGTAGTATTTCATTCCGATTCAAATATGTATTCTACTGGGAAAACTAATCTCCGGGTATTTCAATTAGTATTTCAACGCCGGGTATTTCAATTAGTAAATAAATAATTTAAGAAACAATGAGTATATTTAATGGAAACAGACATATGTATTTTTGAATGTTGTATATGAATTGCTAATTCATACTTTATCTAGTAGAAAATCGTGCATCCATTATATATTCTGAAGCAATAAGGAGAACTATTGGAGGTGTATTTTATTTATCTACTGTCGAATTTAGTGTGGAATAATTTCAAATAATTTATTTCGAAACTATCGAGACGAGACTGAGACCGCTATTTGTCGGTTGAAAGGAGACTAATATTGTAAATAGTCTCGTATTGTCTCGTTTTGATAGCAGTCCTACTTCGAGGTTTGTTCTTTAGTAACTGGTTGCGTAGTGCACCTACAGTATATAAGACGTCGTATATTTAAATGTTTGAGAACTTACCCCACCTCCACTTGACGGATCGTTCTAACTAAAACTACCAGACCGTTTATGTAATTTTGCGTTTAAGTACAGGTCCTATCCTTATGTCAATTATTTTCTTGCAACAGAGAATGAAAAATGTAACAGTTATAATGTTGTTCGCGCATAATCCTGTATAGATAAAAAAGGCACTTTATAGAGTGTCGAATTCCGTGGTGTAAATACAGTAGTTACAGGCTTGGTAAGTTCATCACTGAACGCGTTTCCGTCATATCGTGCAATGACGTCACCTTTGACACATGCTCGGGACAGGACCACAGGAGGAGTAACGCTGTTGTTTGCTTACTCGGTGCTGTTTATTCTCTTTGGAACCTGATGTGAAATTACTGCTTTCTCCTTACTTTCAGCTGTTTTTGCTATTTCTAATTTAGATGTCTATTATATTAGTGGAATTTTATTCCATCATGGAAATATATTTTATTTCTTTTTAAATGTAAATAAAAAGAAAAGTCTATTTGGACAAGTTTCCCCCCAACTCTAGAGGTATTGTCTTGGGTGCGCTTTTCTTTTCTTTTCCTTTAGGGCCGCGATGGCTCAGTGGCAGAGCTTTCACCTCTAGTGCTTGGGGCCTCGGGTTCGATCCCAGGCCCAGCCAATTGAACTTTGTGGCGGACGAATACCGTGTGCGTTGGTTTCCTCGGGGTTCTCCTATTTCCTCCCACTCTCTTCATTTCATTCATTACTCATCATCACCGTCTCCTTTAGCCTAACCGGCACAACCGTGGGACATAAAACTTAAAGATTTCATTTCATTTCTTCAACACAAATGCAATTAAACCTGACTCTGAGAGGCGCAACAATGTTATCTTGTTCGAAGGGTCAGTGATTTTGTGTAGAAGGTAATGTCACGCGAAGAGACAGGCTGCGCGTGGGCTTACATTGTCTTACGTTTGGCAACATTGCTCTTGGTCAAGTGGCCTATTGCTTATGCCTTTAGGTATTTGCCCTAAAGCTATACAGCGAGCTGTGTGCGTTCTGTTACTCCCTCCCTGCCCCTCGCGGTGTTTGCGAAAATATTATTTGCTTTTCATGCATTGGGATAAGGGGTAAGGCATACCTTCGGACAAGGGAGTAACATATAAAATGATCGAAAACGACAACCTATGTTAATGTAGAGTTCATAGTTTCGAGGTCGCTGAGATGATTAGGCGTAAAGCTATCAGCTATTTTCTGTTAGTGGTTTCTTCATATACGTCTACCAAGTTAACAAACCTAGACTTATCCGCGTACAGTAGTTGGTTAGTGTGTCCTCGATGGCTATTTTTACTTTTTCCATGATCATCCCATACCATACAGTATTTTTTTATGTTTTGAAAAAGCTTGATTTTATCAATTCGTTAAACAACAATGTTTCTTTTTTTCTAACCATGTTTCTTAGTATTATCCTCTTCATTCTAACTAATTTAAATATTTTCAATAATTCAGAATTTTGACTAAAAATGTTACAATGATCAAGATTTCTATAAGAAGAGAAGCCTTCATTTCTAATCATTGTCATAAACGGAAG
Organism: Thermobia domestica; assembly: GCF_964235325.1. Taxonomy (NCBI): domain Eukaryota; kingdom Metazoa; phylum Arthropoda; class Insecta; order Zygentoma; family Lepismatidae; genus Thermobia; species Thermobia domestica. The sequence goes on along the minus strand of NC_137455.1, from coordinate 34,438,910 downwards.
GGAAAACTTATAAAAAATTGAAATAACTTAGTAGACGTAGAAAATCGATAGAAATAATGAACATCAACTATTAGTTGACTGTTAGAAGTATAGTAGATATAGTTCTCAACCCAAGTAGAAGATGCGCTCTTTGCTTCATGAAAATAATAAACATGTTTGAAAAATAATTACAGAAAAGTAATTTGAAGACATTTACTGAGCGAACGAAGGTTACTGGTTAGTGTTGACGCTTCGTAATTGAGAGTCTCCCGGTTCAAATTTCGATACGAGGCATCCTGACTAGTGATTTTGCAGTACCACTGGGCGAATACCAGGATACCTTTAATACATAAGCTTTGGCAAATTTTCTTGAAATCTTTGTTCTTATGTTGTTAATGTTTCAGTGTGAAATGGCATTTTGCTGCATGGAAAATATTTTTAGTAAACAAAATATAGTAGATGAATGGTTAGTGTAAGGAACTCCTACTTGTATGTCTTAGGTTCAAATCCCGACTGTTCTTATTGATTTTTTCTTTTAGCTACGCTCATATGTTGCACTCCAGAAGTTTAATTTTGAATTAAATGTAGTCGCAGCTAGTTTAAACTGAAATTATTTTCAAAACTATTTGCTATTACATGTTTTTGTTTTACTTGCGATGTTTCAACTTTGATATTAGATCTTAAAACCCTAATGTAACTCATTTCCCTACGTCATATCATGATGAATGTTTTCACAACAACGATAATCGGGCGGTAATACAGAATTTCATTGTTACTGCAGGACCGGATCTTGAAGCCTGCGAACTACGCGTTCGCAGGAGGCGCCAGGTGAACAGGGAGCCAAATTAGAAAAATGAATTTTGTTTTAAATGTAAATATTTATTTAAAAAAATGTTATGATGAAAAATTTTCCTCATATAGCTTCAAATAAATATTGTATAGACTGAGATACAGATAAAATACATCAAAAGGACAATAAAGTCGAATCTTTGCGTGGTTGGCTGTAAAACACCCTTTACAAATGAAATGGACTCGTACATCAATTGATGCCAATACCACACGCACAAGTGATGCTAGTTTCAGGAAAATTTCCACGGCGCAGGATAGACCTTTTTAAAGAGGGAAAAGGGATATTTTACGAATATGGGATAAAATGAAGGTAAATTTAGCTTTCCAATAGATGTTGTATTAAGCACTATGACCGTAGAGCTAAAGACAGTGGTATTCTTTCCACAATCCCACCATATGCACAACATACAAATATAACAGACTCTTCGTTCCTTCCTCAACAATCCTTCCGACACCTTGCTAGAGAATATCATTGCCAAATATGTCTTTAAAATCCGAATGGATCAACAAACGAAAGGAATTCAACCGCAAGTATTGTTTATTGATTGGGTGGCATTATCACAGTAAAAAGAAATGTCTCCAAGGGTGCTCCTCCATCTTGTCTTAAACAGTGTCTTCGCATAGTACTTGGGTTCAATGACCTCAGTTAAAGGTTGAGAAAGATCACCGTAAATGAAATTCACATTATCAAAGTTGAAGCAAGCATGGGCGCCCAAAAGGGGACGAGGGGGCCGGGCCCCACCTGGCTTACGACAAGTATAATATATATGTATAATTTCTTAAGATTTTCTTAATACAAATAAAAATACCAAACGTAATATACCAACCAGGAAGATGACCCCTCTAAAAAATTTCTTCGGGCCCCCATGCAAGCAAGTAGGCTTTTCTTGTCCATTCGCCCAGGGAGTGGAGCGAATACTAAGAAAAGACGGGCGGTACAAACGGATTTTTTAAAAATCATTTCTGAGGGAAATTTTAACTTAAGTTCCTAATGGCTCAAATCGCTGTCCAGTGCTTAATGCTCACTTTGTTTAATATCTATTAGTTCATTTGTCGTTCGTCAAGATTTTCATTTCTATCCTAAGTCATTTCGTTTTTGTTTTATTTTTTAAATTTATAATGATGTGTGCTTTCACTTTTTAATAGTACTTTGTTTTTCATGTAATAATAATGAGCAACGATACAAAACCAAGTGAGCATTTTATCGAAAAAAAGCTACAAAACATGAAAGAAGATAAGAGGCAACCGAAGGCTCTAAAAGGTTTCTTTCGCGTTCTGGACAAAATCATACAAATGTTGAGGTGGGGAGTTGTCAATACCAGTCACTGTTAACGAAGCATTTGCAGGTCGACATTCTTTTGAAACTAAGGTTATTTTACCTGATTGCAGTAATTTAATTGTTGAATTAAAATGGGACGATACGGTCATTTCTGTTACGGGTCTGAATTAAATTTCATGTATTTCAAAATATGTTTGATTACAATTAGTTTTCACGCGGCATATAAGTATATAACTTGAAAGGATATAATCGAAAGCGATGAAAGGTCATTTGGATGACAAGTAGTTCCTTTTTTTCTTTTTTTTAGTACTCTCACTTTCAATCACAGCAGCATATACAGATGCTTGTTTTATTATAACAGTATAACAATAATTATTAATCCATTCTCTGTTATTAAATTTAGATGGAGCGATATTTTAAATTAGTAATAATTCTAATGCAAAGTAGAGTTTTGATTATTAGTTACTTGTGTTCAGGGATGCACCGACATAGGTGCTAGGGATGCGCACGAGACGAATCGAGACAGGATTTTCCAGACAAAATTCGAGTCGAGACACGGTTCTTCCAATAGAGAAATATATATTTTTCGAGTCGAGACATCACTTTTACAACACATTTTCGAGACGAGACGGCTACACATCTTGTCTCGTGGGCATCCCTAATAGGTGCAGTGTTCCTTTCAGAAAAAATCTTCCGGTGTGGTACACTTAGTATTCAGAGGGCCACTGCTGCTACTCTTTTATTTATTATTATATTACAGACGTATTATTTTGATCTCCTCCCGGGGGAAAGTGGCCCCCTAAAAATATGTGTGGACGAAACACTGCACAGGTAGTCTGAGAGTCTGGATCCTTCAATTAGCACAATTTCAGGGGCAGATACACAAAATTATTTGCATTTGTAGGCTATTCCGAAAAATCTTCGAACCCGAAAGAAAAAACTTGGTTGCATCTTTGCTTGTGTTTACATTGTGTTACTGCCTGATTTCGTACGTTTATGTTGGAAAGAAACATGAAAGAATTGAATTGTTCTATAGGCCTAAAGGGCCCTGAAAAGAATTTTTGCGAAGGAAGCTGATTTTAAAGTGCTGCCACGGATCGAGGACAAATTAAATATCAATTAAGACACACACTTTTGTCATTTGTTGTGTATTGAACTAGTTTAACTAAAATTAATAAAGAATTATTTGAAATCAAGTATATCTCAAGAACGATTAAATGGACTAGCTTTGATGGCCATTGAAAATTACATTCTGAATGAAATTGATATTGATGCAATAATAAGAGATTTTGCCAAATTGAAAGCCAGAAAAGTGTCTTTATAACATGAACTTTACAGTAACAAAGAAAACGAGAAATTAAGCTAACTACCATATTTGTATCACTGGAAAACACTACTTAAATATGCTTTTAATGAAATGTAAGAGCATATCTCTTTGTCAAAATCAAACCTGTGATAATGTTAAACTTAAAGCTCATTAGATCTATTCTGTTTCGACTTTTATGTTTCAACTGTATTTGTCAAAATACATCTTAGGTATACATTTTAGTTGTTTCCTGTGCTTATTTAATAAAAAAAATATATAAATTATTAAAACTGGAACTTTGGACATGATTCATCCACAGTTAATTAGGTTTAATTTCGCCATTTTCCTTTAATACTCACAGGAAGACTGAATTATTATATATTGAAGAAATTTGTAATTGTAACAATTATCTGAAGAATTTTTGTCCATTACAGCATTCTATTCTTTTATTATCATTTAGGCGGGGGCGACTAAATATTGTTTATTTACACTTACAAAATGTCTACAACCGATCCTGTTACTGTTATATATATATATATATATATATATATATATATATATATATATATATATATAGAGAGAGAGAGAGAGAGAGAGAGAGAGAGAGAGAGAGTTTTGATTCAGAAAAAAGTACAGTTGAACGTACGATGCAACATGGGCTCCTGGAGGGATTTCAAACGAATTTAGTATACGTATACATTACCTTCTGAACAATTAACCCTAAAAATGCTTTCGATCACTGAAATAAATTCCTGCCTACGCTCCTGTAAAGCAGTAAGAATTTTAGGGACTGATCATGGGGTAATGCCTCCCTGGAGCAACGACAGTTCCCCAGAAATCGTACCTCTGATAGGTCCGGATGTGACACCAGTATTTGTGTATTACCACTCTTCACTCTAAGTGTATTGAAACTTAAGTCAAAGGAACTGTTCTGAAATCTTCACCGGTTCTCTCCTCTGAAACCGCATGCGAATGGGGCCAACCTTGGTCATATACCACATCTGGAATATTACCGTTTATGTCAGAGATCCCGAAAAATATATATTCGACACAAATAAAGGATGTTTTCGATTTGATTTGATTTTATTTATTTATTTATTTATTTGCCTGTCACCCTCCCACTCTGACCTCCATGCCAACCAAAGCTTAACTTGAACTTAAGCAACATCGACAGCGTCATTATTCATCTGCGAACACGAAAACTAATACCATAAAGATTTCGATATTAATATTGTTCATATTGAGTACTTTTACATGCCACTTGCCCCCTTATTACGGATGGCTTCAGTGTCTCACCCCCACAACTATGGAGCAATTTCAACAAACTTACGTATAGCTATAAACCACCATCTGTAAAATAAATGTGCGGGTGACCTTTTTCGGGGAGGAATTCATTAGCTACTTTTCCAATATCAATGTGGTGGCTTTTTTCTCTTTCCATGCTAAAGATTGCCGAAGAGCTCAACTGCATTTGCACCACTGTCCTATGAATATAGATTTTAATGGCATTTACTTTACTAAGTGCTTGCTTAGGTGTTACAGGAAAAGTGAGATTCTGTTATAAATGAGTAGGGGCCTAACAAACACGGAAAACTATTAGCAATGACACTACTCGAAATGAGTTTTCGCAATATAATGGAACAGTATTTTATTCGAATGTGAAGGAAATCATTGCATAAATTGGCCCTTCCCCTCCTTAGAAGTCTAAGCTACAATACGTATCTAATAATTTTGAATTAGAAATATATGCATCGAGTTTCATATCCTTAACTTTAAGGTCTCCTGAGTTAAGTAAATGAATAACCTTCCTGCTAACGAAAGAGTAAAGCTTTGGGCTTTAATGGTATCTGGAGTGTAATTATTAATTTTAGCAACACCGAAAACTATTGAATAGACACTCATATCTTTCAATTAAGAATTATTAAATTTTCACCCCTCCCATTAAACCTCCATGCCGATAATGCTAAACTTTGATGTGAACGATATAGAAGGTTTCATAATTCATGTACTCAAAACCTATGGAGTTAACATTAATATCGTTTATTTTCGATTATTTTTGCATGTCCCTGTGTCTCCAGGGGCGCCCATTAAGGGAGTAAGAAGGGGCGATTGTACCCTCTAGAGGAAATTATACTTTGCAAGATCGAAAACCCAAAAATTGTTTGAATATTTACCCCAAAATTTGGAACTATATTTGAAATGTCGCTTATACTTACCCCTTTGAAAACCACAATATGGGCGCCCTTGTGTCGGCAGGAGTCCTGTGGTTCGGGTTCCACGTTAAGTCGTAGATGCACATCTTGTATAGAGTCACAGCTGAAAGAGACGCTGAACTCTATATCACCTCACCTCGTGAGATATTCTATTTTTGCATAATTTCTAAACCACTTTTCTTTGTTTGAATCTCCTCCTTCCTCTTAGAACACGCATAGGTTCAAACCGAATCTTTCTTCACGGTTGGAGGACGCAAGGCTACAGTACCATACGCGTACAACCCTTATGAGTTGCGCAGTTTGAGTAGCATGCACGAATAAACCACGCTTACATTTATTATATATAATTAATAAAATCTCATATTAGGACTAACTTCGCACATCAAACTTTTAACAATGCGACTTTTTAAATCCTGTTCATTATTATTATTATTATTATTATTATTATTATTATTATTATTATTATTATTATTATTATTATTATTATTATTATTATTGCAATAGCTATATGAAGCAATTGTCTTGGCCAATTTCGTTAATACACACCATTCAGCAACCGGTAGTTGTAGAAATCATGCTTTTGCAACAGCAATTGTTAGCTCAATCGGTAGAGCGCAGACTTATGGATTCAAGGGTTACGAGTTCGAATCTCACCTAAGTCAAAAGATCTTTTTCTGATATAATTCTTGAGATTGAAATGTTTCTCTCTTCATCTTTATCTCGTAATTCTGAATAGAGATGTTTGGATGTGAAAGAAAAAAGTATACTAGGATATAAGAAAAGAAAGATAAATTACATGATATCTTTTGCAATTTTTAACTATATTTTCACCTATCTAGGACGTTTCTAAAAAGTTCAGACTTCTAGACCTCCTTTTCGCTCTCTTACGTGTCCTTTAACTAATTTCTACAATTACTTATTGAGTCTAATTTAATTATAATTACTTATTGAGTAATTATACATATATTACAGATGTCTTATCTCTTTCTCTTTTCTCTACATCATGTCTTGAGATGAATGTTTTGACAATAGGTTACAGACACGATTTTACAAAATAATTCGATCTGCGATATCAGTGATACATATTGTGGTGTTTAACTTAACATATAAAGCAATAAATAGAAAAAGTGAGAATACGAATCTTTTCGTGCACTGATGCTTCAAATCTGTGTCTTTACTCCCTATACCTATGTTAATTCCCTAGTCAAAATAAAAACTCTTCAAAATTAATAAAAAATTCTTATACAACCATCCCTTCCTTGGAGTACTGCGCGGTCACATACCCGTCACTGCGATGTAAAGGCACTTATGGCGACGAGGATACATTCGGTATTCCATATCTCTCCATGTTCTCCCTAGGAAATCCATGGTGACATGTTCAAACGTATCGCGAATGCGTATTTTGAAGTCCTGTACGTCTATAGTGGTTCGTTGCACCTGATCCTTTACAAAACCTCATAAGAAAAATATGGCTGTGAAGTCAGATGATAATAGCGGTCACCGAATCAGACTATCTCGTCCACTCCACCTATCCGGAAATTTTTCATATAGGATAGATGTCGTGTTACAGCGTTGTCATACCTTGTACAGTGTTCCGAACAGTGATAATTTTAGGGGGTAATCCGTGGGGCGTATCTCCGATCAAGCTTAATCGTGGATTACCAATATATTTTCAATGCTGCTTTTCACCCCCTTGCATTTAAAGTCGCCACTGGGAAATATGAAATCACTGCTGTTTCCAGGTCATTCTATACTGGAAGAAACATTAATAACAGACAATGAAAAGTAACTATACTACTACCAAAAGACAAGTTGGAACTACATATAAAAGAGTAGTGTTATCCTCGACACAAGATGACACGAGAAATCATGTAACACTTATAGTTTTTATACTATGAATCATGCAACACTTATAGTTTTTATACTATGAATCATGTAACACTTATAGTTTTTATACTATGAATCATGTAACACTTATAGTTTTTATACTATGAATCATGTAACACTTATAGTTTTTATACTATGAATCATGTAACACTTATAGTTTTTATACTATGAATCATGTATCACTTATAGTTTTTATACTATGAATCATGTAACACTTATAGTTTTTATACTATGAATCATGTAGCGCTTATAGTTTTTATACTATGAATCATGTAACACTTATAGTTTTTATACTATGAATCATGTAACACTTATAGTTTTTATACTATGAATCATGTATCACTTATAGTTTTTATACTATGAATCATGTTTCACTTATAGTTTTTATACTATGAATCATGTAACACTTATAGTTTTTATACTATGAATCATGTAACACTTATAGTTTTTATACTATGAATCATGTAACACTTATAGTTTTTATACTATGAATCATGTATCACTTATAGTTTTTATACTATGAATCATGTTTCACTTATAGTTTTTATACTATGAATCATGTAGCGCTTATAGTTTTTATACTATGAATCATGTAACACTTAGAAAGTGGGGTGGGGGGACACTGAACAATTTCGTGGTAATTTATCTTATAAGCAAACGGTTCGCAACGAATGGAAGAAACTTTACATGGAATCGAAACCCCAATATGTTGTTCAACTCTCGGTGCAAGCAATGCGCAATATCTGGTATAGAATGGATGCTACGTGCGTGGAAATGAACACGTGTGTTGTGTTCAGAGTCACCCACGATCGAGAGGTGAAACTGAACAAAGGAGGGGTGACACTGAACATTAAAAAAAGCACTAAAAATATGCAGAAATACTAAATGTATATATTTTAGGGAAAAATAATCTGCATGTATCATCTGTCCAATAAAAACAAAGGAAGAGATTTACTAAAGTCAAAACAAAATCAATAATATATCTACTGTGTATTAAAACTCTTTGGGGAACGTAGACCCCGTAAAACGAAGCAATGCTGACATGTGCTCACGCACTGGTTTTGCATCGTCCACAGATAAAAAGTACATTGTCATCAGTGCTCACACAGACTATGCGGTACCAACGACTGCATTTTGAACATTGGATTCAGTTACCTATTGCAGATAACCCAGGACAGAGAAATAAAAGCGCTTGCAGCGTTACATCACGTGATTAACTAAACATTTTCTCCTTTCTCGGCGAATGTCACGAACACTGCATTTGAACAACCTTTGTCTGCCACAACACGCTTTGGTTTATTGTTGAAAGAAAGGTCAGTCTCTTCCACGTTGTAGACGTGTTCCGGAGAGTTGACCAAGCCAGTGCCTTCTACGGTTTGATGCAGGAGATCAAAATGTTCTGTGACAACCTCCTTGCTGAAAACATTTGCTCTTGTAAGAGATAGCTGTTTCAGCGTTCGTAATAATAATTCAGGGTTTCATTTGAGAAACAATCGAAGCCAGTCTTTTCCCGCCGATCGCGTCTCCCTGTCGAAAAGATGTTTCAGTGCTTTCTTTTCAGCGTAGTCAAATATGGCTTTTCATACATTTTGCGATGTTATAGGGAAAGCTTTCCGTGCCACCTTGAGCAACAAGTTTGCCATTTCGTCTTCCTCTTCTTTCCCAAACACGGACTGACCTCCTTGTGACCTCCTACTGACAGATTTCAACCGCAAGTGTAACGTGCCCTTGGGTATCTCGTATTTCTCGGCAGCCTGACAGAGGGACAGTTTTTTTTTTTTTTAATTTCCTCAAGGCTTCCGCTATTGTTTGCTCATTCCATCGTTCGTATTTTGTGCCATTCTTTACTCTCTTGTAGTCTCTGGGTAGCTGTAATGAAACATGAAACTCTGATAAGGCACTGTATACAAATTGTACAGTAAAAACATCATAACAGCAATACAAAGCTGTGTTCAGTGTCACCCCATCAAATCTGTTCAGAGTAGCCCCACAACGCAGGTTGTCGGTTAAGTGTTCGTAATTTTTCACAGATGGCAGCACCAGTCACCATGTAGCAGTCAGGCATGACTAAATCCTCGCCAAACTTCCATGCATCAACAACGTGGTTCTGTGCTGTCTCTCATAGAAATTACACACTATATACACAAGGTCTCAAACTACAATATGGCTATATTATTACTTGATCTTTACATTTGTGTTTGTCTCTTTCGCTTTCCTCTCCAAAACAAACGTGAGTTCCTCATGTCGCACGAATATTTAGCTCACCACATGAACGTCTTCCAATTCCACCACTTTCTACCAAACTCAAGGTGGTGGTTTTTGGAAACAAATGACAAACGTTAATATGTTCAGAGTCGCCCGCCGTTCAGAGTCCCCCCACCCCACTAAAAAATATAGTTTTTATACTATGAATCATGTATCACTTATAGTTTTTATACTATGAATCATGTAACACTTATAGTTTTTATACTATGAATCATGTAACACTTATAGTTTTTATACTATGAATCATGTAACACTTATAGTTTTTATACTATGAATCATGTATCACTTATAGTTTTTATACTATGAATCATGTTTCACTTATAGTTTTTATACTATGAATCATGTAACACTTATAGTTTTTATACTATGAATCATGTAACACTTATAGTTTTTATACTATGAATCATGTAACACTTATAGTTTTTATACTATGAATCATGTATCACTTATAGTTTTTATACTATGAATCATGTAACACTTATAGTTTTTATACTATGAATCATGTTTCACTTATAGTTTTTATACTATGAATCATGTTTCACTTATAGTTTTTATACTATGAATCATGTAACACTTATAGTTTTTATACTATGAATCATGTAACACTTATAGTTTTTATACTATGAATCATGTTTCACTTATAGTTTTTATACTATGAATCATGTTTCACTTATAGTTTTTATACTATGAATCATGTAACACTTATAGTTTTTATACTATGAATCATGTAACACTTATAGTTTTTATACTATGAATCATGTAACACTTATAGTTTTTATACTATGAATCATGTATCACTTATAGTTTTTATACTATGAATCATGTAACACTTATAGTTTTTATACTATAAATCATGTAACACTTATAGTTTTTATACTATGAATCATGTATCACTTATAGTTTTTATACTATGAATCATGTAACACTTATAGTTTTTATACTATGAATCATGTTTCACTTATAGTTTTTATACTATGAATCATGTAACACTTATAGTTTTTATACTATGAATCATGTATCACTTATAGTTTTTATACTATGAATCATGTAACACTTTTAGTTTTTATACTATGAATCATGTAACACTTATAGTTTTTATACTATGAATCATGTAACACTTATAGTTTTTATACTATGAATCATGTATCACTTATAGTTTTTATACTATGAATCATGTAACACTTATAGTTTTTATACTATGAATCATGTAACACTTATAGTTTTTATACTATGAATCATGTTTCACTTATAGTTTTTATACTATGAATCATGTAACACTTATAGTTTTTATACTATAAATCATGTAACACTTATAGTTTTTATACTATGAATCATGTATCACTTATAGTTTTTATACTATGAATCATGTAACACTTATAGTTTTTATACTATGAATCATGTAACACTTATAGTTTTTATACTATGAATCATGTAACACTTATAGTTTTTATACTATGAATCATGTAACATTTATAGTTTTTATACTATGAATCATGTATCACTTATAGTTTTTATACTATGAATCATGTATCACTTATAGTTTTTATACTATGAATCATGTATCACTTATAGTTTTTATACTATGAATCATGTAACACTTATAGTTTCTATACTATGAATCATGTAACACTCAGTCCTTACACGAGGGTTTTTCAGAAAGTACCAGACGTTTAGGTCTATAGCGACAGTGGGCAGGGCTAGAGTCGTCATCTTAGTGTCACAACGTTGCTACACTCAGTACGCATCCAGCTGTGATAACGTGAGAACTGTGACAGTCTTACTAATTTTTCTATAGTGTTACAATGTGCGCTGCAATAGAAAATCTCTCCTCTTGTAAAGTGCGTTCTGTGATTAGGTTTTTGTTGGCAAAAAGAAGAAAGCCAATTAAAATCCATTGCCAACTGTGTAAAGTGTACGGACTTGGAATAATGAGTGAGTGCCGAGTGAGGCAATGGTGCATTGATTTTAAAAAATGACCGTTCCAATGTTCACGATAAGGATCAGTGTTAGGCCGAGCTTTGTGTCTGATGAACTGATGAGGCAAATTTGACGACAAAGTTTGTGGAAATCATCCCCGGTTCTTCACAGCGATGAAAACATGGCTCGCTACACAACGCTTTGATACTGACGCCGAACTGAATGCCGGTGTAAGCCAGTGGTTGAAATCGCAGGCGGCAGACTTCTACCGTGACGGTATTGAGAAACTTGTGCCATGGTATGATAAGTTCCTTAATTTGCATGGCGATTTTGTGGACAAACAGCTTAAGAGTGTACCTTTCAACAATTTGTTTTGTTCATTCTCTTACTTTTTATTATTTCAAAACGTCTGTTACTTCCTGGATAGCCCTTGCACTATGAATCATGAGTTTTTATACTGATGATGGGTAACACTAAAACAATGTTTGATATCTAAGATTTGGTTGAATTAGTGTTACCCAGGAGATTCATGAAATGGCCTTTCTTCTCATATTGTCTCAAATTTTAAAATGTGCTTCTCGTTTCCTATACAAGACGAGAAATTATTCATCTCTTGGACAATACTATTAAAGACAATAATTTTCCTCATCCATAAATATGGTGTTACTTCTTCCATAAATATGCCGTTACTTCAATTCTGAACGTTCAATTTAAATAATGCATTTCTAATGTTACGTGAATATAGAGACTAGATCGAAATCAATTATTGGTGTCCATTTCAGGATCACTCAGTAGTATGTTTTTAAGTGGAGGAGTGTTACGTGAATATAGAGACTAGATCGAAAATTTTTAGTGTTGTATTAAACGATTAATTTCAAAAGGTGTCTAGAAAGCGAATTCACGGAAACAATCCACTTTTAGAAACAAACAAGGTGAAGTGAAAGGAAAAACAGCTACTATTTGTAAAACAGAAACGTATACCTGTGACAAAATATTTGTGAAGGTAGACAAGGACTTCCGTACTGACGTCACAGAAAACAACCCTTTTGTGGTTAAGATAGTCCAGAAATAGAGAACAGAAAGATGAAAAGTGAAAAACAAATCGTGTATAAAAGCTCTGGTAAAATCTACCAGAGGAGAGTTGCACTTAAACGATGAGACTATACGAGTCGCGTTCTCCGAAATCGTTAGTCGCGAATAACTTTGTACGTCTTGTTACTCTATTGTTGGATGTTCTATTGGAGACTAATCATGTAAGTTGGAATTAATCTTTATTGTTTTCTGACACGCATAAAATTATAACCGGAGGTAGCATTAGTCCAGATTACATTCCTCAAGCACCTTAGTCCTTTGTGCCAGGACTTGTATTTATGTTTGTATCTATATTTGCATTTGTAGACTCATGATCATTCCATTTAATTCAGATTATTTAATTTAATAACATTTCATTGAAAATGGACAGTCATTTTGATTTGGTTTATAAGTATTTATATGAGATAATTGGCTCCAGTTTCATGCCGACATTCAGGTCGCGCATTAATGTAAACTTTGATAAAGTTGTAAGGGCCAATTAAGCTCAATCTGATAACTTCTCTTGATTGTAAATAAAATGATAGACTAGCAATGAGTGTTATCATTAAACTTTAATAGTTGTTATTAAAATCCCCGTTCTCTCTCACGTGACAAGGTAATTAGCGAGTTAGATGTAAGTTCCTTCAACTTAGTTAATAATTACATCATCCCAACCATTATGCTATCAAGTAATCACAATTAATCACGTAAATTTATGTATTATGGCTCCCCGAATTGATAGAGGAATTATAAGGACTATGCTATTTTGGTTCTGATATTATGCTATGCATGACTTTTGCTCCTAATCTTTAAGTGATATTGTATTTTTCGCTGTTCTCTCTCAGTGCAATTTGCATTTTTTGTCTCTGTTTATTTGTGTGTGATTGCATTAACATGGCTAATACTCGCTCTAGTAGTCGATCAAGTAGTGTCAACCCCGTAACGCATTTCTTATTCGAAAAGAATTTTTTAGCAGATAAATACAATCTTAATCTATCATTTAAAGGTTTCGTAGCAGACGCGGTCATTGCTATGCTTCCATCGCATATGCACTATTTTTCACAGAAGACGTACCCTAATTTTGATGCTTTTGTGCAGGACGCGTTTACACGTCAAAAAGCAGACCTACTGCTTCAAAAACGTCTTTGTGATCAAGAGACTGTAGCTAGCGATCCCAGGCAGCATGCAGTGGCATCGCCAGCAACGGCTCTCAAAATGCAATCGAACCCGGTAGCACAGGCAGATCCTTTTTCTGAGATATTGGAGAAACTCGAATCACTCCAACTACAGTTTAATGAAAAGGCATCCGTTTCGCATGTTCATTTTGCCGAAAAATCTTATCGCCCCACCCCCACCCCACGGGCACATTCACCTGCTAATGATGGTAATTATCAGCGGCAGCATCACCATCCTCAGCCGCAACCGACATGCCAACAATGTCCACCGTGCTCTCATGGATGGCAACAAAAGGGATATAAGAAAGGGCAAGGTTCTGACAGAGGCTCGGAATCGAACCCAGTACGTAACACGAACCAGAAGCCCAAGAACAAAAAGAAAAAACAGGCAAATAAACAGCCCCTTGGAAATAATTCCCAATCATATGTCGGTCAAATTCCCCGTGCATACCCTCCGTATGCATCACCGTATCCATACTATGGATACCCTCCTCCTCCTCCATACCCATTCTACCAACCTACGCCGCATCCGGTAGCCCAGCCACCGCCAACTTCTAGTGCCGTTACTGATCAAAAAAACTAGGTACGGTGCAGGAGCCTTCCGCTCCTGCAGTTTCGCCCGATCCTACCCCTGCAGCAACAGCACTACGTCATGCAACTTCGTCTATTACGCTACCACTACACCTCGATGGTCAATTAGCATATGTGGAAGGTCATTTAGGTAATGTAAAGAAGCGTTTTCTCCTGGACAGTGGCGCAGAAACGTCTATAATTCCGTGGTCCGCACTGCCAAAAAACGTGTCTGTTTTTCCGTTACAAACATCCATTTATGGTATCAGTGACAAACCAATGGTTCTGACCCATGCTACGTATATTAAAATTAAATTAGCTGGAAAATCCTTTACTGTATTGTTTCGGTTAATCCCTATTCCGAAATTCCCCATAATTTTGGCAAATAATTTCCTCAGAACACACCAGGCAGTAATTGAGTACCAGACGAATACGCTTACATTACGTCATTTAGGTTACTTTTAATACAACACTAAAAATTTTCGATCTAGTCTCTATATTCACGTAACACTAATCTTCTCGAAAATAGCTCTTTTATTTGAAGAAAATATTTTCTTCTTCAGAAAGTGACCCTTTGTATCATTCTTCTTTCTTCCAATCTTTACATCAACAGCTCAAGTCTCAAGGAATAAGACATGGTAAAGGAGAACGTGTTTAGCAGATAATTTTCGTTTCGATGCATTGCTAGCATCAGAACAAGAAATGCTTTAAATTAATGGTGTTGCCATCCTACTTGAAGACTCCTAATATATCAACAAATAATATTCATAAGCAAACAGTAAACAGTGCTCGTCTAATAAAAACATATTCACTTTCCGAAATGAAATTTCACATTTACGACACCTTTTCGAGACTAGACAGTCGTAACTCTTGTCTTGCAGGCAACTCTAGCTCTGATACATGTCGATAGACAGACGGCTGGTCAGACACGGCTGCTCTATAAGACTGTTATTGTTGGGTTAGGCCCATTAGACCTCAGCGTCCCTTTCAGCACTGAGACTATGTAAGACGTGAACCTATAATTTAAGGTGGGACCCGAATAATCGTAATGCGTTTAAATTTCAAGGATCCCCCACTGGAAATCGAACCCAGAACCCGTGCGCCAAAGACATGGGTGTTAACCACTGAACCACAAGGTAGGGTTTGTTCTGAGTTTAGATGCTTATGCATTGCATAATTTGGAAGACTAATAAAAGGAATTAAACTCCAAATTAATGAACCACCTTTACAAAAGTAATTATGTTAATTTTATTGATTTCTTGTGAAAAAATGGTAGAGTATAGCTCAGGGACGCACCCACATGGGCAGTCCACCAGATCTGGACACCCCAAAAATCTTAACTCGACACACATTCATACATTTTCTTAACATAACTATACTTGTTTAGCAGAAAAGTGATTGATGTAGCCTAAAGGTTTGATTTTGCGGTTAAAAGGGAGTTACCGTGGCCCCATATTTTTCAGATTTTGGGGGGTTTAAAATGTAGACTTTGATTAGCTGTGTCCAATGGCACCACTTTTGATTTCTGGAACCGACCACTTTAAGGTCACGTTAGGGTTCAAAAATAAAATGTTGGACCATTTGTGCAATGCAGCCCACTGTAGCCCACTATTACACATACACAAATAGTTGATATGCCATTTGCCCAAAAATTATATTTTGACCCGGAAAATTAACGAAAATCCAAGATCGAAATTTCGAGATTTTCGTTAATTTTCGGAGTCAAAATAAAACTTTCGGGGAAATGAAATAAGATTCATGTACGTATGAATACGAATCGAATGACACCCATTTCGTCCCAGTCTGGTCTGCATTGCCCAAGTGGTCCTACTGTTTATTTTTGATCCCTAATTTGAGTTTGAAGCGGCCAGTTCCAGAAATCAAAAGTGGTGCTATAGGATAAGCTCATCGAAATAAAAATTTAAACAGAAAAAAGTTGAAAAGTATGGTGCCACGGTAACTTCCTTTTAGCCGATTTTATACTTCTGTACTCTTTCTTTTCTTATATAAAAAATCTATACTTTTATAATTTTTGTACTTAACAATAATTACCACATATTCGGATTATAATAACAATGATTCAGTATTACATAGACGTACTGTCTTGTATTGTTGTACCCTCCCCCCCCCCCTAAACTTTGGACTCTTCCCAACAAAAATTTCTGAGTGCGCGCCTGGTATAGTTTCTTAATATCAGGAAAGAAAACCAGGAATAAGATAGTTCTTTCAAAGCCATTTTTAGAATGAAGTTCCAAATGACAGTAGTCCGTCCCTTCTTGATTTTTCTTCCTTTTACTTTTTATCTTTCTTTCTTTGAGTGTTGTCTTTTCGTTCGTTTCTTCTTTATTTCTTTAATCTTTAGCTTCTGTGTTCTTTGTCGAGTCTAGCCACGTCCCTTGGCTGTTACGAGGCCAGTTTCTGTTTCGACGATCACTAATGCCTTGAGCAGTTGGCAACTGCCTCGCGACCATCGCAGTCGAATAACAAACAGAAGATCGACAATGGCTTGCAGCGACACACTAATAGAATTAGGGACTACATTGCGGATGGAACTACATTAGAATGTTAACAACAAGTCATTGTTATAAAGGATTCCTCTATTTCATGCATGCTTAAGCCTTTTTTTTTCCTAAGTGTAAAAATCAAATTAGCAACTGAAAATGATATTATTTCGATGTGAACAGTTATATTCGATGATTCGAAGAGCAATGTCTCTTTGCGTTTTTCTTCATCCGTTATGTCACTTGCAATATGACCTGAGTGGTTAACACAATAACGATTATTGTGTAAGAAGGATGGGAAAATTCACACCTATTTCTCATATTTCTTCAATATTTACATTATAGGTACTCACATTTATTAAATGGAATGTCCTCGAGTTTTGTTTAATATATATATACGAGGGATATCCTAAAGTTTTAATTACCACCAAAAAGTTATTAAGATATGATGATGAAATATTGTTAGTGTTATATTTGGTTCTTATGGTCAACGATTGTTATTTTGTTACAGGGTGTGCCAAAAGTGACCAAAGTGCAAGATGGATAAGATTGAGGCTCGCAGTGTGACCTTTCCCAACAGACGTTGACGCTGTTAGAAAGGGATTTTTTTTCGGGCGTCTGGTAACCATGGATGAAACATGGATATATCAGTATGATCCGGAGACAAAAACCATGAGCATGCAGTGGAAGCATACAGATTCCAACTCCCAAGAAAGCAAAGCTGCAAAAGACAGGAAGGAAAGTCATGCTGTTCGTTTTTTTTTTTTTTTTTCTCGTGGAGTAATCCTCACAGATTATCTTGCAAAAGGACAAACCGTCACTGAAAAGTACTTCAGCAAACTCCTAGACAAATTGCACGATGGTCTAAAAACGAAACGCCACGACATGCTTTCGAAAGCCGTTCTTTCCCTACTTGACAATGCACCAGCTCATTATCTCAAGTTGCTGTCGACAAAGCAAGGGTGTGTGGCTTCCCACTTATTCTCCCGATCTCCCACCAGTGACTTCTTATTGTTTTCCCAAGTGAAGAATCCGTTGCGAGGTCACCATTTTGACAACACAGACGACGTCATTCATGAGGTAGAAGAGTGGTTTGAAACACAGTGTGCGGACTTCTACAATGCCGGTATTCGTGAACTGAAGGAACGCTGGGAGAAATGTGTAAATCTGGGTGGTGACTACATAGAAAGGGGTTAACAACTACAAATCACAACAATCCCTGTATCTTGATTTTTTTTCTATGATAATTAAAACTTTACGATATCCCCTCGTATATATATTCAAAGGAGTATCCGACCACCCGTGCCAGACACTGTTCTCAGCTCGTAGTGCACGTAGACACTTCAAACAAATTATATTCAATAACTAAATCGTATGTGAAGAATCAAATGCTGATGTTTCTATATCCAATAGCGTGACGAGAATACAGTACCTCGACAGAAGGTCAACTGCAAAATTACAAAAGGAAAGTGGTATCAATTACTATTTCTTTGCTATTATTATTGAAAAAGAAATAACTTTACAGGAAACACTTTTCATTAAATTCTACGATTTGGCATCTATGTCTGTTATGTGTTATTGAATTGCTACTACAGAACAACAGTTTTAGTGGGCAATGACTCCAAAAGAACTCGACTAGAGCGTAGAAATAAAAATGTATAGTACCAGATAGCCAGTGGCGTATTAGGGGGATGGCTTCCGGGCTAAAGCCCCCCTCCGAAATCTTACTTTGTATAGTAAAGTAAATGAAATATCTTGCTGAATTTTCACATTTCCAGACAAAGCTCCCCCCCAAAAGTTAGCAAAGTCCCTCCCAAAACAAAATCGTAAATACGCAACTGCAGATAGCACTTGCTCTATCAAATAGTACTGTTATTGAAAACTCGTTACAGCATTCCGTATCAAATGTTACATGTCTCGTGTACGTATCAAC
Organism: Thermobia domestica; assembly: GCF_964235325.1. Classification (NCBI taxonomy): domain Eukaryota; kingdom Metazoa; phylum Arthropoda; class Insecta; order Zygentoma; family Lepismatidae; genus Thermobia; species Thermobia domestica. Next base: position 34,419,965 of record NC_137455.1, on the reverse strand, counting down.
AAACGGAAACAATGCTAGTATTACAGGATAGTACGTAATTTAAATTCCAGGGTCGGAACCAATTAAAAACAGAAAAAACAGAAAATAACACTCTTTGGTTTTAAGTAAAGCTACGTATGAAACAATTTTAGATGTAAAGTCCCAGCAATAAATCATCCAAACAAACCTAACATTTCAAACTTTTGAAATCATTGCCAGTCTCCCGGGCTTCTTAACTCAAAATCACTTGTGTGAACGTTTTAATAGAAACCACTTTTCGGAACTCATTGCCCAAATAATTGTTTAAGAATAGTATGTATCAGTACAGAAAGTGCAGAGGAAAAGTTGGATCACTTTTGAAAAAACACCAACTTATTTTTCATATGAAGGTAACCAAGAACGTTCTGTCACTTTTTGTAGAGGTCTGTGTTTTATTGGCCCTCACACTGTGAGTTGAATGCAAAAGGAGATAAGGCGAAGGTCAGTTGTTGGTGTGGGTAAATCCAACATACTGTGATACCTGGTTGTTACAGTTCAGTTACACCCTGAACTTGGGTAAGGACAGAGCGAACATGGGACATCCACAGAGCGTAATAAGGGCGGGTATGCTATACGAGTTCCAACTGGGGTCAAACGCCGCTGAAGCGGGGCGGAAGATATGCTAGGTCTTTGGTGAGGGTGTCGTGTTTACGCAGACTGTGCAGCGATGGTTTAACAAATTTAAGGACGGTGACAAAACACTCGAAGACGCACCACGTGCCGGAAGACCAACACATGTACAAAATGAAGATCTTCAGGCAGCAATTGATGCGTACAGTAGCCAGACATGTGAGGAACTGGGACTACATTTCAGTATGAGTGGAGAAACCATTCGGCACCACCTCCATCAACTTGGGAAGCACTACAAGTTGGGTCAATGGTTCCCACATGATTTGACTCCGGATCAGAATGCAACGCGAGAAGACACCTGTGTTTCTTTGCTGTCTCGTCTGAGGAAGGAACCATTTCGAACAGGGAGTAGACATGTGATAAGAAGTGGGTCCTGTACGAAGCTCCGCAGCGCCGTCATCATTGATTAGCATCCCATGTTCCAAAATAGCCAAAACCAGCACTGCACCAGAAGAATGTCTCCTGTGTGTTTGGTGGACTGCTCGCAGCATCGTGCATCGGGAACTGCTACCAACTGGTCAGAGCATCAATGCAACTGTGTACTGTCAGAAGTTGATCCGTGTTCAAGAAAAATTCAAAACTCTGGAGCCAGCACTTTTGAATCGCAAAGGGGTATTCCTGTTACAGGACAACGCTAAGTCTTACGTGGCTAGGATGACCCGGAACACCATTCTACGCCTTGGATTGGAAATACTATTGCATCCGCCATCCTCCCCGGACATTACACCGTCCGATTATCACCTGTTCCATTTCTTGGACAATCACCTTAGAGGAGGCCAGTTCAAATCCCTAGTAGAGATGCAAAATACACTTGATACTTTCTTCGCTTCACGACCCACCAAGTTCTACCGCGAATCCATGGTCTTCCAGAACGTTGACAGAAGTGAGTTGGCCAGAGTTTTGAGTTTTTCTTGAACACGGCTCAACCGCTGACAGCACAAAGTTGCATTGATGCTCTGACCAGATGGTAGCAGTTCCCCATGCACGATACCACGAGCAGTCCCCCAAACACACAGGAAGACCTTCTTCTGGTGTAGTGCCGGTTTCGGCTGTTTTCAAACCGGTTCATGGGATGCTAACCAATAATAACGGCACCGTGGAGCTTTGTACAGGGCCCACTTTTCATCACATGTCTACACCCTGTTCAGAAATAGCTCCTTCCTCAAACGAGACAGCAAAGAAACACAGATGTTTGTTGGCGTTGTCTTCTGACCCGGAGTCAAATCATGTGGAACCAATTCGACCCAACTTGTAGTGCTTCCCAAGTTGATGAGGGTGCTGCTGAATGGTATCGCCACTCACACTGAATTGTAGTCCCAGTTCCTCACATGTCTGGCCACTGTTCGCCTCAATTGCTGCATGAAAATCTTCATTTTGTAAATGTGTTGGTGTCCCGGCACGTAGTGCGTCTTCGAGTGTTTCGTCACCGTCCTTAAACTTGTTAAACCACCGCTGCACTCTGCGTAGTCACGACATACTCGCCAAAGGCCTGGCATATCTTCCGCCCCGCTTCAGCGGCGTTTGATCAAAGTTTGAACTCGTACAGCATACACGCCCTTATAACGCTCTGTGAAGGTCCCATGTTCACTCTGTCCTTACGCACGTTCACGATGTAACTGAACTGCCACAACCAGGTAGTATGTTGGTTATATCCGCACCAACAACTGACATTCTCTCTACATGGCCCGCCCACCTGAGCCTCCTAGATTTGATTACTCTAACCAGAGGCGGATAGGCATCACTAGGGGAGCGCGGGCGCTTTTTCCTCACACGCAGCACTAGCATCGCAATGTCAGAAATCAAGTTGTACAGTTTTTTTCTACAGTAAGTCAATAGTATTAACATTTAAAACATTCTTTCATCAATATAGAACTCATTCGTGACTAAGCGGTTAACATTCGCGCCTTTGGCGTGGGAGAGCAGTGTTCGTTTGCTGGCGGGAGCTCATGAGGCTGTTCCGATTTCACGTAAATCAGTAGGTCTACGTCTGATATAGTAGAACCTTCTTGTTCATTTTCCACTCTGGCAGTGGCATTCGTAGCGTGGGAGCACTAATTCCAGCATACATGAAACTAGAGTTTTCCTGTTCATTTTCCACTCTTACAGTAGCATTCGTAGCACATGAGGTAGGATCGCTAACTTCAATACTGTATTCAGTCTGTCTGTTGGCAGTCTCGAAGATTTAGGATATAAGATTTTTTTTTTTTTTTGCAGGAATCAGCATCTGCTTCTAATAGGTTTGCCTTCTTTCCACGACGCCGCGTCGATTTTCATGGGTTAAAGCTTGGCCCATTCTTCCGATTTCTTTTTATACGTTGCATATTAGGGGGCGATTCTTTGGAGGGGCGCACCGGGCATTGCCCGGTAGCCCGGTGGCTCGATCCGACCCTGACTATAACCATGTTCGGTAAAGGGTGTAAATTATGCAGTTACTTGTTATGAAGTTTCCGCCATTGCCGATTGCCGTTCCTCGTGAGTCCGAATATTCGTCTCAGGATTTTATTCTGAAATACTTGCAGTTTGCATTGTTCCCTTAAAGTAAGCGACTATGTTTCGCAGCAATACAGAATAATAGGCATGATTATCGTTCTATGTATTTTTTACTTCAAATTCCTCGACAGAAGTCCCGACGACAAAATACTGAATTTTGAACTGAATAACAACACGAATTCTTTGCTTTCGGTCGACATTTAATTTCTTCGTGAATATGGTTTTCTTCTGTCAGTATTGATCCTAGATATTTGAAAGTATCTACTTTATCGACAGTATTATTTTATACTTTAATGCATCCACAATTTGCAGTATTAAGATCCCAGAGAACTTCCATGTATTTAGTTTTTTTCTGCATTTACTTCTAAACCTTCAAGCATTTAATAATATCTGCATTTCTTTCTTGTTTTCCTATAATCTCCTATCAGATTTACATCATCAGCATACGCTATAACCTGGTGAATACCATTCAGCTCTAGGCCCTGCTATCTCTGATTTTTCTTATAGCGTATTCCAAAACAAAGTTGAATAATAATGTCGACAACACATCTCTTTGTTTCAGGCCATTCTCGACGAGGAAACTTGTGGACAAGAATTTTCCTACTCAGACTTTACTTTGGAATTCATTTAAACGCATCTTAATTAACCTAACTAGGTTTTTCGGTATTCCAAATTCTGTATGAATGTTGTATAATATTTATCTCCTAATAGAATCTTAAGGCATTCTAAAATCAAAAATAGTTTATGTACCGGGCTATTGTATTCCCATTTCTTTTCGAGTATTTGTCGAATGGTAAATATCTGGCCTATAGTTGATTGATTTCGTCTAATTCCACACTGATAATCTCCAATAATTTCAACCGCATATAGGATCAATCTTACTAATTGAATGAATGAAACGATTTTATTGGATGTTGACAGATGATAAATACCTCAATAATTATTACAATCCACTTTGTCGCCTTTCTTGTAAATTGGAACGATGATTCATTCTTTCCATTCTTTGGTAATTCCTCCTTGTTCCAAATAAGGAGAATGAGTTTGTGTTTCTTATTCCACAATTTCCCCCTGTAGCTAAAATTAACTCAGCCGGAATTCGTCTACACCCGGAGATTTATGTTTCCTTAATTTCTTTAAAACAATTGCTACTTCTGTTCGGCTAGGCTCTGAAATTTATGAGCTCCTTTGTGGCTAAGCGGTTAGCATACGCGCCTGTAGCGTGGGAAACCCGGGTTCGATCCCCGGCGGGAGCTCATGTGGTTTGGATTCCACGTTAATCAGTAGGTCCGCGTCTCATATAGCCTCAATGCTGAACGGGGCGTTAAACTCAAAATCAACTTAACTCAAGCTCTGAAATTTATGCTTCTGCTGTGCATTTCCCTTTCCCCAAGAACATTAGGTTTTGTCTGCGTGTTAAACAAATCGTCAAAGACATCTTTTAGTCTATTCAATATGCTATCTGCATCAGTAAGAATTGTTCTTTCGTCTCTCTTTAATAGCGTGAGCACAGAAACAGTACCGTACCTGATTTTAAAGTGGCATATACTATAATTAACATTTAATTGAATATTTACATGAAATTTTGTACAGAGCTCAGTAAACTCAAAGTATTTTCCCATTTATCTTTTCAGATTCCTAGTTCTGACCAGGGCAGCTAGAGGGCACTAACATCGAAAATGGCATTCACCCAACAGCAACGAAGCTGGTGCGTTTTACAATTTGCAAAAACAAGCAGTTTAGTGAGAGTGCAGCGTGATTTCAAACGACAATTTAATGCTGATCCACCCACACACAAATCCATTGTGAAGTGACATAGAACGTTTATTGAGACGGGGTGCATTTGTGATCAAAGAAAAGGACATTCAGGGCGACGTCCAGTCTCCGAGGAAACTGTGGAGCGCGTAAGAGCAGCCTTCGTACACAGCTCACAGAAGTCTACACGTAAAGCTAGCAGAGAGTTGCAGATGCCACAAACAACAGTAAGCACGATCTTACGCAAACGTTTGCGGTGTTACCTGTACCGACGGCAGTTGGTTCAGAAGTTATACCCACAAGACAAGGTAAAGCACCGTGAGTTCTGTGAAACTATGCATAATTTCATGGAGGACGACGAAAACTTTCTGACGAAGATCATTTTCAGCGATGAGGCGACATTTCACTTAAATGGAAAGGTGAATAGACACAATGTAAGGATATGGAGAACCCAGAATCCTCATGCAACTGTAAATGTGGAACATGACTCACCGGAAATCAATGTTTTTTGTGCAGTATCAGAGCGTCGGGTTCACGGTCCGTTCTTCTTTCAGGAACAAACAATTACAGCTGAAAGTTACTTAGCATTGCTACGTAACTGGTTGATTCAGCAACTTAGTAATGCAGAGATAGACGACTTCGTTCTACGACAAGATGGAGCGCCGTCACACTGGCATCATGCTGTACGCAGGTTTCTAAGCGAGAACCTCCCAAATCGATGGATAGGGCGCTCTGGAGTCAATGATCAAGTTCTTTGAAAGTGGCCTCCGAGATGACCTGACCTCACTGTTTGTGACTTCTTTCTGTGGGGATTTGTGAAGGACAAAGTGTATGCACCTCCACTGCCCGCAACTCTGAACGATCTCCAACAACGCATCAGTGATGCTGTCAACTCCATCACACCGGATATGCTTCACAACGTGTGGTTGGAGCTAGATTACCGCCTCGAAATTTCCCCGCGTTGTAGGTGGGGCGCACATCGAGTGTTTGTGATTTCAATTATTGCTACAAAAACTTTTTGAGTTTATGTATCACTGTTCAAAATTTCAGCAAAATATTCCTTCGCATATTAAATTTACACTAATTTGAAACCTGGGACTGTTTCTGTGCTCACCCGGTATATGCGTTGATACACTTTCTTAAATCCGTTGATGCCCTCGAACATGTCACGATTTCTTTTCTTTTATTATTTTTCATTAATTTCAGCTTTCAAAAATCGCGTTTCTCTCTTCTAAACATTTTGGAAGTTTCCCGTATGTTGTTAACGAAATTTAGTGGTTATATGGTTCGGATTTTGTAGCCAACGCAGTTTCGCCTATTTTCCCTTCTCCGTTAGTTTGGTGTACTTCTGGTCGAAAGTAGTAGGGGTCCCGTTATATCTCGCCGAGTCAGCAAAAATTTTGTGACGTCATAGGTCAAAGGTCAATGACCTTGGCCCGGGGTCAATGACCTAGGGGTACTTAGGACCACGCCCTCTAAATTTTGGCAGGGGTACCTTGGTCCACATCCTAAATTTTGGCAGGAGTACATAGGACCACCCTCCTTAAATTTTGAAAATTTCCAAATCTAAAAATTGGGTATGGTAGCTTAGGACCATAGTATTTACCTCTAGTAGTATTGGGGTCCACCTCGTTCCTTTTCATGGGTAAAAATTGCCAAAAATTCAAATTTCGGGGGCTTTTGACCTAATTTATCCCCTTTGATGAGATGTTATTACCTTATAAAGTTATATGGGCGTATAGAGGGGTCCATTCCCTTTCATAAGATATGGGTATATTGATGCACCCCTAAAAAATTTTAGAAGGAGTACCTTGGCCCACCCTTTAATTTTGGAAATTGCCCAATCTAAACATTTGGTATTATAGTATAGGACCCTAATATGTATAATGATAAATTTGGGTGGTTCACCTCGTTCCCTTTCATGGGTAAAATATTGCCAAAAAGTTAAATTTCGGGGTTTTTGACCTAATTTATCCCCCTTTGATGAGGTTTAATTACCCTACATGGTGATATAGACGTATACAGGTGTTCATTTCCTCTTATAAGACATGGGTATATTTATGCACTACTTTAAATTTTTGGGTGGGGTACCTTGGCCCACCCCTTCAATTTTGGAAATTGACCAATTTAAACATTTGGTATCATAGTACAGGACTCTAATATAGACCACTATAAATTTGGGGTACAAAATTGCCAAAATATAAACGTAAGCAATAAGTTGTACCACGTGTTTTGTCTTTGACCCAATGATCCCCTTTGATGAGGTCCTATTACCTTATATGGTTATATGGTCATGTATAGGGGTCCATTTTCTATTATAAAACATAGGTACATTTGTGAACCCCTTTAAAATTTTGGGAGGGGTACATTGACCCACCCCTTCAATTTTGGAAATTTACCAATTTAAGCATTCGGTATTATAGCACAGGACCTTAATGTGATTCATGATAAAATTGGATGGTCCACCTCGTTCCCTTTTAGGGGTGCAAAATTGTTGAAAATTATTACGGTCATGTGTTTTGTTTTTGGCCCAATTTATCCCCTTTGATGAGGTCCTATTACCTTATATGGTTATATGGTCATGTATAGGGTCAATTTCCTATCATAAGACATGGGTACATTGGTGCACCCCTTTAAATTTTTGGGAGGGGTACCATGGCCAACCCCTTAAATTTTGGAATTTTTCCAATTTAAGCATTCGGTATCATAGTACATGACCTCAACATGTATCATGATAAATTTAGGTGGTCCACCTTGTTCCCTTTCATGGGTAAAAAATTGCCAAAATATAAACATAAGCAATATGTTGTACCACGTGTTTGGTTTTTGGCCCAATTTATCCCCTTTGATGCGGTCTTATTACCTTATATGATTTTATGATCATGTATATAGGTTCATTTCCTATTAAAAGACATGGGTACATTGATGCAACCTTTAAAAATTTGGGAGAAGTATCTTGGCTCATCCACTCAGTTTTAGAAATTGTTTAATATAAGCATTTGGTATTATGGTACAGGACTTCAATATGTACCACTATAAATTTGGATGGTCCACCTCGTTTCCTTTCATGGGTAAAGAACTACCAAAGATCAAATTTCGGAGGTTATTGACCCCCTTTGATAAGGATTTAGCACGTTATATGGGTATGTACAGAGGTTTATTACCTTTATATGTTTATGTTCCCTTTTAAATTTGGGAATTATCAAATAACAAAATTCGGTAAACGTTTTCTAGGACCCATTGCAAATGTGGGTGTCTCTCTTATGGCCAACTATTCAAATATTAAAGGTTATTGACCGGCTTTATTATGGAATGAGTACAGGATTTATTACTTTTTCATAAGACACAGGTGTATTTATGTACCAATCTTAAATTTTCGGAGGGGTACATTTCTTATTGTTAAATTAATAATTGGTAATTGTTCTTAGAATTGGGTGGTATCTCTTTCTTTGGGTAAATCATGTCAAATATGAGTATTGTCACGTGATCTGTTATTGACCTATGATGCCAAAATTTAGAGGGGGTGGTCCTAAATACGGTTAGGTCATTGACTCCTGGCCAAGGTCATTGACCTTTGACCTATGACGTCACAAAAATTTTTGCTGACTCGGCGTGATATAACGGGACCCCTACTATTCGAACCATGATTTGTTCCCACGTATTTCCCGTTGCCCCAGTTTTTCTCTTGCTGAAATTTTAATGCTATCCCAAATTTGAAGCCAAGTATCCTCAACATTAGTGCTCTCAAAACCTTCTAGAAAACGAGTCTGTTACACTTCAATCTGGTATCCCCTTCTCTTCTGCATGAGTTGACAGTTAAAACAAGAATAAACATGATTGAATACCATTGATATAGTAAGCAGAAAGAGCAAGGAGTACTTAAGGACTTTTTTATGTCAAGTGTGCATTTTGACTTTCCTTGCCTTCTGCTGATAATGGCATTCTTCACCAGTGCTGCTGTGGGTGTGATAAGACAGTGTTACAACTAGAGGAAAGAAACGAGCTTGAGAACCTTAACTGGACTAACCATTCATCCTACTTTATTTTTCTTCAGAACAACAAATTTCCAGTTGAATTTATGAACAAAACACCTCCTAGAGTGTGACGTCATTACTGAATACTTTGACACCCTTCTGCTCAAAAATACAAAACGCGCTTTGTTGTGTATTATGGTATACTAAAGAACTAACTATTCGCAAAATTTCAGATTTTTTCAGCCAGGTCCATTAGAGATATTGGACAGTGAAATATGCCAAATTGGCATAATTTCCCAAATTTACGATTTTTTTTCCAGGCCTTTGGGAGTAGCTACAGATCTGTAAAATTTTGTGTATTAACTTATGATCTCGGACTACATGCACTCACAAATTCAGACCTCTAAGTCAACTGTTTCTTCTTCCCAAACATGTCTTCAATGTCCAAAAATGTTACTACTGTTAGACCCTGGTTTCACCCCTTTCACTTTCAAGTTGTTTTAGGCAAAAATATTAAGAGATCAAAGTTTTAGCTCTGCGCGAGTTGGAGACGCCCAGCAATTTTCAATTTGGTAGGGCAAATGCATGCTGAGATATTCAAACCAATGTGAACGCCTAAAATCGAAAAAAACGCAAAATGGCGCCATTCGATATTGTAAAAGATAATTCATTGTGGTTTTAAAGTACCCTGATATAGGTTAAACATTCATGAAAAAAATAATTTTTTTTTGAAAAGGTCAAATGGCAATTTTTCTTTTTTCTCGATCACTTTGCATGGATTGATCCTGAGTTTATATATCAGAAAATAACTTATTTTACCATACCTAGTGTTTTATTCAGAGATGTTAGGGGGAATCTCCCCAAAGTTCGAGAATTCCTTTCAAAATTTTTGAAGATACAGGTGTATCACATAGGCGATAAATATGGTCCCGCTTCCTGAAGTTTTAGATTTCTTCTGAAATCGAAGAGACTGACTAAAGCGCTGCCATAGTTAATGCGTACCTTCGAAGCACATGGTTCCCAGTTCGAATCAGTTTATGGTTTTGATTGAGCATTGTGAGACAGTTAGAAGGCTACTTAAATTAAAAGGCTCTTAACTTTAGCCTTACAAATAGATGTATAGAAGTACATTATTGATTAAAAGTATATACACACTTAAAACGCAATCTTTCAATCTTACGTCTCACGATTATGCCGGTTAGGCTAAAGGAGACTGTGATGATGAGAAATGAATGAAATGGTGGAATAAAGAAAGTGGGAGGAAACGGTAGAATCCCAAGAAAACCCATGCACACGGTGTTAGGTTTACTTGTGTTGAGCGGGAATAGAACCAGAGACCCCACGCACGAGAGGTGAACGCTCTACCATTTTTTATTTTTTAATAGTGTTTATTTAGCAATTACATAATAGTTACAATAATAAACATTAGAAAAATGCAACTAATAACAAGAAATACAAAAAATAAACATATACCAGTAGTTAAAGCCAAAAAAAACATTAGTAGATCGCTTGATAATATTGAGCAAACCAGCGATGACATTGGGGAACAGGTATACGCAAAAAGAGAATAAGATAACCAAGAAATGTATAAATCCGGGGAGAGATCCGTAGAAAGATGAAGAAAAAGATCAGCCGTTGTAATAGTCAACCACACAACAAAATTATGTTTAACTGGAGGGAAGAAAACAAAATCGGGGCGCAAAATCATATTGTAACAAGTTATATATTCGGTACCAGTGCGAAGGATTCTGGCAAGGATCTGAGTATATTTTTGCCAAAGAGGGTATATCCTAGTACATGTATGAAGACGATGTGAGAAGGTGTCGGCTTGTCCACAAATATGACAGAGGGAAGCAGGAGAGATGCCCAGGGTATAAGCTCGTGCATTTGTTAAAAATAAGTTATGCACCAATAAATACCAAAGCGAACGTATGGGGGAAGATAAAACTGGGGAACCAATGTTACGCCAAATTTGAGGCCAGTTATTATTAGGAAATTTACGTACTATAAGCGAAACGCAAGAGGGAGAAACATAATATTGATATAATTGTGAAACGGTCATATTTTCAAGCCGAGCCCGTGAGATAAGGCCATATGCAATATCGAGGACTACCTTTTTTAAATAAGGATAGGTCTGTGACCGTCTATGAACGGAGACAGGAGCAGTAAGCGTCACGTGACTCAGACAGCGCATGATGTATTGTGACGAAAAGAAATTGCTAAAAACACAAAGCAATTTACAGGTTCTATGAAGAAAAAGACATCTGGCCTGTAAAGCAATGTCCTTGATACCAAGGCCTCCAACAGAAGGTCGACTGCAAACTACCTGGCGATTTACCCGAAGAGTATGTTGATACCAAAGAAAATATAACATATGTTTGTTTACTTTGTTAAGAATAGCAACCGAGGGTGGGAAAATTTGCATAATAAAATATAAAAGACTAAGAGCATAAACCTGAATAAAAGTGGCACGTTCAAAATGGGTAAGATTTCTTGTTTTATGTTGATAGAATAAAGTAACCAACTTAGAAACGACAAGATTATAATTTACCGAGATGGTATGTTTAACGGATGGATACCAGGTAATACCAAGAATTTTATGACAAGAAACAGATGTGAAGGGGGAAACAAAGGACGTATGTGCTTGGTCGGAAAGGCATAACAATTTAGTTTTATCAACATTGAGGGTCGCACCTGATGCTTGACTAAATAAGTGCAAATTATAATGAATCGTATCAAAGTTACTTTGAGAATGAAAAAAGAAGCTAAAATCATCAACGTACGTTTCTAGTTTGAGAACCGCCTGATTAAGACAAATGCCATCAATTTCATGATAAATTTTACTAATTAAAGGCATAATTGCAATGCTGTACAAAAGGATGGATAAAGGATACCCTTGAATTAGACCACGTTCAAGCCGAAATGAAGAAGTAAGCGCTCCATTAGATTCAATTGTGCCGTACGATCTCGATAAAGAGCACGGAGCATATTAAAATGACTGGTGCCCAAATGTCATGCATCCAAAACACGAAAAAGATAGTCATGATCAATTTTATCAAAGGTCTGGGAAGGGAAAAGTCAGTACTTAATATTGCTGTGGCGCGAGTGGGATAACGCTAAAAAAAAGCGATTGTGTCACGAATATTTGCTAGCGCCAAATATAGGGGGTGTTGGACATCATGACCAAATTGGGCAAAATGTAAAATATTTGGAAGGAAATTACTTAAACGAGAAACAAGAACCTTGGTTAAAAGTTTATAATCACAGCAAGTAAGACTAATAGGCCGGTACTGAGTGACACAAGGGGACTGAGACTGCTTCGGAAGTAAAACTATAATACTATGTGTAAGAGAGGTCCCTAAACATAAGTTGACACGAAAATCATTAAAAAGTTCGGTAAAAAAAAGGAATAAAAAGATCAGCAAAAGTTTGATAAAATTCATAAGGAAATCCATCCACACCACTAGATTTATGTTTTGGCGTGGTCATTATAACATGCTTGATTTCATTTTCAGTAAAAGGGGCATTCAAAACATCTTGAGCCGCAGTTTCTAAGGGAGTCAACTCAGAAAACAAATCATCAGGGCACGGAGAAGAAGGATGTCGGCTATAAAGACGGGTATAATAACGGGTAAAACAAGGAGCAACATTGGTTCTCAACCATAAACGACCCTCCTCATCTTGAATCTTACCGATTAGCCGTTGTTTGCCCCGACGTCTTTCAGTAGTTACTTGAACCAGACCGGGAGATTTAGTGGGCTGACTTGAAATAATTTTACTCCTCATACTAATACTGGATAATTTGGTACGATGTAATGATAAAAGGAAAGCTTTCACCTGTTTAATTTGTGATAAAACAGGAGCCCCTTGTTGATAAGCAAGATGGTACTCATGCAAAAGTCGATAATAATAATTATACTGCTCATGAAAGGTTTTACTTCGCTCACGACAATAGTCTCGACAGGGACGTCTAAGGGTAGGTTTACCCCGAGAGTCTCACCACTGCATAATGTTACGATTGCGTAAGGATTGCTTACTTATTTCATTCCATTTGTGTCGAAGAAGTACTTGAAAGGATGGATGAGACAAAATACTAGTATTAAGATGCCAAAAAAAGATTTTCGTAGATATTGTGTTAAAGGTAAATTAACAGTTAAAAAAAGAATGATGATCAGAAAAACAGTCTGGGACCAGTTCTATGCTCTGCACATAAGGAAGCAAGGATGCAGAGATGAAAAAAGCATCGATGCGAGATGCTCCTTGAGAATGAACATACGTATAATCCTGGTCGTGAGGGTGAAAATGACGCCAAACATCCACGAGACCAAATTGAGTAAGAACATGAAGCAAATTAGTGGAAGGGGCACGGTTCTGTAAGTAATCTTGAGAACCGGGAACTTCATTGTGATCGCCTCCCCAAATAATAGATCGAGTACCAGCATGCAATGCAGTAGCAACGTCATCGCTGAAAAATTATTACGTTGAATACGGTTTTGCGAGCCAGATGGACTATAGGAATTACAAAGGTTTATAGTTTCCAAATTGCCAGTAATAATGCGACCATCAGGATAATTATAAACCTGATCGAGGTGTAAATCACTGCGATAAATAAGTGCAGTACCTCTACCTGCTACAGTTTCATTACTAAGAAAAGTATAATTATATAAACCGTGTAAATCAGTAATTTTAATCTCTTGGGCAAACAAAATATCAATCATTCTAGTATTAATAAAGGCAGCAACTGCATCTTGTTTCGTAGCGGAAGAAAGTCCGTTAAAGTTTATACAGGGTGTCCGAGAAGTCCTTTCCTGATTACAGAAATTGATAACTCAGGCTAGAAATAAGATAGAAATATGAAACTGGTGTTGAATTGTTTACAAACTATAAAAGTTTTGGTCACATCAGTACACTTCCACATGAGCACCCTTTGTAGCACGTAGCACATCTAGGCGATATTCAATTTCCATCCACACATTAGCCAACATCACTGGAGGGATCGATGCAACGACTGTGGTTATTCGTTGCTGCAGGGTTTCAAGATCTGGTACACGTGGCGATTCACTACTCCACTGACAAACAATGTCGCTTCGTCGGAAAAGGCAATTCGTCTGAGATAACCATTATCGTCCTCAATACGTGATAGTATTTCGACCGCAAAGTCATATCGACGTGTACCGTCGTCGGGCAACAAGGCCTGAACGAGTTGCACTTTGTAAGCACGAAACAATAAACGTTTGTGTAAAATGTCATGGATAGAGCTTTTTGGCATCTGTAATTCACGTGAGGCCCTGCGCACCGATTTCTTAGGACTTCTCAGAAAAGAAGGACTTAGGACTTAGGACTTCTCCCACCGTGTCTGCTGAGGTTCTTGGTCGACCAGACCTCGGAAGGTCAGCAACCAACCCTGTGTTCTTGAACTTCTCATACCAGGCTTTAATGCTCTTGACATCAGATGGAGTCCTCCCAAATGTTGTCTGGAACTGTCTCTGCACCGTGGTTGGTGATCGTGTCTCATGGTACCACAGGACACACTGTGCCTTCTCCTGGTTGGTTGGCATGGCTTCTTGGGCTTCTTACTTACGTACTACAAACCTAAAACAAAAAACAAAAAAATTGAGACTTGGTAAAACAGAACAAACCTAACACAGACAAAAACTTTTATAGTTTGTAAACAATTCAACACCAGTTTCATATTTCTATCTTATTTCTGAGTTATCAATTTCTGTATTCAGGGAAGGACTTCTCGGACACCCTGTAGTACCAATCCTAACACCATACATAATATGGAAAATAGAAAAGTAAAAATGTAAAACATAGGGGAGTAATATACAAAATGCAAAGCCTATGCACGAAGCAGATAAATTACCACACCGCAAAAATTTAAACCCCCAAAAAATTAACCAAAAATTAAGATGACGTTTCAGCATTTTGGTTGGACGAAAAGGAATGTTCATAAGACACAGTGGGCACCTGTGGTTGCGAAAGTTGTTTAGATCGCGTGCGGAGAGCAATACTATGTTCATCAGACAGAGATGAGGCAAGCACTTTTTGAACTTAGGAGCTTTACTATCAAGGAGAGGGCGTTTCTTTTTTTTCGAAGTATCCAAAGGTACCATCTCAACATTCACCACACTAGGCAAATTTCCGGTGGGAATAACAGAAACACTAGGAGAAGTAACAAGTTCCGGACTAGACACTGCAGCGTGTTGTTCATATACTGAGTGGTCACTTAAAACGTTCACTGAGAGCGTTGAAAGAGACGAGTCCACTACTAACGACATCGCAGCAGCAGCCTCTAAAATATCATCCGAACTTAACTGATTCAATCCCAGTGGCGGCCGGTGGATTGTGGTTTCGGGTGTTGCAGTACGAACGATAAGAGACAGAAGATATAAAGTTTACTCATTGACTAATCAGCATAACGTTAGAAGCAAATGCTATGTGAAATGTTAAATTAAATAAAATTCTGTTTTTAAAAAATAAAAAATGCAGAACATTTTATCCGATTAATCATCTTATTTAGTTAGTTAGTTCATTCTTCTCTCTTTGATTGGAGCAAATTTGCCTAATACATGCTGGTTGAACTCTAGTATTCTCATGAGCTCCTTCGTGGCTAAGCGGTAAGCGCACGCGCCTTTGGCGTGGGAGACCTGTTTTTGATTCCCGGCAGGAGCTCATGTGGTTCAGATTCCACGTTAATTAGTAGGTCCACGTTTCATATAGCATGGCTGCTGAACGGGATGCTAAACTCAAAATAAACTCAACTCAAGTATTCTTATTGTCAGGTCTTTTTCGATGGAAAGCATAACCAATGGTAATAAACTTTCTTGGGACATTCCTTGAAAGTGTCAATTCTTTTTGATGTGAAAAGAAAAAAAAAACTTTTCTTCTTTTACTGACGCCATAGGTACAGTTAATATTAATTTCAGAAGTTTTGTAGATTCACTAAATATTTTTTCTAGATTATTGCGAACAATTCATTCTAGCAAACTCAGTCCCTGACAGTGATCCGAATTCCTCTTCAGTGTAGACTGAAGACAGTTCGTAGCAGATATTAGTGTTATAAAAGATGTACATTGAATACGCTTTATTCACAAATTATCTAGGAAAATTTAAAATAAATTGTGGAACTGTATCTAGTACATACAATATTAGTGCCATAAGATGTCCTGTAAATTTAATTTTTTTTTTGAACACTCCTGAATTGCACTTTGCTTGTTTTTGTCTAAGTCATAATTGCAAGTTTTTCCTCAGTTGAAAGCTGGGCATTTTTTTGTAAGTTATTTACAGAAGTCATGGTATACAATTCATTCAAAATTTGAAGGTTATTTGCAGGATTAAAGCACACACAATAATATTAAATCTAATAACTAATAACCAAAACAGCTGATACAAAAGAAGTACTGGTATATGAATTGCGAATGTCACATATTCATACATCGGGCTGCCAACTAGCTGGTTTTTCACCTTCCCGGTCGGAAAAATTGTTGTTATTTTGATTAAAGCCGGTGACGGGTACAAACTTCTCACCAGCCCCTTTATGACTTTTTTTTCTCAAATTTGTATCTAGTTTGAAGCAATTTCATCTAGTTTGAAGTATAGATATTGAGAAATTAGCTGCCATTCTGTAAACCCAAAACTGTTACCTTTCACCATCTATCAACGATTAATATATTTTGTTCACTGTTTAGATAATTTTAGATAGATGACAGGGACTGTATCAGGGAAATTTTCGAATTTACTTTCAAGTAATTTTATACATTTATTAAAAGTGTAAAAGTGATTTCCTGTAATTGAAGTAGAGACTATATGCCTTATCCAGACTCGTTCTGACGCATGATTAGTGCCGTTCTACAGAGTTCAACTAACATATGTTTCCTGGAGTAGTCAGGCCTTTAGTATGTTGCTAATCATACGTCAAAACGATTCTGCATATGGCTCTATATGTTTAAAGAGTAAATTTCATTTTCCACATTCAAAATTGTCACGTAAGATTATTATACTTTTGTTCATTTGTTTCGATGATTTTAAAGAAATAGTAATTACTGGTAAATACAATCAATTCATCAATGCCGATTGATCATTTTCAGTTTCTCATTTATAGCACAATGTATCTATTAAGCTTATTAGTGAATGTTCTAAGGACATACAGAATATATGTGCTAATGCACTTTCGTTCACGATAGTACATTTCCATTCCATGGGTAGTTTCGAACAGAGATACTTCACGCCCAGACCTATATCATAGGGAATTTTGAGGAGGTGCCTTGGCAACCCTATTTATACATCAACACACACACATGTGCGTAAAAGAAAAAACTACATTCCAAATCATCTGTCTTGGTTGTTACGCAATGCACGATGAACACATATACTTCAACATGAGGAGACACAATGCTTATCAATGTCATAGTTCTGGAAAGCAACCTTGAAAACCGCCAGATGTAGGAACAGCATGTTAGCTGGGAGGGGTCCTAAGTATTTGAGGGGGTCCAATAGGTCTACGTAATATCGAACCTGTCTGATAATGCACCCGAAAAAACGATAAGTAATTCTAAATTGCTGTCACCTATTTTTAGAAAAATGATAGAACGATTATTTTTATAAGAAAAGAAAGAGTACATGATGAGGCGTAAAATAAAATATTGAGCCTAAATCAATCGCTTCTCTGTCAGACAAGTATAGTTCGTTAGGAAAGTCTACAAATGTTAGTCACGTTTCGAAACTTTTGGGAGGTCCGGACACGGTGGACCCCCTTCGTGGCTACGCCCTTGAGCATTGTTAACTAGTCCCAAATTCAATGTGGTGTTCCTCATCATACAGTTTTAGGTGGAAATTATCAACAGTATAAAATATACTTATTTTATAAAAGAAATATGTATATACTAAAATACTATCCACACAGGGGCGTGGATTCTACATATTGATTTATTAATATTTGGTTCACAAATTACTGTAAAAGAAGCCTTCATCTATATATATAAAAGAGAACGCACAAATCCTTTGTTACCTCATCACGCTAATACGGCTGAACCAATTTCTTTTATTTTTGGGGGGTTATTAGGATTTGGACCCTAGATGGTTTTTATCATATCACTTTAATTTTTAATTACCAGTGTCTTGAGATAATTGACCATTCAAGTGTCCATAACGTACAAATCCTTTGTTAGCTCATCATAGCTAAATCTAACCGTATTTATATGCAACCCACATGACCGTGTCACTCGGCGGGTTAACATAAATGACAGGCGATATAATGTTAACATTCTTCTATGGTTTTTATCATATCACTTGAAAGCGAAAAAGTAAAAATTATCTAAGTAACAAAGTTTATTGCGTTCCAGGGTGACCGCAGCGAAGCGGGGTGAACGCTGCTAGTTATCTATATAAGCTAACAATTAACTTGTAAACGCGGGTCTACTTTCATTTCTTTTATGCTCTACTACATATTTTCTTTCTTATTTTGTAATTCTGCTATCGCATTTTAAAATTGTCATTATATTGATTTGCTCCAGTATAGTCCCGTAATATAAAAATATGAATGCATAAAAGCAAATTCCATTTGTTAATTGCTAGTGAAATAAAATTCAGAAATCTTATTTAGCGCGAGAAACCTTCTTCTTCACTGGAAACCAGGCTGTGTTGCAGAAGCACTGCAACGACCAGTCCCTTTAACTTCTGAGATAGGGAAAAAGAGACTTTCGCTCTGAAGGAATTGTCGCGCTGAAGGAATCTGGTCGTTGTATGCTCGCTGCAACACATTATAAATTAGAGACTCTGTGACGGATTACTTTTCGCTTTTTAAAACGGATTAACGGAACGGACAGTTACAAAAGTAAAAAATATGTTATTTAAAGTGTATATATGCGAGTATTAAAAAGTATTTTTCTGTTCTTTACTACTATTGATATTTTTTTTTCTTGAAATACTTTGATCGTTGCGCAACGCTGCAACACCAACATTAGACGCCACTGTTCAATCCAGAAGAAATAGAAGGTAGTATCACACCTGTGCTGGAAAGATCAGCAGGCGAAATAGTTACAGAAGATTTCTCTAAAGAAGGAGCTCCAGGGGTACTAAGGGAGGGATGGTTATTCTCCACATCACCATCAGCACTAGTATTCTTGACTAGGGAAGAAGTAGAAAGTACAGGAAAACCACTGAAGTTAGTAACATCTGGAACAGCTTTAAGTTGCACTGGAGTCGGAGCCAAGCGTGAATTTGACTCGGGAGGTAGTCGAGAACCTCCAGAAACCGGGACAGTCACAGAAGCACGTTTAGGCAGTCGTTTATCACATTGCGAAATCAAATGCTGATCACTATCACATCGCGCACAAGTTTTAATTTGTCCAGGATATGTCACCCATAAACGAAGACCACGAACTGTGACATATGACGGAATGTTCTTTTTGAGGACGATCTTAAGTAATTTCCGTCCGGTACGCACCGGGTAAAAATGTCCAGTAGAGTAGAGTTCATCGGTAAGACAGAATTTTCCCATAGGAAAGAAAAACTTGTTTAAGGTGTAAATCGGAAACTTCCATTGGAACCGCATGAATGCGGACCAATTTAATCAAATATGAAGCCGAATCAATAGGTAGGTTATACGAACCTACAACATCAGAATACTTAACAGTATCTGTAAATATATTTAAAATGCGTTCACAATCTTCCTGAGTTTTTAATTTAATATATTAATAGCTTACGTGGAAAATCCATTTCTATGCTGAGCACAGTTTCCAACGGTAACCCAAAGGTATCTCTAATCCACTCATGTAAAATAATAGAAGGTGGCACAGTTACCACATTTTGAAAACTGATGCGAAGTGTATTGAGGCGAATCGTGTTCATATCGAACTTGTCAGAAAACTGAATTCAAAAAAAAAAAAAAAAAAAAACTATGTGATAATATTAAGAACAGGTGAAAAATACAATTAAATTCAGTCAAATAACACACACACACACACAAGAAAGAGGAACCGACACACTACACTAGCAGTAGTAGCTGCTCGAAAGAAACACCAGTGACCTCGAGCGAACCACGCTGAGAACCCACCACTGAGCCACGGCCTCCACTTAAAACTTAAGACGGTGGCAATTGCCGCCCTTGTAGCTTAATATGACACCTCTACCCTCGTGCTACTCTTAAAGGCAAGTAAAAAATGAACAATATCTGTGATAATAAAATATGAATGGTATACATCTAATTAACGAACTTAAAAAGTTCGTTACTGAATTATCTCTCTCTCTTTCTCTGTGTGTGTGTGTGTGTGTGTGCTATTTTCGAATTTTTCAATTTTGAGCCCTCCATTTGATATAGCATCAAAAACTACCTGAAAGTAGTGATAGAAGTTCTCGCGTCATTCTTACCGTTCCCGAGATATTGGTTAAAAAAAAAAAAAAAAAAAAAAAAAGTTTCAATTTCAGGAGATCTAAGGAGCCATATCTCGGGAACTGTAAGTCATAGAGAGATGATATTTTGCGAATTCTTCAATTTTGAGTTCTCCAATTTAGTGTCCTTGGAAGAAGTTATCCAGTAACTCTGCAATTCATCATTTGAACTGAAAAGCGTCTTAACTTTTTAAAATTATTAGTTGTTTAGTATTTGAATTTTCAGTAAGCTACCCTGTTCATTCCGTAGTACAAAGTTATTGGTATTATTTGTTTAATGTTTCAGCTACCATATGACAATACAATAATAATTATAAAATATTCTGTCGAGAGTTTGTGTTTCTGAAAATGCTGTGCTTTTGCTGCTTGATTAAAAGTTGCTGTGACATCAAATTTCCAGTGACCAATGATAAATCATAGCTTGCAAAAACTACCAAGTAACAACGAATTTACAACTGCATAACGCGATGACTCATCGCAATGTTTATTGTACGATATTTTAGAAATTGCTATTATAGTCTGAGGGCCCTCCTTGGCAACAGCGGCCTAGGTCCTAACATACCCAGTCCGCCCCTGCTAATATTTTCAATTGTCTTGGAATATTTAGTAGCCCATAATTAATATTTATTTTGTAAGAAGTTTAATGTTATCGATTCTTGAACATGAAATTAAAGTTTACCATGATAAGCTTTTTCTATAAACATGGGATGGGGAGGAGTCACACTGTATGTTAAAAAGTGTATTTAGTCGAGTTTTAAATGATTTTTTCATTTCTTAGAATAAGTTTCAAGTAGTTATTTTATTGTTATCAACAACGTTGTTACATAGGGAAAATCACTACACACCATCTACGAATTTAATTTATAGCTGATAGACAATGCGGTGTTATTACGAATTTATACCACCAGTAGCTTATACCGAAAACGACAGAACACTAATCGTTGTCCGACTTACTTCTTACTACAAAAATAATATAGGAAATGCTAGTCCGACCTACAAATAAAAAGTAGAAATCTTTGGTTCTGTTTCTTCTTTTTTCTTTTATTTTTTGAAATCATATTAACCCCTCTAGTTTTTCCCTCTAGAACCGCCACTGATTCTTATTAGTTTTAGTCAGACACACGTCTGGAAATATTGTTTGTTTGACAATACTATTGATTTACTTATATATTTTATAATCTAGCCTATGTGCCTTACTTTAATGCTATGCACATGATGTTCTAGTTTTGCAAAAGAAAGCCATCAGGATTATTGTTGGAACACATGATAAAGAACACTGTAAACCTTTATTTATCAGGCTTAAGATAATGACAGTAGTTAATGTATATATTTATGAAGTGCTATTTTACACTAAGCAAAACCTAGCAAATATGACACTCAGGGATGAAATACATACATATAATACTAGATTGTGTAAGAAAATTGATATACCCTTCACTAGATTATCGAAGATCAAAAACAGTCATTTAGTTATAGGACCAAAGCTGTTTGATAAACTAACATCCTCGATACAGCAGCTGCCATTTAAGGTCTATAAGAAAAAGTTATATGATTGGTTAGTAACGAATCCATTTACTCGATTCAAGAGTTTAGTGAATGTCAAGACATTGTGTCCTAATTTGCAGTGTCACTTTATTTCAAATATTATTAGGTTGTTCATTATAATATTAACCAACTAGCAGCGTTCACCCCGCTTCGCTGCGGTCACCCCGGAACGCAATAAACTTTGTTACTTAGATAATTTTTACTTTTTCGCTTTCAAGTGATATGATAAAAACCATAGAAGATTGCAGTAAATCTTAACATTATATCGCCTGTCATTTATCTTAACCCGCCCCGCTTCGCTGCGGTCATCCCGGTGCTGGCATATTGTAAAAGTGTCTGTAAAAATAAGCAAATCAATTAAAAAATTTTAAACAGAAGATTCAAGCTATTTTCCGCTGTATATCGCCTGTCATTTATGTTAACCCGCCGAGTGACACGGTCATGCGGGTTGCATATAAATACGTTTATTTTTACCTATGATGAACTAATAACAAAGGATTTGTACGTTATGGACACTTGAATGGTCAATTATCTCAAGACACTGGTAATTAAAAATTAAAGTGATATGATAAAAACCATCTAGGGTCCAAATCCTAATAACCCCCCAAAAATGAAAGAAATTGGTTCAGCCGTATTAGCGTGATGAGCGGACAAAATTTTGTACGTTCTCTTTTATATATATAGATAACTGATTGTCTGTATGCAATGATTATTTTTATATATATCTGTATCTTTATGTATATCTCATTCGGACGTTGTCTATTGCTTGTAAAGCTCAATGACAATAAAATATTCTATTCTATTATTCTATCCTATGTTATCTTGACTAGAATTCCTATGTTTTGATGAGCAGATAGTCTATACTTTAAAGTGTTAGAAATTTTTGCATCTTTTTGATCCCTTTACCCCAAGAAACATTTCTTTCCTTGCATCATCACCCCCAATGTTACTATATACCCCGCTACCCGCTCAACCCGCTTACACTGTCTTCCGACTGTCTTATGTCTAGTGTCTACTTCTTCCATTGATCTTGGAAGAAAAAATTGATAAACAGATCGTAGCGCTTGCAGTGGTAAAAGAAGAAAACAAGATTGTGCTTCGTGTTTGTAAACGAAATCAGCGTATCAAACTTGAAAATTGTACTGAGTGAGTGACACTTTGTGAAAATAATTACTTAAAAAATTTAATCTATAAACAAACTTAAATAACGTATTTTCTCTGAAATAGGTAGGTTGAATAATTCGGTTTCCGTATCATTTTACAGTGATGAACAATTACCGGTAATATATACAAGTCTGTTTGTGTGTAGTGTAAACCCTGTATAAACATATTCCCAAAGTCAACTACAGTCATTTTCTTAAAGAAATGTAAAATACTTAAACCCTATTCTTATGCTGATTGAAAATACCTCAGCATTCATATTATGGGTGCAGTTGTCTTTTTTCTTCTTTTGTGGAGAGGGAGATTAGGCTCATCGCCGAATGCTCTAAAGGGGTTTAAGTTCCGATAAGTCCGTCGTGCCAAACGTATGTACTAAATATGTGGACAAAGCCAATCTTAACCTATTCATAAGATATATATTGCAGGTTTCCTTTTGGCGCACCACTCGAAATAATTGTTGAAAAATTATAATTCTTTCAGTAATTTCCTTTATATTGTCTCCTGAAAGATTTGCGCTGGACAACATGAAAATATCTCACTTGACATAGATAAAATTCAAGGGGTCCACCAGAAGTAATTGTTAAAAAGAAATACAATTATTTTTCGATTTGCGTATCAATACGGCTTCCGGATGTATGGAATAAAACGTACGGTGTAAAATCAAACCAACCTGTGCTAGGTGCCCAGTGAAAAGCACGAACGCTATCTAACCTAGTCAGAGCAGGGCAAAGCTAATGAGCTCACGCTAGGGTGCGTCCGAAGGGAGCAGGCGTGTCAGTGATGGAGGGTATATGCATAAGTGAGGATAGTAAAAAGCAGTGGGTTTTGGCAGAGACATGAGTTTCAAAACAGTACTTATCATGGTTTCATACTAGTCACACTGTGCAGAAATACACCGTCGATGCAAAATAACATCTAATAGTCATCTTTCATATGCACTCAAGTACTTTATCCATCATAAAGCACTTGTAATGATTTTACACTAGTAACCTTACACTTCTAAACTAAAATACAGATGTATTGCTTTGTATAAAAGTCTGTCGGCTGCAGAAATGTATTCCTTGTAGATAGGTCTTTTCGTACAAAGTATTCAATTTTACTGTTAATCTTCCAAAATATGGTGCGCCAAGATTAAACCAGCACCAATATTACTGTCATATTGAAAGGCTGGTAGGGGCTAACAAAATAAATTCTCCTGAAGAGACTATTCAGGATAGTTTGGAACTTTGGGACCAATACAAAGTTAACTTAACCTAACCGAAAGTAACGTAATCTACTATAACCTAACCTAACCTGAACAGCAGAAAAAATAAAAATATACCAAGAAGATAAGAAATTTTAACTCAAAAAATTTCTGGTATCCCAAATCCAAAAATATGAAGACTTTTCAATTAATGGAATGCCATTTTACTAGTATACTCACACAAGAAGTTTGTTTCGTACCATGGAACAGTGGGGAGCCTGAGAGAAAAGAAGTCGGTCGATTTAGGAGCCATAGCTCAAGGGCGGGCGCTATTTTACGTGCTATCCTGTGCTACTGTTCCATGCATGAATTCATGATTTATTTACAGCTTTTCTCAGATGAGAAGCAACACGATACTTAGCGCAGTGATACCAAATTGCAGACTCCTCTTTCCCTTTTCTCTATCTAAGAATACAACAAATTAATTGAGGGTTTTATTCACATCATAAAATGTGTTGTTCTAGATGCCTTCCATTTCAACTCAGGCAGAGCATGTACCATCACCATCTCAGATATTGTTGAAACTTTTTTTTATAGCAACTAGACATGTTTTTAAGAGACTTACATTTTTTTGTTTTGTCGAAAAAAAAAATTCCCGTCAAGTAATGGGCCGTCAAAGACGGGGAATAAAGTTTATAAATTGTAAAAGACAAGCAAAATAGTCAACTTCGGAGCTCCACCATTCAGCTATGGAGACAGATTGAGTTATAATTCTTGTTGTGGTATGTACACTCATGTCCAAAATGATTGTCGCATATCTATAACTGTCTTCTTGTAAGAATATAATTTGATAATGATTTTGGAGGGTACTTTTAATACTGATACTATGTGTATAATCGGGAAATGTATATTTGTGGTAAATTTCATAGGAAAGGAAATATGAAAATTAGAATGAGTAAAACAAAATGTTGCCAAATGGACAAGAAAGGTTTATTTTCGTTTTATCGTTCTTATTTATTGCTCTTTTGACATGAAATTTTCCACATATATGTCTTTGCTGATTATACACATACTAACATTGTAAGAAATACCGGGTGAATTCGTGATCAAATTATATTCCTACAACTACATATTTATAGATATGCGACAATAATTTTGGACATGAGTGTACATAATGATATAAATAAACTATATTTTATTATAGTTTGCTTTGCGCATGCGTATCTTTTTGTACATAAATTAACAAACGAACGTCAGTTTATCTGAAAAGTCGAAGTTTGCGAATTTTTTTCGAGTACTTCCAGTTCGAATTTTAGAATTCTGTTTTCACGGTTGGTAAGACCTAGTTAACCGCTTTCCGAAAAGAAATTTGTATCGCTTCTGTGTGCAACTGTTTTGTCGCAAAAAATTCGAGAAACTGTAAAATTTTCAAAAATCGCCACCTTTGGGCGCCACTTTCTCGAAGACAGCACATTTTAAAATTCTGAAATTTTGCCAGATTGTTCAACTTTACATGAGTAATAAACACACCAAATATCATTCTCAACCAATGCTTCATGAATTAACTACAGCCTTTTGAAGTTAGCGAAGTTCCGTTAACTTTGATGTCAAGAGTTGGCAACACAGGAAACAATAAAAGTGCAACAATTTGATGATTTTTGTGATGAAAATGAAAGTGTTACGTGTGCCATTTGGGAAAACAATGATCTCGTTTAAAAAAAACTGTGCCACTTTCTGTTTTCGTATCGTACGTTGCTGGTTTAACTGTAAGAATTGTAATTCATGACTACATTAAGAAAATCCAATGAGAAATAATTGCTACCGAAAAACATCGTATAAAATTTCAAGATACAAATTCTATTTTACTTCATGTGGACTTCGCTGAAAACTGGACTGTTATTCTGCAAAGTGACATTCAGAGTTATCACCGGAAAAACGAGCAAATTTCCATCTTTACGGCAGTGGTACATTATTATGAAACAACTGACAGTTTTGTTGTAATAAGTGACGACAATACACACGATTTGGCTCGTGTACTCATAGCCATAGACAAGATTCTAAAAATGCTCGAAGGAAAGCGAAAATATAGGTTATAGAAAAAGGTTCGAATACGTTAAAATAGTTGTCAGTGATTTCTGATGGTGCTGCATCCCACTTTAAAAATCGCTTTCAAATGTTCGAGATGCAGACAGGTCCGATAAAGCAGTGCTTTTTCAGTGAAACCGGCCATGTAAGAGTCTCTGCGACGGTATTGGGGGGGGGGGGGGGTTTGTAAAGAATGTGACAACGCGGCATAACATTAGGCGAAGACAGATACACATTATTAAAACTGCAGAAGAATTCGTGAGTATAGTGCAAGTACAAACTCCGGGAATTACTCTCGTTTTGTTGCCTGGAACTAAATTCGACAATTTCCGAAAATAAAAATAAAAATAATGAAAAAGTGGGAAAGTGTGCGGCCGGTAACTGGTATTCAACGAAGTCACCTTTGGCTTTCGGAAAGTGGCGAAGATTTTATGGCAGTAACTGGTCACCGTGAACTAACTTCATGCTTCCCCCAAAATTGAACTTCTGCAATTCAAAGAGTAGATTTAAGAAATCTGCAAAAAGGAACTTTTGTTACATGAGTATATGATAACCAGTGGTGGCTAGCAGAAATATTATGATTAAATCAAGTATTACGTGAAGCTAAAGTGCTGTTTATGCTTCCACATGGACCTTCAGCAGGGTACAGGTTTCCAGAAGAGATAAGAGGAGTGAAAATAAGTGTTTTGTGACTACCGACAATGTGCTACGAGTTGTGAGTGCACCAACACGTATTGGAGCATCTGCACGGTTACATGCTGTTAGCGAAGAAGACACCAAGCAAGCAAATGATTGGTTCATGTGGGGGAAAAAATCAGCGAATTTTTTTTTTTTCCCGAAGACCATTTTAAGTAAGTTAACTTAAAATTTTTGTGTTTTGTTATCGTTATTTCCATCTCAGATTATTTCGGCTTAAGAAAACGGAGGAGTAGGGGTGGCTCATTTTAATATTTCAGAGAGCATTCTTGATGAAAATAATAAAAATCAGTCAAGAAAAGACTTATTCTTCATTTAATGAATGTGAATCACGAACATCATCGAATTGTTGCACTTTTATTGTTTCCAGTGTTGCCATCTGTGACATCAAAGTGAACGGAACTTCGCTAACTTCAAAAGGCTGTAGTTAATTTATGAAGCATTGGTTGAGAATGATATGTGGTGTGTTTATTATTCATATAAAGTTGAACAATCTGGCAAAATTTCAGAATTTTAAAATATGGTGTTTTCGAGAAAATGGCGATTTTTGAAAATTTGACAATTTCTCGAATTTTTTGCGACAAAACAGTTGCACACAGAAGGAATACAAAATTATTTTCGGAAAGCGGGTAACTAGGTGTTACCAACCGTGAAAACAGAATTCTAAAATTTGAACCGGAAGTGCTCGAAAAAATTCGCAAACTTCGACTTTCAGATAAACTGGCGTTCGTTTGTTAATTTATGTACAAAAATATACGCATGCGCAAACCAAATTATAATAAAATATAGTTTATTTATTTCCCTATGTACATACCATAACAAGAATTATAACTCTATCTGTCATTTGGTCCAGCGTTCTCTCCAATTCACAGAGGCACCTTGGTAAAAATGTTACATCTTGGTTTTGAAACTACCCCTGTTATCGTTTTTAAATATTTATAGAATATTCTTCACTCTACCAAACGTAGAAATCTGAGGGAGTCAGGTCAGAGCTGCAAGCTGGATGAAGCATTAAAGTCTACCCATGTCTTGCAATTTGTGCCAGCGTCTGGTGCGCAGTCTTGCATTGTCCAGAGGAAATTTAATTCCAAAGTCCTTAGGCATGGTCTTCTTATTGTAATTTCTGTTTTTAGTTTTTCTAAAGATTTACAGTAGGCCATCTGTTATTGTTGATGGAAGATTTTTTCCATTGTGAAGGTGAGCCAATTTTGATCCTAAAAGATGGTGATTATGATATTGTATTTGGAAAAGGAAAGCTTTATTTTTGTCTTGACTGGCGACGTTGTATGGGTCCATTACATTGACTGGCCTTTTGAAGAAGGGTCATAATGATAGACCCAAGTCTCATCACACGTTATGGTGATTTTAAACACCACAGTATGTGTTCCTTCAAAAGATTCAATGAAGTTTTTTTTTTTTTTTTTTTTTTTTTTTTTTTTTTTTTTTTCAAGTTTGCATCATTTCTCTTGTTAGAATCTTTGGCATCCATTTTGAGCACAATTTTCCATATGCAAATTTTGAAAGAATCCTAAGAGCACTTCGTTTTGAGATTGATAATTTTTCCATCAATTGACAACTCATTATTATCCAGTTATTATTAATCATTTCCTCCATACGAGCCAAATTTTGGTCTCTTGCTGCAGAGGAAGATCATCCCTTTGTCACTGATATAAAAATCATCTGTCTCAATCTCTCCAGGATTTCGTTTCCATACAAAGATTACAGTTTTGAATGAATTACTGTAGCTGAAATGTCTCTGGACTTACACAGGGACTCAATCACCGACCCTTGTCGGATTCTGAGAGAAAATTAAAAAGATATTTTAATTTTGATTACAGATTTAAAAAGAGAACTGTTTTGTCTATCAGCTGCAGTAATTAGGTTTTTGCTAAGGTGCATCATTTACTGTCCATCAGGGTTGGCAAAAATCATGGTTTTTATTGAAAAAAAAACAGGTTTTTTTGGTTTAAACCCAGTTTTTTGGCTTTAAACCAGATTTTTTTTGGTTTAAATAATTTACTCTATGTATTTATATTAGATGTGGACAGAAATTAGTTTGTTTCGCCTTGGTGTTATTATGCAACAACAAGGTTATGCTGGAGGGGGTCACGTAAGCTTAAAGCGGAATCCAAACCGCTTCTCGACTTACATCCAAGAGAAATTGTCCATTTGGACACAAAACCGGGATTAATTGGTCAGAAATGCGATTGCCGACTCACTTACGAAGGACTCCTGATAAAAATACGTTGTACTGATCTTTACATAGGCGTTCTTGTTAATATAATTGTCAAGAATCATTTCAAAAGGACAAAAAGATAAACTGTTACACAAGTAGAATTATATATAAATCGGGAAACTCCCGCCTTAGCCATTGGGAAAATCCTGTTATTACTTTAAATATATTTGTATGTAAAATTTTAAGGTCAACATATCATAATCACTACGCTAAAACTAAGGTATTAAATTACAAATTTGGTATGTAGATATCATTCAATAAAATTAAAACAAAGTCAAGTACA
Organism: Thermobia domestica; assembly: GCF_964235325.1. Lineage (NCBI taxonomy): Eukaryota > Metazoa > Arthropoda > Insecta > Zygentoma > Lepismatidae > Thermobia > Thermobia domestica. The sequence goes on along the minus strand of NC_137455.1, from coordinate 34,390,521 downwards.
AATTGATGTTGGAAGCTACGTAGGCAGTTAATAAATTTTGCCAATTTCTATCAATAAGAGGCAAGCTTGGCTTCTTTATAAAACAACATTCAAGTAGAAATATATAATTTGGTTTCATTTCGTATGTTTATGCTTAACATACTTATGAAATACAAAGATTATCACGGAGAAGACTTTCGCTTAGAGGGACACCTCGAATCGCTACTTGGTTTACACTTGAAAGATGGGTTGTGGTTCGACCGAGAATTGAACACGGGATCCCTTGATTAAAAGGTGAAAAGTAGATAAACGTAATGCGGATGATTTGATATGTGGAAACGTCACCATTAAGTTCACACGATATAAAGCATTTTTCTTTCTTTCTTTTTTCTTTTTTTTTTTTTTTTTTTTTTTTCTTTGGTTTAAACCAGCCACCCCTGCTGTCCATATCTTGTAAATAATAAGTCATGTAACATTGATTTAAGCTACTATCATTCTAAATAAAACAAAAGTCAGAAGATGAGATATTGTGCATTTTTTAATCTCTTTAAATGAGAAGTCTAACCTAACCAGATACTAGAAACTGATAAGAATAATGTGTCGTTAAATTTGTACAAAATTCCCATATTTTTTATGTCGTAGCTCTATTTTGGAAAGAGGAAGGTTCACAGGATATTTTCAAGGTTACCCTTAATAACAGGCTTTAAAAAAAATAAATAAATGAAAACGAAGAATTTTGAATAATTTCTAACCTCATAGCAGAACATGCCGCGATCTGTGATGTGATCACAGAAAATTTGCCATGCCTGTGCAGAAGAATTGCCAGAGGAGAAAAAAATAGCCAACAGAAAAGTACAAAAACATACCTGCTATGTGTAGATGTCTTAAGTGGACGGACTACTCGCATACATATAGTTTGAACTGTTTTTTACGTCGCGTAAAGCGTATTTTTAAGAGTCACAAGTGTTTGTTCTGCAGAAAATTTTTGCAGAAAACGTTTGACTTACAAAAGCTCATCGCAGAAAGACAAAATTCTGCTATCGGCTTTCTAAATAGAGATAAACTATTACTCTTTTTGCATAATAGCGTTGGAAGAAAGGAAATATTCGAACATTTGTGTGCTTAGTTTCTTACCATTATGAGTGGTACACTTTTCTAAATAATTGTTTTCATCGTTTATATGCTTATAATTCAATTTTCGAGAACAGAAGCCCAAAAGTGAAATTCTACAAACTACAAAAAGATCGGTTGGTGTTTTTTCTTACTGTACGTTATAGTTTTGGTGGTGAAGAACGTTCCTCCTTGAACATTCAAAGAAAGATATAGCAGCAAGAAGGGTTATTTAGGAACACCCTAGAGAGGGTTGAAATCTATATAAATAAATATGAAAGTGACTATATCTGTTACTTCATGCCTCTTGAACCAGCCGACCGATCTCAAGGAAATTTGCCACATAGATGAGGTTCGGGCCTGGGATTGCTTTTTAACATTTCACTTTGACGATGCATCAAATTGGTGAGAGAAGAGATGATGTTTAAAAATGAACGATATTAGTGTCGTGTCCATATTTTTTTTTAAGGTCGCTGAGATGAATAAGTAACACTTCTGATGCCGTTTAAATCCAAATTCAGCATCACAACTGGGAAGAGGGAAATATACCTATAAAAATGATCGAAAATGACTGGCAAGACAAAAAAAAAAAAAAAAAAATCGACTATCAGAGTGCTCTTGAGTAATAGTAAAAAGTGACTGACTAAAGGAACATATTACTGATTTTTTCTTATTTTAACCCATGAAAGCAGGTAATTGACGCTAGTTATATAAATAATTTTAAAATATATATATAGTCTTTCAAGCCACAAGGTTAGTGCTTATTTTAATTATTAATATGTATCCTATAGCGTTTATTGACAAATATGACTTTTTTTCAGAATGGCATTGGTGTGAAAGCAACATCTCTTATTATTTTTATAAGATGTGAAATAATTCTTATCTGCCACCACTCATTGTTATAATTTCTTTACAGAAATATGGGCAGCAACCAGTTGTATAGTTTGACGTGGGGAGAATTTGGAACATCATTGATGTCAGCAGTTCAGCTGTTGCGATGTCATGGAGATTTGGTGGATGTCACTTTGGCGGCTGGTGGTCGTAGCTTTCCAGCTCACAAGATTGTGCTTTCAGCTGCGAGTCCTTTCTTATTGGAGCTTCTCAAGGTTCGCAGTTCCTTCCAACAGCTTTGCATATCTTCGAGGTACATCTAGATACAAAATGAGTTAGGATGATATTCTGTAATATGACGTTCCTCTTATTTCTCACTTGGTGTGCAAATATAGTGATACCATAATTTATGTAACATGATTTCGAATAAACTTTGGAGTATAAGGAAAAAAAAAAAGATCTTTGAGTATCATATCGAATCAAACTCCATTAATATATATGTTTTTTTTTTTCTTCTTTTACAAGTTTCTTGGGTAGGAATTTTTCTATCCTACCATTAACTTAATACTAGAACTTTCATATTTTATAATAGAATTTTACACACACAGATATATATACTGCTTACTTTAAGGAAAGAACGCAGACAGAGAGTATTTCAAAGTAAAAATGTAAGGCGGGGATCAAGACGGATGGGAATGGGGAATGGAGGAAACTTCATAACGATGAACTGCATAATTTGCACTGTTTACCTAACACGGTCGTTAAGTCTAAGAGGCTCAGGTGGGCGGGTCATGTAGCCAGAATGGAAGATAGTAAAAAGTCTTTCAAAATTTTAACTGAAAAAAGACCTAGGTGGAGATAGAAGGACAATATTAAGATGGATCTCGCAGAAATTGGAATACAAACTAGATACTGGATTCACTTTGACTAAGAACAGAAGTCAATGCAGAGCTTTTGTAAATATATATATATATATACATATCCAGAAGCTTTGACGACACATCCGTCAAGAAACCTCTATACGACTAAATTGTTTTAAAAAGTAAGTCTGCCTTCTTCCTCCTCATGGCAAAATAAACCTAAAGATCTCCTGAACCACCCTTGATTATTCCAGTTGATACTATCTAAAAGGTATTTAAAAATCTGTGCACACAATATATCACTGTTATTTAAAACTGTATACGCCACTACTAATGTTCACGTATTGAACACTTAATTAAAGTATAGTAAAAGCAGAAAATCAAAAGTCAACTGAAACGGATTTACAAAAATGTTTTAGAAGTCAGCCATTTTAATGCATTGGTAGATGGTAACGAACTATGAGAAATGTTGCTAAGTACTACAACAGAAAATGCGCTGTATCAGTGGTTGCAGATGCTGATATACAATGCAGCAGCCATGAAGATAGACAAAATCGGTTTAAAAATACTGTAAATATGTGTAATTATATAAGTATTTCCTTATAGTAATTATATATGTATTTCCTTTCTTTATTTTCTTCCTCTTTCCGAAATTATAGCCCAGATATGCCGTTAGATTTATCAGAGCACACTTCAAAAGGCATAGCAGAAGACAAACATTGGGGTGATAGTGAAGTATCGTACATTCTGTTAATAGATATAAGTACATTAACTCTTCATGTGATTCTTTTAAAGTAAATTCAGAGTAGTGTTTAGTGTCAACGGAGTACGGTACTGGAATGTTAACGGTAATATAAGTTCACGAAACGATGGAACAATGCCTTAGTAGATACGTATTTAAGATGACAACAATAAGTGATTAAAACATATACAGAAAAGTTAAAATCGTGGGTGCTTTTTTTTTTTTTTTTTTTTTTTTTTTTTTTTTTTTTTTTAAATCAACATTGGAATCCGTATCTGATTTCTTAAAGGGTTCGCTAGATGATGGAGTTGTATCAGTCGTTGATATACTACTAGACAAGGACGACCTTTCTTTTGCACACGTTTTAATTGTTTATATACATACTTCTGCTGGTTTATACATTCTTGTTTCTAATTGGTTGAAGAAATCTATAAATGTTTCCACATTAGCAGACGACCTCCCTGCTAGTCTACCAATGAAATAAGGTCGTTATTATATCTATTACTTTCTTGTTTATGAGTGTGGAACCACATTTGTCAATTAGCGCTAACAATGTGCACATGTATTTCTGAATAGTTTCCTTCTTCTTTTGTACCTTAGGCTGAATCTTTGTATGAATTGACTGTTGATATTTCAACATAGCTAGCAGTGAAATCTTCGTTTGGAAATTCGTCAGTTGAAATCGGCTGAATTCTTTCTGTTTCAGGTATTGCTTCTTACATGTTAATAACCTCAAGACATGTTAGTAAAACAATCCTAATATTTTATTAAAATTTAATCTATTATTCATAACCAGTAATCGTATGAAAAAGTGCTTATTATTCACAATGAATACAACAAAAAGTAAACTACACTGAATTTCACTAAGAAACAAACCAACTCTATGGCCCACAGAACCTGAAGGTTCAATGCCGCATTCACACAAGCTCATTATTCACTTCTGTTCTTAGTCAACTGAATCCAGTTTCTACTTTATATTTCTACTAGCAGCGTTCACCCCGCTTCGCTGCGGTCACCCCGGAACGCAATAAACTTTGTTACTTAGATAATTTTTACTTTTTCGCTTTCAAGTGATATGATAAAAACCATAGAAGATTGCAGTAAATCTTAACATTATATCGCCTGTCATTTATGTTAACCCGCCCCGCTTCGCTGCGTTCATCCCGGTGCTGGCATATTGTAAAAGTGTCTGTAAAAATAAGCAAATCAATTAAAAAATTTTAAACAGAAGATTCAAGCTATTTTCCGCTGTATATCGCCTGTCATTTATGTTAACCCGCCGAGTGACACGGTCATGCGGGTTGCATATAAATACGTTTATTTTTACCTATGATGAACTAATAACAAAGGATTTGTACGTTATGGACACTTGAATGGTCAATTATCTCAAGACACTGGTAATTAAAAATTAAAGTGATATGATAAAAACCATCTAGGGTCCAAATCCTAATAACCCCCCAAAAATGAAAGAAATTGGTTCAGCCGTATTAGCGTGATGAGCGGACAAAGAATTGTACGTTCTCTTTTATATATATAGATGTCTGTGAAATCCATCTGTTTTTCTTCTTATCTGTGCCTAAGTCTTCCTAATGGAATTTTTTCCTATTGGGCTTCCAGTTACAATTTCGGAAGCTGACTGATTCTGAATCTTTCGAAGATCAGTAATCTGGCCGATTGCTTTTCGTCTGTTATACGTAGTCAAAGAATATAAACTCCAGATGTCCATTATTTCTGATGTACTTGACCCATAAACCATTTCATTGTAATTCACGTAGTTCCCTTGTTATGGCATGATACACAGCTAAAGCCGAAAATTATCTATCCATCAGAAGTCATACCTGCACAGGAATGCATGAAGCTAGGTTGCCATGCTGCAAGAATCTTGTAGTTGTCATTAAAAAAATCTTGCAACCTTATCTTTGTATTTTACTGTTTACATTTTGCAACTTTCTGAAAGCAAGAAGGATATCTCCATCCATGCAGCACTGCATTCTAGTGGACAAATAGTGCACCTCCTCGTTAAAAATGTGTATTTTGGCGCGGTTTCTCTTCCCGTCCAAAAGAATCCGTCGTTTCGGAAGCTGCTTTTTTTTGTCAGTGAGAGGGCGATAGCACGTAGCAAGCATGACGACCCAGAAAGTTGAACATGGTTTGACTTCTTGCAAGATGAAAACATTGTTGCAAGATTTTTTTTAATGACAGCTGCAAGATTCTTGCAGTATGGCAACCTAGCTTAAGTGACGTAAAAAAGTAGAAAGAACAAAACATGTTCTGGCAAATAGAATTAAATCATAATACAAAGAAGGAATTTCATCAGAAGATTAGAGAAACTTGGACATCATCTGTCAATCAAAATGTTCCTTCTATAGTATATGATATATTGCTATGTTTCTTCATACAAACATCTTTCACGTTATAAATAGACGTATATATATTATAGTAACAGTATGTCAATGTTTGATTTCATGTACTTCTTTGCAGAGTACACCATGTCATCATCCGGTAGTGCTTTTGGCTGGAGTCACTGCCCATGATTTGGAGGCTCTCCTAGAATTTGTGTATAGAGGTGAAGTTAGTGTCGACCCTAATCAGCTTCCTTCGCTCTTACAAGCTGCTCATTGCCTTAATATTCAAGGATTGGCACCAGGGGCCGTACATCCAGAGGTGTGTTTAGGATACAAGAAATTTATTTATTTAGCTTTATGAAATATTTATATTGATAAATGCAGATAGCATAAAGGGTGTCACAATATTTTAGGAGTGGATTCCTTACATGGAAATAAGAAAAAAAGTTCATATGGACGTTTGCTCGGAAGTGTATAGTTTCGTAGTTATAAGGTGCCGAAAACGTGCAAAAATGAACTTTAAAGGTCCATAGTTCCACTACTGCAGGAGCGGTCGTAGTCGGGTCAAGACATTACTGAGGAACTGGTATGTGAACTATCCAAATATCCATCTTTCAGAACCTTCGGTACTTGCACAATCATTTTTAGAGAGGCTGTTTGGGAGTACTTGATCACTTTCTGCCTACCTCTCTAAAAATTGGTGTGCAGGCACTGGATCATTCTTAAACATGGATAGGGGATAGTTCATATACCAACTCCTCTGTTTCTACGATAGGTCCCATAGTAGTGGAACTATGAACTCTTGAAGTTCACTTGTTTCACGTTTTCGGCATCCTATAGCTCCGAAACTATCCACATTTGAGCACAGGTCAATACGAACTTTTTTTTCTTATTTTGATGTTGAGGAATTTGTTCCCAAAACATTATGACACAGTTTTATAACACCCTGTATACGAATTGCTGATGCAGAAGTAATGTAAATAAAGAAATAAAAGAATGAGAAAAGATAAGGGGAAGCTAATCCAGTCAGAACTATTACCCTACCTCCCTAAGACCCATTGGGAGGCGTCTTCCTGGCTTACTGTGGACTAAAGATGAAATAAGGCTAGCCATTTTGAGAGAAAAAGAAATAATTCTCATCTTAAATCTTTCTATGCTTCCTTTATTTACTATCATGCTTTATTCAACATAATACTTGTGAATTCTTTGTTCCGGGGCCAGCCGGCTTGTCTTGTTTGCAAAGTGACATTGCCTTTCTCTCCTAGGTTATTATGCAACCAAACTTGTCAGCAGTTTTATTTGGGTTGATTTACATCAATCATACAAACGAGTAGTATCGCACTACAATGAACACACACACACACACACACACACACAAACAAAAAAAAAAAAAAAAAAAAAAGTAATATAGTACAGATCCACGTATTACCATATTTGTGGGAATATAAGCCGTACTCTTTCTCCTAAATTTTGGCTTGAAAAATAATGGTGCGGCCTATAATCGAGACTTTCCCCCTCAGATAGTAACTCGTCAGTTTCAAAATGGTATGTAACCGTGTCTTGTGGGTTGAAATTAATACAATTACAAGTTACTGCGGTTGCGTTGGTAAACTATCAAAGACTTAAAAAGAGAATAGCAGAAATCCTTACCTTTTTCGCAGAAATTGTCACCTTCATTGGGTACCGATAACTCCTTACACTGGCTCAAAAATCACTTGTACACTTAATACTTTTATTAACAGGAATACGTATCTTTGTTATACAGTATACTTATATACAGCACCTGTTCTCGAAAAAAGGAAAGCAACTTTCTTTACCAAAACTGCATCATCTTGTTTGTACCCACCCAAGTCAAGCACAATCACTTCCTACCATCTCATCATCACCAGCGTTTGATTCTTCACCCTCAATAGACGATCCAGAATGCTGCTCAGTGTCACAAAGGTCTGAGCTCCTTCGTGGCTAAGCGGTTAGCGTAGTCGCCTTTCGCGTGGGAGACTCGGGTTCAATTCCCGGCGGGAGCTCATGTTCGGATTCCACGTTAATCAGTAGGTCCACGTCTCATATAGCCTCGTTGCTGAACGGGTCGTAAACTCAAAATCAACTCAACTCAACACGAAGCAGGTCATCTTCAGCCCCATTAAGATATTATTAAAAATTCCATTTTTTTTTTCTCGTGAGACAGGTTCTTTCGAAATTGACCGACAAGCAGCTAAAATCCAAAGGCACACTTCTGACAGATGCACGTTGCAAACTTCCTCCTGGTGTCGAAGTTGCTTTGTTCATGATGTAATTTCTATAGAATTGTGTTACACTAGTTTTGAATGGATGACTGATACACAACTTTCTCGTAAATTTAGTAGTGTGGCCTATATTCGAAATTTACTTTTTCTATAAACTCGTGATAAAAGTTTAGGTGTGTCCTATATTCGCAAAAATATGGTACACATGTTAGTGCTAAAATTACGCTTACAGCACGTTCTCAGTTTGAGCAACATCCTTTCCTACAAGCTCTCAAGCATTTGACTTCAAGAGCTTAGTGTGGAATATGTTCCCAGAATTATGCAAACGGACTGTCTATGTAGGAGTGTATTCAGACACAGTCTGTCCAGTTTACTGAGAATATGGAGAAACGGTTTCCTAAAATTGAATAAGACTCCCAAGAATAAAATTCACCACCACTCTTAACTCTCTACTAAATTCAGAAATAATAGAAAAGTACTATAACTTCCAGTTTCAGTGTTTATTTACATGGAGCAAAAATGATAAAAAGATAGCAGAAAGCTGTTTATTTGGAATCAATTTAACGTTCTAAGAGTAAATACCATCTTCTATCTTAACCCACAATTCAAACCAGAAGTGGCAGAAATCAGTTACTACCGGTTTTAACGTTGATCACCATAGAGTATAAACGATATTAGATTAAGAGAAACAGTTTCCTGCATTCAATAAATGTCCCAATAATATATTCAATCTTCAGTGTGATTTCTCTACTAAAATTAGGAGTGGTGGAAATTACTACTACTACTTCTGGTTTTAGTATTACGCGAGAAACTATCACGTCATACAAACCAAACTCTTTCACGCGGTGTACACGTGGCGCTGCTCGTATTTGATTTTGATTGTACTTTTCTCCATATTTCGTCCCATTCCTGTGTGACGATCATCATCATAAGTATTCTGCCATTATTGGAGGACACTTGCCACAACTGACAAGCTTCCATGCTTCACCGTCTTCCGCTAACCCCTTTGTCTTCACGTACGATTTTTCTGTTCTGATATCATCCATTAATTGTAGTCTCCTTCATTCGCTCCCTCTCTTAACTGCTACCGTACCCTCAAGCACGTTCCTCATGATACATTTCTTTCTTAGCCAATGTCCCAACCAGTTTCTCTTTCTTTTCTTAATAATATCTAAAATTGTTCTCTCTTTCTCCTCCCCCCCCCCCAATCATCTCTAATACCCTCTCATTAGTTTTCAGCTCGACCCACCAACTCTCTCCACCCTTCTCCACACCCACATTTCGAAATTTTCCAGTCGTTTTTCATCATTTTTGCGTAAATGTGTTGTAAAAGTGGTTGTGATTTTCACTGTTTTCTGGTACTGTAATTATGGCAACGAGTTAATAGTAATTGAAAATTTTGCCAAACGTGAAGTCTAGCATATTTTTTATGAATATTAACAAACATTAACATATTTTTTTATGTGCTCTGAGACTCTTTATTCTAATGATTAATTTCTTGGTATTGTGGCATCAATTATTACTGTTGTCATCATGTGTCAAACTGAAGAACATAGGCTTCTAAGGAAATATACTTATTTTTTCACTTTAGTCCCTTTCTAGGAAAATACTGATATTAAAGTCACTATTTTAACTATTAAAGGTCATCGCCTATGCAAAAGAGCTGAAAAGTTGAAGATAACTGTGATATATAAACATAACAAATTTACAATTTGAAATATTTTACCTGCGACTGGCTTATGATGGCAGCAGTTTGTTACGTAAACAATACGAGGTAAGTAGCAGAATAAGAATCCCAAAGCACGCAAGGAAAGATGATTGATTAACACACAAAGAGTAAAAAGTGAATGACTGAACTGGGACTCGAATCCAAGATCTTCAGCATACCGTGCCGATGCGTTAACCTCTACACTATCCAATCTGCTTCCCAGAACAGCCACACACTCTCTCACTCCTGAGGTCAATGCTGTCCACTCAGACCACATTGCTTGTATGAATTCGCACCTATAGAAGATCTGGTGTGTAAAAAATTCGGTTGTTTCCTCATTTTCATTAATATATGATATTACAACCGTCAAAAAAGGTGTTCTCAATATATAAACACTGGATTGTCCAAGCACAGCAGCTAGAGTGTGGTACAAGCCATGTGGTCTGAGTGGAAAGTACAACTTCAGGAGTGAGAAAGTGTATGGCAGTTCTGGGTAGCGTAATAGGTAACACATCGGCATGCAATGCTGAAGATCCTGGATTCGAATCCCGGTCCACTGATCCGTTTTTTACTCTTTATGTGTTATTGAATTCGCAACCACAGAGGATCTGGTGTGTAAAACATTCGGTTGTTTTCACCTTTCATTAATACGAGATTATTGATTGTTTGTTGTAAAACACTTACATTTGTTAACAATACTTGTGTAAATAGCATGTTCTGTTTGTTGTAGAAATTGGATGAACTTACTTCTCCGTCATTAACTCATCAAGCATTGACAAGAGAAGTCATTAATTCGTTTCTTCCAATAAGAAAGAGAAGAAAACGTCGGCATAAAAGTTCAGGTGAGAATATCTAATTTTATTGGAAGTTTTTAAAGCAATTGTGTCAACTTAAAGTTTCCGATGCGTATGTAGTCCTTGATAGTAGACTGCTGTAGTATTAATATGTATTTGTTGCAAAGAATAGAAGGTATATTTATATCTTGTAAATAATGGCATTTTGTGAGATTTGCTTAATATTTTTACATGCTTTTCTTTAACTCACAATGGCTCACGCATGTCTTGGGTCAGCTTTGTCCTCAAATCTCGTAACCTTAGTTTAACTTATTTTCCGATGTCATGGACTAATGAAATTTTACACAGCGACGTAATGTTTCAGTAAATTAATATATACTTCGGTTAATTAAATTTTAACTCGGTAAAATATAAAAATAAATGAAGATAATTTGATTAAATTTTGAACTAATGGTTGATTTAAATACAGACTGTTATTGAAGATAGCATAGTGAAATAGAATTCTGATGCGTCCTTTATGGATTCTAATGTAGAAAATATAAAGAATAAATATGACCTGTACAAACAGATTTTGCGACATCTTACAATTACAAATATGATATACAGATCTTAACAATCATGAAGTGTTTAAATTTTAAGAATGAAACAAAGAGAATAGCGCTGTCGGCGGAAAATCTCCGCCTTCTCAGAACTTCTTGTTTTGAGTTTTAACATAACAATATCAAGAAAGGTATATCTTACGGAGTTAAGTATGTTGATCCCACGCAGCTGAATGCCATCTTGCTCGTTCCAAGCCTTCAAGTCCTACTGATGACAGCCAGATGATATCGAAGAAAGAAGACTAAGTGTCCGACTGATCGAAGAAGGAAAGACCCTTTGTTCAGGTTGACAACAGTTTACATACACCTCAGTTTTTGTTTTTCACCTGTTTGTTTTCTAATTTCGTATATTATTTCGATACTTTCACTCTTGTTTATATTTCCTGTTTTTCTGGCTTTCTAGAAAACGAGCTTGGCTGTTTTCCTTTTCAAATACAAAATATACATTTACAGTAAAAATATAAAATTTAATATACATAAGGTTAGTTTCCTTTTCTTGGGAAAAAATTAAACCAAGTGCTTGCTTTTAAAGCCATTGGTTATGTTTGCTCTCTCCATTGTATTTATTTAGTTTAATATACATAAGATTAATTTATATCACAGTAAGGCGGGTGACAATACAGTTCTTCATTATTATTTTTATGTATTTCTATATATATATTTTATTAAGTTATTTATATTGCTCTCTACTAACTATATATATATATATCCTATTATGTTATGCAACCAAAATTATCCCGAGTCCATGTCCAGTATAACATACTTCCTAAATTACGTTTCAACTTACGAAGGTACGATAGATTTCAAGAACTGATTGAATGTGAAAACACCGTGTAACAAAAAGTAAAAAATAAACTATATTGTACTAAAAAGTCAAATGTACTCTTAATTCTGAAGAAAATTACTCTTAAAAGAATATATTTGTGTATGACTAGAAAGAACAACATGGCGAGCGCTTTCATACACTTACATTATAAATTGATTGTATGTGAGAGAACTCCGAATGCTTTTGTTTCTAGACATGCATAAATAGATGTTACGTTTTGCTCTGATTGCTATTACTCTGTTTGTCTCGTCTAATCTCTTCTGTGTGATTTACGCCTGCTTTTAGCGTATACGTTCGCGTAATGCCCGCACCCCAACTTCAGAGATATTTTTTGGGGAAAAAAGTGACCCGCATAATGTACGCACCCTAAAAATCACAGCTTGAAAATCTAAGTTAGATCTTGTGGTATTTCTAATACGGTACCAATTTTCGTACTTCTGGCACCAGACACACTATTTAAAAATTAGAATAAATTATACAAAATAATAGTGGATTATTTTATTTTGTGTAAAATATAATATAAATTTAATATAATTTATGTTCGAGGAGAAAATAAAGGTAAGACTTAATTTGTTTGTTGATTTTAAATGCCATAAATTTGTTTTAATTAGTGGTCCTCATTTGCTTTTCATTTAACTATTTACCGATATTATGTAGGAAGTTCAAAATGATATTTGCTTCAAAAAAAATGTGACTGGAAATTGCGCGTTTTTTGAACGACCCGCATAATGTCCGAAAAAAAAAAAAAGTGCGGACATTACGCGAGTGTATACGGTATGTTTTAACTTTGTCATGGAAATAGCAAGTCAATAGTTACCGCGACTACTCGTGAATCCTGGGTTCTACACCAATCATAACTGCTTTGCATTCATCACGTGTGATGCATTGGAAGAATTCGGTACTATTTGTGGAGCTGCTTTCCGAACGCACACGTGAAAAAACGTGAAACAACAGAAGTGCACCAAAGTGTTACCAAATTTAGAAGACATTGTGAACTAGCGACACAAATACAGCAGATACAGAACTATAACATGAACACTAACAGTTATCCCAGGGTGTCTATCGGTCACGAAAGTCAAGAATGTCACGAAGAATTCACCAAGTCAGAAAATAGTCATGAAAGTCACGAAATTTAGCTTTTGGGTCACGATTTTTTTTTAACTGTTCAAATGTAAGTACAGATTGGAAAATTTTGTTCTATAAAACGTCAAAGTTCACCAGCAAAAATGTCTATGGTCGGCTTTAGACGCTACCAAATCGCAAGCAAAGTATGTTTTAATCGCATGGATGAAAATTCAGCCTAATTCGTACCCAAATTCGCTCTTGAAAATATTAGGAAATTTTTATTATTTGGTAAAGACAAGGTCACGAAAAAGTCACGAAATTTCATTTTGGAATTTTAGTAGACACCCTGTATTCGAATTGAACGGTAACAGTAATAATAGCAAAATATAAAATAACAACAAAACGAAACTTAGCAGCAATCCGAGAACACTGCATCCCCAGGAGATGTTCTCCGTATAGTGCGAGAGACAACACTGGCAAAATTTTATAGGTGGCAGTTGAGGACTAGAACATACTCTCGCGTTCTATTGGATACTGAAATTGGTAGATCCAGGATAAACTTCACGACTTCTTGCGACCACTATAGTTTTCCATCATAAGTTTATTCGTTTCCTCGCTGACATTGTGTGGTTTACGTTGAGAGTCTGCGTTAGAAACAATCTAACTTTCATGAGGTGTAACAATGAAAAATATATAATATTTAAATGTAATAATTAATTAATCCAGGCTTTCTCAACCTATTTCACATCGCGACTCTCTCCCCCTTTTACCGTAAAACACTGATTGTTAGTTATATATGAAGGGTAAGGGAAAAAAAGCAAGGAATGTCCATGTGTGTGCTTTGCTCTATCTGTTAATGACTCTTGGTACTATTTGACTATATGCCATGCATGCGTAGATGTAAAAATGTCCAAGAAAAGGGGCAAGAGATTTGACTAACTCTATTCATTTTGTACGCGATTTTCAATGTTAAAACGTCGTTTTCTCGAAAATACAGTTTTGTACATTTCTTCTTTTTTTCCCTTACCCTTCGTATTATCCGAAGTTCGTCAAACGGAATTACAGAACTATTTAAAACATAATTCACACAGTATATCCAAATGATGACATACTGAGTTAAATAGCTTTTAAACTCATATTTTTCAAAGATTTGTCTTCTACAGATTCTGTGTGTCACTATACTTTTACGTCTCTGTTTGTTGTATATGCATTATATCTTTGCAAATCACTCATAGCAGGCTAATCTCTATAGCAACCATAAAGAACAAAATATAGTGTTTGTCCGAGTGGTTAGTAAATAACAACAGTCTGTTTTAAAGCATAAAAAAACAAGCAATTTAATATTAACTACACTACATTTTTCTTCTTTTTCTTTCTTTCTGGCTCGTGTCAGATTTAAAAACACTTTTTGCCCTGAAGATTAAAACATTATCGTTACATCCCCCATCCCACCTTATATCAGATACTCTTGCCTGCGACCCATAAATGACTTTCGGTTTGTAAAAGCTGTATAATTATTTCTGCTTATTGCTTCCCTCGTTTGTTGGAGTTGTTTTTTTTTGTCAAAACGATTCTTTATTTACTTAAAATTTTTTAAATATTCTTTGGTGTATTTGGCAGTAAGTATGGAAATAAAGATCTGCCTTTAAAATATATTTTTTTTCTGCTACTAGATCGTAATTATTTACCTTTCTCACCTCATTTCGCGACGTCCTTAGGGATCCCGACCTCTAATTTGAGAAACTCCGAATTAATTCATTGTTACGGTCTGAAATATTCTGTTCCTGATATAAATTTTGAACTCGGCAAGAACCACGAGCATTAAGAAGTATGTACTTTCGAGAAACACGGTCCTCGTCTTTAGCTTACTTAAGTTTGAGAAAAGTTTAAAAAAAAAAAAAATGCGGGAATATAAAAATAATTGAAAATAATTCGAAATAAATTCGCACTTGACGTCAGATTGATACTGTGACACATGAATCATCGTTACAAAGTATAAAACTATTCATTTTTTTTTTTTTTTTTTTTTAACCGGCGTAAGTATGAAGTAAAAAGGTTACTCCAAATCGCATTAATTTTCCCTTTGTAAGAATTCAGTGAAGGGTTTAATTTTTGAATGTAAAACAAAAACAAACAAAAATGAAGGAAAAACCTTAAGTTTGCGTTCGGTCATTTCTTCTTCTTCTTCTTCTTCTTCTTCTTATTATTATTATTATTATTATTATTATTATTATTATTATTATTATTATTATTATTATTATTATTATTATTATTATTATTATTATTATTCCGTTAAACTTACATTGCCAATATTATGTTAACTTTCCTTAACATGTAATATCAGTTCAGATGATTGTTGAGGATTGAGAGTCCTAGTTGCACAAACATGTTCAGCTATTCTGATACAAATATTCCTTTTGGTTTGACCAATATATAATTTTTCACACTGACAAATGACATTGTAAATCCCACTGAATTGTAAGACTTAAATTAGGTATTTCCCAATTGATTTTGGGGGAAAACTTCTAAAGTATTACATTTTTCTAAAACATCCTTTATCTTTGCCGAAACCTGCGAAATCAGAGGAATACCAATCTTTTGTTACGATGGTTCATGTGCCACAGTATCTAACGTAATGTGTGGATTTACTCCCAATTATTTTTAATCCTTTTTACTTTAACACAAGGTCTTACCTTTTTAACCTATTTCAAACTTCAGTACACAGTGAAGATGAAGACCGTGTTCCTTAAAAATACTCCTTAATGCTTGTGATTTTTATTTTACTTGCTATATTGACTATTATCACCGCCTGCAATTTGTAGTCTCGATACTTCCTTTACTGTACACATTTTAATTAAAGGGACATGATGATAACCCAGTTTGAGACATGTACTATGTTCAAGGATTCATGTCCATCGGTTCGGCTGTGATGCGATCACAATAATAATCAACCGTCAGAGGTTTTCTGTAATAGACATTGGATTATCCAAGCACAACAGAAGTTGTGACACAGTCTATGTGCTCTGAGGAGTAGAATCGAAAAATGAAATGAAATATTTGAGTTTTACATCCCACGATTATACCGGTTATGCTAAAAGGAGACGGTGATGATGAGAAATGAATGAAATGGCGGAATGAAGAAAGTGGAAAGAAACAGGAGAACCCAGAGAAAACCCACGAGCACGGTATTTGTCCAACACAAAGTTCACTTGGCGCGAGCTGGGATCGAACCAGGGACCCCAAGCACCGGAGGTGAACGCTCTACCACTGAGCCACCGCACCCCCTAGTAGAATTGAAGAATGTATGGCTGTTCAGAGAATGAACTAGGTTCCACATCGGCAAGATAATCCGGAGACCTTGGTTCGGTTCTCAGTCCAATCGTGCATTTTTTTCATTCTTTGTGTATCATGGGATGAACCTCATTTAGTTTGCTGATTCGTAGATCCATCGGTAAATCTTCTTATAATGAAACATTGATTTGGCAAAGAAAGGAATATTATAATATCGTTTCCACGTACTAAAAATAAACATCATCATCAGCAGACAAGTATCAACACCAGATAGGTAACCCAAGGAAAGGCTACAACAACGCTATCCACAAAAAAGGCCAAAGACATACTACAAAGTTTTGGTATTAAAAAAGCCGCAGCACGCTGGACAACAATCAGTCTGGCTAGATTGATTATCTTTTTTTTTTTCTTTCTTTCTTTCTTTCTTTTTAGCTGCACTAGCCCTAGAAACCTCTTACTTTTTTTGGATGCACTGGGCCGTGAAATGTACACATCTTTTTCTTGATTGGGCCCTGAGAACCTCTTACTGCTCTTTTGGCTGCTCAGGGTCCTGAGGCTCACTTAACCTTTCTCTTGGCTGCGGTGGGCTCTATAAACCTCATATACCATACCACTATAACTCTGCACTGTATTAAAAGACGGTAATAAGTTTTTAAAACAACATTATAAAGAGATCCTGTAACATCTGTATTAAGCAAGGTTTGTAATAAAATGGTTTAAGAAAAAAAAAATCCCCATACCATCAGTCTTCACCGACCCATTACAAGAACGTTACAATATACAGTCCGACTTCGCCATTCAAGTAAACTACAGCGCCACTTGACGCGTAAACTTTAGCAATATATAGGCAGGAGTGGTCTTCCTTTTTAGGTTTTTAGGGCAGCTTTTCATTTCAGTAATCACTAGCAATCAAGTTATCTCTTTACTAGCTTGCTAGAGGGAATCATAAATAATACGTAATAATAGTAATCGACACAGACATATGATAAGCACCTCCGCGGGTCTCACAACCTGCTGGTCGACTAGTAGTCTGCAGTCCACACGTTGATCACTTCTGATATAGAGCAAAGTTTCTGTTCTCCTCTTCCCGATAAATTTGTTCCTTATTTATAACCTAGAGTTTTTTTTCATTTACTCTCACTTTTATGCACCTCGAACCGTCTTCATGGGAAAAGCAGTCTAAAAATGCAATTATTATTCAGGAATTAAAATTTGAGTTAGTAAGTAAGATACTAAGATATTGAAAAGTTTATTTGTTTGAAATTCTATTGTATTCTTGTCCCTCATTCGGCCGTTAGTATTTGTTCTATGGTGACACGAGAATATTCGTTACAGGTTCAGGATCTGGTTCGGTTAAAAAATGGCAACGACAATTAAACGAAAATGGCTCCGATGGTGCTATGGTCTCCAATCATGACATGAATAGTTCGGATACTTCTAGAAGGAATGATACTGATGGGGCTAGCCAGAGTGGAGAAGAAGGATGTGAGTATATCTTAAGGACTTTTTATTATTATTTAAGTAAGTAGGAAAATAAATAGTTTAATCTCAAAAGACAAGATAAAATTTTAAAAAACAAATATTTAGTAAAAACTGATGCAATGAGTGTATTCTTTTACAGTGGAACTTAAAGTGATAGTCTGTTATGTTCTCAGACGTTATAAGAGTGGCGCGGAGGCGCGACAGCTTGAAATGGGTTACGGGTGGGAGACTGGAAGGGAATAGGATGCCATTTTATAGAACTGCCGTAAGAGTTACCATGGACATCGTTGGAGCGTTTAACATTGTGTTTTCTGTACTCGTACTTATTACGAAACAAGTCATTCATTAAAGAGTAGCAATTATTTAGACATTTCATCGTTACCTGACGTTACGCTAAAGGTCCATTGTAACGATTGCGGCGTTCTGTTGAAATGGCATCCTATGTACTTCCATGCTTCAGCCGTAACCCACTCTCAAGCTATCGCGCCTGCACAATATTCAACTTTGAAATGTGTCATTCGGCTCCGTGCCATCCTATAATATGCTACCACGCACTACGATGAGCATTCATTGTTGGCTTTTTAACGTATATTAATACAATTTTGTGTCTTCTCGTTTTTGACAGATTAGTTACATGTGTGCTTTCTAAACAGTGATTATACCCTGTTCTCGTATGACGAAGTTAGATCTCGTATAAAATCTGTGCATTTAATTTTTAATGGCAGGAATGTGAGTGTTGTTTTAGCGTTACGTTTTTCTCTATATATCTTGACTGACAAAGAGAATAGAAAAATTCCTGAAAATTTTCATATGATAAATATACCGGTACAGGTACAATAAAGTCAGTTGTATTATTAATATTATTAAGTAGGTAATAATGTGTCAAACATTCTCCTTGCAATACAATTATATATATATAGGGCCGTTCCTAGACAATTTCCCCCCCCCCCTTTTCTTCAGAAAGAAGAAGTCTTAAAAGCCACGATTTTAAGTGTGCTATACCTTCATGAACAACGAAGGAGAGGGAAAGCACTCGCACTCAGAAAGGTCTAAGCACTACCTAAATACCAGGGCCTAAATGCAATATCATTGTGTCTGTTGCTTTTCTCTTTAGATAATATTCTATTATGTTAGTGAACGATAAAGCAAACTACCTGCAGAGGAAAGATGGTAATCCTTTTTATAGAATTCAATATCGAGCATCAATTTCAATATATCAGTTTGCAATTCCAGTGCCACTAGCTCTTTTCCTTGATTTTCTATCTATTTTCCTTGATTTTCCTTCTGTAATAACTAGCTAAATGGAAGAGATTCGCTACTGTTCGAGTTTTGGGTTCTTGTATTTGACAACAATCAAACAATTCATGCTGGAATTTGTTAGACAGTTTGCTTTAGCACTGCCCATGTGACTTTAAACTAAACCTGATTTATGAACGTAGTATTCAAATAGAAGGTCAGCTTAGTAAATTAAAGTACCGTCATCATGAAGTCTGTTTCCAACAAGAAATATTTGTTTTAAATAATGTAGTTATCCAGATTTCTTCGCCCCTTGCAAATGCATGAGTTACACATATGGTAGAGCCGGCCCTGTGTGTATATATATATGATATATTGTTATATTTCTTATTGATTTTATATCACCAAATATGCGTGTTTAAAATTGTTTATCAACTTCAAAAGATATAGCTGCTATATTTTGAGTTTTCTTAATTATTACCATTTCTTCTATAGCTGATCTATGTATTTATTTATTTTCATCAAAGCGTCTTCCAAAATTCGAGGTGTGTCAGACCAACCGGCGGTGTGCCCACTGTGCGGAGCAACGATACGGCAATCACGGAATCTTCGTCGTCACCTGGAACTGTTACATTTCGGAGTTGGCAAGTCTACAGTGCGAGTTCGGTCACGGTCTAGTCAATCGAGTTCTTCGTCATCATTACCTCCTCACTCTAGTCAGTCTGTTCCTCCTACTAACTCCTTATCCATGGCTCCTGGACCTAGTATGGCACCGTTATGTCAACCTCCTCCGCCTCCTGCCCCACATCAGCAGTCGTCGAGTCGAGATTCTAGGGAGGGAGAAGAACGACCGAGTGTTCCTACCAGCTTATCTGCAACTGTAGGCTCGGCACTTGGAGTGTGTGAGCCATCTCCTATTTTAGGTTGTATGTTGGGACCTCCACCAATTCCTCAGACTACAGCAGATCATTTTCTTAGACCGCCGCATCCTGATCTGCTTCGAAGTGGTGTGTTGTACGGAGAAAATAGAACTGCCCCAAGGCCGAGTAACGGTCCGTTACGTTCTGAAGCAGTGTGACTATATTGGACGGTGTAATATTCTAATTTTATATTAACAAAGGTGAGAAGAATTGAATGTTAAGTAAAAAGTAAATAAAAAGTGTTTATATGAACATTAAGGTGCAATTGGATTATCAAGATACTTATGGTAAATCGCCTGCATCTGACAAGAAGGATGCAAAGTTACTTGTTAAAAGTTCTACAAAACAGAATCATGGATGTATATGCAATAATATAAGTGAAACAATCGAAACACTAGCGGGAGAATATTTTAGTGGTTTCATAGGTAACATCTATGTAACTAACAATAAGAAAAGCTAAAACGCACATACAACTCAATGTTTATATTATACACGTTAATTTTATTAGCAGAATATTTATTTACTTCCTTCATAAGCTTCCCAACACAAAACACATTGATATATTACAGGCTTACCCTTAGGACAAGAAGGCAAAAAGAATGCTGGTAAAATTACGTTATCAAACATATAACGGAAATGCATCCAAATACAACTCAATGTTTATATTTTTATGTTACACGTTAATTTTATTAGCAGAATATTTATTTACTTCCTTCATAAGCTTCCCAACACAAAACACATTGATATATTACAGGCTTACCCTTAGGACAAGAAGGCAGAAAGAATGCTGGTAAAATTACGTTATGAAACATATAACGGAAATGCATCCAGTCTCGAATACTTAGTGAGGGCCACCATGGCTCAGTGGTAGAGCGTTCGCCTCTGGTGCATGGGATTCTTGGTTCGATTCCAGCTCGCGTCAAGTGAGCTTTGTGGTAGACAAACACCATGTGCGTGGGTTTCTCGGGGTTCTCCCGTTTCCTCCCACTTTCTTTATTCCAGCAT
This sequence comes from Thermobia domestica, assembly GCF_964235325.1. NCBI lineage: Eukaryota > Metazoa > Arthropoda > Insecta > Zygentoma > Lepismatidae > Thermobia > Thermobia domestica. The sequence goes on along the minus strand of NC_137455.1, from coordinate 34,369,485 downwards.
TTCATTCATTTCTCATCATCACAGTCTCCTTTAGCCTAGACGCATAACTGTGGGATGTAAAATTTAAATATTTACGAACACTTAGTGACAAATCGAGAATTTGTAAACATAATTTCTTACTAGAAGGAATAATAATATTTTCAGCTAATAGCTGACACTCAGCTACTTGGTTCATACCTCTCTGATATTTGGAAACAATTTTGCCAAAAGTTTTCAAGGAGTCTTGTCTTTCCGTGAAATGTCGCACGCTTGTCTCTGATGTCGAACTCAGTTGTTCGACTCAAGAGTATAAACACTCGTAATTCGTCATTAATTTCTACGCAGTGTGTTACTCCGTCATTTATTTAATTGCGATAAATTCATGTTATGATATGCTTTTACATCTTCCATACCATCTCTCTTGGATTTTCCACATTCCAGGGGTGAGCTTCTTTCAGATAGCAGTTTCCTTATATCATCATAGTAATTGAAAACCGTTGGCCTTCTCCATTGGTCCAATCGCATGGTGGGTCTGGGTTCGATTCTCGGTAGGAAATTTTAAACACATAACGGTCGTTCGAATTTCACTTTAAACTGTAGGGCCACGTCTCATATAACCTCGGTTCTAAACATCAACCCAATCCAACCAATCAAAATAATTGAAAACTATTTTTATTTAAAGTTTTCAAAGTCTTTTCATTAAACGTTAATATTTGTCTATATGGTCGAACATCTGAGTTTAGATAGTTGAATATTCCTGGTTTATCATCCATTGAATGGAGATTGGAATAGAAACGTCAGTGAATCCGTTTTCGTAATATCGAACAGTTCCTGATGCTTGTTGCTCAAACATGTTCAGGAATTTTATGAAATAGACCTCAGCGTTGGAAATTCGGGAAGGATCGTTGAATATAAAAAGACGATCATTTGTTTAAGTTGATAAACAAATCTGTTATTCTTTCATCTCTTTTCCTGCAGCGTAACCTTTGCTGATAATTATAATCTTTTCTTCTGTCAGCTTTGGGTGGCATTTCATGAGTTTCTAAAATCAAGTTCTGTTAGTCTTTATTGACATTTACTTTGCATCAACTAGAACAAATTGCTGTATTGCTTTGAGTAGATTTTTCTCGTAATCTTTATTTATTATTTATTTATTTATTTATTTATTTATTTATTGCCTTTTTCTACACATCGAGGTTAGGCCCTCTCTTACGCCTAAATACTAACAAAAAATTGAAAACTGATACAAACAAAAAACACGATACATTGATTCACATTACAGACATATACATAAATACAAAACACACACACACACATGTTTATTAGGAACACATACAAAACAAAACTATATAAATATGACAATTGCAAAAAAATTTTACAGAAGTTTTGTGTTACGTTTATCTGAGAATGGGTATGTTAAGTGGACAGGTTCTGCTTTAGCAGGTTTTTCGTTTCCAGGGCAAATTTTGATTTTAATTTTATGTTTCTCACACTGAGAGGTAAACTGTTCCAGAGATGGATACTAGTTGGCACGAATGATTTGACCTATGTCTCTGTGCGATGTTTAGGAAGTAGCAAAGAATTACTTGTCCTAGTGACGCGGCCGTGACGGTCAACGAATTGATAATTATTGTTTATATATGGAGGGGCCATGTGATGTTTCCTCTGAATGTGGTGCGGTAGCAGTTTATTCCATTCAATACCGGCATAATATAGTCGTAGCGACGGAGATTAAAGATAAATCTAATACATGTGTTGTACATACGATCCAATTTAGCCGAAAGAGTAGTGGATAGGTCGTTAAATACTACATCACAATACTCAAATATAGGAAGCAGAAGCACCTTAACAGATTTGAGTCTTTTGCTTTACTGAAAGAAAGTGTTTTAGTTTATTAAGAGAGTGCAATGTAGAGTAAACTTTCTTGGTTGTATTAATTACATGTTCGTTCCACGTCAGGTGATTATCCATTGTAATACCCAAGTTTCTCAGCTGCTTAGCGTAGGAAGGAAGGGTTGACACGTCCATTTCTGTCTTTGGGCAATGTTTTGAATCGACTGGAATATTGCTGCTTCTGGCGGACATAGAAGGAATTCCTTGGTATTTTTGACTTTATCTTTCGTCAACCAGAAAGTTTGTCGTTCAGACTGGACTTTATATATATCTATATCTATCTATTTACCTATCTATCTAATATATATATATATATACAGGGTGTTTCAAAACAACACCTACAACGTTTGGGAGGTGATTCCTGACACCAATATAAGGTAAAAAGTATAGACCAACCTGGGTGCACAAATGCTTCCTTTTGGAGTTATAGGCTACCGAAAACATGGAAAACTGAACTTTATAGGTCCATATCTCCAAAACTACGGGACCTACTGTAGTCGGGTCAAGACTTCACTTAGAAACTAATGTGTGCCCTACCGAAATATCCATGTTTCAGAATCCTGCAGTGCTTCCGGAACAGTTTTTATAGAGGGAGTTTGGCTACTGGAATATAATTTGAAATACTTGTCAACTACCTCTATAAAATTGTTGCGGAGGTACCGCAGGATTCTGAAGCTTTGATATTTGAATAGAGTACATACTAGTTACTATGTGAAGTCTAGACCCGACTACGGTAAGTCCCATAGTTTTGAAGCTATGGACCTTTAAAGTTTACTTTTCATGTTTTCGACAACTTATAACTCCGAAAGGAAGCATTTGTGCACCCAGGTTGGTCTATAGTTTTTTGCCTTATCTGGGTGTCAGGAATCACCTCCGAAACGTTGTCGGTGTTGTTTTGAAACATCCTACATATATATATATATATATATAACTAGTTTTGAAGTTATTATCTGGATCTTTTTTTCGCTATAACCTCTCTCATTGTCTCGATTAAACATTGGTAGAAGTTCTAAATTTATACAAAGCTATCTGCACACATGTGCTGTTTTTCTGCAAATTGTGATGCGATTCAAACAAAATGAAGTCTTGTTCCAACCCTACAAATAGCCACGATAAACCACTATATTAGAAGTTATGGATTAAGCAATTATAGATAAAATCTACTACGGCGAATTATGCACGTAACATGTATAGAGGAAAAATCCTGAATCAAATACACACAAGATCTAATATACTATACTTGTATTATTCATATTCTTAGCTTTCTACATACTTACACAAAGGTATAGAAAAATAAATGAAAAGAATTTAATAACAGAAGAATTGAACACGACTCACAACGCAGATCTGTGCACTATACCGCCATCTTGTAAACTGGTTTCTGTTTCTTCTCGCTTCCCTACCGAAGTTCCGTCTATGGGTCTAGAACCCAGGCGTAAAATTTTATTCATTTTTTCTGCACATGTACACTCATTGGCTGGAGCATTATCATGGCGTATAAGAAAGGTATGTAATAATACGTTATCAGAATAGTTCCCACGGGGAGGTTCAAACGTGAACAAAGAGTGCATTGTAACGTAAAATGAAAAAAATAAAATAATGCAGAAATGAAACGAAATGCACTTCTTTAAGTCCAATGCATGAAATAAAATGAATATCGTCAAAATTAGTTCATAATAAAGATCACTATAACACAGGCACACGCACACAAACAATTGAGATGCAAGCTGTTAAGTTCATCCTTGGTAGAGATGAAATGTCTAGTTTTCCGCTTTTAAGGACTACTATTTTTCGATCTTGGGTATACACCTGCTCGTAAACTTACTTCTGAACTGCAGAACGCAACAATTCAAGTCGATGATGACACAAGTTCTCTTTCATGGAGCCTGTCAGTTTGCTTTTATTGTTGAACACCTTAGCTCTTGTTCGGCAGTTCGCAAACTTCACATGGCCGTGGTTTTCCCGCTAATCTGGGACCAATCCTGTGACTTCGACTAATGTTCATTATATTCATGGGAACACCTAGCCCCTCTTCAAACAATTTGATTGCTATGGTGTCAGTATCTTTCTTTGTTCTTTCTAGTATTCCGAAGGTTTTCCCTTCACTGGTATTTCTTCAATTCCGCTAGCTTCTCCTGAAGACTACTAATTTTTGTGTCCCTGATCTTTCCGAAGATCATGCAGTTCTTCAGAACTAAACTCCAGAGTTCTTTCCAATCTCTCCACCACTACTTCAGTAATTGATTCAATTTTTGAATCTGTGATGTTCACTCCAGAGGATGGAAATCCAAGTAGAGTAAGCATTACATTAGGTAGTCATTGATCGAATATTTTGCCCGAGCATTAACGACGAAACAAGTTATCACTAAAGTAATAGCTTCTTTCACCGTTAACAACACGTAGGCAAAGATTCAAACAATAACCTTAAACTTATAAATAGAATAAAGTTTCAGCATCATTTCAACTGAAAGAGAACACAAAACAATAAAATATTCGTATCAATTTATTGTACTATGGATAACACCCTGAAGGCGCACGAGGCTACCTAATCAGACTGACACAATGAGATATTCATAAAATAAGTGCTCTATTTTCAAATCATGATATACTTACATTTGTATGACAATAGGAAAACAATTTTAAGAAATTATAATATGTGGATGACCAATACACACTTGAACTATTACGACATGACTTGAACTATTACGAGCAGCGTTTTCTAAGTTGCTTGCTTCTGTTTCGTTTCCGGCACTCAAGTGCTGATTACATCATGCATCTCCTTTGTCCCTGCTGCGTACGTGAGTCCCACGTACCAGGTTGACGTAAGCACAGGTAGGACTGTGATTGGCAGCTGGCGGCGGCCAAGGCCGTCGACTGCTATCGTCTGCTTTACTGCTGATATATACGTTACGAGAATGTACAACAAATAGTTATGCTATGCGTGAAGAAATAGCAGCATTTAAAATATAATGATTAAATTGTCGGAGGTGGGCACACCAAAGTAATGCACAAATAAGTTTATTATAAATCTATGCTACCTACCGTTTCCCTTGGGTGCTGGCTCCCGAAGAACTCCCTAAGAAAACAACTGATAACAATTCTGGTCCAGGCTCACACTCTGTTTGGGCGCAGATTGATAATATCGAAATATGACCAGCGATTTGACATGAGCCACGTTGGTGCTTTTGAGACTCAGGTTGTATTATACTTACTTTTGCGTATGCACACGCATACATATACGCAACTGGCAAGCCGTCTGCTCGCAGGAATTCACACACACATGAATGAAGACGATAATATTTACTTAGGTAAATTCCTATTTATTGCATATGAATATATGTGGGTACGGAGCGGAATAAGAAATATATATATATATATATTGACAACACACAAAATTCTCACTTTACAGAGCTAAATGCTCAAACAGAAGAAATTGCACTGAGGCAATCGAGTAAATGAAATGGAGAATAAAACTCTTAACACTGCATGGTAAATGTAGATACGCGCACACTATATACGAACACTAGAAACATAGCTCTTGTTTAAATATCACTTGCACTATAAATTGGCTATTCGCACTGGGTCTAGACTTTCACTGTGTAATAATGACAAGGGGAAAGGGGAAATACTGATCAATGAAGTATCTTGCCTTCTAAAGGACGCTACGTATCCAGAAGGTATTCGTTTGTCCTTTTGCTTCACATCCTATATATTAATGTGGGGACACAATATTCTTCATACTATCACTTCCTACGATGTCTTGCACTGGCTCTCTCTACGACGAACTTTTGCTAACTCTTCTTACTATGAACTCTTTTTGCTAACTCTCGCTTCTACTCACGCTCGGGAACAACCCGTCCGCTAGACTTAGAGTTGACAATGCATTATGTAAAATAATAAAGAAAATGTTAAAGTTTTCTGCATTCATAGACAATGTCAATAGGTCGATGTTATAATAGAGAACACTGGCAACATTTGATTTGGTCCCGTGAGAAAGAAGCTTGGAAATAATAGTTAAAAAAAAAATGTAGCAGTATAAACTAATAAATTCTTCCCATGGTTATTGGATTTTTATGCACTACATAAAACAGTTCAGTGAAAAGGAGCGAATGATTGTAATTGTGTGTATGAGTCATTTCACCTACGACTCCTGCAGGACATGAACACTTGTTCTCACGGTAGGAAGGATGACGTAATATGAGTGCGTGAAAACACGACAAACACAATATCATTCACACACAATATCAACTTCGTGTCCAAAAATATTCCCAATCTTAATAAATGTTGTTATGAAAAAAGTATATGCGGAACAGTCATAGTGACGAAGACTATAAGTTGGAAACTATTTTAGGGAAAGAAAAAATAAGTTTGAATGAATTGTAGTGAATACTTCTTCTGCTTAACTTTATAGCATGGAAAACACAGAACGCGATATGTGTACGTTTAACCACTGAGTGGAAATGAGAGTTTCATATCATATCATATATATACCTGTAAACTTTTACCTCGCCAGTCCTTTTTACAATTTCCTAACCCAAGAAATCTATTGGTAGTTTCCATACATGAAGTGAGTGCAAATCTGAACGCAAATTAATGTATTCAGAATTTCTTGCACCCAACAAACTACAATGTTGAAACCAATACACACTTCAATCTTCTTTGTGGACAATATATATCTAAGATTCGGTGTGTTTGTTACGTACAGTTGCAATCTTTTGCCTTCTTGTTCTGAAAATGCCCGAAGATTTGTGGACATATATCAGTATGCTTTGTCATGGAAAGCTAATAAAACGAAATTTCAATTTTGATTCTGAGTTTTCATGCGCTTATTAGGGAAAAATCCGTAACATTCCAGTTCTGCTGTAGTGATCTTACAGTTATATTCTAATTTGTACGTAAGAATGCAAGTTTTTGAATATAAGAAGTTGAGAATTTGTAAAAATTTTCTAGCGAATTGATTCATATGTGTGTATGTGTCTCTGGACTATATGTGTGTGTGCGAACTAAATGATTTTTAATAAGGATTTACCACCTTTGCTTGACTAGTTTTCATGGTATTGGATATTTTGCAGAAGAAACCCTCTAGCGCTAATCTCTGGTGCTTGGGGTCCCGGGTTCGATTCCAGTCCCTGCCAAGTGAACTTCGTGGTGAACAAACACCGTGTGCCTGGGCTTCCTCCCACTTTCTTCATTCCACCATTTCATCATTACTCATCTCCTTTAGCCTAACCGGCATAACCATGAGACGTAAAACCCAAAGATTTCATTTCATTTTATATATATATATATATATATATATATATATATATCTATATACTAATTGGGCGTCAAGCTTACAATGAAAATTTTGTCCAGATATTGAAAAAACTTTTTATATCAATGATAAAAGTTTTCTTATAATTTTCTTTTTTGATAGCGGTATAAGAAAATATTATGTTTAGGAATTGCATTAAAAAAATACTAAAGTTCGTATGACAGGTTTCTGCGGGTATCTTAGTGTTAATCCCTGATTTCGATATAAATTTTCTCTTGACTTTTCTTTTCTTCCTTCTTCTCCCACTCAGAGTCTTCATATCTCGTCCTTTATATCCTGTCTTTTCCAAATTATTTTTAAGGTATACTTCTACGCTACAAGAATCTAATTTTTCACAGTTATTTAAGACGAGACCACCAGCATTAGCCTCGATCAGAGTAGCAAATCTTCACCTCACTGGAAGTGACTGCGAAAACAGTATTCCTAGTTCATGCACCCCCTGCAAAGAGTTTCTCACTATTTTTGACACACTACAAACATCCTCATTCACAAGATTAGCGCAGTGAGCTCCACATTGTACGTACAAGGCAAAAAGTTTACGTATGATAGATTGAACATCAATGTTTCACCACTCATATTTCGAGCGCCATCATAGTAAGATTGTCCTCTGAGTTGAGCAATGAGAAGCTAGAGAAACTAGAGGCTCACCATCGCATCCAGAATAACTGAAGCTATAAACTCAGTAGTAGTTTTTGATGTACTGTGGAACCCAAGAAAACTTTGGACAGGTCTTTATCAACCCACCTGGCACAAATACTTAATTGTTCTTCACCACTCACTTCACGGGATCTATCAGATGTGATAGAGAACAGAAGAGCGGTTTGAGATTTTTGTTACGTATGTAAAAAAGAATTTCGTGGCCCATGATTTCCAGAATTTTGTTCTGGATTTTACCATCCATGAAATTACATCTCTTCATGTTTTCGTCTTTCCAGTTCTTCAGTTGTATAAAATCTTTAGAGCGAAGTGTCATGTACTGACAGGAATTCCCGGACCTGGATTCTTACTTTATTTTTACTTACTTAATCTAGTCCTCTTATACCACTTAGGTGTCAAGGTTTTCCAGAGAGCTCGCCACTTGCTTCTGTCCTGCGCCAGATCCTTCACTCTTTTCCAGTGAATGTCGTGTCTCTTGGAAACCTCTTCCATAGCCTTTTTCCAGGTTTATCTTGGCCGTCTTTTCATCCCTAACCCTCCTGATCTTGCTTCCCACATTTGTTTTGGAAACCTTTCCTTTTCTTTCTTTTTTTTTTCTCCTAATATACCCTTGCCATCGAAGTTGAGTTTGTTCAGTATGCAACTGCATGGGTTTAACTTTTAATGTTTGCCTGATGGTTTGATTCCTAATGGATCCTTCTTTGTTTTGCAGATCCTCAAGATCTGCAATTCTTCTCAAAAATTCCATTTATACTGCTTGTAGGTTTTGTTTCTGTCTTTCACTTAGTACCCATAACTCACACCCATAGGTAAGTGTAGAGACTATACTAATTAGTAGACTGCTATTTTTGTCTCCTGGCTCATTTCTTTCTTCCCTAAGAATCTTCTATTAGTGGCGCCATATAGTAGTTTGTTATTTGTTATGGAGTTCAGTTCTCCTTCTATCTGTACGTTTCTGTTAATGACAACTCCAAGATATTTGAATTTGCCGACTTATTCTAGCTTTTCTAGCCCCAGGTGTATTATGCATGCTGTCCTGCTGATGCTCATTTCTTTCATTTTTCCCTTGTTTATCCTCATATTTTGCTTATTCAGTTCGTGGTTTATTATATCCAAATTTCTCTGTAGATTAGCTTGGGCATTTGCAAAAAGAACTATGTCATCTGCGTATAGCAGTTCTGATAGTTTAATGGATTTGAGGTTCCAGTTTTCTACTTGGACTTTCCTAGTTTTCGAGTGTATTTCTTTGATGATGTGGTCCAATAAGATTATGAAAATGTATGGTAATAATGTGTCTCGTTGTATGTAATATGTGTTTTACAGCCTTTGCTGTAATTTTGAAATTATGCTTCTTTACGTTCTTAGATTATTCATTTCGTTTTTCTACTCATGGCCATCCTTAATACTTTTAAAGTATCAGGTTTGCTGTAATGTGATGTTAAGCTGTCTATGAGTTGTACTTTGGCAAATATATATATATATATATATATATATATATATATATATATATATATATATATATATATGTCTAATTGCGGTAATATGGTAAAGGGGGAAACAGTAGAATCCATAGAATTATACTGCAATCAGCTGTCACTGTTTCGTACAGATAATGCATGTTATTTAGGTTAAATGTATCACTTAAACAGTGTCTTGTATGGAGTTCCTATGACTAGTACAGTGTTTTGAATTATTAATTTGTAAATCAATGCAATGGAAGAATGAAGAAAATTAATTACATCTCGTATCAGAGAAATCATGCAATTCTGTGAACAACTTACTAGCTGGGTAAAGAAAATACAGTCCATCATATGTATTTTATATTCGGCTGGTTGGATTGTAGTTTAGGCCCCTTTCAGTATCAAGGCTGTGTGAGAAGTAGACCTACAGCTTAACGTGAGAGCCGAACCACGTGAGCTTCCACCGGGACGGTGATGTATAGCTGTGAAGAAGTTGTATGTTTAACATTTTTTTATGTAGATACATATTTTTATGTAAATATCTTAGTCTTTGGTTTTTCTGGAAATTAAAAAGAAAAGTCTTCTTTGTAATATTTGTAAGTTGCCGCAAACTAAATAACCATTGCAGTTTTTGTGTGTTGTATGTTGGCAATTCATTAGGAAACAATATTGAAAGTAGGCGCGGTCTATTGATTTTTGAGTGAGGATAATAAAGCTTCCCAAATTTCTGAGAAGGAATATTCTCCTTTCGAAAGACTGATAAAAGCAGGTAGTAATGTACAGTTTCGAAAATATTTAGAATGTTACTGTCAATTTTGTAAATAGCGTTTCGTATATTATCGGTTCTGTTCTTACTGTATCATTTATACTGCTTCTAATGTAAGATTAGACGTGTTTCCAGTGAGTGTGTCAGAGTGTGAAATTACTATGGAACAAAATCGTTACAAAAAATGCAATATAGTAATTCTAAACTGAAAAATAAGCATAATAATGTATGATTGTATTTAACAGTAATCTGCTTCCATGCGCTGCATATACTATTTTATTTCAACTCTGGTTATCTGGTAAAATTGACTGATGCTGTGTTGTATTTGCGGTTTCAAAGAAAATGGACTGGAGGGCAGGGTCATATGGAGTGTCCTTGCTTTGACCTCTGACCTCTTTTTCTTGCAATTCTACCTATGGGCAATGTGAAGACAGAGGTGTGGATTTTTAACATGGAACATCTCAAGCAACAAATCGTGAAAGGACAATTAACAAACCTTGAAAGGATGTACATACATAACGCCAGAAGCTATGCAGTCAAGCTGTTCAATATGTATGATTTCACATTTCCATTTGGGATAATGCACGTTAAACGCCATACTGAACTATATTCTGATTCTAATGCAGACGTTAACACTAGGATAAGTGTATCTACGTGTGCTTTATATATGCAGACTTTTGGCCTACCATATGTAGGATTATTCATAAGCGCGAATCTACACGAAATATGTAACTGTATCTCTTAGTTTGAACTGCAAAAAAATGTCACAGTTGTATTTCTTTCTTTTCTTTTTCCTATTACAATACGATTTGTAAATTTTGTATTTCATACTCATAAATATATCAATTCCCTGTGAGTTGGATATTAAGTAAATATGTACATACAGTGAAAACAGGATAATGAATAATGAATTGGAATTTACAATCACTAAGATTTTTGTGTGTGCCCAGGTATTCCTAATTGGGTGGTTACTTTTTTTCGTCGTGTTGCCGTTGATTGCCAGACACTAATTGAAGAACGTAGGCTTCACAGCTTAGTCTTCTTCAGAGAGAACATTAATGATCATCTATACACACTAGCTTAAAATTTAACAAAATAGGTTATACATAAAAAATAAAATAAAAAACAATCTCAGGCGCAACTATTTTTACACGCTATTCACAATTTGAAATATTTCACTGTACGTCGTTTTTCTTTGCAACAAACAAACAGTGGCTTCAACGCGTAGCCTCTGAACTAAAGTAAAAAAATGTTATCTATACAATTTAAAGCAACGGAGATTCGCGTTCTTAAACGAAGCTGTTTGTATATCTCAGTCCTTGTTAAGATTGCTCTCGTTCAAATTTAACGTTGGCCTAAACTCTGCGTTCTTTAATTAGTATCTGGAAGTTGATGACAACAGGATTGGTTGCCTAAATCATTCCAGATATGTAATCATCCAATTGGGATCTAAGGACACGGTTTGAAATGTTAATTGTTGTGAATCTTAACAAAAATGTGCCATACTTAACCTTTAAAGCAACGGAGGGACAATTTTAGTTCCATTGATATAAAAATGACATATTCTCTTTCTACTTATTAGAATACTATAGCTCAATAGCGAGTTTAACGTTCTGTTATATCTATTTTAGAAAATATGCAATTAATGTGTAAATAATGTAGAAATATATAATGATATTTGTAATGACTTTTTCTTTAATTCTAGTCATGATGTATTGATATATTATTATATTGTAATAATTTCATAAGAGTAATTGAAGTACTGGAATTTTTCTTAATACATATATTTTTTTCAAATAATGAGTAGTTATTTCTCTGATTCCTCATCTTCAGAAAGTTTAAGAGAACTCTTCAATCGTTAGCAGTATGAATGACAGGCTCTTCTTCGTACCTGGACTGCCACCCATTTATAAATGTTTAAAGAGTTCAGTTTACCAAAACTTCTTTATATGAGGTGCACACCGAGGTACCGTAGGTGCCGACTACATATAACTCCGACGGTCATGTTCAATATATGGGTGAGATTTTTTCCATACATTTCAGCGTAATCTCCGTCTATCTTCACACACCATTGTAATCTCACTACGAATTCGTATAAAAAGTCTGTTATCAGGTGTGTTTTAAACACTGAAAAACGTCACTTCTGAAGGCACTTCTGGATTCAAGACGTTGGTTGTCTTGCAATGGCTCCTTTAGTTTTGAATATAGACAGGTCAGTGAAGGAGAGTTCTTTGGAGCAGAATGGATGAGAGACCCCATCGATGCTTTTATCCTGCAAAAAGCCTATTTCTTATCCAGCAGACCCTCTTGTCGAAGGATGTAACATGAACCGGCCTTGACATGGACTGTCAAAACCCTTCCACGATGCAATGAGAGAATCCTATAAGGTTACAGATATTCTCAACAGTAGGGCGGGGCGAACTTCAAGAAATGTAAAAGAAGCTTTTGTCTCTAGTTCTAAAAGTTGATACAGGTAAAGATAATTTCGTATGTAAAATTTCAGATTTTTATCTTTTGATTTAAGGGTCCCAACTTTGAGTTAACAAGGAAGCTATTATTAGCGTATGATAAAAAGTAGTTTTGTTTCTGTTCAGTAGGTTTATTGTTCTAAAACCTGCATTATTTTTTTAAAAGAAGTATTACTTAATTATCTGCTTTCAGAAACGCATGCTTAGTATCCAAACTTCCTTCTTGATTCCTCGGATGAAGCAATCATTCCATGTCTGGCTTTATGACCAAAAACTTTTGTGGAAACCCTGGAAATTTCTTTTACTACTCGTGCAACTGCTTGTGAATAACATTGAATTCCTGTAAATTCCAGTGGTCCTCTTTCAATCTTGCCAGCAATTCTTCATCTGACATTGAGTTTACAAGTCGAGGTGGCGTTGTGACGGAAGCATCCCAATCAATCACCTTGTAGTAGTTTTCTTCTTCGAGATGAATCATAATATTTGATATACAAAATTTTCTCACTCCAGCTTGATTGGTCGTTCTTGCAACAACAATCTTGTTTACTGCATCTTTTCTTACTTCAATGTCTGGATCTGCAAGAGCTGCAAGAAGAATATTTTCACTGTGGGCAAAATAACAATTTAACTTTAGAGATCTTATTGTAGCTTCCTTCATCTCACTATCGGGTAAATTTCTAACTTTCTCCAAAATAAAATAGAAGTTACGTGATCCATCAGTGCAGTTGGAATGGGTTTTTATCTCGAACCAACTTGGAGCATACACTCTAACGATGTAGGTTACAAGCTTCAATAGATTTTTGGATGAATTTCTTGTGCTCATGAACAAACGAAGAGTTCGATTGGTGAGCGTCAACCACCTGGAGTGATTAAGGGCACCTGGAGAAGCAGTTTGTAAAAATTTTATAACAGCAGCATCAGCGTTGTCCTTTTCCTTTTGTACTGCGATGCAAGCCTTCAGCAAATACTTTCGATCACCGCTAAAATCTTGTGATATTCACACAAAATTCCTTGACATTTCCAGTGATGGGATGGAAATCAACTATTGGACATCCCGTGGATCAAAACTTAGCATCTTTCCGATATGCCCCGAAAATCCCTTTGGACCAGTTGTTTTGCCATCAATATTTTTAAAAATTTCTCTTAGTGGAAGCTCATTCAGATGCAATATACAAATGAGCCAGTGTAAAGGTCGATTTAAAGCTGTTTCCAGTCGACGTATAATTCCAGAATGTTCGCCGGTGTTTGTATTTGTTCCATCACATACCACAGCGCGCAAAGTAGCTGTCGAATCCGTGTCACGTATAACAGAGAGTATTTCATTTGAAATATCTTCTGCTTTGCCACTTTGTGGAGCAATATGATCCACGTATTGCTCACTAGGATATATAATACTAACGTAGTGATCCTCCTTCTTTATTAGTTGTCCTCCATCTGGTACAAATAGTCTGGTTTCATCTATGCGCCCATCAAAACCAACACAAATTAGCCTGCGCAAGTCAAACGAACGAGATTCTGCTCCCTTGTCTCTCCAATAAATTCGCTGTCTCCGCAACTCTGTAGGTTCTAGTATATTTTCCGGTTCAGCCAGTTTCAGGCATGCATTAATTAATTTGCAAGCATCTCGGTTACTAACGCCAGTTCTTTCCATCATTTGTCTTAAGTTTGGGTACTGATGCCTATTTTGTGCTGGCCGTTTTTCGGAAACTGTGTCTTCAGAGTCGGATGTGTTTGCTTCATAAGGTGATTCATCTTCCAAGGCCACACCACTTGCTTCATTTTCTTCCATAAAGTTCAACTGACAGGCAGTAGTTTTAGTCGTAGTTAGGCTTTGCAAATGCTTTTTCCTAAACCGCTCTTCCTGGTTCTTCCTCTCTGCTTTTTTCTGAAGTGAACTCGAAACAATCTTGTCAATCGAACCGATTACCATTTTCCGACCCGAAGTCTGATCTACCCAGAAATGCCTCTCAATTTGTGGTACTTTTATGGCGCATTTACACAACTGTCTGTCCATTATTTTGTTTCTAACTCACTTGCAAGTACAGATATCAAATACTTGTTTGAAATTACTGAAGTCCGCTTTGAATGTAAGTGATGTGCGCTTTGCTGGTGGATATTTTTGGAGCTGTTGGGCAAGTCGTATGAGCTTTGAAAGTTTGCCCAAAACGCTGGAATATCCCATGTGACTGGAATGCTAGCTTTGTTCCAGATACTGACAAGATCATTTGCCACATATTTTAAAATATCTCTCGTAGAAGGTGTTTCTTTCCCCTCTTCAGGTAGCATTTTTCTGTAGAACAGGCAGCATTTAACTACTTCTTCCTTCGTCGGGAGTTGTCTTCCAGAAAATACTTCAGGCTGACCAAATAAAGAATGGCGAGACTCTGATCGAGTCAGTGGTCCTCTCGAAGATGAAGCCATGCTCACTGTTAGTTTGCTATACTGAAATACATACAATTTCACAAAATCGTAATACTCGGTATGGAAAATTTAAAACTAAATATGAATGTAATAGATTAAGAGATATACTTCATACCCACTAGGGATGAGAAGTCCGTTTTCTCTGAGGTGGTTCACCCTCTTAGATATTTGATGATAGCATGCTGTATTCCCACTCACAGTGAGAACCCGTTTATTAATGAGGCGGGTGTCCTCAAATCGAAAGTATAGATGATTATTAAATTGTTCTGCTCCCACTAAAAGTGAGAACCCATTTATTAATGAGGCGGGTGTCCTCAAATCGAAAGTATAGATGATTATTAAATTGTTCCGCTCCCACTAAAAGTGAGAACCCGTTTTTTAATGAGGCATGTGTCCTCAAATCGAAAGTATAGATGATTATTAAATTGTTCTGCTCCCACTTAAAGTGAGAACACGTTTATTAATGAGGCGGGTGTCCTCAAATCGAATGTATAAAGCTAGCTGTGACTCCCCTGTGCTCTCAATAAGAGAAAAGCACGGTGATGTCGATCTTATGATCCTTCACAGTGTAAACTCCTTCAAAAATATAGATTTTCTTGTGGCTCCCCTGTGGTCTCAGACGAGAAACACGGTGATGTCGACCAGAGACTGATCCTCCACAAAGTGAAATTTTCATCTCATAAAAAATCACGGCGTACAGATATAAATGCAAGATTTGGTAAAAACTTGTTGAAAGTTTTAGGAACTGTGTTAATTGCATCGAACAAACATTTATTTTAAGCAAAACAAGAGAAAAATAAAAATATGTATAAACTATAATTAAAATATGTGGTAAGGAAATTCTGCAACTACACGCAAAACCTTTTGTTTTACAAAAATACACTGACATTTGTTGTGCCATCTAGCGAGAAATTGGAAAATTACAAAATAATAAAATTACCGAATCAAATTCGTTATACTTCCCACTTCCCCTTACTTTTTGCCCTGTTCATCTTGGCTTTTCGCCCTCTTTCCCTGTCTGAACTTCTTTCCCGATTTTGACCTTTCCCTGACTTTGACTGTTTTCCTGACTTGTGTCCATTTTTCCCGATTGTGTCCTGTATTTTATTCTATTTTACTTCTGAATCCTAAATCCTCTGTTTGAGGTACACATTTGACTATTTAGCATTTGTAGCACATATGACTAGTGAGCTGGTGCACCTGCCTATTTGACTGATAATAATCATAAGACAAGACAAGACAAATTCCAGTTGCGACCAGTAGAAGTGTGATTTTTTTAGAAATCATACTGAAAGTGTGCTTAGCACATGCAAGAGCAGCGATCTCCATTAAATTTGCATCAATTATTTTTTTTGCCCCGCCCTACTCAACAGTTAGCTTTCTGTCCACGGCCTCAACAAGAGCAATTTTTTTAAGTGGTTGCACAAATTAGCTTTCGGACCTTGGCAAGTCTTGAATTGAGTTTCCCCCCTCCCCCTTCCCCTGTAAATTCCTTCGTACCCTTCCGCTCAGTACGGTTAAGGACAGTGCCCCATAAACATCCTTTAACTGGTGATGAATGTCACTCGTACCTTTTCCACAGCATGTACACAAAATCTTTGTGAGATACCTCTATGTTAAAATCCGCCATTTCAGGGGAGTATCAATAAAGACTTTATTTCATAGGTGAATAGATTTAAAACGAACCAAGTTAGAAGCTTGAAATTTTGCACAGTTAAACTTTAAAGTCGAAAGTTTAATTCAGGTTTAATAATATTAATGTACTGTTATTAGTTCTTGAACTATGGTAATAGGGCATGTACTTTGGTGCGCACTTCGTAATATTTATTCTATCTGTCCGGGAGACAAAAAGTCTCAGTTTTGGCCAGGACAAAGATCAAAAATAAGGAATCGAGCTCATTAATGGAAATGATATTCTTTAAAAAATGAAATGAAATCTTTAAGTTTTACGTCCCACGGTTATGCCGGTTAGACTAAAGGAGACGGTGATGATGAGAGATGAGTGAAAAATGGTGGAATGAAGAAAGTGGGAGGAAACGGGAGAACCCCGAGAAAACCCACAAGCACGATGTTTGTCCACCACAAAGTCCACATGGCGCGAGCTGGGATCGAACCAGGGACCCCAAGCACCGGAAGTGAACGCTCTACCACTGAGCCACCGCGCCCACAAATATTCTAACCAAAAGTAGTAGAAATCAACCATTTCGGATTTTAACGTTGATCACTATAGACCAAAAACGGTAATAGATTCCGCAAAAAGCTGTTTCCTGCAGTCGAATTAAGAATACGTTTTATCTCCAATAACTCTATACTAAAACCGGAAGTGATAGAAATCCGCTACAACTTCCGGTTTCAATATTGATCTACATAGAGTAAAACGATAAGACATAGAGAGAAACTATCTTCTGGAATCGTTTTAACGTTCTAAGAAGAACAGATACCATCTTTTCTGTTAACCCTCTATTCAAATCGGAAGTAGCAGAAATCAACCACCTACTGTTTTAATGTTGATCGCTGGTGATTTTCTGCTATCAATTAAGTGTCTCAAGAATATAGTCCTTTTCCAATCGACTGACTACTGAAACCTGAACAGGTAGAAATCAACGTAGAAACCAGGAATGGTTGATCCATCTTGGCCAAAATTGATGGTGATCCATTAAGTAGTTCTTAGATATACTTGTCTCCCTGACAGACAGTAAATGCATAAAAAGAGTTTTTGTAAACCAAATTTCTTTAAAAATTGTAGGCATTTACCTCCTTAAAAAGCTTGTACGCTTATCGTTATTTCAAACTAAAACAATAATAATTCTATACAAGGCTTTGATAATACAGTTTTTTAAAGAGAAGTGTGTAGCCAGGTTTTGGATTTGCCCAAAAACCATAAGTCTCATTTCTACTTCGTAAATTTAAATAAAGCTAGTCCACATTTCCGTTACCTTTTGTTGCGCCTCCTATGACTGCACTGAAAGGAATGATTTTAAGTAAAGGAAATAACTTAACCTGACATAAAGTTTTAACTATGAATAATGATGACCATAAATTGATTATAAAGTAGTTATTTTTTGACTGACGTAGACACAAATACCAAACTGCGTGTGAAACGCTTTCTAGTAGATAACTTGTTTCGTATCGGTAATCGTTCAACAAGCATTCTCGTTAAATAGAGAAAAGTGGTAATTTGTTTCCCGATTAAAGGGAAAAGAAAAAGATTGTTTGTCACTGGGTTTAGCAAATCTACATTGTAAGAAACATATTACATTTACTTAACATTGAACAGGTTTGTTCCATGTAATTTTGCCTATTTTTTGTTCTAACAAGCGAAGTTTCTTTTCTTTTTTCGAAAATTTGAGTAAGTCTGAAGTAGAAGTGTCATAGGCAATAATTCGGGAACCAAAGGCCTGCACAGGATTTTTTTATATGCGTATTAAGCAAATGCAAGGTCTACCTCCATGTTAAGCTTCATTCAGATCGAATGATTTACGTAGATTGCGTACGATATACGAGGGCAATTCGAAAAATACCCCCGTTTGCGCATATGCAAGAAATGATCGGGAAGAGTTAAATCAGTCCTGTGACAGTGTGTGCAGTAGTTTAGTAGACAGTGAGAAGCGGAAGGGAAAGGTCGTGTTGCAGTTCACTTGTCCGCTATAACAATTGAAAATGAACGCTCCAATAGAAAAAAAACCTCCAAATGTAAAGTGCGTGTGGTAATACGATTTGAGTTGAGTTGATTTTAGTTTAGCGTCCCTTTCAGCAGCGAGGCTATATGAGACGTGGACCTACTGATGAACGTGGAATCCGAACCACATGAGCTCCCGCCGGGAATCGAACCCGGGTCTTCCACGTCCGTGTGGTAATACGATCGAATCGAGTGCGAATAAACATTCGGCAGCTGCGATTCATTACAACTCAGACGAGCGGCATCCAGAACTGTTGGAGAATGCTGACTTCCGGTGTGGTGTTGGCTCACGATAATGCTTCACGTACTCAAATAGTTTTAAAGCAGTTCTACGGGGATGTTTCTGATCATCCTCCAAATTTGGCGCCAGGCGACTACCACCTCTTCAGGCAAATTCATGTAACACTAAAGCAGTGTTTGAGAACTAAGACTGGGATAAACTAGTGTTGCCCACAGACTCGTGAAATTTCTTGTATTGTATGCATTCTAGCTTCGAAAATGAGACAAGATTTGTCATGTTTCTCATCCCACCTCGAATTTAAAAAGAAGAAACACTTCTCATCTTGAGCAACACTAGTCTAAGGCTAGTTTTAGACGGAAGCATTTATCGTAACATTTCTTGTAGCAAAAATCGTATCATCAATATCCTACCGTGTAAAATAGCAAATACTATAGCATTTTCCATGCCATGGCATATCCTATGATATTTCTTGTCGATAGAACCTGTTCTATTTCGTAGCATTTTCTCCAGCATTTCTGGTCCGATTGCACCGCTGTGGTGTATTAAAAAAAAAGCAAAAGATTTTGTGCCAAATAAACCATGCTCTTTGTTTTGTGTGGGAAATTGAATTGTAGTAAAGAAAAAATGAGTTGGCGTAGGGATGCTATTATTATCCTGATTGAAAAATATGAAGAGCATCCTTGTTTGTACAATGTTAAAAGTCCTTTGTATCGTAATAAGTATATGCAACAAAGGGCTTTAGAAGAAATAGCGACTGAAATCTCTGGTTTTAGTTTCGGAACCATAATTGCACTCTTCTCCAGTGATTTGTTTACTACGTCATGAGAAGATGATTATCAAAATGCTACCGTGTAAAAGCACCATATACTTTTGATGCCATAGAATATTATACGAGATTTTTGGCAGCACATCTGTTACGAGATGTGCTACGATAAATGCTTCCGTCCTAAACTAGCCTAAGATGTTACATCCTAACAATAGATTACGCATAATTACCTGTGTAGAGAAGAGGTAGAATTAAAGCAACACTATCAAAAACTCTGAGATCTAGTGGAAATTATATATAATAAAAAGAAATCCAGTAGCATAGGGTTACCATTCGTCCAGGAAAGTCCGGGATCGTCACGTAATCAAGATATGCGTCCCGGTATCCCGAAAATATTTCTCGGGACGCTTAAATGTCCCGGATTTCAGCTAAGAAGAAAGGAAGGGAATATTATAGTTTGCTTTTTCATAGGATTAGGTATATAATTATTCTCTTAAGAGAAATAAAGTAAAAATTCAATGAAAGAAGTTCTTTAAAGATAACAAACACCACCATAACATATTGGCAATGAATTAACCGTTCAAAAAATTATACAACACGAACAGACTTTCACGGTATACTTAATTCGTGTGCCTGTTCGCGGCGTCATTTTTTTACGGTTAGCTTTACCGGGGTTTGAGTCCGACTGGAGTCGAACCTCGGTTCAGCTGAAAACGCTACAGATGCGGGGATTCGTCCGCTGGGCTGCCTAAATATGACTTCCCCTCCTACTTCACTCCTAGACCAACCCCTCTCCGAACGGATTCCAGGGCTTTGGAGAAAGGAAAGTCTTAAAAGTGGAATAAAAAAAAATTGCAAGTGCCAAAAAAAAATGCTTTGCTCCCGATCTTCTTTCATATAACACATGCTGCATGGCTGAAAAAGGAAAATGTTTCTCTAATTTTGATTTTCTGGGAAGAGCTGCACTGACTTTCATTGTGCTGTATAATTTATACAAAAAGGAAAATGGGTAGCCAGAAAAATTATTAGAAATTAATTAACGAAGAATATTGCCAAGTTACTTATAAAAAAAATAATGTTTTAAGTGAAAGTCAGTTCAGCTAGATCCCTATGTAGCAATACTCAAAGCTTTGTTATTCTGCCTAAATTGAGATTAGAGGTAATCTGAACTTGATTGAATAGAAAAGATAACACTGAATTTGGATAACATTGATAGAATTTTTAATTTAGATAAGAAAAATAGCAACAGGTAACAACATCTGATGAAAACATTTGCATTAAAAAAAAAAAGTGACATACTGATTCCAATGAACTTTTGCTGTAAAGGTGATTAGTTAAAAAAAATGAATTTACTACATGGACATTGAAATATCTTTCTAAATTTTGAATGTCTGCAAAAATTGCATAATACTGATATGTAATATTAATACAAACGGCATTTTAAACCAAATTACGATTCTTTAATTAAAATTCAAGTTTGTAAGAAGATTTTACATTACAAGCTAATTATCATAATTCCATTTGATAAATTTGAATAGTTTTCCTATCGTATACAAATTACTTGTATTGACAATACCAGAATCGAATCTATGAAGAAGCTGATTGATTAGTTTGATCAGTTACTTAAATGACGGAAAACTTTTAGAAAAGTATAGAAGAATAGCAAGATAGAATATTGCTTAATGAAAATTTAAGATTATAGGGGTCATGACCTTTAATTTTGAGTTACTTGAAAGAAGATTGACAAGGAAAATGAAGTATAGTGGATGATATTTTTAGAGTATATAAAATTCAGTTTCATAATTTGCTTTATATTTATGAAAGCAAACTAATAATACTATTTAATACTAATACGAAAATACCATAGTTGTATTCACACACTTGACATAGATGATTCACACTTGACATAAACATACATTACTATAAATCAATACACAGGAAATTAAATCACAAGTCTACTTCTAGAGATCGATCTTTCTTGGCCAATATTTATACTCTACATTACTTTAGGTCGTCGACGCCTATTTTCTCTAACAACTACCTATAGAAAGAGACTAAAGTTTAAATATGATTTTAAAATTAATCGTAATACTTTATGTTTGCTTACACACATTTCGTCATATGTATTCCATTTTCTATACTTCGTACAATAACCAAAAATTATCTGAGATACTTTCTTTCCAACACAATGGAAGTGTAGTAGTAGTCTATCAATAACAAAACAAATATTTCTTGTTTTAAAGTAAAATCTATTCCTGTCCCTTGAGATACCTTTTATCTTAGCGGGCTGAATAACTTAATAATGACCAATTATATTTTGAAGTTATTATTTAGAATAATTTAACGTAAGTTACATTTCGATTTTTTTTGATAGATTATATTAATTAACAATGACTATGTATAATAACTGATGTTAGATAGAGTAAAATAAAAAAAAAAGCTGGTTTCCGTAGTGATGAAGATACGATGATTTAACTGCACTTGAAACTTTTCATAATTCATTTCAGGATTCTCTAAAACACACACTCAAAAAAAATGTACTTCAAATAAGTTTATCACTGCATGATCAAACTTTAAATTAAAAAAAAATGAGTAGCGTTTCTGGGAAGTTGGCCACTAAAAATCCCTCAAACATTTATGTTCTTTTGTCACTTCAATCGCGGGCAAATGACTGTTGAGTCAGTAGTAGTCAACATCTGAATAAATGGGTCAAGAAAAGGAGCAATTAAAAAAAATGATAACAGAAGTCTCATTTCGATGATCTGGACACTTCCAAACTGACCCATATAATACAAATTGTTTGGCGTCCCTTTGGACGTCTTGAAAGTATTCGTGCCAAGAAAGATTTATATGAAAATGGAAAACGCCTCCCAATAGGAAAGCAAGTATAGATCCTACCTTGTCTTTTAATTTTACACGACACGTAGAATCCTCATGTCCCACTTGGAGTCCGGTGTTAAAGCATCCAGCTGGACCTTGCACTCGCTTTTTTGGAGAAGACACAGAGTACCATTTTATACACACACAAACTGTCCATTTCAATACGAGAGAGAGTTCAAGTTGTGCAGGAATTCGGGATATCAGCACCTTCATTGCTACGACACTAACTATGAGTATTTATTTCCTGAACATATTTGTATAATAACGATAAATAAAAATATACATATGTGTGCAAAGGCGTTGTGAAGAAATCGTTATGTCTTGTGTTCTCGCTGCACGCTTCCTGTAGCAACTGACTTAGTTTTTAAAATCTTGTCTTTCTCTCTCTTCTGTTAATTTTTGAATTTTCTTCTCTCTGTGTGGGTGTGTTTGTGTGTCCGTTAAAATGGCTTGGGTTTCTCCGCCACCCGAGAGCGATAAATTGCCATGGTGACAGCAAGGGTTCTCGGATCTTTAGTGAGATGACCACTGCTCTGTTTTTTTAAAGCTATTCTTCTCTATCCAGACTCCAAACAGAACACGAGAAAAAAAATACAAAGTGAAACAAAAATAAAAATACAAATTTTATTTAATAATACATACACAATTGTGAGAGGTGACGACTGTCATAAGACAAAACTGAAAGGAAACATAAACATACCTCGAATGAGCTAAAACAGACTCTGAAAGCCACGAAACAACAGATCGTGATTTTTTTAATGTTATCGGGAGTAGGGGGTAAATCATCTGCTTACGTTTCCTTAACTAGGGAGGAGAAGGTCTATTAACCATGTCGGTCCCGACGTCTCCCACAGGGGTCATAAACTATGACGATATTATTCTTTCTTTACAACTTTAAAATCAGACAGGCAACATTGAAAACTGTTTACATAGCATGATCCATTTATGATCGTCCCCTGTAATATAGGTCTGCACAGGCTCGGGTCTACAAAGCATATATAATTTCGGGCTTGGACAGTAAATTTTTAAATATACAACCATATTTCTCGGGCCTTTTGGGGCCTAACTTGTAAATATACTGTATAACGATATATATTGCACCGTTCTTTCTGAAAAACTTTCAAAGCACAACTCCAAATTAAACCTCTAATTGCTGCAAATAAAAATTCAATTTTGCGTGAATTAAGTTTGTGTAATTCGGGCTCATTTGATTATCACACGAGCTTGGACCAAATCCTAAAACATATTTCGGACTCGGGTCGGGCCTCAAATTGTAAATTCACGGGCCGAACTCGGGCTAAAAATTCCGGCCCGTGCAGACCTCTACCCTGTAAACAGTTTTCAATGTTGCCAGTCTGATTTTAAAGTTGTAAAGAAAGAATAATATCGTCATATTTTGTGTTCCCTATGGGGGACGCCTGGACCGATATGGTTAAAATGACTAAAAATGTGTTTACGTAATACTTGAACAATTCTATCTAATCGAAGAAAGTAAATTAGTATATAACACTTCTTTTCATTTTAAGCATTTCAAACATTCTCGTAATTTAGTAGCGTCCCAGATTTTCATTTTTGAAATATGACAACCCTACAGTAGTATTTGTCTGAAAATACAAATTAGAAATGAACATCTGTGTGAATTCATGTTATTGTGCTTTGGGCATAATTATGAAGGTTCACTTCTTGCTCTGCACAATTTCAATTGTTTGTTTCTTAAAGTTATTACAGATTAGTAGTAGAAAATTGCCGGTTCTGGGCCACTGAGCTCACACACATTTCGTCAGTTCC
The DNA here is from genome assembly GCF_964235325.1 of Thermobia domestica. NCBI lineage: Eukaryota > Metazoa > Arthropoda > Insecta > Zygentoma > Lepismatidae > Thermobia > Thermobia domestica. Next base: position 34,345,173 of record NC_137455.1, on the reverse strand, counting down.
GACTGATGCAGAGAACAAATGTCCCAGTGCCGGACTACCCAGGTACGAGTCGATAAATTGAATTGAGTTTGAGTTTAACGTCCCTTTTCAGCAGCGAGGCTATATGAGACGTGGACCTACTGATTAACGTGGAATCCGAACCACATGAGCTCCCACCGGGGGTCGAACCCGGGTCTCCCGCGCCAAAGGCGCGTACGCTAACCGGAGTCGATAAATTGAGTTCTCTGTTATAGGGGTGTATTCGTTCTCTTTTACGGCCCTTTTTAGGGGGTGTATTCGTTCTCTTTTATGAACACTTTCAACCCCTATATAACACAGCAGAGAAAATAAGGCCCATACGTCCATGTCACGCGTATAGCCCAGCCATGATTGTTGGCTACTTTTGTTTCCGCCATGATTGTTGGCTCAAAATATTGCGATCCTATTGGGCGGAGTGGGCAGAGTAGGGGTTTCGAAACTATGACGTATGGCTTCAGAATTTTGTTGTAAGGGCAGATTCTCTATTTTATAAGATCCTTGGTTAAAATGACATTTCTTCTTTTTTCTCGTTGATACAAAAATAACTAAGCCACTAAAAGTTATTCCTTCGTTGATTTGGGTAGCGCAAAAAAGGTATAATGGCCTCTTTTTCCAGTTGGTACAAAAATAAAATAGGACACCCAAATTTACTTCCTCGTTTATTTGAATAGCCCAAAATGTATAAAATTCTGCGCTAGTTAAAATGGTCCTTTTCTGCTTGGTACAAAAGTAAATAGAACAATTTTATTCCTTCGTCTATTTGAGTAGTACAAAATGATAAGAAAAAGATAGTTAAAATGTCTTTCTTCGCCTTTTTAGGTTGGTAAATAATTAATGGACGACTCAAATTTATCTCTTCGTTTATTTGAATAGCACAAAAAGGTACAGAAATTCTGAGTTAGTTGAAGTGGAACTTCTTCGCGTTTTTTAGGTTGGTAGAAATTTATTCCTTCTTTTATTTGAATAGCACAAAAAGGTACAGAAATTCTGAGCTAGTTAAAATGGACCTTCGGTTTTTTATGGTTGTTACAATATTAAATAGGACACCCAAATTTATTACTTCGTTTATTTTAGTATAAAATGATCTAAAACAATGGCATATCTTTCCTTTTTTCTGTTTGGTCAAAGGAAATAGGACACCAAAATTTATTTTTTCGTTCATTTGGATAGTACAAAATGGTACAGAAATACTCAGCTAGTTAAAAAGGTCCTTCTTCACTTTTTACTGGTTGTTACAAAAATAAATAAAAACCAAATTTATTCCTTTCGTTTATTTGCATAGCATAAAAAGGTACAGAAATTCTGAGTTACTTAAAATGGAACTTCTTCGCTTTTTTCCCTGGTTAGTACAAAAAGAAATAGGACACCCAAATTTATTCTTTCGTTTATTTGGATAGTACAAAATGGTACAGAAATACTCAGCTAGTTAAAAAGGTCCTTCACTTTTTACTGGTTGTTACAAAAATAAATAAAAACCAAATTTATTCCTTCGTTTATTTGAATAGCATAAAAAGGTACAGAAATTCTGAGTTACTTAAAATGGAACTTCGCTTTTTTCCCTGGTTAGTACAAAAAGAAATAGGACACCCAAATTTATTCTTTCGTTTATTTGAATAGCACAAAAGGTACAGAAATTTGAGTTAGTTAAAATGGACTTTCTTCGCTTTTTTCTCGTTAATACAAAAAACCTAATTTATTCACTTTTTGTGCTTGGTACAAAAGGAAATAGAAGAACCAAATTTATTCTTTCGTTTATTTGAATAGTACAAAATGGTACAGAAATATTGAGTAATTATAAAGGCCCTTCGCTTTTTCTCGTACAAAAGTAAATAATTTTAAGCCACTCAAATTTATTCCTTCATTTATTTGAGTAGCACGAAATGTAGATATTCTGAGCTAGTTAAAATAATCCCTCGCTTTTTCTGGTTTGTACAAATTGACTCCTCTGTTAATTTGAATAGCACAAAAGTTATAAAATTCTCAGTAGTTAAAATGGCATTTCTTTTGCTTTATCTTGGTACAAAATTGAATAGATCACACAAATTTAACCCTTCGTTTGTTTAAATAATACAAAAGGTATAAAATACTGAACTAGTTAAAATGGCCCTTCGCTTTTTTCTCGTTGGTACAAAAAGCAAATAGGCTACTGAAATTTATTTCTTCGTTCGTTTGAAATAGGCAAGAAAATATAAAATTCTGAGTTAGTTAAAATGAACCTTCTTCACTTTTTCTGCTTGGTACAAAATTGAATAGACCACTGAAATTTATTCCTTTGTTTATTTGAATAGCCCAAAAAGTTATAAAAAAAAAACTGAACTAGTTAAAATGGTCCTTTGTTTTTCGTTGGTATAAAAAGTAGGACATCCAAATTTATTCTTTGGATTGTTTATTACAAAAGTTACATAAATTCTGAGCTAGTTAAAATGGTCCTTTTTCGTTTTTTTCTCGTTGGTGGTACAAATTTATTCCTTCGTTTATTTGAATATCACGAAAGTAATAAAATCACTAGTTAGTTAAATTGGCGTTTGTTTGCTTTATTGTTTGGTATAAAAAGTAGAACACCCAAATTTATTCATTTTTATTTTTTTCAGCTTGGTACGAAATTGAATAGGTCAGACAAATTACTCCATTTAGAAGTTATTAAGGCCTAAATATTTGACCTTTCACCTCGATGGTCAGTACTTTTGGGACATGTATTACTTGATGACCTATTACTAAATGTGGAAATAGGATCTGAATACCTTGCTCCATGTACAAGTCAGTCGCATTTAAAGGGCGCCTACGGGGGCAAGAAAAGCGACTCTAAAAATTCTATTGGGTTTTCGATATTCCGAAGTACAATTTCCTCTAGTGGGCGTGAGTCCCACCTTCCCTCCTGATGGGTCCCCTTGCCCAGAACCGTAATTTTTCTACTACTCAGATTCAGTAATTAACTATAAAATCATATGTACTGATTTGGAGGCTGCTTACACAAGCTGTAGAATAAACTTAATACTTAAATAATGATTATCTCTATTACTATTATCCCTCGTTAAGCTGTTTTTGCAACCGTTGTATTCGCAATCTATAATTATTATGTTTTAATTTCGTATTTTGTAAAAGACCTGTAGAAATAACAAAAAGGAAAATATGGGAATAAGAAGACTGTCTCCTTCACTGACACCAGTGTTCTTAATTTGAAGGAAATCTTTATAGAGAGATTTCATAGGTAAATTTAGCAAATAGAGGAAAAGGGAACTTCTCGATAAAACGTGAAAATCAAGGGAAGTTCTCACGCTGACTGATTGACCAACATACTGTAAATGCTTAAATTTGTCTTTGTTCTTTAGAAATGGATCAATATAATAGCAATAGTGTGTGTATGTCCAAAGTAGCATAATCTACATCCATTGCTGGCTGGGTGTATTTGTGTTTTTTTACGATATGAGGGACGGTGCGAGTTACGGAGTGATTTTGGAAACATACTGACAGGAGGAGCGAGAGCCATCTATCTACTTGTTATTCTACAACAGGCACAGGTGATCATTCAAGGACCAAATGCTGAATAGGCAGAGTTGTGTTCTATTTGTAAATTTATGGAAGTTTGAATTGTAATAGACAGGAAATGACGACGTAATTTATAGAGTATTATGACTTAAATAACATTCTAACTCTTCATGGAGATAAGGAGATGAAAAGAATGTGAAGGTAAGAGTTTGAAACAGTTTTAATTCAATTCGTAACTGAGAAAAACATATAGAAATAATGTATAAAGCACACATCTATTTCCTAATATGTTAAATATTAATTTATTTCGCTTCGTTTGCTGTGTCTTTGTGTTCATTTCATTCTGTTTCCGCAGTTTAGACAACTTTAAGAAACAAATGTTTTCTTCTCGTGTGCAATTATTCATATAATCGTGTACAATTTGTACTCTTCCGGGCAGTTTGAACTTTGTTCAGATATATTTATCGCGTTGCATCCTCTTAAATTACTACAGCAGTTAACATTGTAAAAATTTCAATGGCTCTAATTTAATGAGCCACGAAATTGGCAAGAAAACTAAATCTATGCTGAACTAACCTGATATACATTAATGCATTTTGCTTTAAGGGGAAAGCCAATCGTAAACGGTGCAGGGGAAGGTTCTAGAACACACGTCCCGCCATAAAGATTAATAGTAACGTTGGCTCCTTTCTGTACCAAAATTTAAAATTTAATTCACGTAATATAGCCGTACAAGCGTAAGCGAGTGAAGGCGGGTTAGAGCCCCGCAGTGTACGTTGTTTTCTGTCTTTATTACAGCTCAACGGGTAGGGGAACCAGTGTTCTTGAACCTTGCCCGATGCAGGTTTATAATAGTCCGTCAGTTTAAGAAAAAATAAAGTTTGGAAGTTTTCTTGCGTCAGGTGGTTCTCTAAGACGTTCTGGTTTGCTATTGCTTTGGCGTATGCCCAAATTATTGTTTACGGATCGGTAATATGCTTTAAGACTGATGTGCTTACCTTTTGGGGTATAAATATTCATCCGGATGTATGTCTTAAAACCGACAACCAGAACGTCATATTTTTCGGTTTTGGGGGCCAGAATTATTTTGAGTTAAGATGTGTTATTTTCTTCGTGTTTTCTGTTGGTTCAGATTAGGGTAGAATAGGTTAACTTTGTATTGACCCCCAGTTTCAAAACTATCCCCAAACTTGTGCTAGGTGGCCACAAAACTTGAGAATGTTATCTAACAATTAGGAAAGGAGCGCAGCAAGGGGACCCGTATCCGTAGAGAACAGCGTGTCAACGAAGGAGGGTGTGTACATAAACGGGGATAGTGCTGAAGACACTTGATGTCACGTAACAGTCATCTTTGATATGCACTTGTACGTATTTTAACCCTCATTTAGCGCCTGCAATGGTTTGGAATGAATGGTGAACGTAATCATGCTTTCGTACATTGTGTCCAAATGCTCCAAAAGCGGAAGTTCTTATCCTGGACAATTCTCGGTAAATGTTTAGCAGACGGGTTCCAAAAGTATATAGAAAATGCAAAATTTACGGGAGAAATGGAAGATGCAAGTATTTAGACCTAACCAAATCTAATCTAACCTAAACTTAATTAAACTAACCTGAACTGAACTAAACTAACCTAATATTATTAGAAATAAGTTAAATTCTGTCATTTTTTCGAAAATTATGCTGGACTCCTACGCTAATATAATCTAATATAAAGTAACCTAAACCAGGGTTGGCTGGTTTAAACCATGGCGTAAACAAGCTGTTAAAAAAAAAAAAAAAAAAAAAAAAAAAAACTAGTTTAAATCAAAAAACGAAAAATGTTTGTAAAAGTATAAGTGTTCGTAAAATCTTAATAAATACACATGTGTGGGCTATCGGGTTTTACTCCCGTATATTATTCATATTATCTGCAGACCTAAATTCCCTATTCATTACTCAGAGATTATACTACAAAAGCAACTTTTTTAATAATAAGTTTATGAATATTTCTTTTGTGATTTTTTATAGTTTATTATTGTTATGTAGTAGCAATGAAAGGAAAATTCTAAATATTGTTTAGTTTAAATAGTGTTTACTATTAATAAAATATATCGAAATGCCGTACTTTTTTTGGGGTGGGGGTCATACAAACCCCACGAGAGGCATTTATTGAAATCAGAAATGTCTTTGGTATCTATTTATGTAGAAATAGGTCAGAGCCGAAGTGGAGTTAATAATTCGGCAAATTTTTACTTTGACTCCAACTGTGACTTCTGTTAAGAATTATACTATAAGTACAAGGGCCACAATGTTACTATACGATGTTAAGAATTATACTATAAGTACAAGGGCCACAATGTTACTATACGAAGTTAAGAATTATACTATAAGTACAAGGGCCACAATGTTACTATACGAAGTTAAGAATTATACTATAAGTACAAGGGCCACAATGTTACTAAACCTATAAGAACCGATTAAAGTCACAGTTGGAGTCAAAGTAAAGACTTGCCAATAATTCGTATATTTATTCACTTTGATACGCAAATTAGGGCGTTTATATCTTTAACTTGGAGTAATGACTAGTTCTTCTGTACTTTGCAGTACTTTGAAATTGTCCATATGTAATTCGGTATAATGGTTTCCGTTGTGCAACTGTTCTTGTCTTGAGCCAGCGCGGTCTGCATCTGAAGGGGATAGGTGCGTCGAAATGCTACGAGTTTCAGTAGCACTTGGTTTCATACTACGAACGCTTCACTTCTTAGTGAAGTGAACTATAGGTTCTTACACTGTGCAGAAATATACCGCCGGTGGGAAATAGCGTCTCATAGTCATCTTTCATAATGTACTCACTTATTTTATCCGTTGTAAAGCAGGTGTAATGATTTTACATTGTTAGTAACCCTACACTTGTAACCCTAAAATACAGCTGTATTATTTTGTATTTACAAGTATGTAATGTAATTCTGTCGCCTGCAAACATGTCATTTTATGCATAATATTGAATTTTACCTGTAAACCTTCTTCCAAAATATGGTGCGCCAAAACTACCCCATCACCGTGGAAAAACTATCCAAAGGCTTTAAATCTGTTATTTTTAGTGCTATCCCAATTTATGATTTTTTTTTTTTTTTTTTCTCATCATCAGGGAATACACTCCTAACATCTTATTAATTATGTCATGTGGGAGAAGTTGCATTCCTGGGTACAGATTCGCTATACGAGTGCTTAACTGATACGGATTTAAATACAGCATGCGAGCATATACCGTAAAAGCGATAGTGCAGAATCCACCAACTAACCTATATTAAGTGGCCACTAAAAAGTATGAATTGTATATGACCCGCGCAGTAGTAGGGCAAATCTGGTATACCTGCTCGTGGGTGCATCCGTATGGTTGAACTAGGATAGTCGAATGAGACTGCGTTGCTATGCCTTAAGTATCGAATGATTTTCGAATGTTTCTGTAATTACAGAGTGTATTCACATAGAAATTAAGTTCATCATGGCTGCCTTATTCACATAGAAATTAAGTTCATCATGGCTGCCTTATGAAGTATTACATATGCATTCACTTTTTATTACGTTTTGTATACGTATACGTATTGCAGTTCAATAAATGCAGCTTAATATTCGAAGTTCAGCTTTCTGCAGCTACCTTTATGCCAGTTCCTCAATACCACGTTTTGTTCTTAGAGACAAAGGCGTCAGTCCCTACTGTTTCTACTTCCAGCTGGTTCGTGAAGCACGTGCGTAGTAAGCCTATTTGATAATACGCCACTGGTCCCAGTATAAAATGGATTGTAATCATCTATAAAATGTGATTGATCAGGGTGTCTATCGGTCACGAAATCAGAAAACGGTTATGACAGTCAAGAAATTTAGCTTTCGTCACGATTTTTTTTTTTTTTTAAATCTGTACAAATGTAAGTATAGACTGGAAAATTTTGTTATATAAAACGTCAAAATTTACCACTAAAAATGACTATGGTCTACTTTAGACGCTACCAAATCACAATCAAAGCACGTGTCTATCGCGTGCATGAAAATTTGGCCCAAATCGCTCTTGCGAATGTTACTAAATTTTGTGATTTGGGAAAGACAAGGTCACGAAATTTTGTTTTGGAATTTTAGTAGACACCCTGGTAATTGACATTTTTATGTACATATTCGTGACTAGGATGTAAAATTGACTTACTTTCGCCTATTTTCAGTCATGTGGCCAAAACCTTGATTCTTATTAGTGTGTTATTATATTTTAAATGCAGAGAGCTTGACTTAAAAATAAGTACAGTAGGAGAGCAAGTTTGTATTGTATTCAACAGATGAAGAAGAGCGTTGGATGGCAATGAGGATGGTGGCGGCCGATTAAAAAATTCTAAGCCTAACGACAAAATAATTGTGTTTGCGGGTCGGAAAATTTACCTACTTAATGATGGAAATTCACGGAAATCAGTACCGGAATTTGTGTGAACCCTAATTCATCCTTTTCTAGTTACAAGTTGGAACCAGTGATTTGATCCTGCCAGTTCCTTGGAGGCGAGATAGTGTGGTGAGGAATTGTCTTTTTAGGACCAGATGTTTGGTTCTGTAATTCAGTTCTCTTGGAAGGGGGCGCGGTGGCTCAGTGGTAGAGCGTTCACCTCCGGTGCTTGGGGTCCCTGGTTCGATCCCAGCTCGCGCCGTGTGGACTTTGTGGTGGACAAACACCGTGCTCGTGGGTTTTCTCGGGGTTCTTCCGTTTCCTCCCACTTTCTTCATTTCACTCATTTCTCATTATCGCCGTCTCCTTTAGCCTAACTGGCATAACTGTGGGACGTTAAGCTTAAAGATTTCATTTCATTTCCAGTTCTCTTGGAGGCAAGATAGTGTGGTGGGGAATGGTCTGTTTAAAACCAGTGGTTTGGTTCTGTGATCCATTTCTCTTGAAGGCGAGATAGTGTGGTGGGGAATGGCCTGTTTAGGAGCAGTTATTTGGTTCTGTAATCCAGTTCTCTTGGAGGCGAGATAGTATAGTATGGAATGGTCTGTTTGGGACTAGTTTTTTCATCTTGTAATTTAGTTCTCCTCGAAGAGAGATAGTCTGGAATGGTTAATTTTAAATGATGGTCTTCGCACCCGCCATTTGCACCAAATTGAAGCCGCAGTCTGTTCCCAACAAAAGAAAGACAGATGGAGAAATCAGGATCAGATTTTCATAGCATGACCACAGCAGCATAACAATAAAATAAACGAGGACAGAGGTCAATATGAACAACGTAAGAAAAGTTATAGCTACATTGTGGATAAATTTTGACTCACCCTCGTGTATATATATATATATATATATATATATATATATATATATATATATATAGTAGTACTGAAACGTGACAGGAGTATTTTTGACAAGTAAGTTGGTTGGTGTTAGTGTCTCTTTTCGTTACTGATATGAAACTTGGACCTACAGTTTAAGGTCCCCACAACATAATGTGTTTAAACTTTCCCATCGGGAATCGAACCCTGGACCCCATTTACTAAAGGATTGCGCGCTAGCCACTTGGGCCAGCGAGAAGAGCTTATCAGAAATAAATGTGGGACTACATACGTAGAAAGTAAATGTATTGGCTACTTGACCAGTTAATACCGACATTATACTCAGATTTTATTACAGAAGAAAAAGTAGATAATCGTAATTAAGCCGATTTCTGTCAGAGTTCGCCAGTACTTGTATAAAACCTGAGGTTTTCTTGGTAATAGTAAAAGGAATATAGATTTCCGTATGTTACATGTATGACAGTAATGCATCTAATTTTGGCTCAGAATGTCCTTGAAGGTGCTTAAAAACACATTAATATGCTGAACATGATTTACATAAGGTTGAAGGTTCACGTGTTGTATGACCCTCATGATGTTTACTGTGTTCACAAGTTTTTTTTTTTTTTTTAATTTTTTTTTTAATGTTCATTCCGCAGATTCAGCCAATTGCAACATCATCTAGCTCATTTGTATTAATCGGTAGTTTTTCGTTGATTGAAGAATTCTTAAGTTTAATTGCGTTTAAATTACTAAAAAGCATTGTAAAAACCATGTAACCTTCATTTTATTTGTTGAATTGTAAATGACTGAGATGTGTTTTTTTATTACCGAGATTTATATTTACCATATATATATAACTCTATGGCCTATGGAACCCGGAGTTCAATGCCGCGTTCACAAAAGCTCTCCACTGACTTCTATCCTTAGCTAATTGGATCCAGTTTCTACTTTGTATTCCAATCTCTGCGAGATCCATCTTAACATTGTCCTCCCATCTGCGCCTAGGTCTTCCTAATGGTCGTTTTCCGCTTGGTCTTCCAGTCAAGACTTTGAAAATGTTTCTACTTTCTTTCATTCTAGCTACATGACCCGCCCACCTAAGCCTCCTAGACTTGATGACCCTAACAATGTTGGGAAGACCATATAAATTATGTAGTTCCTCGTTATGAAGTTTCCGCCATTCCCCATTCCCGTTCCTCTTGGGTCCGAATATTCGTCTCAGGATCTTGTTCTCAAATACTTTTAGTCTATGTTCTTCCCTCAGAGTAAGTGACCATGTTTCGCAGCCATACAGAACAACAGGCATAATTATCGTTTTGTATATTTTAAGCTTTAAATTCCTCGACAGAATTCGCGACGACAAGAGATTTTGAATCGAATAGTAACACGAATTCCCTGCTTTTAGTCGACATTTAATTTCTTCATGAATATGATTTTTCTCTGTTAATATTGATCCTAGATATTTGAAAGTATCCACTTTATCAAAAGTATTATTTAATATTTTAACGCATCCATAATTTGCTGTATTCCGGTCCCGACGCACTTCCATGTATTTAGTTTTCTCTGCATTTACTTCTAAACCCATGTCCCTGCAAGCGTTTAATAAGATCTCTGCATTTCTTTCTATTGTTCTCCTATCATTCCCTATTAAATTTACATCATCAGCATATGCCATAACCTGGTGAATACCATTCAACTGTAGGCCCTGGTTGCTATCTTTGATTTTCCTTATAGCGTATTCCAGAACGAAGTTAAATAATAATGGCGACAACGCATCTCCTTGTGTCAGGCCATTTTCGACGTGAAAGCTCGTGGACAAAAATTTTCCTACCTGTACTTTACTTTGGGATTCATTTAAACATATCTTTATTAATCTAATTAGCTTCCTCGGTATTCCAAGTTCTGTGAGAACGTTGTATAATGTTTCTCTCCTAACCGAGTCGTACGCCTTTCTAAAATCAATAAATAGTTGATGTACCGGGGTATTGTATTCCCACTTTTTTTCGAGAATTCTCGAATGGTAAATATTTGGTCGATAGTTGATCGATTTAGTCTAAATCCGCACTGATACTCTCCAATAATTTCATCTGCGTATGGGGTCAGTCTTGCTAACAGAATATTTGAAAGGATTTTATAGGATGTTGACAGAAGAGAAATGCCTCGATAATTATTACAGTCATTTTTGTCGCCCTTCTTGTGAATTGGAACAATGATTGATTCTTTCCACTCTTGTGGCAATTCTTCCTTGTTCCAGATAAGGAGAATGAGTTTGTGTATTTTGTTCCACAATTTTTCGCCTCCAGCTAAAATTAACTCAGCCGGAATTTCATCTACACCCGGAGATTTGTGTTTCTTCAATTTCTTTATAGCGGTTTCCACTTCTATTCGGTTGGGTTCTGGAATATACGGTTCTGCGGTGTGTATCACCTTTTCTCCACGCACACTAGTTTTTCGTTGCGTGTTAAGCAAATCGTCAAAGAAATCTTTCCATCTATTTAAGATGCTATCCCTATCAATGAGAACTGTACCGTCAGATTTCTTTAAGGAGACATTTGCCATTTTGAGATTTACTAATATTAATACATTACTCACGTTCTGTCTGCATGAAAACACAATTACATTGACTATATGTATGATTAAAAGTGATTTTATACAAAATTAGATAATTAAATGCTGCATAATTAATTATTAATGATGCATTTTTATTACGTGTCTTTCTCTGTAATCAATTGTCAGAAACATTTTTTTTAAAAGTATATGATTCTTTACACATTTCTCATTGACATAAAATAATAATACACGTAAATATCGTGACAGATGTTAAATTATTATTAATTGAAAATGGAAAATTGCATTGCTGATACTACTGAATTCCGTATGAGGAACAAACTTTCAGTTTTGAGCACTATTTTTGTGAAAAATACTTTATTTATTCCTATATATTGCATATCAGGCAAATCCCTATATATTTGTCTTTTGGTTGGTACCACAGTTTTGGATATAGACATATGCATTTCAAAATAAGACATGAAACAATTTCATAATATGTAAAATGCCACCTTCTTGGTTTGTGAGGTGGCGCCTCCCACTTTAGGCGACGTTTTTTTTCGGAACTTCTTGCAGTCTGGATAAGTCTTGACAGAGTTACCAACGCACAATTTTATTCAGGTAGTATTTTAGAAATGGGTCGTACGCGGCGATGTCCTTCCAGAAGTAGGAAGAGAAATAAGCTTTCTAAGGCTATTCGTTTATCTTGAATAAAAAGACCTTAAATAGAAGATAGCTCCAAGTGTGACACTTCTGTTTGTGTATCTTTGGAAGAAACAAGTGAAAGTTCTATGAAGGTTCCAATTGCAAGGGATGAATCAGACGATAAAGAAAGGTGAGATTTATTTTACTTTACATCCTGATTATTAATTACTTTGAACCAACATAAAATGATTCTTTTATAAAATTATCATTCTATCTAAATGTATACAGGGAAAGAACATTGTAAATCCAGTTTTGTTGATTTTACACCAAAACTATTTTTGTAGTCTGACTGAGCGTGTTCTTTATGCATATAGCTGCTTTTAACATCCAATTTACAGAGGAATGATTTTTTTTTTTTTTTACTACTACTACTACTACTACTACTAATACTTTGAGTAGTCCAAAACATCGTGTGCAACGCATACTTTTACGGTTGGGTGCAATCTCAAAATTGAAGAAAAAATATACTTACCATGTTCTCTCCCTGTACCCTTCACATGTTTCACTAATCTTTTAGTGGATTATTATAATATTGCTAGGTGTATTATTTTTTTAAAATACAATTACGTGAAAAATTTGCGTGATAATAATAGTATTATGCGCAATGTTATATATGAAGGGCTTGGAACAATATGCCACATTAAACAAAAAGTCACTATTTTTACGATCCTTGCATATCTTACGACCTGCAGTAGTAAATTTGGCTTTAAAGAAGTGGGGGAACACTCTCTAGGTATTAATATAAAATGCTCTAATAGACTGAATAACAAAATTATTATCTAAGATTTCGGGAGAACGCGTCCGAGAACGAAATAAAGTAGGGGAACGAATATTCGATTATCTGGTAAATGGAGAACGACGTTCTCCGTATTCCCTCCAAATCGACCACTGATAACCCGTTGATCTTAACAAGTTTGCAAAAATCGAAATTAGGTTCAGTAGATATCATAAGTATTCTTGTTTAAATTACTTTTTTATGAAGCAATGGCAAATTTCACTTTTCTCTCCGATCATAATTATATATTAGTTCAGCGTCCCTTGTCAGCAGCGAGGCTACATGAAACATGGACCTACTGGTTAACATGGAATCCGAACCACAATCGTTCTATGCTCTCCCTTCGGGACTCTAACCCAGGACCCCTTGCACAGAAGCGCACGTGCTAGCCACTAAACCAACGACATATATATACACACGTTGTTCACTAACTTATACTTAAAAGTCTTTTTTTTCGTGCGATTTATTTCTCTTATTTAATTTCAACAATAAATATTTTCTTTATGTATCGAAATGTTACTTTAAAAAAAAGTCTGAAATTCAAACTTTAAATCTATACGTAATTTATTAGTGGAAAGCATTTAAAAAATCATAATTTACAGATTATTCCTACTAAGTAATTTTTAGAAATACTTGGTCAACTCACACACCTGAAGGGGACTCAGCCTCCTACAACAACATTCAGTGTTTGTTTACATCAAAGCTTCATCAAACCAGCATGATTTTCGCCCGCAACGTGGAGTTTTTTTTTTTTTTTTTTTTCGTCGTTGCTTTTGCTCCACATGATTTTCTACTCTTGGTTATTCCCCGAAAAGTCATGAAACCGAGTCTAAAATTGAACTGTTTTAATCTATCTGAATTGCAAACGAAAGAACAAAACCAGTTTCACATTTTAACTTCAAATAAAAGTTACTTTTTTGGTTTAATTTTCGAGCGACAATAGGAGATAATATAATAGTCATAGAGAAGAAAATCTAATTCGAATTTTTAAAAAGATAAACACATTTCGTAGCCCTACATACAGGAAAAAAGTAATTTTCACCATCTGTCCTTCAATTATTCACCCTATTCACACTCTCGTGGATGCTATACCGTTCAACATATAAGCACCAAATTTCTGTAAATTTCATTTTCATTTCTATAAATTCTTTATATGATTATTATTATTATTATTATTATTATTATTATTATTATTATTATTATTATTATTATTATTATTATTATTATTATTATTATTTTATGTCATTTCAGCTCTGACACTGAGTCTCTACCATCTCTTGTAGTGGAGCCCGAAACAGAGATTGTTAGTCGCAATAACTTTCCAAATGGCTATCGAATTGTAAATTTGGGACACATTCTCAAGTGGTCCATAAAGCTCCAAGAAAACCACAGAAAGATATGTGTCTTAAGAAAAATGGATTTTCATAGAGAGAGACGTTCAGGACTAGTGTCTTATCTCTATTTCAAGTGCCGCGTGTGCAAACGCGAAGTATGTCACTCTACGGAGGAGGAACAACAGTCTAAAACAGAGTTGTCCAAATGGCGGCCCGCCAAACCATTTTCTGCAGCCCACAAAGCTCTCACAACATACGATTGTTATTACTGATAATATTTTCATTTATGTTCATTCTTTTAATGTTTCCACTCTTCTTTCAAAATAAGGCATCCATTTATCGCTTCTGTACAACAAAAAGGCCCGGACATCCAAGGCAACACTGGAGCCAGTAATGTAGCTATAGGCAAGGCATCGTTGCTGAAAGAACGATTACTTCAATTAACCAAATAAAACCAACCATACCAATTCACCATGAAAATTGCGAAGAACCGCTTCAGAAGCTGCCTTGGAGATTCTTCTCTTTTACATCTTCTGCGGCTCGCAACAACAGGATTGGATGTAGATATCCCAGCCCTTGTAAACTCTCCTAGTCATCCTCATTTATCACATTGAATGTAATATTTCAAATACATTTTTATATTTTTCTTTTGTATAATAATAATAATAATAATAATAATAATAATAATAATAATAATAATAATAATTATTATTATTATTATTATTATTATTATTATTATTATTATTATTATTATTATTATTATTATTATTATTATTATTAGCTGCGGCCCTTCACCTTGTTAGCAAAGACGGTTATGGCCCTCAGGCTCATTATAATTGGACACCACTGGTCTAAAAGATCAGTAATCAATACTGCAGCTGTTTGGGGCACTGTTTCTATTGGAAGTGGGTATTAATCCGTAATAATATTATAATTAAGATCTCATCACTGATTCATTATCAGTTTTCTTCTTCTAGATTTGCTAATCTTATTGGGTATGCATGATACAAAAACGGTTATTTGTAAGAAAAACCACCTGTTTGAAAATTTCCTTTCAAAGAGTGTGCAGCATTTTGCGATTCGTGCACAGTTATTGCCGTAATAAGGCGTGTGTGGTATAAACAAGGTTTATGCATCACACGCTTTTTTTTTTTTTAATACGGAATATTATTACCGTAAAACGTTTTCTCAATTAATTCATAATTATAACATTTGAGGATATATGAAGTTCTGACATATGAGTGAGGCGAGGGGACTCACTATAAATAAGCACCTCGACTAGTGGGAGGTAGACACTTTAATCAAGCATTCCATTAAAATAAATACATAAAGGGGTTTCAAATCGGTCTGCAATCTTCTCGCAGTAACCCCTTCCAATTATAGCAGCATTTAATTTTTATTTTATTTATTAAATTATATTTTCTATTTCATGAATTTATTTCTCCCTAACGAATAATTTTCATTTTGAAGAGTGGACGTTTCGGTGTAAACATTGGAACTTCTACACCGAACCAGCCTCACACCTAAACGTCCTTACACCGAGACACCCGCACACCGAAACGTTCTACACCAAAACAGCCGTATCCCAGTCAAGAGGTGAAGCCTTAGTCGCTATCTACATTTTATACAAAGTAAAATTCAAACTGATTTTTTCTGAACGGTTCTGAACACCCAAGTGAGCTCCGAAACATTCCTGAAAGCTTTCACAGATGAATGGACAAAGCAACCAATATTATTTTTCTTCTGAAGCAGAAATAGTCTTTTGTGAAGGTTACTGCAAATGGGGGTGGGGGTTTATTGACCACGGAAGAGAAGATTGAAGAGCTGTTCCCATTTGCAGACTTCCTTCTGCAAACTCGATATTATCTCATTGCCAAAAGCAACAGCTGAAGTGAAGGGATGAAATTTTATAACCACAATACCTTTTCCTTTTCCAGTACATTTTTTGTACTAGCTGATTCACAATTTAGACTAGCGGCAATTATCTTAGCCAAGATTCCAAACACCTCGGTCTCCTTCCCAACTGGAATAGGTGGGGGTGGGGGGAATGACATTCTCTTGTTTCTGACCCTGCCGGCACGAACTATTTTTATATTCTTGCATCTCGACCGTGACAATAGCTGTCATGTTCCATCGTCTAGTTTATTCCAGGAATTACAATCGTACTCCTAGCAGGTCACTTACAGTAATACATACAACATACAGTACTACACATTATACGCCGCGTTCCCAGTTTCCATTGTGATAAACAGCAGGAAAGATTTCAGAGATGACTTATGTACACACACAAAACTTTGCGCAGGGATATGTACAATTCGTCGGTCGAGAAAGTGGAAAAGCAGTTAGGAACGTCCATTCGCAATATTTGAAGTACCGCTGTGCTATTCAATTTAGCAGAAAGCCTGCTTTCTGTTTCTTGTGCAGAGGTACAGGAAAGAACAACGCTACACATGTTCCCTTCGAAAAAAAAAAATCGAGCTTCATTGCGATTTTATGGTCAACTTCCTGGCCTGAAATTTGTCTGCTGAAGCGGTTAGGATCCAAAGAGAAAAGTGTCATTTTGTTTGCTCTTTCGTTTCATTATTTTTTCTATCTATCTCCACACAAACAGTCTTCCGTATGCACAAAGAAAGTACGCACTCGTACTAGAGGAAATTGTATATTCCACTACCCAATTTTAAAATTATGGTACGTTTTATAATCAGTGAGCACAAAATTATCTGTTTTGATAATTATCGTACACTCTGGCAATGCTGTCTGAGTGTCGGCAGACAACTACCTTTATTCTGCCTGCCTTTTTTACATACTTTTTGCGTTGGCATTATAATATAAAATGGCCTCTGTGCAATAAATGAAACATTGAATGATCCTATGTATCGTAGACGCGAGCGACCCTCTCTCTTCCTTCTAATTTCAACCCCAAAGTATACAGTAGGATCCTTGGTCTAATAACTAGAGCGCCTGCCTTCGGTGCGCATGGTCCTGGGTTCGATTCCTGGTGGGGTACAGTTAACCGAAAAAGTGGTTCAATCTCTCTATAGTATAATCAATAGGTATAGACGGCAGGGGCATCCAGTGTGGACCTCGATCTATACAGATATGCAGAACTACACATACGATATTGCATGCTTCTACGATGCTTGGAAATGTGACAAGGGAATTTTTTATTGATCGTTCCTCGTATATAAATTATTTCAAACAATTCGGTCATAAAATCTTAAATTAATTTGGTTATCATCACCCATGCCTTTTATAGATTCCTAATAACCAAATTGGTAAACAGTGACGTAACTTGGAACTTTTTCCTAAGGAGAATTTAAAATTTTATTGGTACTTCTAAGGGTCCGAGTTGGCATTTAACTGATGTATGACCCTGTTTATATTTATGCAATACTTGATAAATATTATTTCGCGATTCCTTGCTATTAGGGATGTTTTTTCCATTTTACCATTGATTTTTAGTTAATTTTTTTATTTACTAAGTTTTCCACATTTATTTCTCTGTCATAAACCTTTCATAACCTGTCATAACTGTCTCTGCCTTTTGCATGAAACGAACAGTGTAAGCATAAAAAAAGTTTGCAGTGAAGGAACATCATATATCACGGGGAGAGGGTATCATGATTTTACAGAGGCTTACGAGAGGCATCCCAAGTAAAGCATCCCAATAATTTTGCCGGTAATGCCGGAGTCGCCTTGCTGATATATTTCTTCAATCTAGCTACAGTGAGTGAGTGGCAAGGCGTTGTGTATTCTTGTTTCTTTTCCTGTATTTAGATTTTTATTTTACTTCAGTTTTTTTTTTTTTTTTTTTTCATCACTTTAATATATAACGAAGAATGAAATAATCAAGATGACTGTGAGTACTACAAACATAGCGGCTTGCTATTTACATAAATTCTCAGCAAGGGAATTTCGGATCTTGTTTGAATGACCTAAATATGGCAACGCGGAAATATGTATGTATGTATATTAATGTGTTATCTTCTACAGCCGAAACTTACTTAAACGATTTAAACAAAGGGTTCGTTGGATTCGTTTTGATAGAGAATATGTCTTAGCATATACGAAATCATAATTAAAAAATTCGAAATAATTTCGAAATATGTTCTTCTACATAAATCTTAGAAGCCTAAACATTAAAAAAAAAATATTGTTTTTCCTGAATAAACTTCAACGTTTACAAGGCGATTTTTATAATACGTGTAGTTATACAACAAATAATTTAGTATTCCATTCTTCAATAACACCTATATGTGTTTGTGTGCAAACGTTCACACCCAGTTCTCGTACCAATATGAATTCAAATAGTTATGATTGTGGAACTGCAAGGGAAAATATTGCCCATAATTTGTAATTCACGAGAGTTTAATTTGATTGAAGAGTTGCAGTTTGCCTTTAATTATGTCTTTTCTCCTGAAACAGTGTCGAACAAATTATAGTTTTTGACTAAATTTGAAATTGGGAGGATACTAATTTTTCATATGCAACACCTTAATCGTCACAAAGTAATAATTAATGTTATAATTGGGATTATCTGCATATTTACTGGGTATGGAGTTGAAGAGAATGCACTAGTAGAAGTAATGAGTAAAATAAAATGTTGCTAAATGGACAAGGCAATTTTATTTTCATTTTACTGTTCCTATTTACTGCTCTTTTGACATGAAATTTGCCACATATACACATACTAACATTGTAAGAAATACTGGGCGGATTTGTTATCAAATTTTATTCCTAGAATAACATATTTATAGACATGCGACAATAATTTTGGACATGACTGTACATTAGAAATTCTAATTTTTGATACCGTTCAGGAACGTAGCTAGAGTTCTGATTTTGGGAAGCCATATTAGCAAATGGGCTCCATATAAATAACTTTAAATAAATATTTGGAGGGCTAAGCCAACTTTTAGGGGGTCCGTAGGCCCCCATGTCCTCTCCTAGCCACGTTCCTGGCACCGTTGTAAGCATGCGACGAATGTACAATTTTTAACAGTATGACATAAATGCACATTCTTTAGGGCTTAACGAAGGGATCAACATAAAATATGTGCAACATTTCCTTTAGAACAATAAATAACGCGGAAACACTGAAAACATTCCTTAACCTATTGCCTAGAATCGAGCAAAAAACTTCAATATCATGAAAGCCTTTCACTTAAAAGCGAATTTTTTTTTTTTTACAATAAATTAAAAAAAAATAAACAGACGCCACTTGGAAATGTCATCGACGAAAGACAGGGGGAAAAGTAGATAACGCCGATGTTAATAAATCTGAAAAAATCTACAAAGTGCCAAAAAAAAAAAAAAAAAAAAACTGGCCTGTGCCAATTTCAGGGTGATTTACCCTGTACTTTAATGAAACGAAACGAAACGAAATCATTTGGTATGTTGAGATGGAAACACTTTGAGAAGCAAGAACCAACTGAGTTCACTACAGGCGCTAGAAGCGACCTACGCAGGTGACCTCTCTTGATACTGATACAAACTACGTAGTGGATCCGCCCGCTTTAATATATAAGCACGAGGTTGATAGCCTTTCTTAAATTCGTTGATTCCCTTATACATGTCCCGGATGTTTTTATTTTAACTATTATCTTCAAGTTCTTTAATTTTAGCTTTCAGAAAATCGCGTTTCTTTGTTCTAAGAGTTTTGGAAGTTTCCCGCCTGATATCTGCGAAAGTTTGTGTAGTTATTTCATTCGGATTTTGTAGCCAGCGTAATTTTGGCTGTTTTCTCTTCTCTGCTAGTTTAATGCATTCCTGGTCGAACCCTGGTTTGTTCCTACGTATTTCCGCGTGTCCCAATTTTTCTTTTGCTGAAATTTTAATGCTATCTCTAATTTTAATCCAGGTATCCTCAACACTAGTGCACTCCGAATCTTCTAAAGCCGAGAATCTATTCGAAACTTCAATCTGGTATATCTCTCGTACCTGGCTCTCTTCTAATTTCTTTAAATTGAATCTCTCCGTTTTCGGACAATGAATATTACCTTTATTCAACGATAACCTCTCTCGTATTATCGCTGCTACCAGGTAGTGGTCAGTGTCACAATCAGCCCCTCTAAACGACCGGACATCAATTATACTAGATTGCCTTCTTCTATCTACTAAAACGTGATCAATTTGATTGTGTGTTTTTCCGTCTGGTGATGTCCAAGTGTATTTATGAACGTCGCGATGTGGGAATTTTGTACTCTTCACGATTAGGTTTTTGGATGTTGCAAAGTTCACGAGTCTAACACCGTTGTCATTACTTTCCTTATGCAGACTTTCGTTCCCTATTATCGGTTTGAAAATATCCTCTCGTTCTACCTTCGCATTGAAATCCCCTAATAGAATCTTCATATGGTATCGTGGGAGTTCATCAAATATCTGTTCCACTTCTTCGTAAAAACTTTCTTTTATATCGTCATCCGTATCTTCAGTTGGGGCATGTACATTTAAAACAATATCACACCACCGTCCCTTAAGAGTAATAAAAGAAAGTGTATCAGTAACAAATTCAACCTGTTTAATTGCTGGTAATATACGTTTATGAACGAAAAACCCTGTTCCTAACTGGTGATTTTTATTTCCTTCCCCGTAAAAGAACGTAAAATTTCCGGAATATATATATGATATCCATAAGGTCCGTTGCCACCCCGTGTATCTTCGAAACGACTGCGTATATGAAAAAACGCAAAAACACGTCTTGGAGGGTCTTGACTTTTAAGCTGTAAAAGGTACATCCCATATTGAGGTACGTGCGGTCAACTTAAAAATTTCAAATGGCAAAGGGAGTCGAGTAATATATCGTTGGGAAAAGTCTCAACAAGAGAAATATTTTGCCGAAAGTTTCAGGTCGCTATGTTGACCCCGTCGAAAATGGCGGTGGTTCACATTTCGTGCGCATGAAGTCCGTTGCCGCTCTGTGTATCTGCGAAACTACTGTGAATACGAGAACACGCAAAAACATGTCCGACATTATTGCGAGGGGCTTGAATTTTGAGCTATAAAAGGTCAAACAGTGGTGGTTGCGCAATTAACGTTGTGATCACTTTGAGCAGTACTAATATTGAATTTTATTGGTATTTGGAGTGGGTAATAGGTGAGTATATTCAACCCATACATTATTTATACGATATGTAGAATATTGAGATAGTTCTGGGCTTTCTATCGAAGTTCTTCTCATTTATTCATCTATTGCCATTGAAGACGTAAATGTTTATGAAGATAGCCAGTTTTCACATCTTGTAATCCGTAGCACTACCGAAGCATATGAATTAATTTTAAGTGCAGCTTCTAAATAGTTATCTTAAGCAGTCATACTTTCACTGTGCTTTTATTTTTAGATTTAGTTATTACTAGCAGAATGCCCCTTCTTCGCACGGAGAGAATACTTTTCATTTTGGGCATAAAGGGCACCGAAACTCTCATCAATCACCGTAGGGACCCAAAAACTTTGAATTTGACACTAATATGTCATTTTCAATTATTTTTACGTCATCATCCTCCCATAGGAGTACTAATGGGGCTGAATTTGGATTTTAAACGGCATCGGAAGTGTCACTGTTTGTCTCAGCGACCCCGAAATCTATAGATTTGACCCTAATATCCATATTTTTCGATCATTAAGTATCTCCCCTAAGTATGTTTCCCTAAGTTGCACCGTCAAAGTGAAATGATAAAAATCATCTCAGGCCCGAATCTCATCTATGTTGAAAATTTGTCAGAATTCGGTCGGATGTTCGAGAGTTATTGTCACAAACATAGTAACTTTCATTTTTATAATCTAATCTATTCTTCTAATATAAATACAATAAAGAGTTTGTTTGTGTGTTTGTCTGTCTGTGTGCGGCCTGGAGACCAGACGAGTGGACCGAGAGTTGCCAAATTTTGGTCAGGGGTACCTTGGCCCAGGCCCCAGATCAAGACGAGCCCCTTTTTTCAAATTTCGAGCCAGGAGGGCGTTTACCGGAACCGGCTTGGGAACCAGACAAATTGACCGAGAGTTACCAAATTTTAGTCAGGAATACCTTGGTCCAGGCTCCAGACCAGAGTTAAACGTTTTTGTCAAAATTGGAACCAGGGAGGCGTTTACCGGGACATGTGAAAGTAGTAAAAAATGACCGATATCAGTGTTGAATTCATAGTTTTCGCGGTCGCTGAAATCAATGGTGAAACTCCGATCGCATTAACTTCCAAATTCACGCTATTCGCCTCCGAGGTCGGGGTAAGTTACCGAGACACATAAATGTAATCCAAAATGACCGATATTAGTGTCAATTCCATAGTTTTCGCGGTCACTGAGATCAATGGTGGCACTTCCATTAGCGATGACTTGCAAATTCAGCTACAATTGTATGCGGGCCGGGAGTCAGCAAGAGGGGGAGGGTATACCGAGACACGTAAAAATAATCCACAATTACCGATGTTAGTGTCAAACCCCTAGTTTTCGAGGTCGCTGAGATCAATGGTGACACTTCCATTAGCAATGATATGCAAATTCAGCTACAGTTGTATGCGGGCTGGGAGTCGGCGAGGGAGGTATACCGACACATGTAAAAGTAATCCAAAATTATCAATATTAATGTCAGATCCATAGTTTTCGCGGTCGCCGAAATGAATGGTAATACTTCCACAGGCGTTGACTTCCAAATAGTGCCCCCATGCAAAGAATGGGTATATTCAAGTAGTATAGAATATTACTCAGTAAATATTTTCGGAAGACAGGTGTTGTAACGAAAAACACCCTTAATCCCCCTTCTTTTTCAGAATGACCACCCCGGGCCAAAATCCATACTCGAATAGAATGAAAAAGAATAGCACACATCTAAACATCCAAATACAGACCCGCCCACCGGGGAAATAATCCTGAAAAAAAGCGAGGAGAGCTTTCGCCGGTACTGTATTAAAAGGCCGCGTAGCGCACCCAGAATATGTATAGGTATAACTCTCACCTTTAATTTACGAAAAATGCAAGCAAAAATTCTCAGTTGTTTTAAGGAAGTTAATTAGCAATGACAAAACCTACTATTTCAATTTTAACAAGGATAAACAATTTATTATAACAAAGAGAAAAAAGTAATAATAATAAAAAATAAAAAAAGAGCAAATAGTACACAAAATATTAACAGTTGGATATTAATAGTAATAAGAAGAATAAACAATCTTACTGTTTCTGATGGAAAAACAGCCTAGCACACATTAAAAAAAAAGGTCGCCATTCCAACATGGCTTACACCAACCTCTAATTTTCGTCTTTCAGTAATCTAATTTTTCAATCAGCAATATTTTACACTTGCTCGTGACTAAATGTGACAATCCATAAGTATTTATCATTTTTCAAATACATTTATGAGTATACTCACGAATTTTCTGATGATAAATTTCACACCAATTTTCACAAAAAAACAATAATTTAATTTAACAGATTTGAAAAAAGAAACACTACATACCTCGAACAATGACCCACTGACGATCTACGTCAGTTGATCCATGGCTTCCATTCCGGGTTCAAAACCAACCAATCACAATCCGGATTTTACATTACGAGGACCTCGTCATTTTACCTTACCAGCTGGTACCAGATCTTCTAGTATATTTTCTTACTACAACACAAACCTGATTTTGAGACCAAAAGGGTAGGATGGAAAAGGGCGAAGGGAGAATAAGGTCGTATGTCTCCATAAAAATAAAAGATGGCGCCATCTATTTCCTAATAAATCCATAATAATAAGTGACCCACATATCCGTGACGATCCACGTCGTCACACATCCCCCTCCTTAGATGAAAAATTTTACCCAAAGAAATTTTTCATTACTGACCAATTTTCAATAAAATGAACAAATTAAATCATCTTAACCAGATTTGAGGAGTACCTTACACATTTTTCAATGAAGATGAAATGAAATGATGATGGAAAAAAAGTGTTAGTAGATGATTGATTGATTATGAAGGTGAACAATAACAACATATACACACAAAACTGGTACCCTCACTTCTCATTATACTTTTCAATTATCACTGATGTTATTAACATTTCTTTGTTCTCTATATAATTTTGCTAAACTTGTATGGGTAACAACCATTTTACCATCTTCAGTCTTACATTGAAGTGTGTTAGCAGTAGGTTTAGATACGACTGTCATTGGCCCCCACCACTGTGGCATCAATGACTTTATGTTATCTTTCAAGGAAGATTTTAACTGAGACTTAACCAACACCCTGTCTCCGACAGCAAACGTGACTGGAAGCATCCGCTTATTATACAACCGACGCCTTGCTTCCCATGCTTTATCCATATTAACGAAAGCTTGCTCCCATATTTGGGCATTATTAGGACCCTCCAAATCCTCAGGTGTAATACTCCACTTTACCATCAACGTATCCACCGGTTCTCTCCCAAAAAACAGACGAAATGGACTAAACTTAAGCTCCGCATGTTCCGCAGCATTAAGAGAAAATTGGAGCTCATTCAGGAAACGCACCCATTTCTCCTGCTTACCATCCAGATATGCCCGAAGGCTCGTTTTAACCAGTCTCACATATTTTTCAACTGCGTTCCCTCCTGGAAAATACGGAGAACAGCGTATGTGCTTTATCCCATTACCAAACAAAAATTGTTTGAAGTAGGCCGATGAGAAACAAGGGCCCCGATCCGTGGAAATAGCTCTAATAAATCCATATTTACAAAAAATATCATATAACGCCTTAACTACTAACTTACTAGTAGCATTGCGTAAGGGAACTAAATGTAGATAACGACTCGCATTATCTAAGCACAGAAGGACATACTGATACCCGAAACTAGAAGGCAACGGCCCCGCTAAATCTGCGTAATAGTGGGCGTTAACTTCCTTACAATATTCCGAAATTAGTTGTCCTTGCGGAAGAGTATTTCGTGCCTTTACTAATTGACACTCATGGCACGAGCGAACGAAGTCCCGCACTTCGTTGAATATATTTGGCCAAGAAAAATATCTACAAATCTTTTTGTATACCTTCAACAAACCTAAGTGCCCGCCATTGGGCAATAAAGTATGATAATAGCTTAGTAGTAGAGGTCTCAAAATACGTGGGACGAGTATTTTATAAGGCGACACCTTGGCCTTGGTTTTTATGTATAAAGTATCTCTCATTAACTTATATTGTTCATGCTCTCCGCCATGGCTCTTTACCATCTCATAAATATCCTTAGTATCTGCCTCTGATTGCTGATACTGTTTAATGTCCTCATGTGCTAGCGGTAAATTCCACAGACTATACATATATCCCTCTGAGTCATTAAAAGGACAAGGATCAACATCAATATCATTCGGATTAATCTCATAAATCCTTGAAAGAAAATCTACCTGATAGTTCTTATAAGACGAAACATGCACTATTTTAAATCTGAACTCAAATAAGTTCTGCACAATGTTGGCATATCTTCCTAAGTTCTTAGGGTTTCGCAGCATATTAACCAAGGCACTATTATCCGTGAAAATAGTAAACTCCGAACACAAAAACGGGCGAAATCTCATTACCGCATTATATATAGCAAGAAGTTCAAGTTGAAAAATAGTGCGATTAAAATCAGCTGGTTTCAAAGTTTTACTGTAGAACCAAACAGGACGCAATAATCCTTGCTCATCCTTTTGTGACAAAAATAGCCGATTGGCAACGTAAAGTTGCATCGGTATGCAAGTAAATGCGCTTACTCATGTCTGGAATTCGCAAAATAATTTTTTCAGCAAAAGCCTCTTTTATTTGTGCAAGACTAGCATCCTGTAACGGACCCCACTCAAACTTCAACTTCGGAGATCTTAATCGATTCATCGGTTCTACGATACCTGCATAATTATCGCAGAATTTAGCGTAGAAATTTAAAAATCCTAACATTTTACACAACCCCCGGCGATTTACAGGCGGACTGAGATCCTGTATGGCTTGCAACCTATCTGGCAACATAGATATCTCACCATCTTTAATAAGAAATCCCAAAAATTCAATACTACTCCTCAAAAGTAAACATTTATCTGGTGAGATGGTTAAACCCCTTTTCGCAAAACGCGATAAGACTTCTTCTAATAACCGATTATGTTCTTGGAGTGTAGAACCAAAGATCACAATGTCATCTGCATAGTATTCTACCCCGCGCCCACGTAGGGCTCCCAGGATATCATCCAAGGCCCTCATAAGTGCTTGTACTCCGACACAGATACCCATGGGGATTCGCAAATATTCATATAATTTATCCTGTACGGCGAATGCTGTGAGCTTACGGCTATCGGGAGTCAACTGTAACTGGAAAAAGGCTTTTTTCCCATCGATCTTGCTTACATATTTAGCTTTAGCGAGCGAACTAATACATTCCTCTATATTAGGACATGGCAAGCCGTCCCCACAAATGAGCCGATTCAGTTTAGAGTAGTTGACTACTAATCGAGGTGACCCATCTTTATTACGCACTAGGAAGCACGGAGATCTATATTCAGACTTAGAAGGTTGTATCACACCATTTTCTAATAATTGTTCCATTAAGTTTGATAACTCTTGTTGCTGACTTTTCGAAAAAGGATATTGGCGCTCCCGAACTACTTCATCAGACTTTAATTGAATAGTGTATTCAAAGTCACTGATAGTACCAATTCGGTGGGTAATGACATTCGCATATTTATCTAATAAATATTCTACATACTGAACCAAAGTAGGATCTTGTTTCACCATATCCTCATCAATACCATTCAAAATCTTAACCTTTTCATCTGTACTAATTTCCCACTTATCGCCTTTACAATTATTAAATGCTAATAGTAACGGATCCCCTTCCTGACTCAAAACATCAGAAAAATTATCTTCATTACTATAACAAGACGTTACATCATTATTAACACACTGTTTTTCTCCTTCTATTGGCATAGAACTAACAGAGCCACCTACATCCGCGACACTTTTGAGATTAGAATTAAAGCTGGAATTCTCATTTAGTTCCGCAACCGAATGTTTATTGTTTCTCAGACCATTTACTGTTTTATGTTGTTTCTTCCGGAATGAATGCTTTTTGTCAAACCTGTTATTGTCCTCTCCATTACCAAACATCCTTGGACCACCAGACGAAGTTCCAGTGTCGCTCTCTCTATCAGCAGTAGTTTCAGGAAAACTCGAGCGAGCGAAGATCAATTGCCTATTTACTCCACGTTTGTTCTTTCTTTTGCTCCAGGGCGTACCATCGGGACTAGAGAGATCTCCCAAAAATAGCCTAGCGGATGACCCTCCGTCGCCAGGACCCCTGGAATGACAAGAAGCCGCAGAAGAATTCGTTTGGAAAGATGAGGGGGAGGGGAAGTCAACAAGAGGGGTTGTAACATTTCCTTTGCTAAAAACAACCTTAGATTCATTGAAATCCACTAAATCTCCTTCCTGACGAAAACAGTCTAGTCCCATCAAAATGGGAAATTCCAAATCTTTAAACAAAAACAGTTTGCATTTAAAGGTGTAATTATTCACCGTAAACGGAACCAAAACTGAAGGTCTCAACACCATAGATTCGTTATTTATAGTCTTTCCTTTAAAACACTCTTTATAATTTACTTGCACATCACTAGAGTTTTTAATTTTATTGAAGAGCTCCAAATTCAAAAGATTAGTCACACACCCACTATCTAAACAACTATTCACTGCAATTCCACATACTTTAACTTCTATACACGCCGCATCATCTTTTTTATTTAAACGATTTAAGTTCCTATTAGTCTTATTTGAAAAAGAAGAAAATGTTTTCGAAGTTTTGTTTTCTGGGCATAGCCTCACTGGATGTGGACCCTGACATTTGTAACAGCTTATAGTTCTACGAGAATTCTTAAAGTCACTCCCTACCGGAGCATCCGGCAACCCTGTTTGGGACCTCGTTTTATAACTAAACTGCTTCATATAAAGTTCATGATACCTGTATTCACTAACTAGTTTATTAAGTTCATCTATTGTCTGGGGTTTTCTTTGGTAAAACAACCGCTCCCTTATGTTCGGAAGAACGCCACTGGTAATAAAACTAATCAGCTTTTCGTCCCCACAACGCAACTTCAAAAGTTTATCAACAGTGGTTACACGCTTTACAAAAGCTTTTAAATCCTCGTTATTCTCTTGATGGCGATACATGTATTCTACTATTATTCTCTGAATAGCACATTCTGATAATAAATTATGAAAAACAAAATCACGTGCAAAATCCCAGCTTTTACATGTATGTGGCAGCTCGTTCAGAATTTCCTGCAGTGGACCGTAACTTTCCCACGCAATGAATACAAAACCGCAGAAAAAGGAAAACGCTCAATATTACAAAATTCATCAATCTTTTGAATAAATTGATACAATTTTAAGGGATCCGTACCATCACAATTCTCTAATGATTCCATGAATGAACGTAAAACCAAAAATGCTGATGATTGTTCCATCTTATTAAAACAACTATTTTGTGTCAATTCAGATAGAGGTTCAACTCTAGCTTTATCGTTCACCGAGCTAAAAGGTAAATGACCTGGCTGACTGCCAGCTGTTTGCACACACACACTTCCACCCGGCTGTATGGTTGTGTTATCAGTGCCTCTACCTTGACCTACTACAACACCCGAACCAACAGGTGCACTCTTGCTGTTAGCAGTTGTTATGGACAACAGCAGTTTCTTAGCGTCACTTTCATTCATAGAAAATATTTTTGATTGCTTTTCGTCTATAGTCATATTCAAAAACGCATTAACATCCACAGGAATTTCGTCTACAAACTCTTCTTCAAGAAAGAAACTAGAGTCACCACCTACAGCCATTGTTTTTTTTATTTTTGGATACGATTCTATACTTATATACCAGATAGCATGGGTTCGATCCCCGGAACCAATTCCTTGAACTGCCGTACAAAGACTTCCTACAAGGTACCCAATTAATATATACGAGCAAGTAATTACATGCACAGCACTGACTTTATATGCCATTAACATGAAAGTAAACAACTGAATTTAAATTTAAATTTAATAAATGAGAGTATTTTAACCGAGTTGGTCATTGTTCTGTAACGAAAAACACCCTTAATCCCCCTTCTTTTTCAGAATGACCACCCCGGGCCAAAATCCATACTCGAATAGAATGAAAAAGAATAGCACACATCTAAACATCCAAATACAGACCCGCCCACCGGGGAAATAATCCTGAAAAAAAGCGAGGAGAGCTTTCGCCGGTACTGTATTAAAAGGCCGCGTAGCGCACCCAGAATATGTATAGGTATAACTCTCACCTTTAATTTACGAAAAATGCAAGCAAAAATTCTCAGTTGTTTTAAGGAAGTTAATTAGCAATGACAAAACCTACTATTTCAATTTTAACAAGGATAAACAATTTATTATAACAAAGAGAAAAAAGTAATAATAATAAAAAATAAAAAAAGAGCAAATAGTACACAAAATATTAACAGTTGGATATTAATAGTAATAAGAAGAATAAACAATCTTACTGTTTCTGATGGAAAAACAGCCTAGCACACATTAAAAAAAAAAGGTCGCCATTCCAACATGGCTTACACCAACCTCTAATTTTCGTCTTTCAGTAATCTAATTTTTCAATCAGCAATATTTTACACTTGCTCGTGACTAAATGTGACAATCCATAAGTATTTATCATTTTTCAAATACATTTATGAGTATACTCACGAATTTTCTGATGATAAATTTCACACCAATTTTCACAAAAAAACAATAATTTAATTTAACAGATTTGAAAAAAGAAACACTACATACCTCGAACAATGACCAACTGACGATCTACGTCAGTTGATCCATGGCTTCCATTCCGGGTTCAAAACCAACCAATCACAATCCGGATTTTACATTACGAGGACCTCGTCATTTTACCTTACCAGCTGGTACCAGATCTTCTAGTATATTTTCTTACTACAACACAAACCTGATTTTGAGACCAAAAGGGTAGGATGGAAAAGGGCGAAGGGAGAATAAGGTCGTATGTCTCCATAAAAATAAAAGATGGCGCCATCTATTTCCTAATAAATCCATAATAATAAGTGACCCACATATCCGTGACGATCCACGTCGTCACAGTGTCTTAGGGTTTCTCCTTGTCACATGTGGCGAGTTCAGAAGTAATGCTACATACAGAGGTTTTTGCTTCGTTCTTCCTGACGAACGTAGAAGTTATCGCGTTTCTTAGAGTTGTGGTCATTTCGTTTTGTTAAGGACCTTATACCTCATGTGTAACTGGGTAACAAATACACGGACAACTCATGAAATTGCATCACCATTATCAATGGGTTTCTGTTCCTGAATTATGTCACGATTCTGGATCAGACGTTAAAAAAAAAGTGATTCCACTCAAAAAATGAAATTTGCACTCGCTAATTATTAGTCTCATGAGATGATGTTTATTTATCTCTTAACAATGAAACCGTGCAAGTATATTGAAGAAATACAAGTGATGGAATACGTCACTAGTGAGACTCATAACCCGAGAAGACCCAATAACTGAGGCAGACCCGTGGCCCGAACACTATGAAACGTCTTTATACATACAGATAATATGTTTGAAGCTGCTGATGCTAATTTAACAAACCCATTCTCCCTCTCGTGTACGTCTGTGTGTTACCGTAGATGTTCATTTTACTTCGACCTCACTCACCCTCGCCCTGGCAGTAGCAGTTGGCCCTCACCCTCGTTCACCCTCGCCCTCGCGAATGGAATTGTCCATCGCCCTCGCGCGCCCTCACCCTCGCTGTCGAAGCTTGTCCTCGCCCTCGCGGCCAAAACTTATCCTCGCCCTCACGCACCCTCACCCTCGCCATCGAAGCTTGTCCTCGTCCTCGCGCACCCTCGCCCTCGCTGCCGAAACTTGTCCTCGCCCTCGCGCACCCTCGCCCTCGCCGTCGAAGCTTTTCCTCGCCCTCTCGCACCCTCACCCTCGTCATCGAAGCTTGTCCTCGCCCTCGCGCACCCTCACCCTTGCTGTCGAAGCTTCTCCTCGCCCTCGCGCACCCTCACCCTTGCTGTCGAAGCTTCTCCTCGCCCTCGTGCACCCTCACCCTTGCTGTCGAAGCTTCTCCTCGCCCTCGTGCACCCTCACCCTCGCCATCGAAGCTTGTCCTCGTCCTCGCGCACCCTCGCCCTCGCTGCCGAAACTTGTCCTCCTCGCCCTCGCGCACCCTCGACCTCGCCGTCGAAGCTTTTCCTCGCCCTCTCGCACCCTCACCCTCGTCATCGAAGCTTCTCCTCGCCCTCGCGCACCCTCACCCTTGCTGTCGAAGCTTCTCCTCGCCCTCGCGCACCCTCATCCTCGCGATAGGTGTTGTCCATTATCCTCGCTCGCCCTCGCCTTCGTGCTCAAAACTTTTCCTGTCCCTCGTGCACCCTCGCCCTCATATCATTGAGGGCGAGGGTAATTGAGGGTGAGGAGGCCTCGAGAGGGCCTCCTTCGTGAGGATCAGAGCATCGATTATTCAACCTATTTGTTGAATTTTTCCTTATCGTCAGTGGCGGATCAGGTGGGCGATCGGGGCGATCGCTCCCCCCCAGAAGAGGAAACTTCTTTATTTTATATATACAAACAAAACGCATCCCAGAGTTTGGAGCTCTTAAAAGTAGCTCTAAGTAGCAGTATTACAACCCACCACCCCCACCAGAAGTCCGTCCTGGATCCACCCTTGCTTAACATACGTTCTAAAGAAAGGAAACTAAACATATCATCGTATAACTTACTGTGGAACACCTAAAATGGAACAACTGTTACAATGGAGATCTCGGTCGATAGTGACGTTTACATCATTTATCAACAGTCTGAAGAGTGTTTCTTCCAGACATGTTTTTTTTGTACTGCCCCCCGAAGCTCTGAGAGACCAAAATAATACGTCTATAATATAATAATGAATAGAATAGTACCTGCAGTGCCGCCCCGGGATACTAAGTGTACCCCCCCCCCCCAGAACATTGTTTCTGAAAGAAACACTGCTTATGAAGGACCTCTTTTTCTGCGAAATGTTATCTCAATTAGTTCCAAAGCGGCTGACTAACATATCGAGCCCTTGTAAGAAGAAATGAATATGAAAGTACACTCGGATAGGTTAATTTTTAGCCATTTTTAGTGGCAATTAAAACACAACTCCTGTAGCTTTCTTAACTGCACGGGAAGACGACTAATACGTACTCACGGAACGACAAATATTTTATGGCACAATTTTCATTCTATGAACCTTAATACATACAAAAACTTTATATTTCCAAATGAAACTATATAGCGACATTAATGGGTCATTTCAAAAGAGTGGGGGGTAACTGTCCCCCTTTGCCCCCCTAATCGCCGCCCATGCTATGATGTGTGGCAGATTTGTGCGAAATTAATAATATGATTAAACTGTTTACCCACAACAAAATCCTGCTCGTTTTGCCGAAGTGGCTTTTCCTAAGTTTTATATGTTTCATATATCCTACAGTTTTTTCAGGCCTTTTTTTAATTTGTCCAAATTTATATTTCTCCTTTTACCACACAATCGTTCAATACTTCCACTATAATATTTACAATCAGTATATCATCCTGTAACGTATTTTATTCCTAATAAAAATCATTGAACAACACAACATACAAACCCTATCTCACTGGCTTGCACGCTTTGTTGCATGGGGTCCTGGGGACAATTCCGAGTGAGAGAACATTGAACGACAGTGAATCGAATTCCGCGTTAAACCTATAGGTCCACTTCTCATAGCCTCGCCGACGAAAGAGGACGCTAAATGGCAATCAGTCAACAGTTGCAAATTTCGGCTGCATAAACAACTTATGTCTTGTGGAACTTATTAAATTTATTTTGTTAAAGCAGCTCTTTTAACAAAATTTCAGTATTAACGTGTCAGATATTTCTATTTAAGGACAAGAAAAACATTTATTTTGTAACTAAATGATAGCTCTACCCACGTAGATTATAAAAGCAGAAACAATGAAAATCGATATAATAGTGACTGACATTATTTTAACAAATATCGATTCAGATAATAGTTTGGGCTGTCACAAAACTATGAAAAGTTAAAAATTCCGATTAATTGTAACAACTTCATCACTGGTGGACATTGGAGGAGGATGTATGCTATTAATCAGCCCATTTCATGGGTATCCAAACTCACGAGCCCAACGCTCGCTAGCTCGGCATTCGCGCTCGACCGTTCTCGGGTTCAATAATTAAGCGCTACCCCGAGCGCCAATGAAATAAGTCAGCGCGAGTCCAACTGAGGGAAGTGGGCCCGAGCACGATTCCCAAAGGAATAAATGAGCGAGAGTCCAGTTGAAAAAATGAGCCCGAGTCCGAGAGAGTCCAGAGCAAAATGGCCATCTATGAACCAAAGTCATTCCATCAAGTCTTTTTCCATCTGATCTACTGCATTCTGATGGTTCTCTCATTGATTGTGTTTGTTCAAATATCAGCGTTCTTGTCATTTACAGCTGAATGACGTGAGTGACTGTCTGTCTGTCTACCAACACTCTTTAAACATGGCAGTGTAGTAGACACTTCTTATCTAAAACGTCTCCAGCACAGGGAGGGCAACAATGAGGCACACTTACTTCTTAATGTAGCGCTATTTCTACCCGGAAACTTTCATGGGAAAAATCAAATATTATTCTTATTTGCATTATTATTTTTAATAATTATGTACGTACACACGAGAAATTGTCTACTGCAATTAATTGAAAGGAAAAATGTATAATGTATGTAAAATGTATAATGTATATAGGATTAATGTATAACCTAGCTATGACACTAACTTTTCATCTAGGGGACATGGAAGATGATATTTTTAATTTTGCCTCTCTCCAAAAGAGGTCAAACAGCAAACTCCAAAACAGTTGCTTTTAAGGAAGCTTGTCCTCCTCCCTCGCGTGCCCTCGTTCTTCTGAAGGAAGTTGTCTCTAGCCATCGTGCACCTTCGCTCCCGCAGTAACACTTGGCCCTCACCCTCGTTCACCCTCGCCCTCTTCGTTGAAGTTTTTCCTCGCCCTCGCGCACCCTCACCCTCGCCATCGAAGCTTGTCCTCGCCCTCGCGCACCCTCGCCCTCTTCGTCGAAGCTTTTCCTCGCCCTCGCGCACCCTCACCCTCGCTGCCGAAACTTGTCCTCGCCCTTGCGCACCCTCACCCTCTTCGTCGAAGCTTTTCCTCGCCCTCGCGCACCCTCACCCTCGCCATCGAAGCTTGTCCTCGCCCTCGCGGCCAAAACTTGTCCTCGCCCTCGCGTCACTGTGGGCGAGGGAACTTGAGGGTGAGGATGCCCTCGAGAGGGCCACTCTCGCGAGGGTGAACATCTCTGTGTGTTACAAACGTTACACTGAAAGATAACTACAAGATTGAGAATCACAAAGAAAGGGAAACGCATAGAGAATTGCATATGTGATTTTAGATGCTCTCACTCAGAATACTCGATTGTAATATTTACCAAAAATATTTACTATTTTTCGTAAATATCCTTTATTTATACTAACAGTACAAGAAATTACAGTATGTGTAAGTTGAAGTGATGAATCTCCCTTTCTTTTCCTAATCCCTGATCGAATTCAACTCAAGCAGTGATTCTTAAATAGTTAAAGAAGATAGAACCGTATTTAAGTATTTTCTTTGAACGAAAGATATCAAACTTTTTTATTATTATTATTATTATTGTTTGGATGTTGAATTCAACCCGTAATGTTGAGATATTTCAACCACAATCGATAGGGAGGATTTTTAAGCCGCAGAGAAACTCGAAATGTTAGGTTTCATAAAAGTTATCACGTGGAAATACTACTGGTGTTCCGTTCAAATATCTCTAATTTCAATTAATCGCAAAGAAGAAAGCATGAATGATAGGCAATTATATTTCGGAGTGTTTACGAAAAACGTAGTTTCTTTTCCACACACCGATATACCTCCACATATGCCCCATTGGAAGTATGAGCAATATCCAGTTTATGTTCAACTTAAATGGAAGATTCTTACTTTGCGGCAACTGACTTGGCAATAATAGTTGGTCGATTTGCAGTTTGGCGTTATTTATCACCGAGGTTATTTGAAACGTGATCGTACAGATTAAGTGGGATCCGAAACACATGAGCTCCCATTGGTAATTGAACTCGGGACTTCAGCGCCGAAAGCACGTACGTTGACCATATGACTACAAGGAAGTTTTCCTACCAATAATTTGAGAATATACCTATGATTATAATGAAGAAGATGATGATGATGATGACAAGTTGAGATTGAATTAACCCCTTTTCTATTAACCACTGAATGAACAGTTATAACCCTAAGGAATATTTGTTTGGGAAAAATCTGCAAGAAAATACACAAAATTGCAGCAAATAGGTGATTTTTACCAATGTTATCGTCGTATACACACCAATACTATCATGACGAATGGCACAAGGTCGCTTCAATAATGTTATTTGACCATTCCAAACTTCGTGAAGAAACATATCAGATATATATTCAGTGTTATGTGTATTTCTCTTTACAATGTTACGTCCATAAATTCTTGCAATGATTTCAAATCACTCGTAGTGAGCAAATCCAAGGTTAAATTGAGTGAACGCTTCATTGAGGCTCCTTCATGCACGACTTTCCAAGATTTCTTTTAAATAGCTCTTGTGTTCTTTAAGGTTGTTGATCAGTTCGTCACGGAATTTGAAACTAAGAATTGTGCTTGTTTCTTTTAATAGTTAAATAACAATTATGAAGTAAACTTTCCAGGAAAAAATATCGTTTACACGTATGTTTCCTTCACAGATTTTTTTTTGCCGTTATTTCTGAATTTATTGTGGAAGTCAAGATCTGTCACAATTGGAAAGATTTTTTTTTTCAACATTCATTTGATTTAATTGTACAACTGTTTTAAAAAGTATGTACACCTGCTGCAGTTTTTCCTTGGTTATTGTCAATTGAGGTTTTTTTTTTTGTGTGTGTGTGTGTGTCAAAAAAAAGCTTGATCCATGGAGCCAAATTGACGTTTCAAAGTGTACTATTGTTAAGTAGTTGTGTATACATAGGCTGTTAATACAATCGATGAGTTCAAGAATGTATAACGGTAACCAAGAAATTTCTGTCGCTTTTTGTGGACGTCTGTATTCAATTGGCCCTCACACCATGAGTTGAATGCGAATGAAGATAAAACGAAGGTCAGTTGTTGGTGTGAGTATATCCAACATACTACCTGGTTGTGGCAGTTCCGATACACCGTGAACTTGCGTAAGAACAGAGTGAACATGGGACCTCCACAGAGCATCATAAGGGCGTGTATACTATACGAGTTCAAACTGGGGTCAAATGCCTCTGCAGCGGGTCGGAAGATATCTCAGGCCTCTCGAGAGGTTGTCGTGATTACGCAGATAGTGCAAGGGTGGTTTAGCAAGTTTAAGGACGGTAACGAAACGCACCACGTGCCGGAAGACCAACACATGTACAGAATGAAGATCTACAGGTAGCAGTTGAGGCGAACAGTGCACAGACATGTGAAGAACTAGAACTACAATTCAGTGTAAGTGGAGAAACCACTCGGCAGCATCTCCATCAACTTCTAAAGCACTACAAGTTAGGTCGATGGATCCCACATGATTTGTCTCCGGGCCAGAAGGCAACACGAGCAGACACCTGTTTCTTTGCTGTCTCGTCTGAGGAAGGAGCCATTTCTGGACAGGATATTGATATGTGATGAGAAGTGGGTCCTGTACGAAGCTCTACGGCGGCATCATCATTAGTTAGCATCCCATGAACCGGTTCCAAAACAGCTGAAACCAGCACTGCACCAGAAGAAGGTCCTCCTGTGTATTTGGTGGACTGCTCGCGACATCATGCATTGAGAACTGCTACCAGCTGGTCAGAGCATCAATGCAACTGTGTATTGTCAGCAGTTGAGCTGTGTTTTTAAGAAAAACTCAAAACTCTGGAGCCAGTACTTCTGAATCGCAAAAGGGTCCTTCTGTTACAGGACAACGCTAAGCCCCATGTGGCTAGGATGACCCGGGACATCATCTAACCTTGGATGGAAAACATTATTGCATTCGACATACTCCCCGGACATTGCACCGTCCGATTATCACCTGTTCCATTCCTTGGACAGTCACCTTAAAGGAGGCCAGTTCAAAACTCTAGTAGAGGTGCAAAATGCACGTGGTGCATTCTTCGCTTGCCGGCCCACCAAGTTCTACGGCAGTGAAATCCGTGGCCTTCCAGAACGTTGGCAGAAGGTCGTCGATGCTGATGGTTACTATTTTTTATCTTCCACATACGTCTTAGGTGACATATCGATGTTCGAAGGTAGTGGGTGGAAAAGCGACGGAATTTGCTTGGTTACCTGATATATATACTAGTTAACTTAAAGCAGTTCCACTTTGGATTTATGCTCTTGTGATATTGTAGTAATGACTTGGTCGTGTAAAAAGTTATCCTCTATCTTGTAACAAGTTACGTCAATTTCAGAAGACTGCACAAATGTGTTAGTGATGTCAAAAGTACTGGTGAGTTATATCGAAGCATGATTTTTTGAAACAGTTAATTATGTTTTGGTGATCATTTAACTTTTGTGGACCACATCTCTTTATGGCTTGAGTATGGAAAGTTGCCCATCAGCTTTATCCCATTATTTTTTTTTTCACTTTCTAAGCAGTGTTACTAGATTGGGCTACAGATAGCGGATTGGGCGATTTTAAAAATGCCTTCGCTACCAAAGTTTCCAATTGAACGACACGCTACTTTTTGGGCTATTTTTAATTATTTGCAGGCTATAATTCTTAGGAATGCACTTCTTTCTTTTTCTCATATGAAGGGTAAGGGGAAAAAAGAAGGAATGTCACAAAATTACATTTTTGAGAAAACGGCATTTTAATATTGGAAACTACGTACAAAGAATAGGGTTATTAAATCTTTCGTCCCATTTTACATGGATATTTCTACATCTACGCGTGCATGGCATATACAATCAAATAGTACCAAGAGTCCCCAACAGATAGACCAAAGCACCCGGTAAAGCACATACATGGACATTCCTTGTTTTTTCCCCTTACCCTTCATATATGAATTCACAAATTATTAGTTTTAACCTTTTCAGGACGGGCAGGGATTTCAAGAAAATCGTAGACCTTTACTTTGGCGGTCCTAGCACCCCTCCTAATTCTTCCATGGGTATGAATTATACCTTGTTGGAAAGCTTATGAAACAAAGGTTCTAGTAAGATAACCTTCGAGGCTTCCGTACCCAACCCGTAGAAGAAGAAGAAGAAGAAGAAAGAAAGAAAGAGGAAAAAGTGAAAATTTTATTTTTTCCGAAATTTGTGAGTGTGGCAACACTGTTTCTAGTCGTACGCTAGAAAAAATATTCTGACCTGTAGGCCAGACATTGATAATAATTATACCAAAAAAATGAAGGGCAAAGGTACAATAACTAGGTAAAAAAAAAAAAAAATCGGAAGATAGAATCTAGGTGAATCATCCTGTTCCTATTTTCCCGAGAAATTTTCGTCTACCCTTACGTTGGCAGGTTTGGCGACGCCCCTAAATGTCACACATAAACAAACCATACCTCGTTGGAAACCTTATAGAACAGACATTTCAGCAAAGTAACTTTCGTGTCTCTCGGACCAAACTAGTAAAAGAAGAAGAAGACGAAAATATTTTTTTTTTTCAAGAATACATTTCTTCAGATTTTGTCAGACTGTGGTAACGCTCTTATATACCGTACGCAATCAAAAAAAAAAATCTCAGATTTACGCCATACGCTGGGAACAATTATATCAAAAAATGAAGGGTTTAGATTCAATAGGAATCGAGGGGAAAATTCTGAACACCGAACCAACATGAATCATCCTGTATTTTTTCGATAGATTGTGGTATACGCTAACATTGGCAAGTCTGGTGATGCCCCTAATTGTCACAAACATATCAGCTATACCTCGTTGGAAGCCTTATGAGACACCCATTTCAACAGGGTAACTTTCGTGTCTCTCGGGCCAAACTAGTAAAAGAAGACGAAAGTCAAAATTTTTGCGAAAAAAATATTTTTTCCAAATTTGTCCGACTATGGCAACACTGGTATTTGTCGTACACAAGGAAAAAAAATTCACATTTACGCCAGACATTGCGAACAATGATATAAAAAATTACTGGTTCAGGCACAATAGGAATGGAGAAAAAATTCGGAACATCCAACCTACGTGAATCATCCTGTATTTTGCTCGAGAGATTGTGGTATACGCTAACATTGACAGGCTTGGCCACGCTCCTAATTGTCACAAACATATCAGCTATGCCTCGTTGGAAACCTTATGGAACAAACATTCCAACAAGGTAACTTTCGTGTCTGTCGGGCCAAACTAGTAAAAGAAAAAGAAGACGAAAATGAAACTTTTGGGGGGAAAATCAAGTTTTTCAAAATTTGTCGGACTATGGCAATCTGTTGTTTGTCGTATGCAAGAAAAATAATTCTCACATTTATCCCCGTTATTGTGAACAATTGTGCAAAAAATAAACCGTGTAAGTGCAGTAGGAATGCAGAAAAATACTATCTTACTAACGGCAGAGAATAAACTCGCATTGGTTCACCTAACATTGTTCGTCGAAAGATCATTGCTTTTCTTTCCTTTGGCTTCGGCAGGAAGATTTTGAAGTTGAAAGAAATGTATTGCATATTTACGACCCTTAGGTTCAACTGATAACTATAGCTGACCTTGACCAGGCTAAAAATAGAACGGTGCGTTCTGAGGTGATAACTGTTTTCCTTTCGCTCTCTCTCTCTGTGTGTGTGTGTGTGTGTGTGTGTGTGTGTGTGTGTTTGTTTGTTCAATAAGTTACCTTGTTGGAATATCTGTTCTATAAGCTTTCCAACGAGGTATAGCTGATATGTTTTTGACAATTAGGAGCGTGTCCAAGTCTGCCAATGTTAGCTTATACCACAATCTCTCGAAAACATACAAGATGATTCACGTAGGGTCGGTGTTCCGAATTTTTTTTCTTCACTCCTATTCCACCTAAACCCCTCATTTTTCTACATAGTTGTTTCCAATGTCTGGCGCAAATGTGAGAATTATTTTCCTTGCGTACGACAAATAGCAGAGTTGCCATAGTCCGACAAATTTCGAAAAATTTGAATTTACCCCCAAAATTTTCATTTTCGTCTTTTTCTTTTACTAGTTTGGCCCGACAGACACGAAAGTTACCTTGTTGGAATGTTTGTTCAATAAGCTTTCCAACGAGGCATAGCTGATATGTTTGTGACAATTAGGAGCGTGGCCAAGCCTGCCAATGTGAGCATATACCACAATCTCTCGAGCAAAATACAGGATGATTCACGTAGGTTGGATGTTCCGAATTTTTTTCTCCATTCCTATTGTACCTAAACCCGGCATTTTTTAATATCATTGTTCCCAATGTCTGGCGTAAATGTGAGAATTTTTTTCCTTGTGTACGACAAACCAGTGTTGCCATAGTCGGACAAATTTGGAAAAATTTGATTTTCCACCCAAAATTTTGACTTTCGTCTTCTTTTACTGGTTTGGCCCGAGACACACACAAGTTACATTGTTGGAATGGCTGGTCTATACGGTTTTCAACGAGGTATGGTTTGTGAGTCTGTGATAATTAGGAATGTCGCTAGGGCTGTCAACGTTAGAGTACATTACAGTGGATATTGAATAGTATACAGGATGTGTCACGTAGGTGTGGGGTTCCGAATTTCTTTTTCCATTCGTATTGAACCGACGGGTTTGACTTTTGTGTATCATTGTCCCAAATATCTGTCGTAAATGTGAGATTTTTTTTTTCTTGCGTACGATGAATAACAATGTTGCCAGAGTTCCTCAAGTTTGAAATTTTTTTTTTTTTTTGTCTTTATAAGAAAATATACAATAAGAAAGAGGGTAAATTCAATACCCCTCCTATTCACCCCTCTCAAGCCCAAAAGTCATGGACTGGGTATGGCTAGTAAGTATGTTCATTTGTCTCTATGGATGCCATTTTTTATCCTTGTAGCTCCATCAGGGGGTACCTCCCCCAAATTCTGAAGGGAGAGAGGGAAAGCTATAAACACCCAACTTTGCCCCCCTCCCCCTTCACGGCGGGACCCACTACATGAATGATATACCAGGATTAGAAAGTTCCATCCTTTCTGAAGAGGTACATACCAAAATCATATCTCTAGGTTAATTAGGAGCTGAGTTAGAGAGGTTTGAATTGCTGGCTCAAGGGTTGAGCCGTTCGTCCTGAAAAGGTTAAGTAATGCAACGGAGCTGTGTAAACGTGACTATAATTGTGTTACTGTATTATCCACTGGATTACATGAGTACAGTGGAGTACAAACAAGAACTTAAAAATCCCATGGCGCCCAGACAAAGAATGTAGCAACATGTATTAAAGAAATGATAAATGACAGTGAGAAGTGTAAATGTTGTAAAGTGTATTTCAAAGCTCTCAAAACTAACTACAGCAAGCATGTCCCCTTGAAAATCAGAAAGATCGCCCATCTTCCCAGTTATTCCACACTGCAGTTGTACTGCTCCTGGCGTAGTATGGAGTTTTCCGTAACACGCATACCATTGCTAACGTACGAAAGTGCAGTCGCAGCCTGACCGTTGCCAACCCAGATATCTGACGTATGTCCAACTCCAAGTGTTTCTATTAAATGGATAAGAATGGTAAGTGTTTACCTGAAAAAAAAATCAATCTTATGTTTGGGCTACAAATAGTTCAAATCCGCTATTTTTAGAACACCTCTCCACTTTTTAATCTTCAGATATGGCAACACTGTTTCTAAAAAGATTATTTTACCAAAACACTTATATTTACATTTACCCTGTCCATCTCAAAAATTACTTGATGATAACCAATTTTGGCCAGGATGTAGAGGACCAAGAAGTAGGAATCTAGTTCGTTTATAGAGGTGATATCCAAACTGGAAGTGGTTGAAATCAACAATTTCCTAGGGCTCATATGAGTCACTTTTTTTTTTTAAACTAAAAGTTACTTTTTTTTCAAGTTGGTCACTAAAAGTTACTTTTTTTTTCAAATTTGTCACTAGAAGTTCGTTTTTTAGGAGGTAAAGTGACTTTTTCGTGTGATTTATGTTCTGTATTGACAGTTTTCTAAGAAAAATATAAAAATGGAAAAAGACAGAAACTTGTTACTCATTATTCTTCGGAAAGCTTCAGTACTTGCTGCCACATGTGAAACAGTCAGCTTTTATTCTTTCTAAAGCACAGTGGATGATTGGTGGATGCTTAAGCTCTCAAGGTGTGGTTTAGAACCCTTCTTTGTCTATTCTTTCTTCTATCATAATAACCTTTTAGTTTTCTCTCGTAATAATTAACGCTCCGCTCAACGTTGTGTGTGTGTTTGTGTGGTTCATCATGTTCGTCTTGTGTTATGCTTCTTGTATGTTCTTCTTAAGAGTAGGAGATGAATTTGCATATTTCATGGCTTTGAGAACTCGCAATGCTAAGTTAAATATAATGTCTGGGGTGAAGAAAGTCGGAAATAGGCCAGAACTGGTTCCACTTACTCAGAAGCTTCTTACATCTGCTAAGTCTGCTAACCGTAACTACAAAGCATACTTAGAAAACTTAAAAAAGGAGGAAGCTCAAAAAGAAGAATTAAAGAAGAAAAGATGAAACAAAACAACAAACAAACAGAGAGGTGATGGAGAAATTGACAAAGGAAAAAAAAAGGGGGCATGATGAGATTTTGGTCACTTTTCGTGTGCTTTTGGTCACTTTTCGTGTGCTTTTGGTCACTTTTCATGTGCTTTTGGTCACTTTTCGTGTGCTTTTGGTCACTTTTTCGTGTGCTTTAGTCACTTTTTGTGTGCGTTTGGTCACTTTTTCGTGTGTTTTTGGTCTTTTTTCAACTATTTACAAGAGACCTGACCACTATGTGCCCTGATGTCCGATTTTAACGTTGATCACTGTAGAGCAAAAAGGGTAATATATATATAGTGAGAAGCGGTTTCTTGCAATCGATTAAGCATCCCAAGACTTCCCATCCTTAAGTCTGTACTAGAACCGGAAGTGATAGAAAATCCATTACAATTTCTGGTTTCAGTATTGATTTTTATAGAGGAAAAAACTATGAGAGAGAGCGAGAAGCTTTTTTTTTTTTTATTATTTAAGTAACATTCTATTTTAAGTATAGGTACCATCTTCTTTGTTAGTCTTTGTTCAATTCGAAAGTGAAGTTTCAATATTAATTGAGAAAATATCGTACCATAGAAACCGAGCTCCTTCACTGGTGTACACGTGACACGGCTATTAGTTTTAAAAGACATTGCAGACATAAAAAAAAAAAAAAAAAAAAAAAAAAACAATTCAAGAGTAGTATTAGTGTATAATGGAATAAATTTATCCAATGAGGAAGCGTATATCAATAGATAAATCTCATCACGCTAAACAAAATGACGTTAAAATCGTTGGGAACACCGGACCACATATTTTTTCTTGCTGTATTTTGAAAAGTTCAGTAGATTGCATTGTTGAGAAAGAAAACAGTCTTTCATTGATTTGCAGTATATTCAAATGTTCGCCCGGTGAGTCATACATTAAGTGCTGTCACTTACTTTACATAGCAAATGTGAAGTGTGTCATCTCAGTGAACGGAGAGTCCAGTTTACGCTATTTAAGTCACATGGCCTTCAATGTATTATTTTTTTTTTTTTAGCATTTGTTAATTTATTGACCATAAAAAAAAAAAGAAAGGAAATACATTGATTTGGTTTAGTCCTGGAATTTGTGATAAATAATTCATAAGAATGTTTCTTTTTCAGGATTTTCTACTTACAAACAACAAGCAGTACAATGTCATTGCGGAATAGATTGAAGATACTTTTACATGAAGGCTTCTACTAGAAAGATCCAGACAAAGATGAAGTGTAACAGTTCATGATATTTGATCTCCTGATAACATAATAGCCTATTTAATAATATGTGGAATCTATTGAGCAGTTTTACTCAATACATTCAAGATGTATTAGGTGAGTATGTTGTTGATAGTAATAAAAATTTAAGAATAATTAGATGTATTTTGTGATCATTTGGTATAATCAACGTTGCATACTAGGCAGGACTGTCTGGTTTAAACCAAGGTGGTTTAAACCAGGAACCGAAAAATGTTCGTAAAAGTGTAGGTAAGTGTTCGTAAAATCTTGATGAACACACATTTGTGGGTTATCACATTTTACTCCTGAATATTATTCATATTATATTCAGACCTAAATTCCCCATTCGTTACTCAAAGAGATTATTATACAAAAGCAACTTTTGCTTTTTATGAGTATATGATTGTTTTTTTTTTTTTTTCTGTGATTTTTTTGTTTTGTTGTACAATGCAATCAAAGAAAAAT
Source organism: Thermobia domestica (assembly GCF_964235325.1). Taxonomy (NCBI): domain Eukaryota; kingdom Metazoa; phylum Arthropoda; class Insecta; order Zygentoma; family Lepismatidae; genus Thermobia; species Thermobia domestica. The sequence continues at coordinate 34,300,676 of NC_137455.1, read as the reverse complement.
TCTAAATATTGTTTCGTTTTAATAATGTTTACTATTGATAAAAATACATCGAAATGCCGTACTTTTTTGGGGGGAGGGGGCATTATTGAAATCAAAAGTGTCTTTGGAATCTATGTATAAATGGGTCAGAGCCAAAGTGGACTCAAATAATTCGTATCTTTATTCACTTTTCTTACTGATATGCAAGTTAAGTTGTCGTATTTCTTTAACTTGGACTAATAAAAGTCGTCGTGAACAAACTTGGACTATTACAGTATTTTGAAATTGTCCATATATAATTCTTTATAGTGGTTTCAATTGTGCAACTGTTTATCTTTTTGTCCTTCTGAAATGACTCTTGAGCATTATATTAACATGTATGTAAATATCTGTAGAATGTATTTTTATTATGAGTCCTTCGTGAGTGAGTCGGTAGACGTATCGCATTTGTGGCCAGTTAGTCCCGGTTTCGAGTTCAAATGGAGGAGAATTTCACTCGGATGAGAGCCGAGAAGCGCTTTTGATTCCGCTTTAAGCTTATGTGACCCCTTCCAACATAGCCCGGTTGTTGCATAATAACACCAAGGCGTAACAAACTTATTTCTGTCCATATGTGATATAAATACATAGAGCAAATTATTTAAACCAAAAAAAATTTTTTTTTTATTTTTCAATAAAAAATGAAATGAAATCTTTAAGTTTTACGTCCCGCGGTTATGCCGGAGAACCCCGAGAAAACCCACGCACACTGTGTTTGTCCACCACAAAGTTCACTTGGCGGGGCCTGGGATCGAACCCGGGACCCCAAGCACCAGAGGTGAACGCTCTACCACAGAGCCACCGCGGCCCCTTTTCAATAAAAATATTGGTTTTTGCCAACCCTGATACTAAGTAGGTTTAAATAATCGAAATTAATTTATTTTGGGAATACAGGTTTTCTTTTCTTTCTCAAAAATTCTTAGCCACCTATCTCTCTTAAAAGGGGCTATACAGGGTGTATCAAAAAAGACATAACTTTGAAATCTCATATTGATTTATTTGGCTTACAGACGTGGTTTTGGGGTCATTTTGTAGCAAAATACAAGTTTTTCACCTTATACCTAAAGAGGTTCAATATGGCTTCCATTGGTAAGCCACATCCGATCTGAAGTCTATTACCTACAGCCAGGTGTGACTTGTTCAATTGCGAGTTAGATCCTAGCTCTGAGCTCTGGTAGAGAAGCCGGTAAGGGTGGAACAAACACGATATCCTTGGTGAACTCCCAAAAGAAGAAATCAATAGTTGCCAGGTTTGGTGAACGTGGGGGCCATGCAGTTGGCCCATCTGGGGCGATTCATTTACCAGGACCAGTGAACTCAGTCATCTTTGCTCCCAACTCCCGCTAGCGCTTGTGGTAGCTTGTTTCTGAACTAGTGTACTACGTGAGTCAAAACTTGATGTAGTTTGCTACAAAATGACACTAAAAGCATGTCTGTAAGTTAAATGAATAAATCAATACGAGTTTTCACAGTTGTAAAGTCCTTTTTGATATACCCTGTATTTCGGTAACCATTCATAGGAAATTCAAATAGATAGTTTTTACATAAAGCTCTTGTTGACTTGATCAAATTAACATTTGTTTAGTTTAATTCCAAATGTGGATTAGAGTACAGCGCTTTTGAAAGACACATATTGTTATAACAAGACTGTACATAGCAGGTAGAAGTCACACCATTTTTCAAACTTTGTCTCCCAAAATATCCAACATATACAAACTAGAATATAGTATTTTTTTTTTTTTTTTTTTTCAGATCTGTATTCTGTATGTTCGCTGTTAATTCACCAAAAGTTAGTCGATGCTAGGACTATCATTTAAGCGATGATAAAATTATTACAATTATACATAATAGCAGTATTTGACAGAATTTCTGCGAAAATCTAGCAAAGCTATTCGCTATTTTCTGTGCTACGTAAGAGAAGATTGCAAAGGAAATTCATTGATAGGTTCTGACAGCCTAGACACACCATCGTGTTCCGTTGATTCGTTAATCAAGGCTGCAATAACTGTAGCAACATTTTCACTGATGATTGCTCCATTACTAATAGTCATTGACTTTTTTCAGTGTTGATTTTTTGGGGATCTAGAATAGTATATCTGTGTTTTGTACACCTTCATTATCGTACACTTCTATTAAGACGTCCAAAAAAAAATTACAATCCTATATCATCATCGTAGAGTCCTATATTATATACACGAAATCACGAAATCAGAAAACTGTCAAGAAATTTAGCTTTTGGGTCACAATTTCTGTACAAATATAAGTACAGATTGGAAAATTTTGTTCTATAAAACGTCAAAATTGACCACCAAAAATGTCTATCGCATGCATGAAAATTCGGCCTAATTCGCACCCAATTCACTCTTGAGAATGATACGTAATTTTATGGTTTGGTAAAGAAAAGGTCACGAAACTTATCGAAACTCTATTTTTATACCTAGAAACTTTGTTAAAGAAAGAAGACTACAGTATTTGTGAATGTGACAGTGCAACGGATTGCCAACCCTAATTATTTGTGGCAATTTGTGCTATGTCTTTAATAGGCAGTATATCAGCTATTGAGATTTCGGGTCAATGTGAAAAAAATAAACGTAAATGCTTTCTTGTGGGGTATGATACAGTGTACATTAAAACAACATAAATTTAGTTCCAGTCTTTTCAATGCTTTGTCAGTTATAATTTATTAAAAGTAAACAGTGTCTTTCCGTCTTCTTGATACTCTTCGTCAGTTCTTGTAACAAATATTAGTAATATCTTTGTTAATACTTGTTTATCTCAAGATCTTTTTCTTTCAAAAGTATTTGTTGAATCGTGAAATCATTTTTACTACTGAGTGCCATTAATGATTGATGTTTCTCGAAGTCTGGTTCGATCTGAGATGCAGTAATTCTCATACGTGAAGTTAAATGCTCACACTGATTCTAATTCAACTCTTTCGAATCGACTATATTTTCTTTACATTAGTCGAATTATGAACCATTTTGCGAGCCAGATAGAACCTTTCAGGGGGCCGAATTTGGTCCGCGGGCTGTATTTTGTTGAATCGTACCTCATGAATTAAGAGAAAAATTGCATGATTATTGAAACAATACAACACATTTACATTTTATGATTCATATAGTTACTTAAGTTTCTACATGAATGGTAATTGCTTGGAACTGAGATCTAGATTATTATTTTCTTTCAGTCATGCTCATTTTAATTTACTATTTTTATTGAGTGTCTTCTTTTAATGAGCTCCTGTTCTTCTTTGTCCTAGCTTGTGAGAAATTTAAAAGAATAAATTACGAATTTGCTAGAGTGCAGTCAACAGTTTCCAAAAATAACTAACATTTTCTGACGCTTTGTACATTTATGTATTTTAGTTTTAATAAATAAGTGTATTGACCTCTGGTCAGGAATTTAGTTATTTATGTAATAAGTTCCTTAGTCATAGTGGATAGAGTTCAAAAAATAACGCCGTATCACTTCATTTGTTTATTTTTGAATTTTAAGTTTCACAGTTATGCCCTTTAGGTTGGAGGAGACATTGTTTGCTAGTGGTCTACTACTGCCACGCTTAGTTGCATGCATGGGGAGCATGCCCGCGACCGTTCGGTCTGTTTGATGGGCGGGTTCCGCGAAAATGTTCCGCACCGCGCCCGTATTTCCTCGATACGTTGGTGTATCCACGTGCACGTGGTGCACCGTCAGAATTTGTCCCCTAATTCTGACTTGCCTAAGCGATGTAACCCCCATTCTCTGAGGGAGTGGGATACGCCCACTGCGCGGCCGGACCAAGTCCTGAGTGCCCACCAGTTAACCTACTGTTTGAGGCAGACTGCTAACGAGTCAGTCCTACCATGCTCTGCAGGCATGGCGCCCGAGCGTTATAAGGCAAGCTCACCTCCCGCCCGTGTTCACCGTTACCCAGATTCCTGGGATTGTTTTCCACAAGCTACCGAATCCCACGGTATGACCACAGCCCGGCAGAGTCCAACCCAAATCCAGGGCCCTAGGCAATGCCCGAGGGAGTTGTTCAATCCCGGCCCAGCCTACCTCTATCGTTCAACTGGCAACCGCCTTGTCGTGTAGAGGTACCACTTACACGTCGAGACACTCCCTTATCTCATCCCGGACCCAATTGTACGTGTTAAGTCACCATTTGAGTTTGGTGCCGGCCAATATCATAGTTTCCTCTCCCTTTGGCGGGATCAGAACCGTTACCCAGATTCCTGGGATTGGCCCATCCCCCACCTCCGTTTGGTCCCCCAACAGGCAGGAATCCGACCCCCCCCCCCTTTCCCCGGTAGGGTCGGTTGGAGGAGACAGTGAGAAAAGAATAATTGTTAAATGACAATACATAACGATCATGCTAAACAGGATTCGAATCCACGACAGGTGGGTCTTGTGACCGCCAACCTAGCACTTCAGTGATGGGCAAAATACAGCCCGCGGACCAAATTCGGCCCCCTGAAAGGTTCTATCTGGCTCGCAAAAATGGTTCATAATTTGACGAATGTAAAGAAAATATAGTTAATCAAAAGAGCTATATTAGAATCAGTGTGAGCATTACTTTACGTGTGAGAATTACTGCGTCTCAGATCGAACCAGACTTCGAGAAACATCAATCATTAATGGGACTTAGCATTAAAAGATATTTGGAAAATGTACTGTTGCTTTTAATAAATTATCGCCCACTTGTTTATTCCCTTCTTCTAAAAAAATTTAGTCCATCATTACTGTAGACAGTTCATCAGGCAATTGAAAAATGCGTGAGGAGAAAAAGAACATTCTCTAGTTTGACCTTGATGTAACCGTATGTTTTTATTTTATGCAGTATATGTATAATATTTGATATTTTTTCTTTCTTTCAGTGGAATACATCGACATTAATTATACTCTGTGGTTAACATGGCTGTTCACTCCACTACTGATTACCTTTCTGCTTCCTTATGTCATCATTCTTCTACTTTACGTCACTGCGCTCATACTGTATATCTATAAGCTTCATCGGTAAGTAAGAATTATTAATGCAGATGTATATTCTGGAACTGTTCTTCGCTTTTTGTTGTTAGCTAATTTCAATATCTGTGTGTGTATATACAGTGTTATTACAGACGGTCTTCCCGACTACAAACCTGACGCAAATCTTGCTTAGCAACACCCAGACACGTGAAAGTGGTATGAATGGAAATGAAAAGAAAAACGTAGTTATCGTTTTCGCCGCTAGGGTGATAGGAGAGAAATTGACTGCCAATGAAGGCAGGGAGGCGTTTTGTGGGTTGGATTTTCACTTTTTCACTCTAGTTTCACTTTGCTACATAATTTTAGGAAGTTCGGTGAAGATGCAGCCACTGGCCATTAGGGTATTGTGAATCTAAAGCAAATAGAGCGTATGAGAGGGAGTTTTATATGAAATCCGTGGAAATCAATCACCACAGCCAGCAGAGAATTAAACATCCCAAAACTAACTGTGAGAAGGTTTTTACGTTTCCATCCTACCGTTTGCAGTTGTTGCAGGCCCTGCAACCGAACGATAAAGCTAAGAGACAGTCTTTCTGCGAAGGACATACAAGTCGAAATGGATGATGATTGTTTCACATAATTATTGATGTTCAGTGATGAGACCATTTGTTAAAGTGCACAAATATGTCAGAATCTGGAAAATCTTGTGATGTTAAATGGAGCATGTACGCGACTCCTCTAAGGTACATGTTTCTGGGCTATGAGCCACGAAAGAGTATATGGCACTTTCTTCTTCGACAAGTACACACAAGACTTCGTACCTCCAAATGTTAGACATTGCTTCTTTCACAACTTTAACAGCATATCCTCGGCTTCATTTATTAACATAATGGAGCACCATCCCGATTTTCACTCAGATGGCAGACGTTAATTGAATAGCCGATTGCCAAACAGATGGATTGGGCATGCTGGTAGAGATGATAGTGAAGGTTTGCGTTCGCCTCAGCATTCTCCCAACCTTACACTCTGTAACATTTTTTACGGGATTTTTTCAAAACAACACGTGTGTCCGGTATCTTTACGAATTATCATCCTGGATCTTCGTATTAGCATCACAGAGACTATTGCATTAGTGATCGTTCTATGAAGTTAATAAATTTACTCCTGTAGTAATTTGCTTCTTTAGTTCAGTAACCTCGACTAAAAGTTGCCAATTTCCTCCTCTCTTAGTAACTTACTATTTTAGTTTGTTCTCTTGTTTGGTGCTCGCTCAACTAAAGAATGAAGATTAAATTTAGGGATTTTCTCAAAAGCTGTTCTAACGATTTAGTTTATATTTCGTAAATCAATTTTTCAATAACAACGCTCTATTGTTGAATAAGCCATATCTCGGAAAAATCGAGAAGGGGTAGTTTACTCTTGGGGTGAGGTCTTTTCGGACGATTTTCTCAAAAACTACTGAAATAGTGTTGTTAATATTTCATTAGTAAATGTTTCATTAATGATCTGATAAAATTTTCCGAAAATACCGTATAATTTTGTTCGTATTTCACAAGAAAATATTTCAGTAATAACTGGAGCAGGTGGTTTAGTAGTTTTATTCTTGATTGTTGTGAGGTTTTATTTTGCTTATTTAGAAAGTAAATTTCAGTTAAAATACATCCAAATTGTGTTTGTATGTATCAGTGTATAATGTGTACGTCTTTTTATTAATATTGTTTGGATATAATTTCTTTTTAGGGATCGATTGTTAAACGCTTACGAAAGGGACTTCTGGGATGGTGCTAGACAAACAGTTGCTGCCATTTGGGATGCACATGGCTGGATTTGGCATGGTAAAGTATTGGGAATTTTATTCATATTATGTACTTTCCATTATTATTATTATTGTGTGTGTGTTCAGTTCGCAAATCTTATCAATATTGAGAATAAACTAAATTAGCCCTTAGAAAAATAGTAAATAAAATTTTAAGAAATGAATACATAATATTGTTTGTATTGTAGCAGCACTGTTACACGATTCAAAAATGGCGCTCAATTTCACAACTACTTCTCTATTTTGTTTTCTTTTCTCCCTCTCTCTATCTAACTAAATATTTAACTAACTTTATGGCCTACGGAACCCAAAGGTTCAATGCCGCGTTTATAAAAACTTTCCATTGATTTCTGTCCTTTGCCAACTGGATCCAAGTTCTAGCTTCTAGTCCTGTTTCTGTGAAATCCATCTAAATAACCTCTCATCTGCACTTAGGCCTCCTTATGGTAGTTTTCCGATTAGATTTCCAGTTAAAACTTTGCGAGTCAAAGTAAGGGATTATGTTTTGCAACCATATAGTATAACAGGCATGATTGTCGTTTTATATATTTTAAGCTTAAAATTTATCGACAGAATTTGCGACGCCAAAAGGTTTTGAACTGAATAATAATACGAACGTTCTGCTTTCAGTCGACAATTTAGCAAAAGCTCTTAGTATTACCTTCTTTAGTTTTGGGTGATAATATTAACCATTTCTGGTAATATATGCATACAGCGAAGCCTGTCAATAATGGCCATCAACGGTTTCACCAGAAAAATGACCTACTTATAGAAAATAAATGTATTGTGAGGAGTGTGATTTATAAATAGTATATAATTAATTTTTTTTGCGATACAAAAACACTGGATATAATGCGTATGTATCTTTCTTAATCTTAATATTGTATCGCATTTTAAACAGTGGGAAAAATGTACATTTAAGCGTCCTTTAAATGAAAATGAATTCAATACGGCTAACCACACTGAAGATAGTGATAATGGATCGTCGAAACAAATGCAAGTTATCTTCATTTATGGATGCTTATGTATACTTTCAGCTTCGAATATCTATTTTGTTCATCATTCATCCACACTAATTAAAATATTGCAATCATTTCAGTTGCTTTAATGTCTGATTCCTGTCTTTTTTACGGAGAGTAAAACTAGAAACAAGAGAAAAAGCTATTGGAAATTAAAAGGAAGGACTCACCGGGGAATTACCGTACAGTTAAGAAACCTTGCTACAATCCAATCTTTTAGAGATTAAATAATGATATTACCTGTAGTTCAGTTCTGCAGACCTGAGCATCGTCTCAAAAGAATCACTATAAAATTTCACATTCTTTGTATATTTCATTTTAACAAAAGAGACACTGACCAAAGCTTAATACTTTATTTTAAATTATAATTTGTTACTGTTTCGGATATCTAGCATATCCTTCTTCAGACACGATCGAAATTAATGAAAATACAGACATATATATAAATGTTGTTATAACAGAGTTTAAATTCTTTTCTTTATTTATAAATTCAGATAAAGAATTTAAACTCTGTTATAACAACATTTATATAAATGTCTGTATTTTCATTAATTTCGATCGTGTCTGAAGAAGGATATGCTAGATATCCGAAACAGTAACAAATTATAATTTAAAATAAAGTAAAGTATTAAGCTTTGGTCAGTGTCTCTTTTGTTAAAACAATCCAAAGCCATGAATAGTCTTAGTATATTTCATATGAATAAATACTAATCTTTTTAATCCTGTATCGCATAAGTAGTCAAATTTGCCCACAAAATGAGAAATATTATTAAACATAATCTTTGTGTATTAGGTTAAGTAAGCAAAACCCCGAATCATGTTATCTCGGCCAGGGATCTTAAACTATCTTTTAACTGTAATTTTTTTGGCGATTATCTCCCAATGTACATTTATGTCCAAAATTATTGTCGCATGTCTGTAAATATGTTGTTGTAGGAATATAATTTGATAACGAATTCGCCAGTATTTCTTATAATGTTAGTATGTTTATAATAGACAAAGACATGAATATGGCAAATTTCATGTCGAAAGAGCAGAAAATAAGAACAATATAACGAAAAAATATTTTATTGTCCACTTAGCACCATTTTGTTTTACTCATTCTAATTTTCGTATTTATAATTATTTTCCTATGAAATTTACTACAAATATACATTTCCCGATTATACACGTAGTAACAGTATTAAAAGTACCCTGCAAAATCATTATCAAATTATATTCCCACAACAAGACAGTTATAGATATGCAACAATCATTTTGGACATGAGTGTACATTAGCAGAACTCAAATAAAGAAGTAAATTGATTCTAAATGTCAGAGATTAAAGATAACCATTCGTAGATAGAAATAAAAAAAGTTTTTTGTTAAAGCTTCGTGAAAATTGGACTCTGTGTACTTAAATGTTTGTAACAGCTGGGAAAATTAGTCTCATTTTACAAGTATAGAACATACTTTTCCTGATAGCTACTCTTAAAAACTTTTTTTTCTTTTTTCTTTTGCTAGGTTATGAAATTGAAGGATTCGAAAATATTCCAGAAGATGGCCCAGCTTTAATTGTTTATTATCATGGTGCTATACCTGTTGATATGTATTATTTTATGGCAAAGACTTTGTTATTTAAAAGTCGCCTAGTCCACACTGTTGCGGATCGATTTCTGTTTAAAATACCAGGTTTGTACTTTACACGAAGATTTCTATATGATTGTTTTATAAGACAAATGATTTCAAGTGTTTTCAGATAGGTACAGTCCGCAGCAAAAAGCCTGCAACATGAGCATGTAAGTTTATTGAGAAACTACGTCTAATAGCGCATTGAATCAACATAATGTCTAAGTGGCACGAATCACGCCATGATAAACCTTGGCGTGCTCCCCTGCACACTTATTTTGGAGCAAAAGACTTCGTTGTTTCACAATAAACTTACGTTCATGTTGCAGGTTTTTTGCTGCGGACTGTACCATACTTTATCAGTTATTTCGTCCTCCATCTTTTCATTTGTTATCACATTTTTTATTTATTTATTTTTTAAAATTTAATTGTACACTGTCCGATTCCATGAATTCTCACGGGTTGCATTATATTTATGTTGTGACCTTAAGGTTTGTATTAGACTGGGTAATGCTATAACTAACGAAGGACTGTGGCTAATCAGATAGTGCAGGTTCCACTGGGTGATGCGTGATCAGTGGAACGAATCATAAATGCAAGATACCAAAATTTTATACCTTGCCGGGAATCGAACCCTAAAACTTGTGCACCAACAATTTGACTACCAGGATCAAAGTGGATGTACACATTAGTATCAACAGTAAAGTCAGTTGAATATTAATTTCTTTTCTTTTCACTTGCGAGCTACAATAGAGAAAAGAAAGTATGGTCATCGTGGAAAAAAAAAAAAAAAAAAAAAGCGAAATTTTAATGGATTTACATGTTTCGTGGCTACTTCATTTCAAAAAATGGATTTTTGGATGTTTGTACGTCCGTTCGCACCAATCAATGTATACTCGTTTACAGACCATACTAACTAACTTTATGGCTTATGGAACCCGGAGGTTCAATGCCGCGTTCACAAAAGCTCTCCACTGGCTTACCCTTAGCCAACTGGATCCAGTTTCTACTTTGTATTTTTATCTCTACGAGATCCATCTTAATATTGCCCACCTAAGCCTCCTAGACTTGATGACCCTAACAATGTTTGGTAAACCGTATAAATTATGTAGTTCCTCGTTATGAAGTTTCCGCCATTCTCCATTCCCGTTTCTCTTGAGTCTGAATATTCGTCTCAGGATCTTGTTCTCAAACACTTTCAGTCTATGTTCTTCTTTTCAAAAGCCGCGGTGGCTCAATGGTAGAGCGTTCACCTCTGGTGCATGGGGTCCCGGGTTCAAATCCTGCTCCCGCCAAGTGAACTTTGTAGTGGACAAACACCGTGTGCGTGGGTTTTCTCGGGGTTCTCCCGTTTCCTCCCACTTTCTTCATTCCACCATTTCATTCATTTCTCATAATCACTGTCTGCTTTAGCCTAACCGCGCATAACCGTGGGACGTAAAACTCAAAGATTTCATTTCATTTCTTCTTTCCGAGTAAGCGACCATGTTTCGCAACCATATAGAACAACAGGCATGATTAACGTTTTATATATTTTAAGCTTCAAATTCCTCGACAGAATTCGCGACAACAAGAGATTTTGAACTGAATAATAACATTAATTTCCTGCTTTTAGTCGACATTTAATTTCTTCGTGAATATGATTTCGTTTGTTAATATTGATCCCAGATATTTGAAAGTATCCACTTTAACAAAAGAATTATTTTAACGCATCTATAATTTGCTGTATTACGGTCCCGACACACTTCCATGTATTTAGTTTTCTCTGCATTTACTTCTAAACCCATGTCTCTGCAAGCGTTTAATAAGATCTCTGCATTTCTTTCTATTGTTCTCCTGTTATCCCCTATTAAATTTACAGACCATACTGTTTTATAATATTTTGTAGAAGTAACTAATTTCTTCCTTCCCTTACTGGAAGGGCATAATTTGCTATTTTCTTGAAAACGTGTAAAGCAATTTTGTGCATATTTCATAAATCAGTGTACTGTTAACAGCCCTATCTCTCTCTCTCTCTCTCTCTCTATATATATATATATATATATATATATATATATATATATATATATATATATATATATATATAAATGAAAATGACTATGTTTGTGACTTAAGTCTGGAACCACCCAACCAGTCACGATCAAATTTTGAGGTTCAGGCCTGGAATAGTTTTTATCATTTCACTTTGACGGTGCAACTAATTTAGGGTGAGGAGAGAGGAGAGATATATAAAAATAATCGAAAATGATCGATATTATTGTTAGATTCATAGTTCTCGGGATCGTTGAGATGAACAGTGACACTTCCGATGCGGTTTAAATTCCAATTCAGTCCCGCAACTTTGGGGAAGGGATATATATATATATAAAATGATTAAAAGTGACCGTTATCAGAGAGCCCTTCAGTAGTAGTAAAAAGTGTCTTATTTTAACCGAACTAAGCGGGTAATTGACGCTAGTATGATATAAGTCGTTTATCTAGGAAATATCCAGAAGGAATGGTTTACTGTGGATGAGTTTTTTTCAAACGATTTAAAAAAAAAAATTGAAGTGATTGTTTTCATATTTTTAAAATAAATATGAATAACAACCCTGAAATATGGTTTGTCGTTTCAAATGAAAAATCCATAAGCAGTAGTTTAGTTTTAATGGTGAATTACCTTTGACATTTTACGAAAACGCCTTTTATAATTTCGTTCATATTATAGAGAGATACCCGGCACCTTCACCATGTAATATTCGTAGAGTAACGGTACAGGGGTTTCTTCCTCACCTTTTTTATTATAAAAGTTTCTATACAGTTCATACACTATATTACAAATAAGTGATTTCTCTGATAGATCTTCCCACTATAAGTTAGACCTCCTGTCCATAGTAGTTTGGAGGTTTAGTGATTGTTGATTAGGAACGACCCTCCCTGATGTAGCTGGGTCTAAAAGAACCTCATGCCCGATGCAGCGTAGAGGTAGGGTAATATCTCCTCCCCGATGATGCGAAAATGGGTAAGATGCTGTTGCCCGATGCAGTGTGGAGATAGCTGAGGATACCTCTTGCTCGATGCAGCTTAAAGGTAAGGATAGAAGAGTCTCTACCGCCCAGTGCAGCTTGGAGAGAGAGGTAGGATGTGACGGTTGATAACTGAAGTCTTCTGCATCGAGGTTTTTTTTTTTTTTTTTTTTTTTTTTTTTTTTTTTTTTTTTTTTTTTTTTAAAGCCAGTCTTTAAAGGCAGAGCCTGTGTAGGGGTTGAAGGGGTCCTCTTCGTATCTCTTCGTGTTCCCTCGGAGAAGGCATCCGTCAACTGCTTGTTGGTGCTTGTGCCGAAACACATGACATAGTTTACTAGGGGAGGGTATATGAAGGGATATTACAATAGTTAGCTGTATGAAGGTTTCACGGGTATTCCTGTTTGCCGTTGTCCTGAATCCATAACGGAATAACTTTAGATATAATTGGAATTATAGCTCCCGAACAGAGAATTAAATATTTAGGAAACAAAAGGCAGGTTAAAAAAAAAAAAAAGTTACCCAAGCCTAGACTAGTAGAGTAAAACAACAGGAAATTGTAAATAATAAAAATAAGAAAATGGTATTATCACTGTATTGCGAGCGGTGATAATTAGAAATAATGTAAGTAAAAGGCTAATAGTCACCACAAGAAACAAACCACATCACTTTCGAAGAACATCGTCTTCATCGTCAGCCTGGGCACACTATGGACCATAGGAAAGAAATTATGGATAGGTAAAAATGCTTAAAAAGAATTTTAAAAATATGCGAAGTAAAAATGTTCTTGTCACTAGAAACAGACATACGTTAATAGTAATCACATATCACAATAGGAAATACTAACATATGTCTATTTCTAGTGACAAGAAGATTTTTACTTCGCATATTTTTAAAATTCTTTTTAAGCATTTTTACCTATCCATAATTTCTTTCCTATGGTTTAAATCCTTTTCGAAGGGTGCCCAGGCTGACGATGAAGACGATGTTCTTCGAAAGTGATGTGGTTTGTTTCTTGCGGTGACTATTAGCCTTTTACATACATTATTTCTAAGAAAATGGTATGTTTGCTTAATGAAGATTTTATAACCATTATGATATTAAAATAATAACTTTAGTTGTGGTGGAATGCTTGACTTCTGTATGAACAATCCTAAAAGAGATAACAGGAGTGGATGAAGACACCCTGGTCAGTCACTAGCAACAAATAAATAAGTAAATGTATAAAACAAATATTGTCAAACACGCCAAGAATGTATGAAAATCGATTGGGATCTCTCTGGAACAACACTAATATGCTTGCAAGTTTATGAAACGATAGCTTGAACTTCAGAAGAGGTGCTCTGTATAAGAGAAACCTTTTAATGAATGTATTGTAGTTCTTCCATTGGCACTATGCCACCCACACTTTCTTTAAAGTTAAGTAGTTAACGTGAAGAAAAGCATAGTAAGTTTTCTAGCAAGTAATCCATCTAATTGACCTCTTACGATTTAAAAAAGTCATACAAAATAATAGCAGACTTCTTGGATTATCTATTCAGCTTTGGGCTTATATGAAACTTGGCATGAGATCCAAACTTTCCGTACTTTCATTGGGAATGAAAATCGGATCTTCCGCACGTGTGATGAAAGTGCTAGTGATATAGAGAATAATAAAAGCATGTATGGTTTGAAACATATTGGAAAGACTGAATTCCTCTTTTGTGTTGTGCGTTCTTTTGAAAACAGTCATGTCATGTAATCACAGTGAGTCAAATTCAATCGCTGATATATATATATATTATATATAAGATCAGGGGACGTTGCCGAACCATGAGGGCTTTGTGATGAATAAACTTTGTGTTAGTTTTTTAGGTGCAACTTTTCTTCTACTTTTGTTTGTTTCCTTTAGTGTGTAGGGATATTAGTAAGGTGTTCAACTAAAGATTTTATTTCATTGCATTTATGTCATCACATACAGCACATATTTAATTATCTTTCCTGTAGCATACACTAAACGAAAAATTTGAAAACTACTATTGACCAGAAGGTAGTATTAATAAGTTTATAGATCGTTGTTTTTTTATTGTTCAATTTGCGCTTTAAGTATTGTTACTTATTTTTCGAATTCCTTTAATAACGATGAATCATTAGCGGTAAACTTATTTATATATACGAGGCTTGTCAGGAAAGTAAAGATGCACATTTGTACGTGAAAGGGACATGTATACAAAAGTTCGCAAGACTAGCAGTAACCTTGACCCCTACGACGAGAATTGGGAGTGATTCGTCAGTGCTGGGCTGAGTCTTGTGCGAGAAGCACGCGTTGGAAATGGAAGCGGCAAAACCGAACCACCGAAATGCACACCGTGGTTAGGTTTTAGTAGACACAAGAAAAGCGTCCATGCTGAAACATCTTCGCGTGCAACTAAAACAAACGGAGGGACATGTTATCATGTGGAATCCGCTTTATTTATTTATGACAACGCCCAGCCCCATTCAGCAAATCTTCCCTATTTTCAATAGGACATTCTTGAACATTCGCCATACAGCTCCTACCATGCACCTAGCGATTACGAGCTGTTCCTGTGCGTGAAGGACTATTTTCGGGGAAAACATGTTCGACGACGATGAGATCAAGGAAGAAGTTACAACGTGGATTTAGATGCAGTTACTGGATGTTTACGATTCTGTGATATAAAAATTTTTCCGCGTTTTAACAATTGTTTGCACAATAGTGGCATTTATGTATATGTAGAGAAATAACTACTGCACCAGTGTGTTCAGTGGAACTTGCCTTGCGTCCAATACATTTCTTGTATATTTTATGTTTTTGTTTGGATCTTTACATTCCTGACGAGCCTTATATGACAACTTGCGAGAGCTTCAACTATGAACCGAACTACTAGTCGTCAGTTCCCAGTCTTCCTAATATCTTGAAAATATAATGATGAAAATGCAAATCCAGTTATAAAATGCTAAAGAAGTTCTAATCCAATTAACTACTGTTATTATAGTGGCTTTAAATGCTGTGCTTGAATACGAGAAATAGCATTCGAAATAACCAGAGAAAGTAATGCAAAGGTACTTACGTTCTAGCTTACTAGCAGATGTTGTAGAGACAGAGCATTGCTGGAATTGTGACACTAGACAAATGGCAAGACTCTTGTGCCAAAATCAGACGAATGATGTTATGCTCAGTCCAGAGGACCTTTTTATATGAAATCCTGAAATGTGCCTTTCATAGTTTTACATGTCTATCTGGTTGAGTAAAATAAGTTTTGGGTTGTCTTCAATAGTTTGAATTAGATTTTAGGATCAATCAGGGCTCGAAAATATTTCTTCCGAGCTAAGCGTCAGTTCGGGAATCCAGGCACCATAATAATTCTGTTCGATATTTTGGCCGGGTTTAGCCGTAAATTATAGTTACTGGTATAAAAAGTACAAGCTTACCGTAGTATATAGGATGTTTTTCAAGATGACAGCTATTGAAGACAATGTAAGTAAAGTTTTACGAAACAGCAGTGTGTTTTTTATGTCGATGTACTTTTTGTAGTTTGTGCACTGAAATGTTAATTGTTTATTCTTCTGTGTAGATAAAAATTCTCTAAAACGAGCTATTCATGTTAAGATTGGAGGTAAATTGAAAACTGAACTTCACAAAGAATTTGTTGTTATTCCATCCAACCACATAAAAATCAGAACTACTGGCAGGTAAAAATTGTGAATACTAGCGGGCAAAGAAAAGTTGAGCACCATATTTGTTTTTCCAGTCACCATAGTGCGCGCGGGATTTTTCGAGTCCTGGAAAGAAACCTGACTTAATCCATTTAGTTCAGACAGTTGATGTTGTTCTTGTATTCAAGCCAGACTTAAAATATTTTCATGAATTTATGAAATACAAAATTTAACTATTTACAAATAATAATTTTGTTGTCATAGTTTTGGTGTACAGTATATAGACACTAATTGGATATTTTTTTCTTCTTACAGGATGGTCCATAGTTTTGGAAGCATTTAAAGTTATTCCTGGCACAGTGCAGACGTGTGCTGGAATTTTAAAAGAAAATAATCTTTTAGCGATAGCTCCAGGAGGAGTGTATGAGGCTCAATTTGGAAACTCATATTATCAGTTAATGTGGAAAAAAAGATTGGGATTTGCAAAAGCTGCCTTGGAAGCGAAAGTTGTACGTAATTTTGTCATTAATAATATAAATTTATGTCCGTCAATGTTTTCGCATATTATCATCTTATTGTCTACACAAAGGCAGAGTTTCTCCAACATAAAGGCATTTCGACTATGTACTGAGTCAGATCCTTGACTAATCTATTACAACATTTAATTTTGAATTTGTACTTGTATAACAAAAACTTCTTTTTAAAGCTACTTTAGAATTGTGTTACCGTACACTAAAGGAATTATTTCAGAATCGTGGGTTTGTCTCACAGGTATACTATGTTTAAGTGCCTTGTATTGCGTTATACTCGCAGATTCTATCGAAAAATTCAACTTCCAATAGGCCATTTGTCTCTTAGTGCCATTGTGCTGCCGTTCCTGTGTTTATTGTGCAATTATATTATTCATTATTCTAGTAAAGTCTGTAAAATGAAGTAGCTTACTAATTGCGTACGATTTTTGTCCCAATTCCAATGAAAGTTTCGTCAACGCCTGCTTAGCTTTCCATATCAATGAATCTTCGAGCTTGTTTCTCTTGATCTTTTTCTTTTCATTGTAAAATTTTGGCTAGTTTCCTGTTTTAAAATTTATTTTTTAGACTGCAAAGTGGTGTTAACGCTGAAATATTATATTAAAGAAATATTTATTTTAATCTTTACAATATCAAGCAATTAGATTGTGATTACGTTCTTCTACAAAGACAATTCTTCTCAGAGTATAAACACCTCATCCAGTTCCTTGCCAGGTGGTAAAGTGCCAAGGACCGACGAGACGTTACCACGTTGGATAGAAACGGATATGCGCTGTATTAGATAGGATGTGGAGCGAACTTCGCCGGAAACACAAGAAATGCGTCTTCCTACCTCCCTAATGAATTCTAGACTTCTTGCACCCCAAGCACCACTTGTTTCAATAGCGATTGGAGTGAAAACAAACTTTTCGAGAAGGTTGTTGTATTTTCTTTGCTTTTCAGCTTCTCTGCGATTAGCAACAGCTCCAGCGTTCATTACTGACAGAGGGAGACTTGAATGAGCGTATGTATCAGCGCATGTGAAGTCCCACAATAAACATTTACCTCTCATCCATGGAATCAGTGTCATCCCATCCCGTCGCTTTCCATCCGAACGACAGCAACCAGAAGGTTCCCGTATTGAAGGAAATCCAGCTGTGTTGAAGGCTCGTAGTATTATATCATTTACCGAGGAATGTCGGGCGAATTATTTTAATTATTTACATATATACAAATGAGGATAGAATCTTTCAGTTTGACGTCCCACGATTATGACATTTAGACTAAGGAAGGCGATGATTAAACAAGTTAATAATGATGGAAGAATTAGTAGAATGAGAAAGTGGGAGGAAACGGGAGTACCCCGAGAAAACCCACGGACACGATGTTGCCCAGCACAAACTTACTTGGCCGGGAGATCGAATCAGGGACCCCATGCACCAGAGGTAAGTCCTCTACCACTGTGCCACCGTGCTTCGCTTTACATATTTACAATATATATGCAGGTTATGAATATGTTACACTGCTGTAACTAACGTGAGTTTATGCTCTGCATATTGATTGTCAGATCATATGCTCCAATGTTAATTTGGTGATAGAACTATTCACGTATTTATTTTGTAATTTCTAATGAAATGAGATTTTTGGTTTAACATCTTACGATTATGCACCAAGGCTAAGTGGGACAGTGATAATGATAATGAATGAAATGGTAGAATGAAGAAAGTGGAAACGGAAGAACCCCGAAAAAACTCACACACACGGTTTTGTCCACCTCAAAGATCATCTAGCACAAGTTGGGGTCGAACCAGGGATGTCACGTACCAGAGGTGAGCGCTCTACCATTTCTGCCACCGCTGCCCCTTTTATAATTTTGGTGTTAAGTATCATAGTCATGTACGAAAGTATCATTGGAATTTTACAAAAATCGGATGGAACAGTAAGTAATTCCGTATTATTACGGAATGCGTCAAATGTTAATTTTTAACTTTTTGGAAGTCAGTAAGTTTTTCTGAAATTCAATCAACGCGCTGAAATATCTTTCAAAACTGTTATTATGGAAATATTAAGTGGGTACATAATGCAAGACACTAATAATGTCATATACAGTATACTACATAGAGTGTAAGTAATGTTGAGCTTCCAAAATCGACTTCAGCATGGAAAAACATTTGAAAGATATTGTAGCTGTAAAGGATACTGAATTTCTGTTATTTTTCTTGTTCTTTTAAAACATTAGTAAACTATTAAACACTTGGGAGTACAAAATGATACTTTATATAGATGAAAAATAACAGACACGCAGTTACCTTGGATCTTCAATATATATATATATATATATATATATATATATATATATTGCTGGTTAAAGATGTAATAGCAATATCAAGGAAGCAACTTGGCAAATTTTAAGAACAATCACGTTTATCACTATGATTAAATCTGAGAGGAAGTGATTAGGTAAGATATTGCTCTCCTCTAATAACGAAGGATTTTTTTTTTTTTTTTTTTTTTTTTTCAAAAGTTGAGATACAAAGTGAAACGAAATTTTTACGTCCCACTGTTATAATCTGTGTAGCAAAAATGATAGGTGATAAAGACAGATAACTTAAGAAGAATCGATGAAATAGGAAATTGGAAACAAAGGGAAGAATAAAGAATAACTGCATTACTAGTATGTTGTCCATCTTTTTGTTTAATGTCCTACGACTATGCATCGAGCTTAAGAGAGATGACCGTGACTATATGTACGATAATAGTGATATGATGAAAGAGTGAGGAAATTAGAGAACTCCGAGAAAACCCACGCACATGGTATTTGTCCACAATAAAACTCACCTGGCGCGGGGTAATGACCCTTCACACAAGAGATGCGGCTGTACCACTGAGCTACCACAGGCCTACATTTGGTTAAAAGTGCGATCTTTCCACTAGATGTGAAATGTTACCACTTTGCGTAGTGCATTGATCTGGTTTTCATGTACTCAGATTATATGTAAACTATATAGGTGTAGCAAATGAAGTTACCGAATGCATCATTATGTTACAGTAGTATCATAATAGAAAATTATTAGAACACTTTCAATCCAATGTACAATTAACATGTTTTCATAATTAGTTTTTCCGAGATTTGAAAGAAATTCTTGAAATTTTAGTGTATATTATTGAAATGTTTATTTTAAGTTCATACATTTAATTTATCTTTCTACTTCTAGCCAATAATTCCGATGTTTACTGAAAATCTTCGAGAGGCATTCCGTAATGTCAGCTGGGGTTATAATATTTGGTTGAGATTATATTCTGCAACAAGACTTCCATTAGTTCCAGTCTACGGTGGTTTTCCTGTTAAACTAAGAACACATATAGGGAAGCCAATTCCATATGATGAAACGTTGACTCCAGAACAATTGCAATTAAAGGTATGTTTCATTACACGTAAATGTAGTAATTAATAATCTGACGGTGTTATTATTATTATTATTATTATTATTATTATTGTTATTATTATTATTATTATTATTTTACGTTTGATAACTTTGACTGTATGCTAGGATCATAATTCTGTAGTACGTTTTCTGTAGCAGTTTTAATAGTAATATTAATAATTATGTTTGTGGAGCTGGCGACAAAAGAAAAGGTCATGTTGTGTGTGTATATAGAGTTTGAATATGAAGGATGCTCTATTGTTTCGTCGGCAACTGTGCATGACTATAGTAACATCCATTGCCTGTTTCAGACAACGTTCAAACACGCTTAGCAATTTTAACAATTTTACTTGCATGCAGTTGTGACTCATGAACGTCCCTTGTACTTCTAGCTTTCGATGTGTGACTGGCAGGTAGGTGAACAGTTTGCTTTACCCCAGTAAGTCCGCTTTTCTTCATTTTCCTGATATTTAAAATTTGCCTCCTGTCTATATCCTCTATGAACAAGACTAGGGGAGAGCTGAAAGCTAGGAAGTACAAGGGACTTTCAGAAATAAGTTACATGCAAATAAAATCACGACTTGTTACTTACTATTCAGTGTACATTGTGTAACTTCGAAACTTCAACACAACATAGCTGATAGGTATTGTCAAATTTTGTAAGACATTCGGCTGGCAGTCTCAAGGCGGCCTGTCTACCGCGGTTTCGAATCCCGTTCAGAGCGTGGTTATTATGTAAGTGTTGTTATAATTCGTTTATTATTGTCTCCCTTTGTGTAAAGAGCAGAACCAAGGGATATAAAACTCACAATACGATGCAATGCGATGAAATAGATTTTACCTCATACTCGAGATCTGTTGTGTGATACAGTCTTCATGGATGATGAGCACATTAAAAAAAAAAGTCTTGATTAAATTTCAATCTTAACAATTTTTAATTTTTTTTAAACACGTGTGTAAGGGGTATTTAAAGAACGTATAAGTCCCTGTGGAACTAAAATGAGTGCAAGTATTCATTATCTCGACAGCAATGTGTTAAGATGTTGTCATTGTGGAGTTATTATTTCAATTTGAGGGTGGTCGAATAAAATTTTTGCATTCTCGTATGAAGGATTCGGAATACCGAAAAAGCTAGTTAGGTTAATTAAGATGTGTTTAAATAAATCCCAAAGTAAAGTGCGGGTAGGAAGATACATGTCGTGAATGGCCTGGAATAAGGAGAGCGTTGTCGCAATTATTATTCAACTTCGTTCCGGAGTACGCTATAAGAAAAATCATAGTTAGTAACAAGGGCCTAAAGCTGAATGGTATTCACCAGGTGGTGATATAAGCTGAATGATATAAATGTGATAGATTATAGAACAGTAGGAAAAAGTACAGAGGTTTTATTAAACGCTTACAGGGATGTAGGGTTAGAAGTAAACACAGATAAAACTAAATACATGGAAATTCGCCGGGATCGTAATATTGCAAATTTTAAATACGTCAAAGTATCAAATGGTGCTTTCGACAAAGTTCCTAGATTACTTCCATATATTTAGGATCAGTATTAACAGACCAAAACCATATCCACGAAGAAATTAAATGCCAACTGAAAGCAGGGAGTTGGTGTTATTGTTCAGTTCAAAATCTTTTGTTGTCACGAATTCTGTCGAGGAATTTGAAACTTAAAATGTATACAACGATAATCATACCTGTTGTGCTGTATGGTTGTAAAACGTGGTCGCTTACTCTGAGGGGAGAACGCAGACTAAGAATATTTGAGAATAGAATCCTGAGGCGAATATTCGGACCCAAGAGGAACGGGAATGGGGAGTGGCTGAAACTTCATAACGATGAAGTACATAATTTTTACCTTTTACCAAACATCGTTAAGTTCAAGTCCAGGAGCCTCTCAGGTGAGCGGGTCATGTAACCAGAATGGAAGAAAGTAGGAACGCTTTCAAAATTTCAACTGGAAATCTAATCGAAAAACGACCATTAGGAAGACCTAGGCATAGATGGGAGATCAATATGAAGATAGATCTCTCAGAAGTAGGAATAGAAAATAGAAACTGAATCCAGTTGGCTAAGAACAGAAGTCAATGAAGAGCTTTTATGAATGAGACATTGAACCGGGTTTCATAAGCCATACAGTTTAGTTAACTAAGTTATAGGCCACAAATTTTAATGTTATTCTTTGTTCTTCCTGTGATTATCTTGAAAATTGCGCGGGAGAGAAATTGAGAGACGGAAGACCATTCCATAGAGAGTTGTTCGCTGCAGGAGTTAATTAAACTTCCTTACAGTCTCTTCGTTAATTTTTTTCTTTCTTTTTTTCCTTAAGGTTTCAATTCAGAACAATATGCCACTTTTATATCTGATGTTTAACAAACTAAGGTGATTAAAGGACCTTGTCTAGTTTATATCTGTCCTGTGGTCGTTATCTTGACTTTCGATTGGCATTTTCGTGTTTTACATTTCTCTTCTCAGCTGAGAGTTAGTTTGCACTTCGGCGCAGAGTAGGATGGTAGATTTTTTGCATACTCCTCTCTCTGTTCTGATTTAGTGTGATATGTACATCGGTGTTCACTTACAACTCAGGTACTCTGATAGATAGGGGATTCGTTGTAACCACCCACCACCACTAATGAAAAGGGTTCCTGGTTACTATGAACAGGTCCTTTGGTTTTCTCGAGTTTGTTCAGTTTTATTCAATTGGTTACAGTCTTAACAATTACAGGTATTTCATTTAATTTTGCGTTTTGTTTTACCCTGTTTCAAGAAGTTGTCTTTATAAAATCGTAATTTTGAAGCATATCTAACGTGGATTTCCCTTCCGTATTAGTAATTCAATATCCGAAAATTCCCATCGAAATAAGCGAAAATAAATATCAGTAGACATTTGTTCTATGTCGAATATCTTGTTATTCGTGGATAATTTCGATCAGCACTGTGGACTTGGTTCACTTCAATCCTTTCGTGTAACTTGGTATTTAAATATTCATTTTTTATGATGTTGCTCTGTAAGAACGTGAGAACACAGAATTTTCTGAAAAAACAATGGTTTTAGGTAAATAGCTTGCTGCTCCTTCAGTTTATACACTGGCAAAAGCAGTACAAAGGTAGATCTACCGATACAGTGAAACTTCTCAATATCGAACATCTCCGTGATTTTTTCGGCAAAAATGCAAGTAGTATTACGGGAGAGAGCCCTCCCTTCTACTGACCTTGGTACACTTGTTTTTCCCAAACGTTTTAGTGACCTATTCATAACGGACAGGAACGATTCTCAGTTCAGACATATTTAGCTCAGAAAATACTTTGTGTTATTTCAAAATAAAGTACTGTACTATTCTACGATACAGTACAGTAAACAGAAAATCTCCCCTCCCTACAAAATGTTTGTCAGATGTTGGTGATCTGGTGATCTACCACACAGAACACTTGTAAGCTGATCTTCAAATCCTTTTCTCTGTCCACAATAAATTGTTTTCTGATGGAAATCCTAAAATGAACCTAGAAAGAATATAAAGTCGGGTGAGCCAATCATATGATCAACAATTCTATGTGGATCTTCTTCCATTTCAGTTTTCTGTCATTTAGGATTTGCATCTTCTTCAACAACGCCTGTGTAAACATTTTCTAGTGATACTTCTGCTTCTTTATAGAGAATTTGCCCTTCAATCTCCCAGTATGTAGAACACTATTGGGAGTATTTCGGGGCCCCGGGTTCGATTCCCGGTGGGGACACAAGTTGTTCGGATTCCAAGTTAAGTTGCAGGTCCCGTCCTTAGTACATCATCATCATCTCATGGAAGGCAATGGCAAACTACCATGGGTTCACCTTGCCCAGGGATCTTCAGGCAGAACACCACATCATAATCATTATTGAGAAAATTAAGCCATTTAAAATTACGTTGTAACTTTTGTAACTTGTAATAACTAACTGCTATTCAACAAGAGCTGATATATTTGCAAAATCATGGCTTGTTTCCTTGTTTCAGACATAAGTTTGTGGGGGGGGGGGGGGGAATTATTTACAGCACAGAGGCGCACAATATATAAATACGGGCCTAATCTAAATTAGTGTAATCTCTCTGTAAACGAGATTTATTTTTCCGCTATTCAGAGGTTTCAGTGTATTTATGTAGTATGTACCCTGTAACTTCAATCAGTAAAGCTAATAAAGATAGGTAAAAAAAAAATATACCCCTTTAAAGCTTGCGTGTTACCAAATTGGGCTACGTTTTAAATGCTCTCGCTAGCAAAATTTTAAATTGGGCGACACGCTACATTTTGGACTACGTTTAATTATTTGCAGGGTATAACTCTTCAGAATGCGTTACTTTCATATTTTCATATGAAATCTCAAATTATTAGTTTGATATTATAGAATAAAAGTTTTATTCGTTCAGTATTCTCAGGCCCGTATTTATATATTGTGCGCCTCTGTGCTGTAAATAATTCCTACCCCCCGCAAAACTTATGTCTCAAACAAGGAAACAAGCCATGATTTTGCAAATATATCAGCTCTTGTTGAATAGCAGTTATTACAAGTTACAAAAGTTACAACGTAATTTTAAATGGCCTAATTTTCTCAATAATGATTATGATATGGTGTTCTGCCTGAAGGTCCCTGGGCAAGGTGAACCCATGGTGGTTTGCCATTGCCTTCCATGGGATGATAATGATGTACTAAGGACGAGACCTGCAGCTTAACTTAGAATCCCAACAACTTGTGTCCCCATCGGGAATCGAACCCGGGACCCCTTGATTACAAGGCAACAAGCTTAACCATTCATCAATAACATTTGGCCATTTTAAAAATAATCGAATACCACCAATATTAGAATTAAATTCATTGATTTTGGGGTCGCTCAGATAAATAGTGACAGTTTTAATCCAATTCAACTTCAAGGTAATACTCCATTCCTCAGGGAGAGGGCGAGATTTTAAAAGTAATCGAAAACGACCAATATGAATGTTGAATTCATAGTTTTCGAGATAACTAAGTTTAACGGTATCAGTTTTCATGATGATCAAGTTCATCCTCACCCCTTGAGGTAGGGGTGGGAGACAATGACTTTTTAAAAATAATTAGATAAACTAGCTAATTAGTAACTACTGTAATTAGAGCGAATTAGACACATTAACATATTTCTCGCGCTTGCGCGGGACTCTGCGGGTTGCTAATTTTATATGTTACTTTATTCCAAAATTTTGCCGACCTGTGCTCGAGCACAGAATAGCACTTACCTAAATACGGGCCTGAGTATTCTATTCGCAATGAACAATAGTTGTACTAAAACTAACATATTGAATACTAGTTCAGTTCTTCTTTTAGAACTTTTTTTTTTAATCTTCACATCTGACAACGCTAGACTTATGTTGAATTTGCGCTCTTACAGTATCACATACTGTGTTGTTGTTTCAGTTTAACACCCAGGCCTAAAATAGTTGTACAGAGCTGTGTTAACATTTGACATTTAATTTGTGGTACTGTATTATCCATATTAACATAATGAGTGAAATGGAGTTACAACAAAAACTTCCAGAATTCATGGCTCCCAGATAAAGAATTTAGCAAATGAATTAAAGAATTGAGGAATAACAGTGAAAAAGCATGCTGTAAACATGCTTGCATGCTGTAAAACATGCAACATGAAAAGCATGCATGTTGTAAAGTGTATTTTAGAGCCCACAAAACTAACTAAATCACATATATATCACCTTGGAAATAAGAAAGGTCGTCCATTTTATTATGTTATACTATACTATAGTTATAAATAAAATTATATAGCTAGAATTTTTTTTTTTTTTTTTTTTTTTTTTTTTTTTTTTTTTTTTATGTTCGGATTAGAAATAGTTCAAATCCGCTACTTTTGAAGCACAACTTCACTACTTTATAAAAATCTTCAGATCTGGCAATATTGTTGGCGAATGCAAAGAAAAAAATGGAAGGAAGTAAACAATTTTCAAAGCATCTACTATCATCTCTGGATGGGTGTTTCAGGTGACCTAAGAGTGTACCAACTTTGAACCAGATCCAGGAATTTCTACTTAAGTGTTTTTTAAAAGCGTTCCCACTAGTGTATACTAATGCGTTTTTTACATCTCGTCAGGAGTAGATCTTAAAGGAGACAGTTGGGACCTCATTGTGTCTTTTTTTATTTTATTTATTAAGACTTTTTTGTTAAATTACTGCCTTGGAATTGGTGTTTACTCTATACAAAAGCATATTACGTGCAATTAAGAGCCTGCCTTACTAAAAATAGTACAAAATTTATCATTTTTCTTTTGCTTGTTTTCCATAAATGAAAGGAGATGATGAAATGCAACTCACCACAATCATAGATAATGTTATTATACTGCAGAAAATATGAACCTGAAGAATTTTCAGTAAACTAAATACAACTATTCTTTAAAAAATAGCTCACAGGATTCCAAGACAACATGATACGCAATCAAATGCAATTGAGTTCGTTCCTCTAGTCTCTGCCTTAACGTAGATTTTGGGGAAATTGTTATTCTGGGAACATTGAAGATTTTATAGATGGTAACACTGAAAATTCTTCAGATTCATATTTTCTGTTGTAGAATAACATTATGTATGATTGTGATAAGTTGCATTTCATTATCTCCTTTCACTTATGAAGAAACAAGCAAAAGAAAAATGGTAAAGTTTGTAGTATTTTTAGTAAGGCAGGCTCTTACGGGTAAAGAGCTTAACAAGAAAATGGATGAGTGCTCATGTTTTTGAACGTGATTTGTTAATATTTCTTTTTGAAGTAGTGCATAAAAATTATATATATATATATATAGTATATTAATTCTTTTATTCTTTTTATATTTTTTAGGTGGCACATGTAATCGAGTCTTTAATAGAAAAACATCAAAGGGTACCTGGAAATATATTAAGGGCATTAGTCGCAAGAGTTTATGAAAAACCAAAAGTGAAAGTAAAATGAAGTCGTTCTTAATTTTTTTTTAAAAGTGAACTTAATAAACGGTGTTAGATTGTGTGTGATAGTGCGCATGCGATTGTTCATCTGCAAAAGTGAATGTTTACCTGATCATGCACTAACATTCCATTATCATGTACGTAATATTCATGTCCATGTGGCTGCATAACCAAACAGAAGAGCTATTTTTTTTTTTTGTTTTTTTTTTGTTTTGTTTTTTTTTTTTTTTTTTTTTTCATTGCAGTGTATTGTTAAAAGTCTTTTAACTTTTTGATATGTATGCTCGTAGAAGGTTACATTTCATTTGCATATTATTTATGTGATCTTTTTTTGGGCATAATCAGTAAGGTTGTGGATCATGTATTATTTTTACGGATGAACTTTTCAAAAATCTTACTTTCCTGAAAAGCAAGTATTATTTAATTTGTATATTTTTAATGTGTAATTTCTTAAAGCAAAGACAAAATAATTCCATGTACAGTATACGCGAGTGTTATTTTTTTCTAGATTAATAAATATTGTTTTCTGAAAAAATAGGGTTCTTTTTTTTCTATAGTAACCTTTTCAAAGCCATCATGATTAAGAGACCCCAATAAATGGTATCACAGGTATGGACAATCAAACTCGACGAAAATTCACTTGATGAAAGTCAGAATATTATCACAAATTTGCAACAACAGAATGACTTTCCTATACTTCTTGTTCACCTCAACCAAAGGTTGGTGGGCAATATGGAAATTTTAAAAAAATTTTCTCCTTTGGGAGAGCTGTTTTATACTTTGATAAGTTCTCTTCGTAACTGCAACTAGATAGTCTTCCTCTTCCTGGTTTTCCTTCTACCTTTCTCTCTGTCAACACGGTGATCCAATCGAAGTGCCGAATAAGATGGCCAAGCATATTATTTCTTCTTTTTCCTATTATCTTCATGATTTGTCGTCCTTCATTAGCTTCCTTTAGTACGTCTTCATTCCTTTTCCTTCTGATGCATGATATGCGCAGCATTCTGCGCCAACAGCACATTTCAAATGCTTCCAGCTTGGATATTTCAGCTTTTCTCAATGTCCATGTCTGATACGTAAAGCACCACGCTCCATACCAGTGTCTTAATAAATCGTTTTCGAACGTCCAACGACACATTTCTTGATGTTAGCAGTTCTCTTTTCCTGTTGAATGCTTGTTTAGCCTGAGTTATTCTGGAACTTACGTCTTTTTCACTTCTTCCGTCCGAGGATATTAGACTTCCTAAAGAGGGGAACGTCTTAATGCCTTCGATTTTTTCTCCTACTAGCCCCTTCCTGTCCTGCTCTTATGCACTTTATCACTTTGGTTTTAATCTTATTTGGGAATTTTTGGGCCACTGAATAATGCAGAGCGAATATGCTAATATTTTAATGTGGAACCAAGTCGTGACATAAAGCAACTTTACCTTGCGCCTCCGTCTTTCTTTTAATTGAATATTTCGTTCCTCGATTGGAACGTTGTCACCACCATTTCTGCTGCATTACCGAATTCTTACCTTTACATCTGCTGGGCTAAATTGTTCTGTAAAGAATAACAAATATTACAATAGGAGATGTAATACAACAAGAATAGTGTGGAGGATGGTCACAGCGAGGAAGGAATAATCTATTAAAAGAAGAGGTTGGAGGCACACGGTAAGTTGCTTTGTTATGAATATGTGATCTACAGCTTCTCTCAGTAAATACAAGTCATGACATATTTGTCCAGCGATGTTAACACCAGTCAATAGAATTTAGCCTTTATGTGAGTACAGACGTGTTTTTTAAGTGTTTACTCTGAAAATACGAAAGACGCCAAGAGGAGGAAGAACATGGTACAGTGCTTACGTTTAGTGTATGTGATTTCAATCACAAACCATGTGAGTTAGTGGTGTAAAACATAATGTCTGGGTTTTCTCGTCGTTCTTTCATTAATCAGCTGTCTCCATGAAGCTATAAGACAGAATCGTGAAACGCTGTATTAAAGAAGGAAGACAGTTCTCAAACGGTCCTTTTCTTCTTCTTTAGGAAACTGAGATTAAAATTTTTCTAATCGCTCGGCGATTAGAAGGAATATTTGGTATAGAAAAGTGTGATTTAACATTGAGTTACAGCTGATGGAACAGCTCTAAAAGACGTGGTTTGTGGATACCCAAATAGAGGTGTGTATATATATATACGTTAGACGTTAACTGCTGAGAAGAACGTGGTGCAAGAAGACTGACTAATATTCGCGAAGTTAGTGCGAGTATATGTAGTGGTAGACGACAGGTCAAGATTATGAACGATCAGTTTGGAGTCAGCAAAGGTGTCAGGATACTGGATTCTTCGTTTGTTGGCACCGTAACAGAACTACACAGCTGCGACACTTTCATCAACTTCAAGAGCTATTAGCTCGTTACAGGGACGTATTCTATAGTAATCAATAAATTACTGACGAAACGAATTCCATACTTAATCCACGAACTGAAAGTCTAACTAGTGATGCAGACCAATAGATGGACTGCACACCCTTTCTTTTTTTCTTACTCGTGGCGACTTCAGTCCGATCTTTGTTACAAATTTCCGTAGAAATCTTCGAGCACGTGACAAAAACTGAAGGCACCAATAGCCCAATAAATCCATGTGAATTAGATCGTCACCATATTTTTTGCACTGTAGAATATGAATGGGCTGATCTATTTATATATTTGCCGGTAGAAGGTATCAACAGCAAATAGTATAATCGCCTCCTATAATTTTTGGAACTACTCTCAAGGAACAAGTTTTCACACTTCTGTTTGCTTTATTGACCTTTATAACAACAGTGAAATATGTTCTGAGAGAGTTTCTATGCAATAAAAAAGATCATATATATACACAGTCCAACAAAAAGAGAAATGTTAACGTGAACAGCATAGGAATAATGTTTCAATGCAACCAAGTTTCAAGATGCGGGGCCAACTGAATGTAGGTTCCACATAAATGAGGTCAATTAAGACAGTTGGACAAGTTGATCGAAATAAAAGATTTTACAGGTTTAAGATAATAAAATTCTCAGAAGTTTGGAAACATCCCCCGTACACTAAATAACTTTGTATATATTTATAACACTAGTTAACAAAGGTTTTGTTACATAAAAGGAAATACCTGTTCTTAAAGGAACTTTTTGCGCTGAATTCGAATATGCACTCGGTTTTTCTCCATCACGTACGATTTTCCCGTAACAGAGGGATTTTCGGGAAAATCCCTCAAAATTTTCCCTTTTCGTTTATTTTACACTACAAGATCTTGTCCCCTTGCATATACTAACATAGAAATTATACCTAAGTATACTTTGATTCATATTTAACAAACCCTCCAAGTTTCGTAATAATCGCTTTATTCTTTCTAGAGAAATAAATATGTTTGTATGTGTACTGTGTGTACTGTTTATTGCACCTTATAGTAATGCTTTCAGATCTCTTAAGTTGAGGTAAAACGTTTTGCTTTATTACCACAAACACATATATAAAATATAATACAATATAATTTACAAGTGTGACAATTTACAATAAACAATAATACAAATGTACCAAAAGGTCATGAAAAGAGAATCAAAACTATCACAATATATGAAACTTCCATTGGGTTACAAAAACGTACACTACTTCCTTCTTTTGTAAGAAATGTTGCATTCTCTAACAAGACCCCAACAATAGTCCCCCATCATTGAAGGATCCCATCGTCCCTGGTACCTTTTCTCCATTGCCATTATATCTTGGTGGAATCTTTCCCCCTGTTCGTCGCTGAGAGCACCTAGGTTAGCAGGAAAGAAGCTGAGGTGGGAGTGCAAAAAGTGGATTTTTAAAGACAACACAACTCTTTGTATTTCTGTATCATGTCCTGTACGATTTCTGTGTAACTCTCAGCTTTGTTATTGCCCAGAAAGTTGGGCACAACACACTTAAATGCTGTCCAGGCAGCTAGCTCAGCACTGTTTAACTTGCTGTCAAAGGTATCATCAAGCATTAATTTCCTAATTTGGGGACCAATAAACACTCCCGCTGAAATCTTAGCATCACTCAGGTTAGGGAACTTATCTCGCAAATATTTGAAACCTTCACCAGATGTGTCCATGGCTTTGACAAAGTTTTTCATAAGTCCTAACTTGATATGAAGTGGCGGTAGTAATATCTTATTAGGATCTACCAAAGGAGCGTATTTGACGTTGCATTCTCCAGGTACGTAATTCACTCTAGGTTCCCATTCCTTCACTTCATAATGTTTGTCATCAGCTTCTTTCTTTCTTTTGCATTCTGTTACATTTGATAACAAATATTGATAATCATTTCATGAACAAAACGAAAAAACTTGGAGAATTGTATATATATATATGTATTAAGATATACATATACTGTACGTTTAAAAAAAATATACGTTGGAAGTACATTCTATTTTTATACACGTTTCTAATTTACAGAGAGCAATACAAGTGTGTTGTTGACTATTGTAAATATTCATTTTTATGTCTGTGTTTGTAGTAATAAAGCAAATCGTTTTTACCCCAACTCAGGAGATCGGAAAGCATTACTATCAGGTGCAATAAACAGTGCACACAGTATACATACAAATATATTTATTTCTCTAGAAAGAACAAAGCGATTTTTACGAAACTTTTAGGGTTTATTAAATATAAATCAAGGTATACTTAGGTATAATTTCTATGTTACTATATGTGAGGGGACAGGAGCTAGGGGAATAAAATATCTGAAAAAGGGAAATTTTTGAGGGAATTTCCCGCAAATCCCTCTGTTACGGGAAAACTGTACGTGATGGAGAGAAACCGAGTGCATATTCGAATTCAGCGCAAAAAGTTCCTTTAAGATCAGGTGATTTTTCTCATGTAACAAACAAAAAGTTTAAATTTGTTAACTAGTGTAATACAAAAACATGTCACTCTGTGTGCAACACTATTATCCTGCAATGCGTAAAGAATTTGCTAATGTTGGTTGTAGAAAGACGAGGAGCACAATGAGAATTAATTACTATAAACAAATAAATCGCAGTAATTCTTAATAATAAACAGTCATTAATACATATATAAACATTACTGACGTTACGTAACTAATTAAAATAAGGAGGGCCATCCAAGCTGAGGCAGAGGATGCAGAGAGAGAGCTCTGAATGCATTGATTGTGCTTTAGTCACAACGTTGGAGAGGCTTTTGTGTAGCATGAGGTTTTGTTGCATAAATATGTCGCTAGGTGCACATTGACGTTAATAGACGTCGCTACATGCACTATCATTGACACTATTAGATGTCGGTACCTGCGGTATTGTGTATGATGAAGTCCGTGAATTGCATAAAAAAATGGTACTGGTATGGAGTTTGAGTGGTTGATAGGCAAGCTTACAGAAATAAATAAATGCTTTTGTTAAATGTAAAAAATATCACTTAATTAAGCATGATTTTTAATGTATAGTGAGAGCACAGCGCGCCAAAGGCTTGTGCGCAACAATTTGTGAAATTAATTCAAAAACACAAAAATGATTCTAATGGAACCTTCACTGAAATATCAGGATGATCATAGGGTTCATAAATAAAAATACCATATTTACGGTAGCAAAGTACGCATCTTTGAACACTAGCTATATATAAACTCACGTATCCAGTGTTCTGAATCAATGTTACATTAGTTTGCCCATCTTTTCTACTTGCTTTGATTAAGATCACAAGTCAAAAGTCACTGACATAATCAACGTAACATTGATATAGGCATGGCCGTCCGGTCGACTTGCGAGGCTAATGATCGTGATAATTCCATGTCCAGCATCAGTAAATTATTTTGCAGCAACTTCGACGTTTTTCATATTGATAGTGATATCTCACTAGAAGTGCACTTCGCTACAATAGTAGTATACCTAGGTACAATCTCAAAAAAGTCTTACAAATGATAGTTCTTCAGCGAAGTATTTTGAATCCAAGAATGAATAGTAAATTTATTGCCTTTTGTCAAGGGACTGACCCTTTTTTCCTATCACACAGGGCCTAGGTCAATAGCTCCCACCAGTAGGACGGCTCGGGATATAAAATTGAAGGTAACTTTGTAGTGTGTATAATCATGTTTAGATTCTAACAACGTAGAAGGTGAACAAAGTTTATGAAAGTTTGAAAATATAATTACTTTCTCTTCGTTTAATTGTTCCAAATGCTTAACAATTTATTATTATTTTATTATTATTATTATATATATATATTTTTTTTTTAATGTGGAAACGCGACTTGTCTAGATCTTGAGAGTTTGAATAGTCATTTAGGGTCGCTTGGAAAAGAGTTACCTGAACCACTGTAGTGCATTCGATGCTGTAGGAATCGAACTCGAGATCTCGTGCATCAAATAATCTCATTGTGACCACTAGACTAGGGAGGATCCCAGTCATTTCAAAAGTTTTAGACACAACAAATTGTGATTTTATACTAAAACAAGCAAAGGCCTTAACGTGTCACTATGGATTATTGTGCATTCGTATTTGAGCACCTTTCATATAGAATTCTCAAACTTAAAATATCAGCCAAAATTCGAACATCTCATATGCGCATCTTAGGGAAGCATCCCCATCTCTTTTTCTTCCAATGTACAAGTAGGTTAAACATTTCAAATGGCTGGAACTTGTGTTTAATTATTTCAGATGAAAAGTCCAAACAACAGATTTCATGCCTCTAACCTTAAAGGATTCTGAGATATGGGTATCTTGTAATAATGTAACTTCCACCCCTCTTTCTTTCCATCTCATTTCTTCCTTTCTAGCACAAATATGAAAGAACTCATAAACACAGATTTAATCATTCTAAAGTTAAGGTGTTCGGAGATATGTAATTATAATAGTTGTAGTCTCACTTCTTTTCCTGCTGCTCACCCCATTTTCTTCCACTCTAGGCTAAGAATAATCATGAAAATAAGAAACACTGAAACACTTGTCTTACTATTTTAAATGAAAGTCTTAAGTGCCAAATTTTGTTTCTAACTTCAAGGAATTCCGAGTTATGGATGCATTATAGTACCTGTAATCTCAGCCCCTTTTTCTTCCCATCCTCGTTTTTTCTTTTCTCGATCAAATAGGATAAACGCTGAAACATTTATGTAATTACTATAAATGACAAGTCCAAATACCGGATTTCATGGTATTTTCGATGTCCGGTATTGATATATTCCTTTAACTCGCCTTCTCTCTCTACTTCATTCTTTTATTTAAATAAATTTTATGATTTATATAATATATATATATACAGTAAAACCTGCCTTCAACGGACCCTTTATTAAACGGAAAACTGTCTTAAACGGAAATATTTCATGGCCCCATGAATTTTGGAGTGAAAAACGTGTAAAAGTCCCTTCATTAAGCGGAAACTGTGTTATGCGGACAACGGAAAGCAAAATAAAACTTTAACGGAAAATTCTGAGTTCCGAACTACAGCGTTTAGAACTTTGTAAGAGGGTAAATATATACATTACATTCTATAAGAGGATATATATATATATATATATATATATATATATATATATATATATATATATATGTATGTATTACATGTCTGCGATAAATTCTTTGTTCTTTTGTTAAATCTTTCTGGGCATTGTTGACCTTCCCCAACCACTACTCATATTCACCCCCACAATTTGTCCTTAATCCCCTCACCTTTATCAAGGATCATATGGAAAGTCAGAAAGAAAAAGACGAGATGGAAGAAGAAGACGAATACGGTACCGAATTCGAAAAAGAGTGTAGAATAAAGACGTATCAAGATGCTCTCAGAAGTTTAAAGGAACTGCAACAATTTGCCTTGCGAAAAAAAATACTCTGATTTACTTAGTGTAGTTTCTCAGGCTAAAGTGTGTGCGGAAAGTAGAGCAGCCAAGCAGCAACGTATCAAGAAAACTCTGCTTGACTACTGGGAAAAATAAAGAAAGCATATGCATAGCATATTTTGTGTATTAATTCGTAGAGAAAATTGAAGTATTGTAATTGAAAAAAGGTACGTACAACGCACGCACAATATTTTCTCAGTATGTCCGTTATAAGCATGTATTTTTTTTAAAAGGCAACATTTACCTCCATTAAGCGGAAACCTGACTTTAACGGAAATTTTTGAAAGTCCCGCTCGATTCTGCTTAAGACAGGTTTTACTGTATAAACATTACAGACGTTAAGTACCTTATTAAAATAAGGAGGGCCATCCAAACCGAGGCAGAGGATGCGGAGAGAGAGCCCTGAATGCATTGAATGTGCCTCAGTCACAATGTTGGAGAGGCTTTTGTGTAGCATGAGGTTTTTTGCATTGCTCAGGATAATGAACCTCGCTTCAACTGTCCTGTCCTCTGCTCAATATACAGCCGGCCTTAGTTGTAGGACATGGTAGTTGTAGTTGATTTTAGTTTAGCGTCCCGTTCAGCAGCGAGGCTATATGAGACGTGGACCTACTGATTAACGTGGAATCCGAACCACATGAGCTCCCGCCGGGTAGTTGTAGGACATGTCTCATGTTCAGGCCACGGCACGCAGTGGTCGGAGTGACGAGAAAATGTGACGAAACTATTTGCGGGCGTATTGAAAGTTCGTTTTTGTCGATATGGTATTTTTTGAGAGCATATTAGGTTATTTTTGTCTCTTCTGCTGTAATGTGAATAGTAATTTACCGCTTATGGTCAGTGATGCGGGTTGCATATAGCCTATAGGTGGCGAAAAAAAGTCAACATTTTCAAAATCAGGTTTACAAATAGCATCTTGGGTCGTTATGAAAAAAAAAAGTAATTTAGAACCTGTGGTAATGTTATTATAATTGTAGAGTAAAGATCTCATTATATAAACAAAATAAACATTTTTTTTTTTTTTACAGTAACGAAGAATTACATATAAACATGAATAATGAATTTAATCAAAAGTCAGTCCGTGAAAGAAATATTTACAGGCACGAAACTATCTCGCAACATGCATATTTGAAAACAAAACAGTGGGAGTTGCCCAATCAAGTACTATTGAAAAATCACAAAATTCGATTGTGAAATTAATTACTTTCAAAAGTCTCTGGTGCCCAAACATTGGCGATGGCTGTTTAAAAGTTGTAACATTTCGTTCAGCATATTGTTATGATTTGGGGCATACTGGTTTTGAATGATGAAATTTTCGGGTCAGACGATGACAAAAAAAAAAAAAAAAAAAAAAAAAAAATGCGTAGCAAGTCTATGTTTATATCTTTCCTAGAGTTTTTCCGGCACCATTTCTTGCGATATCTACAGAAGTCTGTTTCGAGGCTTCTGAGCTTCTTCACTTAATAGGCTATCTCTATTAGGAGAGGAGCTACAGGTATAGTAAATCCTCTAGCTATTTATCATATGCACGAAGACTTGTCTAGGTGCCAAGGCAACACGACACAATGGGACTAGCAGTCAGTCTCTGTAAGCATTGATCGTGCGCCCAGACTCATTGAAGCTCGCTTCGTTTGCCAGCTAACAAGTAGTAGCAGCTAATTCCAACAAAAATCATTAATTAAGAGACCACAGAAAATATTAAAATGAAAATGAAACCTTGGATTTGTTAGGAAAATTTTAAAATTCTACAAATATTTAGCAAAGCATTGATTTTTAATATAGTGTTGTAAACATGCCCCCAGTGCGCATACGATGTGCCTCAGAGGCTTCCTATTGGCCTTAAAGGATTGCTATTGTTCTTATAAACAATACCAATATTTTGCATTTCATAACTATCAACATACTTAAGAGACTTTGTCCATCATACTACCACACACGAAAAGCATTTTTACAAAGACGGCTAATTATCCACTTTCGACAGGTGTTTTCTCATGAACGAGTGATGCCAGGATGTAAACCAGATCTGTTCTATAGAGAGTGGATATTCCCCTACTGAAAGACTATAGACGTTTGCTACAGTGATAGAGTTCATTTTTGGGGTTTTGTCCAGCTTTTTGCTAAATATATTTCGACCACTGTGCGGCAGTTTGAATCCCATTTTGCCTCTTCCAGCGGGATCAGTTTTGCTCTGTGACATGGTGCCTCCGTGGTGTACGAGATAGTTCTCCTGTTTCAGCAGCATGAGTCTCAATTTGATGTGCCCATTCCAAAGCTACGTACGACCACTTTTTCAAATTGTATCCCACCTTGACACTTACACCGCCATATTTTACCCCAGGATAGTGGAATTGTGGTAAATATAGATCTGTCGATCGCTGTACGAAAATTGGCAAACTTAAGTTGCATTGCAGAATGCTGAATGATTCCAAAACCGTTATACACGTCATTGGCCTATTTGTGTTTCCGTGTCATTTGTGATTTGCAGAAGCTTAGAGAAGTTGAAACTTTGTCAGGTAAGTTATCCTTTACTTTAAATATGTTAAATAATAACTTCATCTCATTGCTTGTAGTGTAACCAGAGGCATACCGAACAGATCGGTTTGCACTAGCTCCACAAGATAGAAGGAAACAACAGAAACACTTCATGAATCTGTATATTTCTTCGCAAAATAATATCATGTACTACTATGAGCAAAATAAATGACGCGTCTCTTTATTTTGAAGTTTTTTGAAAATATCTCCGTTTTCTTTATATGTTCGAAATTTCGGAAGGTTTCCCCAGCAGGACAGGTTAATAACAAACCCGTTTTTAATATTTGTGTTAGATATTAGCTTAAAATAAAGAAATTAGAAGCAAAAAACATTAAATCGACAGAAATCTCGAGAATTACCAACTCTGCTAAAGTGGGAAATTTTCAAGAACGCGAGGGAATTCTGCAGTTCAACACGAAGCAGCGACATCTATGTCATTGAGAGAAGCGTGAATTAGATCTACAAACTAAACTTTTAACGAATATTTCTAGTATGTCTTATTATATGCATTATCAGCGAACTCCAAATATATGAATCTATGCTAAGTATTAACGTATAGATAGTGCAAATAGTGGAAATTACCTATGGAAAAAGACGAACTGTTAGCCCAATCGTAATGAAAAATCGTCTTTACTGTAGAACAGGTTCAGCTTACGTAACAAAGCAAATAGCTCAGTTAGATAAAGCAACGAGTTTGTATACCGAAGGTAGACGGTTCCAATCCCGTGGAAGTACTGTTGTCATTTTTATCACTAAGGTTATTTTATTTATTTTTTATTTGGGAAAGAATCAAAATGTAACATATGTGTAAAACTCATGACGATACCAAAAAAAAAAAAAAAAAAAAAGTTTGGATATTTTGATAACAGATTTCCCTATTAAATGTTTAATTTTCTCTATAAATATTTGTCTTAAATTGAAATTGTTTTGAATTTACTACATAAGGAAATTTGCCCGAAGGAGGAGAACTCAAGTAATTGATATTCTATGTAAAAGCAACCTATTGTAGAATGATGATGCTTCTTACCTTCAGCACATAATCTTAACGTTAGAGAGTCAGAGAGAGAAAAATCCTGTTTTTCCTCCCCTATGACCACTCATCTTAAAGCTCTATCTATAATGATTCGTGTCACATAATTTCGGCTCTCCAAAGACATTCATATTTATTATTATTATTATTATTATTATTATTATTATTATTATTATTATTATTATTATTATTATTATTATTATTATTATTATTATTATTATTATTATTATTATTCCTGAATATGAGCCAGAGCCCACTCTGAAAAATTGCATCTGGCGTTCTGAGTGAAAGTTCTATGGGATTATTAGAAAAATATATTCCCGTTTCCACGCTGATGGTAGAATTTCTTAAACAGTTATTGAATTACGTTCGAAAGGTAGGCGTAAATAGCGCCCCCGCAACAATGTGGCGTGGGGACCGCACAAGCTGCAAGGCCAAAAAATATACAGAAAGTACGCCGGGGCGGAGCAGGCCAAATTTTCACACGGGCAAAGTGACTTTTTGACGCCCTTCCCCTAGTAGTAGCCTATATTTTACATTTTATCATGGTGTTTTTAATAGTTTAAACCAGGAGCGTCATTTCAGATTTTGCTTTGGGGGGGGGAAAGACCTCTTGATATAAGTAAAATTTCGCGTTTTTCACTGATTTACTACTATTCTAATGATAAAATCTATATACATCTCAAACTCAGGGGGGGCAAATGCCCCTCCCTGCCCTCCCTAAATGACGCCCCTGTTTTAAACCCATTTTCAAAAAGAAATCCATTACCTAGGAAAACTTCACAAAGAATATGGCCCGCTATAAACAATACCAACTCCACCCCCTCTGGTCTAGTGGCTAGCACGCCTGCCCTCTGTGGTACCGGGTCCAATTCCCGGTGGATTACTGTTGAACGATAAAAGTGGTTCGGATTCCACTATAATTAGTATCCACATCTCCCTTGCCCATTAAGGCATTACCGTGGAACGCTAAACTCAAGCAAACAAACAAACAATACTTAATTCCCGGCACTCTTTATTCTACATGCCATCTCTCAATTTTTCGATACAGCCCCCTTAGTACTATGAAACTCTCTTCTTCCATAGTGAAATGTAAAAAGATCATATAATTGCCACTACTTTACAAGAATATAAACCAAAAACGTCAGTAGAAAGCACATTGTAAAATTTACTTTTTGAGGCTCGTTTTGGTGCCCCTCTTTCTCTGGCACCCCGGGCAGTCGCCCGGCCCTTAGTCCGCCCTTGAAAGTACGGACCCATAACTAAGGACTGCGGAGGAGAGGTTAACCTTCATGTTATGCCACTGGTTTGACGTGTTTGAAATGTTCAGTAACTGATCGGTTAGTGAAATAATTTCGACGGTTACTAATGTTTAAAGTTTAGCTAAGACAAAGCTACCTAACCAAATACATTTGATATCGCGATGTCACAATTTGATTTTTCCTCACATAAAAGAGATAAAAACAATAGTAATAAAAACCCTCACTCGTACTGGGCTCCTAACTAACTAACAACCTAATTCGTACAGACTAGTTGCTCTGACCAACTGAGTTTCGATTTCTTACGTGAGAGAAGTCTGTTATATTAAGAGGCATGCTTTTCATTATCAAAACTGTTCGAAGTAATACGAACATGGCTTAAGAACAGAGACGGAACTGAATTACCACTCGATTGACCTTGAGGGCAAATCACCAAAGCGTAGCTATAAACGTAAGTTCCAGCATGCATTTCTCTGGAGTTGTGTTCAGTATTCCTATCTGCCAGTCATGCTTGTTCGTAGGAGTAATATGTTACAAACCTAACCTTTCGATAGAGCACAATGACAGAGAATCAGAGGAAAGAAACTCTTGCCATTGTGAACGTGGGATACCACACTGTGCAATAAAACTGACGCGTCTCCTTGAAGTGATATTTCATCGAAAATAACTCGTTTTCCTTTATATAGTCTATCCGAAGTTTTTGAGGGTTTCAAAATGAGGAAATGTTACTGACAAACAAGAACGCATTTATGGGTGGGTCTAGGGGGTCCGGACCCCCTCTGAAACCCAAACTTTTCTGTAAATTTAGCCTAATTTTGGGGATTATCTTTTAAAATTTTATTATAATTTATCCTAATATTGAAGTCGGACCCCTCCCGAAATAAATTACTGCATACGTGTCTCTGACAATTTTCAATATATTCGTTAAATAATAAAGTAAAATAACTAAATTAGGAGCAAAAAGCTTTAACACGGGCTAACTTTTGTCTACTGCCAATATTGCTAGAAGGGATATTAATAGCAAAAACTGCTAGTCAATGCTAAACCTTGGAACGTCATCCCGAACAACAAGTCTATTATTGAGAACTACATATGAAACATGTTATTAAAACTTATCCAGCTTTTATCTGGCATGAAATTATTATATACACCAAAATTCTCCTAAAATGCTCCTAAAATGTGTATCTAAACAATGTACGAAGCAATGAAAATTTTTTATCGAAATATTTGGGCAGGAAACTCTAACAGCCAGCCATTTTATTTAAATCGTAATAAACCCTGTAACCGTACGTTAACGTGAGGACAAAGCTTGGTCCATTGGTAAATTGTTTGAAGAATAAAAACTCAATGTTCGTAGGTTCGAATCTATCCAGTCACCACAACATTTTATTCTTATGTGTAACGATGAAATAAGAAAAAAATGTATAACCGTTAAGACAAAACTTCAACCAAGTCTGAAGAGAACAATACTAAAATAGTAATACAATGACGTCAACGAAAAATTATTTCATGTAGCGTTTGGACGAAATTACAGCTGTTAACAATTGCAGAAATAAAAACAGGCTGTAATGCAGTCTAGACTTCTGAATGCATTTACTTCCTGAAAACTTCCGTCTCGTCGTTGGTATGCCGTTAATCATTGTAAAACCTTTCAATTGGAAGTGAAATGACACAAACTAAAACAGTTTTAAATCAATAAATAATGTCTATGTGTAAAAGTAGGTGTCTTTTATCTGTAGTTCTGAGTTCCTTTTACTTTGAAGTGACAAATGAGAGAAGAAAGTATGGTGTTCGAAAAAAAAAATCAAATTTGAGATTTCAACGAATTTATACGTATTATAGCCCCTAACACCGAAAAAGTTATTTTTCGATACATGTCTATCTGTTCGTCCGCCCGTTCGCTACACTTTTCTGTGCACTCGCCTAGAGGCCATACCGTTCAACTTATCTGCACCAAATTTTAGTTTAAGATTTTCATAGTATTTCCTATAGTTTTTTTTATTTCCCTCCTACTCCCAAAACAAGGATAGTTTCCTGTACGATGAAAATAGAAAAAAGATATTTTCTCATAACTGGCTCTAACGATCTTGTTTTCTTTCTTTTTTTATAAATCAATATTTAATTAGCAACCCTATTTTGTGGTATAAGGCATTTATCTGAGAAAAATCTACAAGGGGTAGTTTATACTAAGGGGGTGAGTTTTTTCTCAGTGATTTTCTCAAAATGGACTCAAATGTTTTCGTTCATATTTCATAAATAAAGATTTCATTAATAACTTATCAATATGGCATAACTCGTTTGTCCTAAAAAAATGCGAGGGGTAGTTTATTCTTGGTGGAGTGTTGTCTGGGCGATTTTCTCAAAAACGACTCAAAAGAGTTTATTCATATTTCAAAAATAAATATTTCGTTAATAACCGAACAATATGGCAAAACTCGTTTGTCCTGAAAAAATATGCGAGGGGTAGTTTACTCTTGGGGGTGTTTTTCCTCCACGGTTTTCTCAAAAATGAGTCAAGCAATTTTGTTCGTACTCAGAAATAAATATTTCATTAAAAACCTAGTAATATGGAATAACTCGCTTACCCTGAAAGAATCCTCAAGAGATAGTTTATTCGGGGAGTTATTTTTCCCTCACGATTTTCTCAAAAATTACTCGGACAATTTTATTGATGATTCATAAATAAGTATTTCATTAATAACCCTATATTTTAGTATAAGTCATTTCTATGAAAAACAATTACAACGGATAGTTTATTTTTGGGGTCAGGGTTATTTCCCCGACAATTTTCTCGAACGACAGGCGATTTTGTTCAAATTTCGCAAATAAATATTTCATTAATAACCAAAAGTATATCTTAACTCATTGTTCGAAACAATTCACAAGAGGTAGGTTACTCTTCACGTGTTCTTTTTGAACGACTTTCCCAAAGTGACTCATTTGATTTTTTTCATATTTCATAAACAATGATTGCATTAATTGGTCTATTATATGTCTAATGAAAATGTGCTCAAAGTGTGAGTTAGTTTTGTAGTGTGGATTTTCTTCAATCGAAGTTTTTTATTCGATAATCTGACATTCGATGTATTTGAATAATACGATAATTTTATTCGTATTATCCAAATACACACTTCAGTAACAACTGCGGCCTAACACAGTTAAGAAATTGAATTGAAAAAGTTTAGTGCGGTGGCCCTGTAATTGAATATTTTTTGAGAAACTCCCTAGCTTTTTGTGGTAAACTTAGGCTTTTCTTTTTCGAGCGACAAAAGAGAGAAGAAAATATAGTGATTATGAAAATAATATCAAATTCAGATTTCAACAGATTTACATGTTTCATGGCGTCTACATACCGAAAATGTGACTTTTTGACACCCGTCCTTCCGGTCCGTCCGTTCGGCACACTTTTATATGCACTCGCCTAGAGGCCATACCGTTCAACTTATCTACACCAAATTTTAAACGTAGGGTTTACTTAGTATTCTTACAGGAGCTTTTCCATTTTTTCCTACCACCTAAAATAAGTGTGGTTTACAAACAGCCGAAAATCGAAAAACGCTATTTTCTCAAAAATGGTTTTAACAATTTTGTTTATTTTTCATTAATCAATATTTAATTAACAACCCTATATTGCAGTATCAGATATTTCTCTTAGAAAAATTTACAAGGGGTAGTTTATTCTTGGAGGTGACTTTTTCTCGACGATTTTCTCAGAAAAGACCCTGGCGAATTTTGTACACACTTCATAAATAAATATTTGACCTTACAACATGGTATAAGTCAATTGACCTGAAAAATATATGAGTAGTAGTTTATTCTTGGACTTGAATTTATTCTCAGTGAGTTTCTCAAACACGACCAGTTGGCAACCCTGTATCTCGACAACGAAGCTGAATTCGAAAACTGCAAGAGGACCATTTGTCTCCTTTTGATGTCACGAATCACCTCCCGAAGTTTGTGGACATATTTCAGGTTCACCCTTAATGAAGCTTCTTTTCGAAAAGTTAACTATTAACTTTAGGCATTGTTTATCTTTTTTTAAATCACAAATGTTGTTATTAATTTTAAGGCAGAGAACTACTTCTGAGAGAATAGATCTTGAAAGATAATATTAAAACTTAGACTTTTGTTTTCGAGACATTCCAGACAAGACGAGACATTTTACAAGCTATCTCGTATCCAAAACATTTGCCTCGTATTATCTTGGATGTCACAAAGCGCGTCTTGTCTCTTTCTCGAGACATGTCTTATCTCGTGCGCATTCGTTAACACTTGGAAAGGATTATCTTTCTACTCAAAGCATTGTTTTTATAATGGTTGCATATTTATGATAATTGCTGTCCACATAAATTACAGTCCTTTCAGTTGAATTAATTTTTATTATTATTATTATTGAAATTGCAATATCTAGTTTAACGTTGGTCGATTATGCACCTACGCTAAGGGAGAA
Source organism: Thermobia domestica (assembly GCF_964235325.1). NCBI lineage: Eukaryota > Metazoa > Arthropoda > Insecta > Zygentoma > Lepismatidae > Thermobia > Thermobia domestica. Next base: position 34,256,632 of record NC_137455.1, on the reverse strand, counting down.
TGATGATGAATGAAATGGTGAAATGAAGAAAGTGGGAGGAAAATGGAAAATCTCAAGAAAACACATACCCATGCACACGGTATTTGTCCACCTCAAATTTCACTTGGCGCGAAGTGGAATCGAGCCACGGACCCCATGCACCAAAGGTGAATGCTCTATTATTATTATTAATAATAATAATAATAATAATAATAATAATAATAATAATAATAATAATAATAATAATAATAATTGTAGCGAGCTCAACGGGTTTCAACCGTTCGACTTAACCAACGTTTGGGTGCCTATTCGTTCGTCGGCTCCATGAGAACTTCTCATAAAAGACATTTCATTTTAATGAAACTAGTAAGTGCCTTCTTTTAGCTCTGCGAAGTAACTATTGCTTGGAATATGAATCTGCAAAACATACGAGGTAAAATTAACCAAATGGTGCAAGTTTCCACTTATATATACAAAACAATTTTGCAATATCAACTACGTGAATCTTGTCCCATAAAGAAGCCGAAACCCCTACACCGAAGAGCCCTCCGAGATTTGATCATTGTCCACGCGGACTGAAATTGTCATTTGAAGCCAAGGCTTTAATATGAAGCCAATAATTTCTTTAAAATAGACGAAAAATTCGGAAGTTATAAGCATTTTCATATTTTTGCCTTTTCTTATAAGGGAGCCGTAGCCCCCTATACTGAAGAGCCCCCCCCCGGAGATTTGATCATTGTCCACTCGGACTGAATTTGTCATTTCAAACCAACACTTTAATACGAAGCAAAATATTTCTTTAAAATAGACGAAAAATTCGAAAGTTATAAACATGTTAATAATTTTGCCTTTTCTCATAAGGGGGCTGTATTAGCCTACACTGAAGAGCCCCACGAGATTTGATGATTGACCACTTGGACTGAAATTCTCATTTGAAACCATAACTTTTAATATGAAGCCAAAAATTAAACTTTTACATCAATTTAAACTGACTGGGTTCCGGTTCCCCCCACTATTGTTTAGTTTAGTTAAGTGGTAATTTGTGACAGCTTCACATCATCAAAAGAATGTTTCACTTCAACTCCCCTCCCCCAGGAGTTCGTGCTGGATCCACCACTGGAATCAATAGACACTCTTCCTATTCTTTTTGTCACCCTTGTGTGTAGGGGCTCCCTCGTACAAATAAAGAAGCGGTAATATTACAATCAAGGGGCGCTATATATTAGGTATTTTTTAGTTACCTACCCCTAACCGCACAGGGCCATCTTTCGTAGAATAAAAAATATTACGTGATATTCCAATCATGAAAGGGGAGAGGATGCTGTAAATATATTTCTTATTCATTTTGTCTGTCCTGCTTATCAAAAATTACTTTCTGTTGGAAGGCTACTGAAATGAGAGGGGCAAAATAAAAAGTCGTACCCCCTCCTACATGGTTGCTCAAATAAGTACTAAAGAAAGCATTTTAAACTAAGATATTTAAGATTTAAACTAGGAAACTAAGATATCCTTACATTATGTAAGGATGGCATATTCAGGATTATTATTATTATTATTATTGTTATTATTATTATTATTATTATTATTGTTATTATTATTATTATTATTATTATTATTATTATTATTATTATTATTATTATTATTATTATTATTATTATTATTATTATTATTATTATTATTATTATTTGAATGTTTTTGGAGCACCGAAATTTTGTGAGACGAACAGTGATATGTAGAGGTTTAAGATGGGTGGTCATAGAGGAGGAAAAACCAGGATTTTTCTCTGTCTGACTCTCTAACGTAAAGATTATGTGTTGAAGGTAAGAAGCATCATCATTCTACAATAGGTTGCTTTTACGTAGAATATCAATTACTTGAGTTCTCCTCCTTCGGTCTACTTACCTTATGTAGTAAATTCAAAACAATTTCAATTCAATACAAATACATTGTAAAACTTTTCCGTAATTAAACATCTAGGGAAAATTAAACATTTAATAGGGACATCTGTTATCAAAATATCCAAACACGTAGATAGAAGAGTATCTAGTGAGAAATATTGTGAAACTTTATAAAATTCTCCAAATTAGAATTAACATTTACTGGGAAACATTCGTTATGCGCCAGCGAGCATATGGTGAGCAGTGAGCACAGGGGAAATAATTACGAAACTGTTTGCAAACAAAATTAGGGACGGTAATGCAAGTGCGACAACGGCATTTTTTTCTTTTTTTGGTGTCGTCATGAGTTTTACACATACGTTACAATTTAATTCTTTCCCACATAAAAAAATAAATAAAATAACAGTAGTGTAGAGATAAAAATGACAACGGCATTTCCGTGGGATCGAACCCGCTACCTTCAGCATACAGACTCATTGCTTTAACTAACTGAGCTATTTGTTTTTTTTACATGAACTGAGCCTGTTCCGGTAAAGACGATATTTCATTACGATCGTCATACCAATTCGTCCTTTTCCATAGATAATTTCCACTATTTGCTCTATCTTTATGTTAATACTTAGCATATATTCATATATTTGGAGTTTGCAGATAATGCATATAATAAGACATACTAGAAATATTCGTTAAAAGTTTAGTTTGTAGATTTAATCCACATTTCTCTCAATGACATAGATGTCGCTGCTTCGTGTTGAAATGCAGAATTCCCTCGTGTTCTTGAAAATTTCCCACTTTAGCAGAGTTGGTAATTCTCGAGATTTCTGTCGATTTAATGTTTTTTGCTTCTAATTTCTTTATTTTAAGCTAATATCTAACACAAATATTAAAAACGGGTTTGTTATTAACCTGTCCTGCTGGGGAAACCTTCCGAAATTTCGAACATATAAAGAAAACGGAGATATTTTCAAAAAACTTCAAAATAAAGAGACGCGTCATTTATTTTGCTCATGGTAGTACAAGCTTCTTTAAAGAAATCAGGTCACACACTTCCCTTTAAAAGACTGTACTCACAGACATATGTATATAATTACTAGCTATAAGCACCCGTCGTTACCAGATTTTAATTCAAAACATGGATGAAAAGACAGGAAGAAAATCCTAGCATAGTAGAAAACAACTTATTTTACGAATTTCCCTATGAATTCATAGGCAACACCGAGTGAAATCTAAGACGAAGAACAAAAAAAAAAGAGAAAGAAAGAAAGAAAAGAAAGAAAAAAGAAAAAAAACAGGACTAGCTCGGGAGAGTAATGCTCCCGGAAGTAGAAACGAGAAACACAGTTCTGATTGGTTGGCGTTATTCACTTCTTGCCACGTTGCATTAAAATAACAGAAATCAAACGCTTGCTGCTGTCAACCTTGGTGGCCGAGTGGGCTAGCGCTATATGCTAGTAATAAAAGTCTCTTTTCGCGCGAGTTCAAACCCGGCCCGAGGAAAGCTTTTTTTTTACATTTTTATAACACTTATTAAATTAAAATAATATGAAAATAATACTTAAAAAAGTGATTTATTTACTTTTGTGCAGATAAGTAGCTGTAGTACTTATGCCCTTGTACTCCATGATATAGGGCTTGTTTTGTTCCCCTTGTACTTCATAATAAATTTTGTGACCAACTTAAAACAACTGACTAGGATAGCGCGTAAAACAGCTGGCTAGAGTAGCGCGCGGAAAACGTACTTCCGGGAGTATTACTCTCCCGAGCGGGTCGTGACAAAACTGTGAACTCCGTGAGCATCTTCCCTCCTAACGACAATGATCTGAACCTCTGGGAAATCAGCAATATCCTTGCCATTAGTAAGACTATCATTAGACGTGTCATCCTTGAATACTTGCGGAAAAGGAAGTTTTCCACTCGTTTTGAATAGAAGAGGTAGCGAGTGTCAAGTTAGAAAGACTCGTCATGACAACTGATTCATCGTCAATTTCTTTTAAACCATTGTTATCTGGGACGAAACGTGGTGTATCAAGTAGGGGAGACCGGGGCACATTTGTCAACTTTTTTTTTTTTTTAATTGCATGTGTGGTAGTTTATCTGAAACCTATTTAGAGGTAAACAGGATATCATTTTCTTCCTTATACCTTTATGAACGAAGTGGAACAGGTATTTTTTCACAAAATGAATATTGAGTTTCATTACCAATGGTTAAGTGTGATGATGTGACGTTGGAAAATGTGCCCCGTATGCGGGGCAAGTTGGCCAACCTACTAAAACTATCCAGCGGCAAGTGTTCCAAATACTCCACGTGCTAAAACACAGGTAATAAATCGTTGCTTTTACTGAAAATGTATCATACTTTTTGTTTATTGTTTGGACAGTATAAAGAAGTGAGATTATGGTAGGCCTAATCAACAAGTTAACAAAAGTCATTATTGTCTGAATCTCAATGAACGCGAATAAAAATTACAACATCTCCCTTTGTACAGTTTTCGTGTGCTCAGTTGTTGCATTTTGCGTACCTCACCCACTTCTCCTTTGCCTGAGAGCTGGGGAAAGGTTCAAAGCAATAAATGCATAAACCATCTTCATCACTCAAATTAAAGTTTTTTACACGATAGACTATATGGTCAATGGCAAGCACGTACTCAGTATTGTTTTGGGGGAGGGATATGGCCACAGCCGGTTCAATATTTCGAGGGGGTTGTTCGGACATTTTTGAAAAAAAAATGTCAGCATAGAATAACAACTTTTTTTACGTTCCCCCTGGCTGCGTGCCTGGTCACGGGCTACGTATTTTGTACCATAAATTGTTATTTCGGAGATTTCTGTACACAGTAGGCCCTACATGTAAAGTGAAGGGTAAGGGGGGAAAAGAAGGAATGTCACAAAACTGCATTTTCAAGAAAACTGCGATTTAATATTGAAAACCGCGTAAGAAGAATAGAGTTAGTTACATCTTTTGCCCCTTTTTACATGGACATTTTTACATCTACGTATGCATGGCATATACAGTCAAATAGTACCAACAGATAGGACAAAGCACCCGAGAAGGCACATACATGGACATTGCTTGCTTTTCCCCCTTACCCTTCAGTTATAGTTCTACTAAAATTAGAGAAACTGACTGAGAGCGGAAAAATATTGGAATACGTGCCCTGTATGTTGTTGGTAAACCTGCCTCATCGCCATTTTTGAACTTCAACATAACCTTGACAAGTAATGGTGTATATTATTTGCAAAACAAACACATCATTACGTAAAGGAAGAACACCATCTTTAGTACATGCAATCTCAAAGCAGTACGCTTAACACTAGTACATTTATTTTATGTTTAATGCAGACCTGCTAGTTTACTCATTTTCGAAAAAATGATTTCACAAGATCTGTCTACATCAACACAGCTACTCAACTGAAACTTGCGTAGATGGCGTGCCAAGCATTGCTGCTTCAGCCAGTCCACCCGCAGGATTCTTTCAGAACTAAAGCCAGTTGGAAAACGTGCCCCGGTCTCAACTATGACCCCCTTGCCAAACGACAGCAGTTGGTGTGGGTCAATCTAGGGACGCCAAGACCAACCAAGGTTCTTATTCGAAAAGCCAGGAGTCAAGCGTTTGTTGATTGCCTTTTTAATGCCAAGTTTTTCATTCACCATAAATGTTCCAGAATGCCAGTCCATTAATGGCAGCATCTATATAAGGTTATAAGGTTAATCTTCCACCAAATGACCCGGGTCAGACCACAATTAATTAGCTCTTATAACTGAGGTCTTCTCCACGACAATGCCCCATAACTGTAACTTTGTGAGGCGGTTTTTGGCCAAAAGCAGGCCATCGTCCGTACTCACCAGATTTGGCTCCAGCGGACTACTCGCTGTTCCCGAAGTTGAAACTCCACCTTAATGGCAACATGTTTGAGTTCGTGCAGGTCAGCAAAGCAGCCGTGACGAGCAGTGTGCAAATTGACAGAGAGTGTCAGAGATTTCCCCCTGACAAAAATTTATTCCCATCGAGAAGAAAATTTTCATCCCTGGTAGTAATAACTTTTTTCCTTCTAGAATTTTTTGGAATCGTCACGACGTTAAAAACAGAGCATAACTTTTATTTCGTGTAGCCAAACTAAAGCCCTGAAAAAATATTCAATTCGCAATCTGAGTATATATGTAGCCCTGAATATACTCTTAAGTAGGAGATGATTAGTTTTTCACCTTATTTCCAATAATAAATCATGATTATATGTAACAAACACCCAAAGAAGCTTGTGTCCTGACGTCGTTTCTCTATCATCAAACACGGCGGTGATTCTGTAGACTGCAATTTCTGGTAATCCGTGATTCTGTCATTAAACTTACAGGGCGCATATTGTCAGTGATCATGTGAACATCTTAGTTCACTATGTGCATCTTACGGTCCAGATGATTCCGAATAATGAGTGATTTTCCAAGATAACAATGCCCCAATTCACACAGCTGCAGTTATTGAGGACAATTTCGTGAACGTCCTGATGAAGTACAGCTTTCCTGAAACACATTTAATTGAGATTATTGAACATCTGCGGCAAATTCTTGAACTTAAGATTCCAGAGCAGATATCCTCCTGCATCCTCGCTCCGGACGTGAGTGGTGAACTGCATGAGATGTAAAATTTTCCTCTAGAAAAGAAGAAACCGTGACTCTACCATATATGCTTCCAACTTAAAATGAATCAGAGCTGTTCTGTATGCCATGGGTGGTCAAATCCCGCATTAAACACGTGAACCTTCATAAAATTTTGATAACAATTTGTAATCCTGTAAGTTAAGCCAACTGCAGTGACCATCACTTCTCAAGGAATGATTTTTCTTTGTTTTATTATTGTTTTAGTTGTGACAGTTTGTGGATTATTCTGTAAATTTTGGAGTTTGTCCCTAATCTGAAAAACAATTGCCTATGAATATACGAATAATTTTCTTTCTAGATATGAAGTTATAATTTACAGTAGTCCCATAAGTACTTACATTAATGGAGTGTGAAAATATTACCTGTAGTAATTACTGAAGAGCAGACGTAAAATGAAAATAGATTTTATTAATATAATACATAAACAGACATTTCAAAAGAAGCATGTGCATACTTCTCTATTGTAATCTTGTATCTAATAGCCTTGCTTTGATCTTAAAATAAAGAGAACGCAAAGTTAGGTCTAATAACAAGCAGCAGAATCCTATGGAATTGCTCTTCTAAGACCGTTCTTAGTTGGATTAAATTGCTTCAACAGAAAGTGACTATTGCTTACTTGTAACAATCATTGTGAAACTTCTAGCCAAGAAGGATTCCACAGAAGAAGAGAATCTGTTCTAAGATCAATCAATTGATGGGGAACGACCCTATTACTGATAAAAAAAACGAACTCATAAATAGAATCTCGCACAAAGCTCAAGGTTCTATGATCGCTTATAAGTACGATAGAAGACACAACAGAAGCTGTTCCCATTATTTACATGCTTTGAAGCTATCTTTCCCAATTATTCATGTTCATTGTAGAACTGTTTAAGGGATCAACAAAATCGGCTTATTTTGAGATTCCACGGACTGTTCTTCGCGAATTCCTCCGTAACTAAGACACGCGACAGAATAAAATCTACTAGTGAACTCAGGACACCAAGGAGAAAATACTATTGGAGACTGGATATTACTGGATTTTCGAACATTACCAGTAAGCAGTGACCTATATTTATGCTCTTCAAGGACAGTTTCCTAGTGAAGTACCGTCAGTAATAAACAGACATAATAAATACTGCTTTTACATGAACTGGTGAGTGTTAATTCAGGAGAAAGATCCACAATGATTCATGTTATCGTATGTTCACGTTGTATCTGAAAAAGTAGGCAATTATTAGCATAATCGGGTCTTTTGAAACGTTTAAAAAAAAAAGTCTTAAGTAATTTTCTTTCTTACTGACAAAAAGGATAATTGCTCCGTGTATTGTCTTAATGCTTTAGAAAGCATCAAGGCATACAATATAATATGGTTAATAGGAGAGAAACTTGTGTGTAGAAGTACCGGAAAAGCCTTCTCATAACTCAATATCACCTCGTCTCGTATTGAGTTTTCACTCCTGAATTAAGAACACGTGGTAAATGATTAAACTTTCAGAAGATCGATTTTCTAGATTACTGACTTCAATTGAAAATTTTGAGTGGTCGCCTTAAAGACGTTTCACTGTATATTGTAGGAAAGAAGAACTCTTGTAATGGTCTACAAATGTATTTTATTTGTAATTATTCAATAAAACAAAGTAGACCCTATTTAAAAATAATTGACCAACCAGTGTAGCGTTTCTCTATACGCGGCTACTATTTTCTACCTGAAATTCTCTAATTATAATTTATTTGAATAACGAAGTATTTTTTTAGTCTGAATTTACTGTTTTTAATGATGATTACTTTTAAGAGTTAATCTCTCCTAATCAATATATGTATGATAAGGTAGTCCTAGATTAATTTAGAAAAACACTTCATTCATTTCCCACGATTTATCGAAAGCGAGGTCGATGTTTCTCCCCAAACCCAAATCCTCGACTTCAAAATTAAAATATCCCATAATTTTAATTTGCTGGTTGTATTTCCAAAATGTGGACACGTCCTTTGGATGAATACTTCTACGGGTAGGGATAAGGAAATGTGTTAACTGATTTGACATCGGACTAACAGAAAGAGATGACAAGAAGTTGTCTTCAACCGGTTCTTCAAATAACACCTTCTCTAATGAAAATGAACTTGCAAGAAATAATTGTGCTATCTTCGTACTGACAAGGCACAAAAGCTTAGCTTTCTTCAGTTTTGGATGTGGGACCAGTTCGTCCATGTTACTCCAAATTAGTTTCTCGTCCCTAGTACTTTCAATTTCCAGTCTTTCTAAATTAGGACATTGTTTTAAGTAAAACCACAAATCATGTGAACATAACCCATTACCCACATATAAGAAACTTAAATTAATTCCAATATAATTTATATACTGCTTAAACTGCCCATCCCATTTCATTCCATCATGAAGACCCCTGAAAGCCTCTATCTTCAAATCACTAATATTGGGACAAACAGATTTCAGCAAAACTATATACTCTGGTACTAAATATGTCACATGTATACAACTCACATTGAAACTTGGACACTGAAAATTTTTATCACTTTCCTTGTAACGTTCATGCAAATATTTTAGTACACCATCTATAGAACATGATAGAGTTTCCAACTTCCTCAGAAGAATCAATGTCATAAGTAAACATTCAGGTGATATATTAGTTTCATGCACAAAAAGAAACTTTAATGTTAAACAAAGACTTGATTGGTGGTTTTGAATATTCAACGTGATGTCATCATTTACATATTCCTTCGTGCCACATTCCGATACATTTATAACATATGATATGTAATCTTTCATTGAAATTTCATCTTCTATGTGTTCTACCTCGACAAAGGAATTCTTACGGTAGTCCCACACGCGTGTTAGGTAGCAGATGCCATTGTCGCTTACTAAGGACATCCATATATCTAAGTATTGAAGGTGGTGACATGTTCTTCCAATTGTCCATAAGATATGATTTGTACTAATCCTATTCAAGTTGAGATGTGTCAGCAAATTGTTTTTCTGCAGTAGACTCTGTAATAACCAAGTGCATCTCATAATGCTCGACACAGCCATTTCTTCATTCACTTTTCCTCTGTAAGAAACAGTTGAAACTTTGTCATGCATATGTATCTCAGGAAGCATTATTGCTCGCAAATTTTGTATATGTAAGTCGACCAATAATTGCAGAAGTTCTTCAAACTCTTCTGGTGGAATTGTCTCAACGCAAAATTTGTAGCAAGGGATATATATTTCATCCATATTTGATGACAAGAATAGATAAGCAATATAAAATATTCCCTCCTTTGGAATTCCTCTGTAGAAATAACCTAATAAGCGTTGTTTCTCCATGTGACGATCATGAAGCAATATAATGCTTGTTGCCAGCATTCGTTGACGAAGAGTTCCTGGTAACTGCTGAAGATAATTTCTCGCATGTTGTACTGCAGGCTTCAGTTTCCCTGTTTTCACTGGAACTTCAAATTTTTTAATTATATTTATTATAATTTTAGCTAGTTTGTTAGTTACACTTGTTATTAAAGTAGTGGGTTTTCTGTAAATAACATTATCTATGGACAACATAACTGTGAAGAGTTTCGTTTAGTTTGTGTGATCAAATATGCGTTCGAATTATTTTCTTGGGGACGCGGCAGAAGTCCTAAATGGCAGAAGTCCTAAAATGCAGAAGTCCTAAACGGCATTAGACCTAAAATGCACAAGTCCTAAAAATTATTTCGCGGCACAAGTCCTAAATGGCAGAAGTCCTAAAGTGCAGAATTCCTAAAGTGCAGAAGTCCTAAAATGCAGAAGTCCTAAAGTGCAGAAGTCCTAAAATGCAGAAGTCCTAAAAGGCAGAAGTCCTAAAAATCATACCGAGGCAGAAGTCCTAAAGTGCAGAAGTCCTAAAGTGCAGAAGTCCTAAAAATCTCTTGTGGCGCTACCATCGCGTCCGTAAGAAGAATACTGTCAATCTGTTAGTCAAGTTTTAGATATACTGTTTCATATTACAGAGCCTTAGTTCTTACCAGTTATTTGTATAAATACATATTCTATCGTTCTGAAATAATAAATAAATAAATAAATAAATGAAGCCTATTGTCCTTTCTTACTCTTTCCATGATATATTTCTATGTTGACAAAATTTTAACTTTCTACCAAATGTGATTCCCAGATCTTTCATAATGTCTGTTTTTCTCTATTTCCACACCATTGACTTCATATTAGTAACATAATATTGTGTTTTAGTTATGTACGTCATAAATTTTGCTTTCCTTGTGTTGTTTTGAAGTAAATTATTTTTACACATATATTTCTTGTACAGAAGTCTTTCTGTAGCAAATAATTGTCATATTCGTAATTAACTACTCCTGGGATACGGCTGTTTCGGTGTAGGACGTTTTGGTGCAGGGCGTTTCGGTGTACGGATTGCTCGGTGTAAGGACGTTTAGGTGTGAGGCTGGTTCGGTGTAAAAGTTCTAATGTTTACACCGAAACGTCCACTCTTCAAAATGAAAATTATTCGTTAGGGAGAAATAAATTCACGAAGTAGAATATATAAATTAATAAATAAAATAAAAATTAAATGTTTCTGTAATTGGCAAGGGTTACTTATTTATAGTGAGTCCCCTCGCTTCACTCTATGTCAGAACTTCTTATATCCTCAAATGTTATAATTATTAATTGATTGGGAAAACGTTTTACGGTAATGATATATAGTAAAAAAGTGTGTGATGCATAAACATTGTGTACACCACACACACCTTATTACGGCAATAACTGTGCACAAATCGCAAAATGCTGCACAATCTTTGAAAGAAAATTTTCAAACACAGATGGTTTTTCTTCCAATAACCGCTTTTATATCATGCATTCCCAATAAGATTAGCAAATCTAGGAAAAGAAAACTGATTATGAATCAGTGATGAGATCTTAATTATATTATTACGGAGATGTAAATTCATGTTATAGTTGTAGAGAAGGACAGTGTCAGAAAAATGTCTCAAGAAAATTTTTAACGGCCTAAAGAACACAACAAGAGGCTGAATCCTACCAGTTGTTCCTGCAGAAATTGTTTCTATTATGAGTTACTCTTTTGTTCTTAAAATAGGTCAAAGTTGAATTGTGACCACTCCACGAAACTAATAACAAAATGGACTTTGCATTAGACGCTTGAAGAAAAATCTCTTGGAACCATGATCTCACAAGACTTGATGTTAATTTTTCCGGATTTGATGCTTTTACAAGGATATCTTCAAATTTAAAGAGGTTGTGTTGAACTATAAGACCAAATGTTCCATTGTTTTCCTACAAAACAATTAAAAGTGGTGATAACAAAACACTATTTGCAGAAATTGAAGGCTGTATGATGTAGCTACGAGTCATAGAATTTACTGACTGTACCACCCTTTCTACTGTTTGTGTCCCCGTAAACACTAGAGTACGTCCCGTCTGCATTTAAAAATTAAACCTATTGATCAGAGTTATAAATATTTAATTTTCCAATATGTGTTGCTTCACATTCACGACAAGTGCATTGGCATTGGCTTCTAGCTTTCTGGCTATAGATTTAATCAAACGTCCTGTTAAAATAAGTACAAAAAGGGGTTTCAAATCAGTCTGCACCTTCTCTCAGTAGCCCCTGCCAATTATAATTGTTCTTGGCTAAATGCAGAACATTTCAAACCAGAAGACTTTGTAATTGTAATCATCATATTGGATCCGCCAATTTGAATTTTGTAATTTCAACGTCAGGTTCTGAATCACCTGTCCTAAAAACTCCTTGACAGTAAGCTGGTCGTATCATTTAATCTTCTATTTTAATGATTGCTTTCTGTTTATGCTTGGAGGCCACCTTTAACGTTCAAAGAGTGGTTTCTACCCTTAAACCCGCACCATTGCCAAAAATAAAATTAAAAAAAGTGACGATTATTTTTTGATATTCTACAAGTATGCAAAGTTTCATTCAAATCAGTAAATTACACTTCCATAAGTCTCCTTGTTAGTGCTGTTCAAATGGAAAAAATAAGTTAATTGGCGGATATGAAGTCAGAACAAAGAAAAAATACGCCTATGGTAGGAAGAGACTGAGCAACGTTTGTGAAAATTACAAATCTGATGTAATTTCATTCTTAAAAGGAATTGCTTGCAATTTTAGATTCTGAGTTGAGTGATTCTATGTAATTATATTTTTTTCAACAAAATTCCTTTGAGTTGAGATGAATTGATTCTGAGTTTAACGTCCCGTTCAGGAGTGAGGCTATATGAGACGTCCACATACTGATTAACGTGGAATCCGAACCACATGAGCTCTCACCGGAAATCGAACCCGGGTCTCCCACGCCAAAAATTCCTTTGAGGTATTATTCAGTTTGTATATATTATTACTGTGTCTCAGGAACTTTGTACAGTCAGCGACAGTAGAAACTGGAGGTTGGATACATAAGAAATGATAGCTTTTTCCAGTAGCAGAATAGTTTCACTCGATGTCTGACAGTTGGACAACCAACATGACAGCAAATACGTGCCCGAAAACATAACATGCCAGGATATTCCTCCATTTGGAGGAAAAAGTATTACTATCTGAGAGCATCACTTAGAGAAACAACCACGAGATAAATCTGCAGAAAATCCATTCACTTTAAGATCAAAGAGATAGGAATTAATGCAAAGGAAACGAAAAGAATAATACGCATCATGCAGAGACCGAAAAAGTATGGAAAGCTAAACAAAATGAGAAAAGAAGGAAAGAGGCAAAGGAAAGAGCAAAAGACATGGGAATAAATTAAATTTTAACTTAAGGATAAAAAATGTCCGTTTTTCCTCCTGCCCGCTGTATCCGTCCTGGTTTTTCTCCCTTCATAGGATAAATCTCATTCAGCATCAAACGCGAACATCATTTATAGTGTTTTAATTCCTTGAAAAAAAGGTAACTCCATCCAGGCTGAGACTCGAACCCCGGACCCTTAGAACGACAGTCAGACGCTGTAACCACTTACCTACACACGCTATGTCAACTGCGGGTGTTTATAAACCAGCCATTACCCGCGCTGTTATCAAACGTCTTAAATCAGCCAACTTAATCTATACTCTTACTTACTGTTGTCTATATATATATATATATATATATATATATATATATATATATATATATATATATATAGAGAGAGAGAGAGAGAGAGAGAGAGAGAGAGAAAGAGAGAGAGGTATATAAAAATCGGATTAATGGGGGTTAAAAGAATGATTTCGTAACCTCGAAATGGGTCTTCAAGACGGTGATCGCACCACTACTGACATCTGGTAGCCGTGTTAGGTAACACACACATTAGAAATAATGCTTCGAAACCATTAGTTGCACGTTCTGCCGTGGATAAGTCGGTAAGGTGTCTGCTTGTTGAGTAGGCAACTCGAATACACCAATTACTTTTTCCTTCAAAATACATTTCTATATTTTTATATATGTTATTAATAATTGCTTTCTTGCATTTTTTGTAAATTACCTTAAATTAGTGAAGGTTCAGTAAAATCAAGAAGGTTAAAATACATATATATATGATTGTTTTATCCGTATGTACAGTCCAGAGATGGAGCGGGTCGGGGGGCCACGGGTCAACAGAACGTAACCCACTGCAACCCCCACCCACCAGGACCCACTCTGTCTTAACAACGTATTACGACCCACAGACTCATTCTGCTCAGTGCATTGTAGACAGCTTCTGAACACTGGTGAATTTGTCTACTTTCAAGGCATCCTTTTTCTTTTCATTTGTTTCTATTGACAAAAGAACTTCCAAATTCACGCTATTCGGTTCCTTGCCAGGGGTCACCGCGGGGGATGGGGGGCGAAATATCGAAACATATAAAAGTAATCCAAACTGACCAATATTAGTGTCAAATACATAGTTTTCGCGGTCGCTGAAATCAATGGTGACACTTCCATTAGCAATGAATTGCAAATTTAATAACAAATGTATGCGGACCGGGACTCAGCGGCAATGGGGGGGGGGAAGAAATACCGAGACATGTAAAAAATAGCCCAAAATGTCCGATATTAGTGACAATTCCATAGTTTTTGCGCTCGCTGAAATCAATGGTGACACTTCCATGACTTGCAAATTCAGCTACTATTGTATGCGGGCCGCGGGTCAGCGGGTAGGGAATACCGAGACATGTTAAAATAGCCCAAAATGACCGATATTAGTGTCAAATTCAAAATATTCGCGGTCACTAAGATCAATGGTGACAATTTTATTAGCGATGACTTGCAAATTTAGCTACCATTGTATGCGGACCGAGGGTCACATGTGGGGGGGGGTTACCAAGATGTAAAAATAATCCAAAATGACAGATATGAGTATCAAATCCATAGTTGTCGCGGTCGCTGAGATCAATGGTGACACATTCATTAGCGATGACTTGCAAATTCAGGTGAAATTGTATGCGGGCCCGGGTCACATGTGGGGGAGGTTACCGAGACATGTAACAATTATCTAAAATGACCGATATAAGTGTCAAATCCATAGCTTTCGTGGTCGCTGAGCTCAATGGTGAAACTCTGAGCGCATTCACCCAATTCGGCTAAGGGCCGGAAGTCACTGGGGGGCGACACCGAGACACGTAAAAGTAATCCAAAATGACCGATATTAGTGTGAAATCCATAGTTTTCACGGTCGCTGAAATCAATGGTGACATTTCCATTAGCGATTACTCAAAATCAGCTATCATTATATGCGGTCCGGAGTCACCGGGGGATACCGAAACATGTAAAAATAATCCAAACCTTGTCTGTTTTTTTAAAACACAATGTTACGAGGCACAGAAAACACCACGCATGCGGTGTGCTTGCTTTTTTGCCTTAGGCAGCTTCAGGACTAAAATTAGGACTTTCATTCTGTCAATTTATGTGTAGCTATCAGTCAGTCACACAGGTTCTTTGCAACGCTGAATTTTACAAGAAAGGTTTTGTTCATCGGGTAGGAAGCGAAGCCCATCCATCGTACGTTGTAATCCCTTCTCCTCTTTTGCACAGTGTGTGAAATTTAACTTGTATACTGTAGTAAGTTACAGAAAAGAGAATGCTATTTTTTTTAATGACATTATCGAATAAGATTGACCACTATTACAATATATTCAAGATGAAAAATATTCATTTAACAGTCGTCGTACTTAGTTGTCTGCACTGAAATTCCCATAATGTGCTTTCTTTTTTTCTAATATGAGCTCCGAGCTTCTTCGTGGCTAAGTGGTTAGCGTACGCGCCTTTGGCGTGAGAGACCCGGGTTCGATTCCGGTGAGAGCTCATGTAGTTCGGATTTCACGATTAATCAGTAGGTCTCGTCTCATATAGCCTCGCTGCTGAAAGGGACGACAAAATCAACTCAACTCATATTCAGCAATATAGGAGATATAACTCCGAGGGGAATTTTGTCCCTGGAAAACCTCCCAAAATCATCAACGGTACGAAATATGTCTGCAATGCAAGATGTCAATCATTTCCAACTCTATGCTCTGTGACCTAGTTTGCTTTTCATGTTTTCAGTAAACTAGACAGACAAAAGGAAGAATAGAGGCTTTCTTCCAGAAAATTGTGTTCGAGGGTGGGGGGACACACAGGCCCGTATCCATGGGGAGTCTAGGGGGAAGGGCTCACCCTAAATTTTTACATGAGAATGATTTATGAGCATTAAAGTAGTCAGCCATTAAGATTTTTTCTTTTTGTTTTAGGATGATACTAGATTCGACTCCTGGTGTAAGCTCAACTTTCAGTCCTGTGTCATTTGCATGTCTCGTTTCATACAGATTCGTTGAAAAACCTCTAAACATGTGCTATGACTAGTATGCGAACTAGTTTTTTTTAAGCAAAAAAGAGAAATTTCTTGCTTTAGACTCTGCCCTGTAATCCAGTTTTTCTGGAGGCGAGATAGTATGGTTGGGAACGGCCAATCAGATTCAAGTTCCGAACCCACATTAAAAAGACCTTCCTTTATAACCTTGGTGTTGTATAAGGACGAAAAACAAAAATATACTGATAGCTCCAGTAATAGATATTATGGGAAAGAGATTAAAAAAATAGGTGGTTTTGAAATAGAGAAAGGACAATCCCTGAGCTTTATTAGTATTACTAGCATATGTTATCCGCTTTGCTAAGTTGAAATGAAAATTTAAAAGCACAACTCCGTATTTCATGTGTTTAGTACCCGTGAAATATGCTGTTTTCGTTTTTAATGGCATCGATTTAAACAGCATCGGAAAGATCATTGATCATCTCGGCGACCCTAAAAATCATGGATTCGACACCAATAATGGTCATTTATATGTATATTTCCTCCTCCCCCATGTTGCGGGCCAAGGCATCGAAACTGTCACTGTTCATTTCAGCGACCCCCCACAAATGTGGATTCAGCACTAATTATCGGTCATTTTCCATTATTTTTAAATATCTCTTCCTCCCTCTCCCCCAAGTTGTGGGTTTGAATTTGAATTTAAACGGGATCGAAAGTACCACTGTTCATCTAAGCGACCCAGAAAACTATAAAATTGACACTGATAGTGGCCATTATCGATCATTTTATTTATCAATTTCTCCCCTTCCTGCAAGTGGCGGAACTGATTTTTCATTTAAACCGGATCGAAAATGTCACAGTTCATCAGAATGATACTGAAAACTATGGATTAGGCACTAATATTGGTCATTTTTGATTATTATTATATACAGCTCCCCCTCCCCCGTGCTGTGGCACACAGAATCAGAATTGTCACTGTTAATCTCAGCTACTCCTAAAACTATTGACTCGACACTAATATTACTCAGTTTTGATCATTTTTAAATGTTTATACCCCTCTCCTCCATTGTACCCCCTTCCCAACTATTAGGGCTGAACTTGGACTGAAACAGCATCAGAAGTGTCACTGTTTGTCTCATCGGGCCCGAAAACTATGGATTCAACACTAATATCGGTCATTTTTGATCATTTTAAAATTTCTCTTTCTCTCGCCCTGCCCTACGTTGCTTTATCAAAGTGAACAGCCTAAAGTAATCCGTGCCCCTACACTCATGTATGTTGAAAATTTGATTTAGATCGGTCGGGTGGTTCAAGAGTGATGAAGTCACAAAGGCAGTCATATTTTTTTTTTACATATATCTCCCCCTCCCCCAACCCTACATTGGCTCGTCAAAGCGAAACGATAAAAAAAAACACCCTAGGCCCGACCCTCATATTTGTTGAAAATTAGATGGAGATGGGTTGGGTGGTTCAAAAGTTATTAGGTTTTATTAATTTCTATTTATATATCCTCCTCTCCACTCCCTAGGATGTACCGTTAATGTGAAATTACAAAAATGTTTCCAGATCCAAACCTCATATATCTTGAAAATTTGATTGCGATCGGTCGGATATTCAAGATATAGTTCAAGTGTTATTAAGTTACAAAAATAGTCACTTTCAGTCTTATATAAATTGATTTTATATATCTCCCCTCCTTCTCCGCCCCCCACGTTGCTCCGTTAAATTAAAATTACAAAAACGATCCCAGGCCTGAGCCTCATGTATGTTGAAAATTTAATCAAGATCTGTAGAGTGGTTCAGGAGTTATTAAGTTTTATTTATTTTTACACCCCCTCCCCCTAAGTTCTACCTTCAAAGTGAATAGCCTTTAACCAGCCCAGCCGTAAAACTCATCCATGTTACAAATTTGATCAAGATCGGTGGGGCGGTTCGGGAGATTTAGAGTCACAAACATATTGTTTCTTAATTATATATATATTAGTAGTGTCGAATCTAGATATTTTCAGATGGGGGCAACGTGTGCCATGGCCCACAACATGGGGGAGGAGGAAATATACATATAAATGACCGAAAATGACCATTATTGGTATCGAATCCATGATTTTTAGGGTCGCCGAGATGATCAATGATCTTTCCGATGCTGTTTAAATCGATGCCATTAAAAACGAAAACAGCATATTTCACGGGTACTAAACACATGAAATACGGAGTTGTGCTTTTAAATTTTCATTTCAACTTAGCAAAGCGGATAACATATGCTAGTAATACTAATAAAGCTCAGGGATTGTCCTTTCTCTATTTCAAAACCACCTATTTTTTTAATCTTTCCCATAATATCTATTACTGGAGCTATCAGTATATTTTTGTTTTTCGTCCTTATACAACACCAAGGTTATAAAGGAAGGTCTTTTTAATGTGGGTTCGGAACTTGAATCTGATTGGCCGTTCCCAACCATACTATCTCGCCTCCAGAAAAACTGGATTACAAGGCAGAGTCTAAAGCAAGAAATTTCTCTTTTTTGCTTAAAAAAAACTAGTTCGCATACTAGTCATAGCACATGTTTAGAGGTTTTTCAACGAATCTGTATGAAACGAGACATGCAAATGACACAGGACTGAAAGTTGAGCTTACACCAGGAGTCGAATCTAGTATCATCCTAAAACAAAAAGAAAAAATCTTAATGGCTGACTACTTTAATGCTCATAAATCATTCTCATGTAAAAATTTAGGGTGAGCCCTTCCCCCTAGACTCCCCATGGATACGGGCCTGTGTGACCCCCCACCCTCGAACACAATTTTCTGGAAGAAAGCCTCTATTCTTCCTTTTGTCTGTCTAGTTTACTGAAAACATGAAAAGCAAACTAGGTCACAGAGCATAGAGTTGGAAATGATTGACATCTTGCATTGCAGACATATTTCGTACCGTTGATGATTTTGGGAGGTTTTCCAGGGACAAAATTCCCCTCTGAGTTATATCTCCTATATTGCTGAATATGAGTTGAGTTGATTTTGTCGTCCCTTTCAGCAGCGAGGCTATATGAGACGGGACCTACTGATTAATCGTGAAATCCGAACTACATGAGCTCTCACCGGAATCGAACCCGGGTCTCTCACGCCAAAGGCGCGTACGCTAACCACTTAGCCACGAAGAAGCTCGGAGCTCATATTAGTAAAAAAGAAAGCACATTATGGGAATTTCAGTGCAGACAACTAAGTACGACGACTGTTAAATGAATATTTTTCATCTTGAATATATTGTAATAGTGGTCAATCTTATTCGATAATGTCATTAAAAAAAATAGCGTTCTCTTTTCTGTAACACTACAGTATACAAGTTAAATTTCACACACTGTGCAAAAGAGGGGAAGGAATTACAACGTACGATGGGCTTCGTTCGCTTCCTATCCGATGGACAAAACCTTTCTTGTAAAATTCAGTGTTGCAAAGAACCTGTGTGGTTGACTGATAGCTACACATAAATTGACAGAATTGTAGTACTGTCTGCCTGAGGCAAAAAAGCAAGCACACCGCAGGCGTGGTGGCTTCTGTGCCTCGTAACATTGTGTTAAAAAAACAGACACAAGGTCACTTGTCAGTGATAAGTGGTTAGTTTTTTTTTCTTTTATACAAATCATATTGTTTGAAGCCTCTTTATTCCTTACAAAAACAATATAACCAGATTCATGGGAACCCACAGCAATTGTAATAAAAGTTGAAAAAATATCTGTATCATTCAGATCCTTTATTATTATTATTATTATTATTATTATTATTATTATTATTATTATTATTATTATTATTATTTTTATTATTATTATTGTTATTGTTATTATTATTATCACATAATATTTTTCGTTAGTCCTCACAGCAATTAATACTTAGCAGCAGAGGTAAAAGTGCGTGGGAACGCGGGGGACCCTACCCCACCCCCAAAAAACTGGGTATCGCGACCCCCCACTTCCTAAGCATTTACAATGGACACAGATAGGCATGGGATACGGCGTGACGTCATGCCGCTACCTACCGTCTTCCTACATTTTCAGATGATTCCATCCCATCTAGCCTAATCCCACTTAGCCTAACGATTTATCAGCCACTTATATCTCCAAGATAAGAATGTCTATCATTTTAGGCGAGATGGGAATTCCCATCTTACTTAATCCCATATCGCCTAAAATTACGGTAGGATGCAAGGAGGGAATTTCTGTACTGAAGAGGGAATTCCTCTACTAGCATTTTAACCAGATATATCAATCAATATTGGCAATCTCTGTCAGCTACAATATAAATATATAATAAGTACTATACAAGAAGAAAGCATAGGGGGTAGGCAATTTAGTGAATTTAGTTCACTTTTGGTTTGTTTTGGGAATACTGGAAATTGATTGGCAAAGAGAAGCTAATCAGAAACAGGATGAAAATATAGAGCGTGTTTCAAAACAACACTGACAACGTTTGGGAGCTGATTCCTGACACCATGATAAGACAACCTGGGTGCACAAATGCTTCCTTTTGGCGCTATGACCAGCCAAAAACCAGTCGCAAAAATGCCGAAAACAGCGATAACTCGAGAACAAAATATCGGATCGAAGTCGGGGGAAAGGAAATGTATATTATTTTTAGCCATGGCTTCCATCAATGCACAACTGGATATGGTACAGGAGCAGCACAATGGTCATCTCAAAGAAATTGAAGAATTATGGGGATATTTTATGAAACGTTGACCGAGGCAAGTTAACTACAATTAAATACGATATTCAACTAACAGGAATCTTAGAACACGGTCAAAGTTACAAGAACATCATTAAAATTATAAAAAAGGGAAGATGGACACATTTGATTGATCTACTATGTCTCAGTATAGAATTGGCTATCAAGGAAGAACTGAAATTACATGAAGTCCATAAAGTTTAAATGTTATGCCTTCTAGGCTAATGAAGACAGAGAGATCACGCATGGATATTGGGTAGCGTCTGCGACTTTCGCAAAGGAGACCCGGCTCCGATTCGCGGCGGGAGTGCAAGCATTTCGGATCTCACGTTAATCCGTAGCTCCATATCTCATGTAATTTTGCTACCCAAGGGATGCTAAACTGAAATCCGATCCAATAATAAAGAGAGGTAATGGATGGAAGCTAATTTTTGGGAAATAATTCGTGAAATAAGAATGTAGGAGAAAACATGATAATTCCGAGAAATCTCACGGGTACGATGGTATCCACTACAAACTTTAAGTCTGGGATCGAACGAGGTCCATCCCGCACCAGAAGTAAGCGCTCTATCACTAAGTTACCTGCTCCTACTTTGGAGGAAACACTATTATTCTGACAGATGTATCGATATGCTAAATAATGTTTGTGATAAACCAACATACAAGAAGTACAAACGGTCAGAATGTGGGATTCGTGGAGTTTTCTTTGTGAGAAAATGGTAAGTACGTTTTTTTATGTCAGTTATTCTTAACTGGATGCCCGCGTCTCTTAGGGATTGGGGAGGACACGGTGAAGCAGTGGTAAACACTTGTTTCTGGCACGTGGGGCCTCTGGTTCGATCCTCAGCCAAGAAACTTTGTGGTGGACACCATCGTATCATGTGTGGGTTTTCTTGGAATACTTTAATTTCCTTCCACATTCTCATTCCATCATATCTTCCATCAACATTCACTTGCCTTAATCATTGTCTCCCTTAGCCTAAAGAGCATAATCGTGGTTTGTTAAAATGAAATACTTCATTTCATTTTACAGGGGTTGCTTACAGTTTGTCGGTGGGTTACCGTTAATATAATTTTTCAATAGGTTATATTACTGATACTAATATTTGTAAGAAAGAAGGAGTCTATGAGGCTCATAATTTTGAAAGGCCAAGAACTACAATTGAACGTTGATTGTAAGAAATGCTAAAGGTACGAACTAAATTTGATTTGTGAGTCTTTTAGCATTATTAGTCGTATTATGGACAAAAAATAACTCATATCTACAAACCAAGAAAACTAACAGTGAAATTTGATATTCGACAGTGAAATATAATAATATATAACTTGGATATCAAATTTCGAGGTTAGTTTTCTTGGCTTTAGACATGTTCAACTTACATGTGTTTTCGTGATAGTCCAAACTTTCAACATACGAGTATCTGTCTCCTAGATTTTCGTAAATAACTATGATGATTATCCTAAATCTAACAACTAAGTACAGATACCGATCACTAAAGTTCATAATTGACTTTTGAGAACATGCTGGCCCTAACTGATATATCACATCACTACCTTTCCATTTCCAAAATTATCACAGATTTCAAAATGGCGGATTTGAAGGTGCCGCCAGAGGTTCGCGATCTACTCTGACCATTTTTCTTCTGTCAATATGAGAAACTATCACCGTTTGCATTGTCTATCTTTCACTATTTTCATGATTCAATAGTTTATTTGATGTATTTCAATAACATAGCATAGCCCTCCTCCCATCTATTTTGACCCCCCTCCGTTTCTTATGGCGTTCAGCCCTTATAACTTTGCACATATACATATTTCTATATCCTCTATCAGTCGCATTAAGTGTCATCCCGCAACTCGAGTCATCCATTTGGACTCTTTACTTGTCAGGCAATTTCTTATTGATGGAAAACAAGGAAAATAATTCTACAATGACTTACAAGTAACACTTCCCAAGTGTAACACTACGATTTTGATAAAATTTGGTAGGTAGATACTACACATAAAATAAACTAATACGTGTATTTTTATTTTCTGTGGTAAAGTTGTTTCAGGGGGCGATAAACCAGACCCAAAATTTTGAGAGTTGACGCCCGAAAGGTAATAACAAGTGGACCGAAGTGAATGAAATTGTGCACATATATTGTAGACATAAAATGAGGGAATACGGGTTTCGTATTTTCCTGGAAAAACGGTTAGATGGGCCACAGACCCCTCCAAATCTTTGATCACGAAATATCAAAAGTGCTAATAATAGTATGCCAGAAGTGCCTACAGAACATGAAGAATTGCAACGAAATTTTGTGTAGTGACAATATGCGAATAAAAACTAATGCGTTTTTTTATTTTCTGTGGAAAAACGGTAAAGGGGAAAAGGCCCTCACACAAAATTTGGAAAATTGACGCCCAAAAGGCAAAAGCAAGTGGACCGAAGTGAATGAAACTGTGCTCAAATATTGTAGAGGTAAGATGAAGGAATACGTGTTTCGTATTTTCCTGCAAAGAAAAAAAATGGGTGGACCGAGGCGTCTGGTGGCGGAAGGAGTGGACAGAAGCGAAAGAAATTGTGTGTAGATATTGGATATGTGAAATAAGACCTTTCGCGTTTCACAAGTGTATCCATCTGATTTTTCAAATTTGGAAGATCAACAGTAAGCACAAATAGTATATATTGTATTTTATAATATTTCGGGAGGCACCTTTAACGCTTACAATGTTTTCGTGATCAAATGTTTGGAAGACTCCGTGCCCCACCCAACCATCTTTTTTTCCAGGAAAATACGAAATTCGTATTCCCTTATTTTGTGTGTAAAATATCTGTGCATAATTTCATTCACTTCGGTTCACTTCTTCTTGCCTTTCGGGCGTAAACTTTCAAAATTTTCGGTGATAGTTTCGCCCTCTAAAACCGTTTAGACGCAGAAAATAAAAACCAGTATTCATTTATTTCTTGCGTATTGTCAACACGTAAAGTTTCCCTGCAATTCTTCATGTCCTTTACACATTTGACCTAGTGT
The DNA here is from genome assembly GCF_964235325.1 of Thermobia domestica. Taxonomy (NCBI): domain Eukaryota; kingdom Metazoa; phylum Arthropoda; class Insecta; order Zygentoma; family Lepismatidae; genus Thermobia; species Thermobia domestica. The sequence continues at coordinate 34,232,641 of NC_137455.1, read as the reverse complement.
TACTAACACTTTTCATATTTCATGGTCAAAGGTTTGGAGGGGTCCGTGCACCACCCAACCGTTTTTCTTTATGAAAATACGAAACCCGTACCCTCATTTTACGTCTGCAATCTCTGTTCACAATTTCAATCACTTCGGTTCACTTCTTCTTGCCTTTTGGGCGTAAGCTTTAAAAATTTTATCCCTGTATATTATTAATAATTTATATCTTGCATTTATTAATAACTAGCTGAAATACCCACTTTTCGCAAGGGTCAGATAAAATATCTATGTAAACATACTGAACTACGAAACGATAAAATATCGGTAATTTTCTATTACTTTTACATATCACTGTAAACGCGCCCTGAGACACCCCTGTTTGAAATTTAAAAAGAACGTCTCTGGTCCCCAGCTGATGGGAGTTGTATTTAGAAGTCAACGCCTCTGGAAGAATCAGCATTCATCTCAGCGACCGTGAAAACTAAGGATTTGACACTAATATAGGTCATTTTGGATTATTTTACATGTTTCGGTATCCCCCGGTGACTCCAGACCGCATATAATGATAGCTGATTTTGAGTAATCGCTAATGGAAATGTCACCATTGATTTCAGCGACCGTGAAAACTATGGATTTCACACTAATATCGGTCATTTTGGATTACTTTTACGTGTCTCGGTGTCGCCCCCCAGTGACTTCCGGCCCTTAGCCGAATTGGGTGAATGCGCTCAGAGTTTCACCATTGAGCTCAGCGACCACGAAAGCTATGGATTTGACACTTATATCGGTCATTTTAGATAATTGTTACATGTCTCGGTAACCTCCCCCACATGTGACCCGGGCCCGCATACAATTTCACCTGAATTTGCAAGTCATCGCTAATGAATGTGTCACCATTGATCTCAGCGACCGCGACAACTATGGATTTGATACTCATATCTGTCATTTTGGATTATTTTTACATCTTGGTAACCCCCCCCCCACATGTGACCCTCGGTCCGCATACAATGGTAGCTAAATTTGCAAGTCATCGCTAATAAAATTGTCACCATTGATCTTAGTGACCGCGAATATTTTGAATTTGACACTAATATCGGTCATTTTGGGCTATTTTAACATGTCTCGGTATCCCCTACCCGCTGACCCGCGGCCCGCATACAATAGTAGCTGAATTTGCAAGTCATCGCTAATGGAAGTGTCACCATTGATTTCAGCGAGCGCAAAAACTATGGAATTGTCACTAATATCGGACATTTTGGGCTATTTTTACATGTCTCGGTAATTCTTCCCCCCCCCCCCCATTGCCGCTGAGTCCCGGTCCGCATACATTTGTTATTAAATTTGCAATTCATTGCTAATGGAAGTGTCACCATTGATTTCAGCGACCGCGAAAACTATGTATTTGACACTAATATTGGTCATTTTGGATTACTTTTATATGTTTCGATATTTCTCCCCCCCCCCCCTGCCTGGTGACCCCTGGCAAGAGCCGAATAGCGTGAATTTGGAAGTTCTTTTGTCAATAGAAACAAATGAAAAGAAAAAGGATGCCTTGAAAGTAGACAAATTCACCAGTGTTCAGAAGCTGTCTACAATGCACTGAGCAGAATGAGTCTGTGGGTCGTAATACGTTGTTAAGACAAAGTGGGTCCTGGTGGGTGGGGGGTTGCAGTGGGTCACGTTCTGTTGACCCGTGGCCCCCCGACCCGCTCCATCTCTGGACTGTACATACGGATAAAACAATCATATATATGTATTTTAACCTTCTTGATTTTACTGAACCTTCACTAATTTAAGGTAATTTACAAAAATGCAAGAAAGCAATTATTAATAACATATATAAAAATATAGAAATGTATTTTGAAGGAAAAAGTAATTGGTGTATTCGAGTTGCCTACTCAACAAGCAGACACCTTACCGACTTATCCACGGCAGAACGTGCAACTAATGGTTTCGAAGCATTATTTCTAATGTGTGTGTTACCTAACACGGCTACCAGATGTCAGTAGTGGTGCGATCACCGTCTTGAAGACCCATTTCGAGGTTACGAAATCATTCTTTTAACCCCCATTAATCCGATTTTTATATACCTCTCTCTCTCTCTCTCTCTCTCTCTCTATATATATATATATATATATATATATATATATATATATATATATATATATATATATATATATATATATAGACAACAGTAAGTAAGAGTATAGATTAACTTGGCTGATTTAAGACGTTTGATAACAGCGCGGATAATGGCTGGTTTATAAACACCCGCAGTTGACATAGCGTGTGTAGGTAAGTGGTTACAGCGTCTGACTGTCGTTCTAAGGGTCCGGGGTTCGAGTCTCAGCCTGGATGGAGTTAATTTTTTTTCAAGGAATTAAAACACTATAAATGATGTTCGCGTTTGATGCTGAATGAGATTTATCCTATGAAGGGAGAAAAACCAGGACGGATACAGCGGGCAGGAGGAAAAACGGACACTGTTTATCCTTAAGTGTTAAAATTTAATTTATTCCCATGTCTTTTGCTCTTTCCTTTGCCTCTTTCCTTCTTTTCTCATTTTGTTTAGCTTTCCATACTTTTTCGGTCTCTGCATGATGCGTATTATTCTTTTCGTTTCCTTTGCATTAATTCCTATCTCTTTGATCTTAAAGTGAATGGATTTTCTGCAGATTTATCTCGTGGTTGTTTCTCTAAGTGATGCTCTCAGATAGTAATACTTTTTCCTCCAAATGGAGGAATATCCTGGCATGTTATGTTTTCGGGCACGTATTTGCTGTCATGTTGGTTGTCCAACTATCAGACATCGAGTGAAACTATTCTGCTACTGGAAATAGCTATCATTTCTTATGTATCCAACCTCCATTTTCTACTGTCGCTGACTGTACAATATATTTATTTCAATTTAGAAATAATGCTGAATATTTTGCAGTAAATTTGATTATTATTCTATAAAACTCGCCTATGGACATCTCTGAATAGAAATTATTGTTGCAAATGGATTGGTGTTGTATTATCATCCTGTCTCAATAACAATGAGACTCAATAACAATGTTAATCAGTTTACACTATTCCAGAGTGGCTACACTATGACACTTCATGCCTTTTCATTACAAGCATATGATTAATGCAATCAAATATTAGGCTATACACCAAAACGTCCTTTACAGCAAGTGTCCTTACACCAAACCGTCCTTACACCGTAGCGTCCGTACACCGAAACATCCTACACCGAAACGTCCTACACCGAAATATCCTAAACTCTTACTCGTTATCATTATTAATAATAATTTTAGTGTTACTAACATAGTTGTTACCGTTGGAATTAAATACGTTCATATTGGTATTGTGGCAACTACTTAGTACTGAAATGCTTTATCGAATATTTAAGTCTGTAGTTTGTAGCAGGCTGGCCATAGAAGTTAATGGCTTATAGCCCATATTGCCTCATTGAAATTTTAGAGGATCTTTGAAAAGCAACTTAATTGAAATTAATGAGAAATATATATTTAAAATACATTTATTTAATACAAGAACATTACGTTTAATCAATTCCGCAACCATGGTTGAGGAAGGGATGTCTTAAAGTACGAACCATTGAAATAGTGCAGAAGCAATAGCTGAGTTTTTTTTATAAACATATAGCCTATATAAATGAAAGTATACTAGAATGTAACTAACTAGACTGGAAATGAAAGAATGTAACTCTCTCTCTCTCTCTCTCTCTCTATATATATATATATATATATATATATATATATATATATATATATATATATATATATATATATATATATATAAAATGAAAGTAACTATATTTGTAACTTAACAACACTTGAACCACCAGACTGATTTCGACAAAAACTTTCAACATAGATGAGGTTCGGGCCTGAGATGGTTTTATCATTTCACTTTGAAGGTGCAACTTGGAGGAAGGAAGTGCGGATATATATTAAAAATTATCGATCTTAGTGTCGAACCCATAGTTTTCGGGGTTGCTGAGATGAACACTGACATCTCCGATGAAGCTTAAATTCTAATTCAGCACTGCAACTTGGAGGAAGGAGAGGAAGATGTATAAAATGATCGAAAATGACCGCTATAAGTGTCCAATCCATAGTTTTTGGGGTCGCTGAGGTGAACAGTTACACTTTCGATGCTGTTTAAAAAATTTTAATTTGTCCCCGCAAATTGAGGGAGGGGGTGGTATATTAAAATGTTGGAAAATAATCGATATTAGTGTGAATCCATAGTTTTCGAGGTCGCTGAGGTGAACAGTGACACTTTCGATGCTGTTTAAAAAATTTTAATTTGTCCCCGCAAATTGAGAGAGGGGGTGGTATATTAAAATGTTGGAAAATAATCGATATTAGTGTGAATCCATAGTTTTCAGGGCCACTGAGATAAATAGTAACATTTCCGATGCAGTTTAAATCCAAATTCAACGCCGAAACTTTAGGGAGGGGGAAGGGGGTGATATATAAAAAAAAAATGATCAAAAATGACTGATATTAGTGTTGAATCTATAGTTTTTGGGATTGCTGAGATGAGCAGTGACACTTCTAATGCCGTTTAAACCCAAATTAAGCGCCGTGACCTGGGGACAGAGGAGAGGGGTATATATATGAAATAGTATATATATATATATATATATATATATATATATATATATATATATATATATATATATATATATATATATATATATATGTGTGTGTGTGTGTGTGTGTGTGTGTGTGTGTGACCGATATTATAGTCGAATACATCGTTTTTGGGGTTGCTTTGATGAACAGTAACACTTCCGATGCCGTTTACATCCAAATTCATCTCCGCAACTTGGAGGCGGAGAGATATATAAAAATGATCGAAAATGACCGATATTAGTGTCGAATCCATAGTTTTTAGAGTCGGTGAAATGAACAGTAACACTTCCGATGCACTTTAAATCCAAATGCATCCCCGCAACTTGGAGGCGGATATATATATGATCCAAAATGATCTATACTAGTGTTGAATTCATGGTTTTTGGGGTTCTGAGATGAACAGTGACACTTCCGATGACATTTAAATCCAAATTCAGCACCGCAACTTGTGGCGGGAGAAGATGTGGGTATATAAAAATGGTCGAAAATTGTCGATATCAGTGTCGAATCCATACTTTTCTGGGTGGCTGAGGTGAACAGTGACACTTCCGATGCCGTTTAAATCCAAATTCAGCCCCCATTATTACTCCTAAAGGGAGAGGATGACATGTAAGTGAAAATGACTGATACTAGTGTCAAACTCATAGTTTTGGGGTCCCTAAGTTCACTGGTGACATTGTTGACGCTCCTTATACCGAAAATGAAACTATTCTCCCCGTATGAAGAACGGGTAATCTGCTAGTCCTTAAGAATAACGAACGGAAGTTTCACATGTTATATTCTTTAATATATTTGTCGCTGCTCAAATTTACGCACTTATGCGGTGTATGTGTGTATATGTAAAGAAAATCGTTTCTCTTTTTGAGTTCTTCGAAAAGTATACAAATAATAAAGAGGTATTTTTTATCAGAAAACTAAAAAGTAAAATTAAAAGATGTTGCTTTAACTATTTTTCCTGCTAGCGAAATACGTTGTATGTATAGATGCTGCAGACACTTTACAGCAAATAAGATTAGCATCAGGCGAATAAATAGTTTTTAAATTACATTATCCGGGTTTTGCCAATATTTCCGAACAAAAGATTTTTTCCAATGGGTTCAAAATTTACAAAAATTTACACAGCACAAGGAAGATACGTGTATCCATAAAATAGATATTTGATTTTAACATACTGGTATTAACTAAAATGATTCTGGCCCTGTTATTTTAACACTTCCCTGCTATGAAACGGTAACTTTATAAGATTACTTAAGATAATTTAAATGCGTCTATATTATTTAATCTAACTTCGATTATATTTCAGAATTTTTTGTAGCCATAACTCCATTCTATCACGGTGCTACCTTTAAAGGAATGGTGTAAATATATTTATTGCCATTAAATTTCTCTATTCTAATACAAGAAACATAACTACTCAATGATCTTAACTGTAAAGCAGTAAATATAAAATAGTGTAGTTTTCATTTTAAAAGCATAATGTGTGAAACATTCGAATATTTCCATTTTTCCCAATCTTTTCGTTTTTTTCAGGTTCGGGAAAAACGGTAAAAAATTGTGTTTTTTTTTTTACCCAAAATTTCCTTTTTGTTTTTTCTAGACCTTTGCAACACTAGTTGCACATATTGTAACATTCATCAGACACGAAGATATGATTCATCACTATTCTCCAATCGTCAGCAGTCCAATGTTCTTTGCCACGTGCCCATTCGAGGCGCTTCTTTGTAATGATTGGAGTAATTTTTGCTTTCTTTCTTGACCTGAGTGCTTTTATTCCCTTAACACAAAGAACCCTTCGAACATTTTCAGGCTAAATGTCTACACCATACTCAGCCATTTTAATGTTTAAGTCTGTAGAAGTTGCGTTTCTGTTTCCCAGAGCCAATCTTTTTTAGTTTTTTGATACCTCTTAGCAATAGCTTTGGATCTCACCCACTGTTCCAAAGCCTATTTTGCTGACACATTTGCTTCTTGCTCATCGCAACGGAGATTTTACTCACAAATTTTTGCCCTACCCCAACTCTAATAGCAATTTGTCATGTATATCTTCCTTTCACCAGAAGTGTTTTGACAACTTCCACTTTACGGGAAGAAAGGTCTCTGGCTTTTCAAATTATGCCGCGATTACAGGACTTCATAGAATAAAACATTAATACACAAAACACGTCAAGATCACTTCTAACTGACCCATACGAACTGTTGAAGGCTTTGAATATCGTAACCGCTTACGACACAATACTTCAGATTGTAACTTGTTGTTCGAAATCACAACAGCTGTCTAAACTGAATACCACTTTCAGAACTCTTTCCCCTCTACTAATGCGATGTGCTGTTCAACGGTGATATCACCACTTCAAGTCTACAGTAAACAAACGAAGAATCCTATATTGGTGGTTTAAACAATTACATTACACGTTCAAGACTTATTAATGTCACCCACTGTATTGCATAATAAATGTTCTTTGCTCAATTTTAAATTTACTGCGTTCTTTATGTATACAGTTGGCAGTGGCGTATTTACGATTTTGTTTCGGGAAGGGCTTTGCTAACTTTCGGGGGGGGAGGCTTTGCCTGGAAATGTGAAAATTCTGCAAGATATTTCATTTACTTTACTATACTAAGTGATTTCGGGGGGGGCTTAAGCCCGGAAGCCACCCCCCTAAATACGCCACTGACAGTTGGTATTTAATGTTCACTCGTGAAATGTCCAGTGAGCTTTTGTCCTAATTAAGTAAACTTTGGTGGATTTTTGTCCTACTCTTAATAAAATACGCTCCGCACAGTATATATTGCAATTCTGAATGTTTGCTTGGTTTCAGAAGTCTGGTAAAATATGCTTTTTAAACATTTTTTTATTATTTATTTATTTTTGTTTTAGGAATTTGTCTTGGGATTCTCGTATCTCCATTCGAAAGAAACGAATTTCTTAACAAATTATGTAATTAATTCTTAGAATGAAATAGGTTGTATTATGTAATTCGTGTACAAGTGCAGAATAGATAGTGATAATAACGATCTTAGTAGTACAAATATAGGTGTTACTGTTGGAATTAGATACGTTCGTAACATTATTGCCAACTAGTTGCTGCATCGTCCCAATTTCGTGTGGTGGTGGCGAATTTCAGAACTAAAGCAAGTGAATGATAAAGGCACAAGTCCTAAATGGCAGAAGTCCTAAAAGGCACAAGTCCTAAAAATCATATCGCGGCAGAAGTCCTAAAAGGCAGAAGTCCTAAAGTGCAGAAGTCCTAAAATGCAGAAGTCCTAAAGTGCAGAAGTCCTAAAATGCAGAAGTCCTAAAATGCAGAAGTCCTAAAGTGCAGAAGTCCTAAAGTGCAGAAGTCCTAAAGTGCAGAAGTCCTAAAATTTAGGTCTAGTGCCCATATTTTTAGGACTTCTGCATTTTAGGACTTCTGCACTTTAGGACTTCTGGATGTCACCCATTTTCTTCTCATTCTCCAACCCCACTAATGGTTACATAAATAGATGCCTCAGACATGTATTCCTATAGGCTACAAATGTATAATTGTTTTATGTAAACCTCACGAGGATTTTTAAAATTAAAACTAAACTGTCCACGTGTTAATGGTTCCTATGTTTGGGGACCATGGTGGATGAATTAGGAGTTACTAAATATTTTCGTTGTTGCAGAAATATTTTGCATTATAAACGATATAAATATTAATAAACACTAAATTAAGACTAATTCTAAAGCCTGTCTCACTGTCAGACGGGACTGAAGTAAGGCTTCGACTCACGATCTAAAACTCACGACCTTACTTAACGATCGTGTGAGAAGTAACTTACACTTAGTCCAGGTTGAAATTTTCTGCTGTCTTTATTTGGATCCTGACTTGGAAGCAGTGGCGGAGCCAAGGGTGGGCCTGGGGGGCCAGGCCCCCTTGCTCAAAATCTTGGAACCTCTAGCGGCCCCCACACAGAGTGATACTGCTATAGGTCGACAAACGGTGAGTTAATAGTGGCCGCAAGTTAAACTTCTACCGAAACATATCTCGACAACAAAGTTACCAACTGCAGAATATCGTATGTTGCAATAGTGTGGTTCCGAGCAAAAATCTTCAGGCTGCTTTTTGTTTGTAGTACAGCAAGATCTAATTTATCTAAATCTGTAAGGTGCATGCATTGACCTCAGCATCTGAACGTTCCTTTTAACCTCTATCCCTTATCTGGTTGTCTTCTTTGTTTTCGACAAAAAAAAGCAATATGATTTGCTTCAATGTTGAAAGTCATACTAAAATAAGAGATGCTTACTTACGAATAGCATGCACTGCAGTGAAACATTACACTTGTGTTGGACGAAAGAGGTCTTCGTACACTAAGTAAATAATTTCCATCGATTATGGCGGCAGAGAACAAATGCATAGCATCCATTAAATAATCTGGTATTATTATTATTATTATTATCAAATAATATCGAGAGGTCTTGTTTAATATACAGTAAAAGAAGAGAGCAGAAGTTTTCATTATTTCTGTCATTCTCTCTGCTGTTCGTATTCCAATAGTTCGAGAAAATTAAGATACTGAATATTACCAACGCCTACTATTTGCTACTGGTACTGGTTCTCCTTCTCGTCTACCTTCTGATCTTGTCTCTAGTACGTCTAATTTCCTAACGCTCTTGGCCGTGGCAACTAAGTAGAAACCTTCTGCTGCGATGTTAATAAGCGATACTAGTGATCTCCAAGGAAAACGGAGTCAGCGCTTGGTGGACCTATTCTACTAACTAAAGCCTGGGGAAATGAGGCTAACAAAAGTCAGTGATTCTTTATAAATAAATCTTTCAGAAGTATTTTCTTTTAAGCTATTTTAACTGTAGCTTAATCCCAAAACTGCTACTACTAGAGAAATTCCAAAATTTATCACAAAACCAGTGCTACAATCTCCTGATTACTAACCATCAGGTAAGATACCGAGATGATACAACTTGATCGCGGCAGTAATGCTGTTTTGTGTAAAAGTGTAGTTACTCCTATGACCAGGTTGTATCATCCTGTTATCTGATATTTGTGGGGCTGGTCTACAGATATTCCATTCAGTAAATTCAGTCAGTGAATACCAATTTTTATCACAGATTTATATTAATTCTGCGTCACAATATGCATTTCTGAGAAAATTAAGCATTAAGCTTTTCTGAGAAAATTACATTGTAGGAATTATGCAGAACAGTAAATCAGTGGTGACATGGATTTTCAACAGAATATACTAATTAATGCCCCTCCTTCAAATCTAATCTCAAATCTTACAATATTAATTTAGCATCGACTACAGTATAGTAGTGTTATTTCAACTACATTTGAATTTATTTTAAGGCTTTGAAACATCCGAGACTCAGAAGATAGAAATAAGGGAAATTAGTCAATAAGGCCACCGAGGAAGAATCTTGGTAATCTCCTCAGTTGAAATATTTAACCACGAGGGATCAATCACGCCATCTTCCGAATCTTAAGCTGATGTTCTACCGCTGAGCTTTGGCCATTCAGTGTGGGTATGAAGTGTTTGTGTATTTGAATTCACGTCAAATTCTAAAAAGTAGTGAAGGTAAACAAACGAAAGAAAGAAAAGGACCACATATACTTCTTTTGCTGTAAGGAGTCCCGATGTAAATGTCTGTTCTAATACTGTTTGATATTAGGGAAAGAAAAACATATTTCCTGTTTTTGCTTCAAAGAGTGCTCACTTCATCATTTTAATAACGTAAAAGCACATTCATTACTCAGTTTTAGAGCTCAAGGGTAAAGGTAACCAAAAGTAATTGAACTACGGCCAGATCAAAACAAGATCCTGAAACCGGGGCAGTTGCCCGGGCGCCAGCAAGCTAATATGTGTGTTTATTGGTATGGATATAGATGAAAGGGTACTAATCGCAAAATTTGCCCTGGGCACCAAATGTCTAGTTTCGTCACTGATTAGGCTACCATTTTTTAGAGCGTGAAATTTTGATATTTTTCTGAAATATTAAGAATACATGATAATTATCGGCAGTTTAATTTAGAGTGAAACTTAAGCTTCAAGAGCAAGGCTTATAATTTAAAGTGGGGTGGAACGGCAAATCACTGTCCTGTTAGAGTTCAGTTCCTGTTTCTGTGCGATGTTTGTCTCGTAAGCACTTTCGTCCTCGTACACCACATTTTACTTTATTATTATTATTATTATTATTATTATTATTATTATTATTATTATTATTATTATTATTATTATTATTATTATTATTATTATTATTATTATTATTATTATTAATACAGTTTATCTACCAAACAACTATTTATATTATTATGCGGTATTAAACCAAATCTGGAACTTGTGATATTTATTTACTTCCATCATTCCATCCGGGAAATAAATGTCATCTATACGAGATGGAATGTTTTCGGATAAAATTTAATATTACTGCTGCCATGCTGTAACTTTGAGCTTCGCCTTATTTTAAGTAGATGCAGACATGTCGGAAGGTTTGATTCTTGTAGGTTCACTAGTTCAAACGCTGTCTAAAATGTGGTCTGGAGAATATGACTATCAACGAACAACATTCTAACAAATTTATCAAGAATATTTGTGGATATGCATAGAAAATGGTCCTGAAATTCCAAAGCCGGAAATAGATAGGCTATAGGGGTTCCTCGTGGAAACGAATTAGACATTCCCCATCGAAATATCACAAATTCATTTTGGATTAATCTCTTCCTTCATTGGAGGCAGAAAACGAATTTTCTAAAGAGAATATACTAAGAGACATTTATCTGCCTACTATTGATAAAGCAATCACTGAGACGGAAAAACGCTTTGGATCATTAGCAAAATCATTAGATCAATCACCACTCTACATCCAAAAGGTGAAAACTTTCTAAATTACAACATTGTGGAGCATATGGCCCAGTATTATGAAAGTGATCTGGAAATATTTAAATGTAAACTCAAAATCCTCCCAAACACAATTAAGTTGTATGAAGACGAGAGAAAACCAAAGTTGATTCCTTGTTGAATTTCGTTGATCTTTGCGTCTACAAAAACGCATTCCTAGAAACCAACAAGTTAGATATAATCTCTGCGACTATATCAGTTTCTAGTGCTACATGTGAAAGGCCATTCTCATGTTTGAAAAGATTAAAGATATATAGGCAATTCAATGACTGATGATAGGTTGAAAAACTTAGGATTACTTTATATTGAAGAAAATTGCTAAATCGTTAGATCTTGGAGAAGTTGTTGATAAGTTTGCTGCTGCCCACAAGAATAGAAAGATCCTCTTTTTTAAGTAGAGGCATGAACCTCTATGTTATTTTCTTGACCTGTAAAAGTGTATTTCTCTGCTTCCACTTAAATCTACCAGCCACACATATTTTAAATGCAGCGATTAAATTACTACTTACTTATGTTGGAAATCAATTGTATTAATGTATCCTAGTTGTTTGAACTAGTAAATTCATACATTTTCACCGTAAAAGAGTAAAATCATGAACAACAAAGATGAAAACATTCACCTTGAAAACACACACACATATTTTGTATACATATACATACATATATATATATATATATATATATATATATATATATATATATATATATATATATATATATATATATATATATATATATATATATATATATATTAGGGATGGCCAAAAATTTTCGGATCCGGATATCCCGGATCCGGACCTAGATCCGGATCTGGCTCCGAAATTCGGATTTCGGATCTGGGTCCGGATCTCGGATCTGGGTCCGAAATTCGGATTTCGGATCTGGGTCCAAATCTCGGATCTGGATCCGGATCTCGGATCTGGATCCGAAATTCGAATTTCAGATCTTGATTCGTATCCAAACCTACATCTGAAATTGTGATGATAAAATTGAATATCTAAAATTCGTTAAAAAAAATTTTAGGATTCACTGATATAGTAGGTTGCTGTGCTTTTAAATGCTTCCATAACACGTTTGTGTTACCTTTGTTCTTTATTTTTTTTTAACCTTGCAATATTTACATGTTGCACTTTCTGTCGAAGTCTCTTTAGTAAAATGTTTCCCAGTTTGATTCCTTCCCATTTCAGAGTATAGTGAACTGTCTGAAAACTGATGTAAATGGTAACAAATTCTTCTGTTTAGCTCCTCTTCGAAACTTAATGTTAGCTACACATTGAAAATATTTATTTTATTCTTAGAAAATAAACTTTCTTCTTTTCTCATATACAAATGAAATATCTTTTAGATAAGGCCCTTCTAATCGCAGGGATAGTAGACAAAACAAACTCTTTATTAATAGTAGTTTCTGAGTCAGGAGTCCAACCACCAACAAATGTAATAATGAATATCTTTCACTTCGAAGGTATATACAACAAAAAATATGGACTGGTTGGCGTGGAACAACAGTAGATTTTTAAACATACACACGAGAATTTCAGGAGAGCGATATGGTTGTGTTCGTTGTATGACTATTACCTAACTTATGGCTTGCCCTTCTGAGGTCGGGAGTTTGTTGAAGGAGTAAATATAAAAGAGATTTCTGTTATTTTTTCTTCACCCTCCTGGCTTCTTTAATCATACATTGCAGGACGTAACCAAAACATATCCATGCATCGTATCATTGAAGCGTTTTGTGTTTTGTATATTAAAGTGTTCAAAAATATTTAACATATTCGCATTTGTTCATGTGATCTCAGGTTCAATTCTCGGTGGGAACATACATGAGAAAATTGAAAGCTGAAACAATATGAAAATAGTATATAAAAGTCAGGAATTTGATATTAAAACTTTAGCTATCTATTGGGACTGTAAGGCTGCAGTTAAATTAACCCACACATTTCGTGAAGATATATTACGTCGTTATTGTTTATTTACTATAAGCTACCAGATACATCCTCAGAGGCCATTTTGCACTGTAGCAATCAACAGATGAAAACATTAGAAAAGGAATGAAAGGAAGGTCTCCAGAGCCTTAGATCAAGGTATTAACCTAGCATTTGGCCAGTATAACTGAGGAACAACCCTGGAAAATCCTCAGTCAGGATGGCTGGTCTCCGAATTCGAACCCGGTATTACCCAATTGCGAAGCAAGAATCCTAACAAGTAGCCTGAGCTCGCTCCGTATTATTATTATTATTTAATTAACGTAATGTTTTAAAATTAGTGCAAATTAAACCGTACTTTCTTTATTGCTGATGTTATAGTTAATAAGCCCACATGAGACATCAGTCTCCCATTAAGAAAGAATACTAGAACTGGAATTCAGGAAGCGGGGGTGAAGAGATTAATAAGGATGAGGAAACTATGTACGATGCAAAAACTGAGTAATTATGACTTCGTCAAAGATATATTCACTTACATACGTCAATTAATATTTCTCTGATACAGTGCACTCTTACTTTCAATAGTGGCAGGAAAATGGCCCGCTTTTGTAAACGAACACACTAAGCACGTGCGTATAGGCGCAATGTCCGTCCAAAGAAACATAGGTAAAACTAGAAAAAAGAATATGGTAAACGAGGGGAAAATGATAAACCGCTCTTCAACTTGAAAAAAAAAAAAAGAAAAAAGAAAACTAAAAATAACTAAACTTGGAGCTACGAAAGACGCGAGGCGAATTTTATTGAAAAGATTGTTTTTCCTTAGTGATTAGTTGTGCTATCTATGAACATAAATTAAAAAGAAAACAAGTAGCTAGCTCTGAGTTTCCCAAACTAGTTGAAAAGAAAATATTGGATAAAATTTAATAATAAAGAAGCCATTTATGATAATTAAAACAAACTAAATTCTTGGCACGACAGTCCTTTGGTTCCTAGCAGCGGGCTTACGTTGAAAGTGGGGATGTGTAGTCAACGCATCGACACCCGAAGTCCCTAATGCCGGCTTTGTAGACAGCAGTCCGCTACCTCTTACTTAAGATAACTCCCCAATTGTCCTCACGATGCTGGGTCAACATCGAAATTGTTGAGTGCCTCTTCGGGAATTGAACCCATGACCACGGGCACCTAAGGCACGCTCTCTGTCTTCTATAGACGAAAAGCTATAGTTACCCACATTGTCTAATACAGAAATAAATTCTGATTCTCTAATAGATGCTGATGGTGATAGTCAAGGTTCACCGAAGCATGATCCCAAACCCAAACTGAGATATTGATGTCACTGGAATGTCTGAAAAGTCATTGTGGGTAAGTGAATTGCCCACTTGTCTGGATGAAGGGCGATGGTGATGTAAAATGCGGGGCTGTCAGAGGTGCTACTTATGATAATTGGATTTATAATATTCTATGTTGCCATAAACCCTCTTCAGGAACAAAACTGTTAACCTTAGCTTTGAAAATATTACATAAGGAGTTTTATTGCTATCATTAGGTTGCATTAGGAATTATCGGATTTATTTTAACGCTTAACATTTACATCTCTTCTGATTTACGAATATTTAAATCGCGATTATCCCCTTAAGGTCAATTAGTGATATTTTAAATCATTTCGAACCAACTTTATATATGGTTAGTCTTGTTATATGGGAATAATTGAGACCAGAAGCAGTCTACAGGCTAAGTCCAAAAGAATCTTGGCAGACCTCCTGATAAACCACGTCTTTCAGCAAGGTGAATTGTGGCAATCCGATATCCGGTTCAGTGTGAAAGCTTCCATAAGAACCAGCACTCTAATCATTGAAATGTGCTTTGCTAATTTATGTGAAAGTACCTAACTTTATTGCTAAAAAAGAAAAGGCATTTATTTCAAACAAGTCGCCATTACAGTTTTCGTATTTGAACACAACACTCATGAAAAGTCATGTTAAAGCGCAAATTGCCCCTGAAAAAGAATATTTATCTCATTTTAGTTTCTCGTGTTCCCCAAAGTACCGGTACATGCTGAATTAGTGCTCGCTTTCCTCTCGCATTACCTAGATAAAACAGCTACGATCTTAGTACTAGCACTTGATTCGGTGTCGAGATCTCAAATATTTATCTTTCAGCCTGATTCTATGTATGAATCCGAAATTTCAAATCTAGATAAGGGGCACCAAAATTCATAGATTGTTCTCGGTGCTCATATTGTGATTTACTAAATAATTATTAAATCTAATTGTAAGGTATCGTATACATTTGATATTTAGAGCAAACTGAGCAAGATAAATATACGTAAAAACTAGTCAATACTTGTCTTAACTGTTTGTTTTCTTAACTGTCAATGAAATAGGTGTATTGAGGAATTTTAAATATTCGAGTTTTGTATTCCGGTTTCAAATATAAATATGTGTGTATTTCATCTCGGTCCTACAACCGGGTGGACATAGATTCGACATTCGAATTCTCATCCAGGTCAAATCAGATTATTTTGTAGTAAGGCAAGCATTTGATATTTAGTGTAGAATGAAGGAGACAAATAGACTTGTCAATATCCGTCTTAATTTTTTGTTTTCTTCTTCACTGTCAGGACTTCCTGAAATTACTTTCGGTGAATTTTTGATATTCAAGTTTATCACAATTTGGGTGAGATGTGGGTTTGGATAAGAATCAAGATCTGAGATCCGGATTTTCGGATGCAGATCCGAATTTCGAACCCAGATCCGAGATCCGGATCCAGATCCAGATCCGAAATTCGAGATCCGGACCCAGATCCGAGATTCGAGATCCGGATCCAGATCCGAGATTCGAGATCCAGATCCGAGATTCGAGATCCGGATCCAGATCCGAGATCCGGATCCAAAGGATCCGGACCCAATCAGATCCGGATCTTCGGATCCGGCCATCCCTAATATATATACATATATATATATATGAAAAAATCATTCATTGGAGATGGCCCCCTCAAAATTTTCTTGGGCCCTTCATTGGCCCCCCCTGAGAAAAATTCTAGTTACGCTACTGCTTGGAAGAAATAGAAGCAGTTTCTATTTTCTCCTGGACTTGCATACAACTACTAATCAGAAAACAGTAGCGCCTGACGACATTCAACTTTATTTCTGGCTGTAATTTCAAAACATTACTACTTGGACAATAGAAGCATTAATGGTATTAGAGTCATACGAAAAATATGATTTTTTTGTACAACGTGAAGCAAGATTTATATTTTTTTTAAAATGCAAGAATAGAGGCCTTAGAGAAGGTATGCAGTGAAATAAGTAATGTCCGCCCGAACACTACTGGTGTGAACAAATGTAATTACATCTTTTGAAAGAATAAAAATTGGTGATTTAAGTATATTGTGCAATTTGTATACCAAAAAATGTAATATGTTTAAAAAAAAGCGTGGAGGTTTACTTTTGGTGCAACACTGGAAACAATTGTTCAAAAATTAGAAATCCTTCACTACTTTCTTTCATATTATTTTCTAAATGATTTGCCAGTGGTGCCCACCCCCCCTCATGTCCATGACGCACCCCCCTCAATTGTCTATCCGTAGGTGTTCTTCCATGAAAAAAAAACTTTTCGATTAATTTTTACACCCCTTCAAACATATTTATATAGATTTTTACCCCCCAAATTTCATTGACGCAGTTTGCGTCATAGCCCCCCCTTGTGGGCACCCCTGGATTTGCACTGGCCGGCATGAAAATATCTCACAAGGAATAGTTAAAATTCTACGGGGGCATCATAAGCAATTGTTGAAAAATTATAATTCGTTCACGGTTAGCGTATAAATACAGCGTCCGGATGTATGCATAAAAACTACAGTCCAAAAAACAGGTACATTTTCATTCTTTACAGGTTTGTCCGCTTTTGTAAAAAAAAAAAAAAAAAAAAAAAAGGAAAATAATAATAATAAAAATGAAAATAATAAAAAATAAAAAGGTACATTAAAGGGCAGGTTTAAAGTATTAGATGCCATGCTAGAAAAATATGCCTCACCTCAACCTGCTGAGGAATAATAGCCGAAAAAATAAAATACACGAGAGAGATACACGAAAATAAAATAAAGAGAGAAAATAAAGGCAGACGCAAAGTTGCGACTGCTCTATAATAAGTCCAAAAGTAATTGGCAACGGCAAGGGAATGTGGAGGCCTTAAAACACAAAACAGTCTGTGCTAGGTGGCCACTAAAGACACGAATGCTATCTAAACTAGTCAGGCAGGGCGAAGCTCTAGTGCCCGAGCGTACAGCGAGTGTGTGCGTCTGAAGGAAGCAAGCGCGTCACCGAAGGTGGGTATCCACCTAAGCGAGGGTAGTGAAAACGAATGGTTTTTGGAAATGATGCGAATTTCAATAGCATTTGTCATTATTTCATACTAGTAGCGTTCCACTTGTAAACAAAATGCAACTTCTGTACACTGTGCAGCAATAGACTGCCGGTGGAAAATAGTTTCTATAAAGTCATCTTTCATATGCACTCACTTATTTTATCCGTCGTGAAGCACTTGTAATGATTTTACACTAGTAATCATACACTTGTAAACGTAAAATTCAGATGTGGTACGCCAAAAGTAAACCAGCACGAAAAACACAAACAATGAGAATTAATTATGTCATCAATGTTGTTGGCCTTAGGGAGACTCCCTCATGTTCGTATCTTGCTGCCGAATTTTCGGAGTTACTAATTCCAGTAACATATGAAATTCTGAATAGTCCATTCTGTAGATTTTTTGTAGGAACGAGGATCTTTTGCAAATAGTTCATTATTCACCATTGAAAATACGGTGATTTACTGTGCATTATTGCGGCGAAGAATCCAATCCCTGGTCCAGCAACTCCTCTTTACTCCCTCTCTCCCGTTTTTTTTTTTTTTTTTTTTTTTTTTTTTTTTTTTTTCAAGGGAGGTGAGGGCGGATTTTGTGCTAACAACAAAGCAGCGATATCGCTGCTATGGCTACTTCATCCTCTTCGGATGAACTCATGTTGTGAAATAGTAAGTAATAGTTGCCTTGTAAGTCACACATTCTTCAAGTGTTTTCCGCCTGTTTAGTACAGCGGCCACGAGATGCTCTGCTGGTGAAACCTATCTAGTTTTAAGGATCGTCTAAGACCCCTACATCACCTCAGGATAAAAGAAATTGCATGGAAATTTGAGTTAAGCAGCACTGTCAAGTTGTAACCTGGTTTGAGGCCTCAGTTTAAGTCCATGTGAGAAGGTCTTAATTGTTGTTCAAATATATCGGTGCAGTAGTACAAAGTATTCCAGCTAAATCCGTTATTTAAAAATTTACTTAATCATATATCTTGTAATATCATGATTTATTAACGAAATAAAACTAGAAATGTAAGCAGCAGGGGCATTCATATACATAGTGTAATCGACTGAAAGACTAAAATATATTACCAAAGTTTATACTTTAAGCGCCAAGTCTCATAATTAAGTTTTGCCCTGGAGTCAATGGCCTATTGAATAGCACGTGAAGTGTGCCTAACATACGTGCACATGATCCCCGTTATCTCGTATACCAAATGTGCATAAAATACATGCACATGCCGCTTAAAGTGTTAAATATTTCTAACAATATTTTAAAAGAATATTAATGAAAACAGTATTGGTTCGCTCTTGTTGAATGGAATTTGTAAATCAATGGAGAATATTGTTACCGGCAAGGGGAGTTGTAACCAAAACCCAACAGAGGATGTTAATTCCTGTGATTCTAAGAATTTGTCAAGAGTCAAAAGATAACGCCAACTCAGGGGCCAGTTACCGCTTAGGTGGACGGTAAAACTCCAACTTGCTGCCAATGCAGACTTCCAGCCTCCGCACCTTTATTTGCACATGCTTGTTGATTGCTTACGTAAGCAGGCAAAATTTCAGCATGTTTTAATAAAGTCGTACGAGGAATGAGAGCATTATTATTGAAGTCAGAACCACAGAGAAGGTAAAACCGAATAACTCTTCGTTCTTTAACGCCAAGGACAGCAGGAGAATTTAAGAGGGAACGTTAAGAACAATGAAGTAGTTGGCACCCCTGAATATAATGTAATTAATATCATGCTACACTTGTCTCCTCCCCTCCATCGTGATATTTACTATGTGATTCTGCTAGACCATCTAGTGGCTAGCGCATATGCCTTTGATACATGACGTCCTGGATTCGATTTCCAGTGGATGTGCATCAACGCTATACAGTGGTTCGGATCCCGCTTTAAACTGTACGTCTTGTGATATATATAGCCTTGCTGGTGAGAGAGAATGCAAGTATAATTTAAAATAAATTCTCCAAATTCCATCCAATCACTATATCGTTTGCATATGCATCTTCGTCACAGAAGACCCGTGTTTAATTCCTGGTGGATGCTCATGTTGTTCGGCTACTATACTAAGCTGTAGGCTTACGTCTCATGTAGTGTCAGAGCTGAAAAAGGTAACGTTAACTCTAAATCACCCAACCAACCAATACGTTTTGCGGCCGCGGTGCCTCAGTGGTAGAGAGTTCACCTTTGGTGGTTGGAGTCCTTGGTTCGATCCCAGCTCGCATCAAGTAAACGTTGTGGTGGAGCCCCGTGACTTCTCTCGGGTTTCTCCCGTTTCCTCTGTAAGAAACTTTTTGTGAGTTTCACAAACGATTAGACAAATGTAACCTAATTTACACCTAACATTTTAACCAGGAATCAACAGTTAGTAAACTTATAGAGCAGTGAAACAGGTCTTTGCTTTTCAGTTGATGCACGTAGAAATTTCCCCATTTTAAGATCAATTTCTATTGTTTGGGGCATGTTGTCAAATGAGTCCCATATATCAATAACATTATAATTCATTCTGTGTATATCTATTATTTCATTACAAACTACAAAATGCAGATCACATATGAGTTAAAAAATATTTTAAATTAACTGAAAATATCAAACCTGGAACAACTGAATCAAATAAATATATATTTCATTAATAATCTGATAATGTGTAATAATTTATTTGTTCTGAACAAATCTACGAGGAATAGTGGTTTTACTCTAAAGATTTTCTAAAAATGACAGGTATTTTTGTTCAAATTTCATAAATAAATCTTTCGTTAACACTTTTAATATACGATATAACACATTAGTCTTTTTTTTTAAAAAAAAGCTTACGATCGGAAGACGATTTCCTAAAAAAAAAAAAAAACTCAGGCGATTTTATTCATATTTAATGAGTAAATATTTATTTCATGAATACATATTACATCAATGACTCTATAATCCTGAATAAATTACTTCCTACGAAAGTACACACAATGGATAATTTACTATTTGAGATGATTTTTTTCCTGACAATTTTCTTAAATACGACTCATGCGATTTTGTTGATATTTGATAATGAAGCTTTCTCTTAATAACACTAACAAATGGCATGTCATTTCTTATGGAGAATCTACAAGGGTTGGATAATTTTCAAGGCGAGTTTTCTTTGTACGAAGTTCCTCGACAATGGGTAATAATTTCGTTTCTTATCTAACAAGATTTGATTTTATGTTTATCGTTTCTTTTTAGTAGTGAGGATGTATGAGACGTGGACCTTCAGCTTAACGAGAGATTAGAATTCCATGAGTCCCTCCGGAAATGGAACCCTGGGTTTTCCATATCAAACCGCGTACGCTAACCATTTAGTCACAAGGAAGATCTCTTATTTCAGAAGAAAGTGTTTTGTTAGTAACTGCAGCATAACATAATTTAGTGTAAGGAGGGAAGGAAGTTTAAAAGCTGCAATCCATTTACTCCGTATGGAAAATATTTTTCCTTTCGGAGCACGAGACAATCATAACAAGAAGTTGAGTAAAGAATGAGGGTAGTAGGTTATTAGAGCAACATCAAGAAAAATGCTAAATTCCAGTTCAGCAGTGACAAATGACAATCAATGTGCAATAAAAAAACGACTAGCTCAGGAGAGTAATGCTCCCGGAAGTAGGAACGGAAAACACAGTTCTGATTGGTTGGCGTTATCTATGTCTTGCCACGTTCCATTTAAATAGCAGAATTCAGACACTTGCTGTTGTCGGTTCTCGTGGCCGAGTGGGCTAGCGTTGTATGCTAGTAACAAAAATATATTTTGGCGTGAGTTCAAACCCGGCTTGAGGAAAGTTTTTTAAACATTTTTTTTTACATTTTTATAACACTTTTTAAATTAAAATAATACGAAAATAATACTCAAAAATGTGATTTACTTACTTTTGTGCAGATAAGTAGTAGTAGTAGTAGGAATGGGTTATAAGCCCCGCAGGGCTCGTTTTGTTGCCCTTGTACTCTATGATATAAGGCTCGTTTTGTTCCCCTTGTACTAAATGATAGATTTTGTGACCAACTTAAAACAATTGACTAGGATAGCGCGTAAAACAGCTGGCTAGAGTAACGCGCGAAAAAACGTACTTCCGGGAGGACTAGCTCGGGAGAGTAATGCTCCCGGAAGTAGAAACGAGAAACACAGTTCTGATTGGTTGACGTTATCCACTTCTTGCCACGTTGCATCAAAATAGCAGAAATGAAACGCTGGCTACTGTCGACCTTCGTGGTCTAGTGGGCTAGCACTATACGCTAGTAATAAAAGTATCTTTTGGCGCGAGTTCAAACCCGGCCCGAGGAAAGTTTTTTTTTACATTTTTTATACATTTTTATAACACTTATTAAATTAAAATAATATGAAAATAATACTTAAAAAAGTGATTTATTTACTTTTGTGCAGATAAGTAGTTGTAGTACTTATGCCCTTGTACTCCACGATATAGGGCTCGTTTTGTCCCCCTTGTACTTCATGATATAAATTTTGTGATCAACTTAAAACAACTGGCTAGGATAGCGTGTAAAACAGCTGGCTAGAGTAGCGCGCGGAAAAAGGTACTTCCGGGAGTATTACTCTCCCGAGCGGGTCGTAATAGAAAGTGTTGAGTGGAAATGTAACACACCTGAAATACTAAGTGTTTTATATGAACAATATGCTTTAAAGTGTGATGTGGAATCTTTGAAAGTTGAAAACATTGAATTAAAAAAGAAACTTAACGAAGTAAGTATACAAATTGACTCTGTAGTACAGTATACTGCTGAACACGATAAGACTCAGGTATGACATAATAAAAGGTGAACAGAAAACACGGTATCTGAAAAAAGTAATACGCTGGATGGAAAAGATCTATCTACAACGTTATATTCTGTACCAGTGAACAATAAGTATGATCTATGCAGTGAAGTGGTAGAAAATTCAAGTGCAAGGAAGAACTGTGCTCTTGCACACTCAAGAAAAACAACGATCAATGTGCAAGGAAAAACTTCATCTCAAAAATATCATCGTTTGCACATAGGGAAGAAAAGTGAAAACAAGAAACAAAAGAATGTCGCCGAAGAAGTGAAACAAAACTCAGAGGTAAAAAAAGAAGTAACTCCGAGTAAATTGCAATTAAGTAACAAACGACGCGTTCTGATTCTTGGAGATAGTTATGCTACAAATATAGCTAACCTACTACACGAAAAACTACAGTCAAGTTATGATGTGAGCTGCATTACGAAACCTCGGGCAGGAACCAGCAAAGAGTTGAAAGATTGTGTATCACTATCCAAAAACATGACTATGAAAGACACATTAATAGAGATTGAAGGAGGAAATGACGTAGCAAGGAATGAGGGTCAGGAGGCAGTGCGAAACTTGTGCAAAGTGCTGAGTATGTTAACAAAGACTAATGTGTTTGTAGTGGAAATTCCATACAGACATGTCTTGGCAGAGTTCATGTGTAAATATACTACTGAATTGTACTAATCGTAAAATACTAAAGATATGTAAGTTTTTCCCAGATGTAAAGTACGTTGATTTGCAGTTCCTAGATAGGTCACATTTCACAAGACATGGGCTACATTTAAACAGCAATGGAAAGCACCTTATGGGTAATAAATTTGTTCAGCTCATAATTTCACAGTCTACTGTCTCATTTGATGCGATACCTCTAGCTCATGCTAATTTTTCAGATCAATAGACTTTAATGATGCAGACTTAGCCAAAAAATATGCAAGCGGTTATAGCACAACAGGTTAATGTAAAACAAAGCCACCTATTGACTTTAAAATGGGCTACTTAAATGTTCAAGGGATCAACAATAAACATGTAGTTTTAAATGACTCTGGGAATGATAATAATTTAGATGTCTTAGGTTTAAGTGAACATTGGTGCAAAGAGGATGAAATTGTGTTTAATAAATTAGACGACTATGTACTTGTTAATAGTTTCTGTAGGAATCACCATGCTCATGATGGGGTAGCTATTTTTGTTAGAGACAAGCTCTCACTTAAGTGTAAGAAATTAGTCCTTGACTTTCTATGTACTGAAATCGATTCCGAAGCCACAGGTATCGTTATTACTTGTCTTAAGTTGGTTTTCGTATCACTATACAGCATCCCAAAGGTGATTCAATAGTCTTTCTAGATAAGGTCGAGGAACTACTAAATTTATTCAGTAGGCCTAGTTTTAGAAATTTTAAGATGGTTATAGGTGGTGACCTAAAGTCTGATTTTGACGTAACAACAACAAAGAACAGTGTAGATGAATTAAAAAAAATTGTTAAGGCAATTTAATTATAGTATTACAAATATGAAGCCTACAAGAGGTCTAGCTTGTCTTAATAATATATTTATAAATTTCAATTTATGTCAAACTCATTGTGATGTATCTATATTTCCATTTTCTGACCATGATTGTGTATGGATAAAATTGGATAACGCACTATTAAGTAAGCCTTGTCCACAGAATGTAAAATAGTTGTCTCTAGGCCAATCACTGAGGGTGAAGTATCTGAGTTTAAGAATTCACTCTGCAACACGAATTGGTTTGAATGCTGTCGAATTACAATGACTCTAATGCACTGTTTGAACGCTTTCTAAATTTATTTCTCTATAACTTTGACATCTTCATCCCACAAAGAATTTGTAAAGTTAATCAGAGTCTACTTAAAAAGCCACATAAAGTAAGTAATTTCACGTGGTATACCCCTCAACTTTACTCAATGAAGTGTAAGATGATGTTATATTTAAACATATATAAGAGAGAAAAAGATAAAGTAACTAGGTCAGCCTATCTGAAAGCTAGAAAAACATATAAGCAAGCTGTTAATGAAGCGAGAAAGCAGTATACTTGGGCGAAAATCGAATCGTCTGTTAATAAGTGTAAACAAGCTTGGAATGTAATCAATTCTATAGTTAAGAGTAATCGGGACTGTTATCCGAATCCAGAAGATTTTAGTAATTATTTCGTGAATTCTGTAGATGAAGTACACAATAATATTGACATACCTGATATAACAGCATTCAATCTAATGGAACAATCTGTAAATCCTATACAGGATAATTTTGTATTCAGCAATATATCTCCCCAAGTAGTTCTCTACAGTGTAAATAACTTTAAGTGTTTAAACAGTATTGATGTTTATGGATTGTCGAGTAATCTAATGAAAAAGTTATTGATTGTATTGTTCTGCCGCTTACCCATTGCATTAACCAATGTCTAACACAGGGAGTCTTCCCTGAACTTTTAAAATTATCACGAGTTGTGCCTGTGGATAAAAAGCCCGAAAATTGTCCATTTAGTTATCGATCAATTTCTCTGGTACCAATCTCCTCAAAAATTCTTGAAACTGTTATACATATGCAGTTATGTGATTATCTTGATAAGCATAACGTAATTAGTGATTCACAGTTTTGGTTTTGTAAAGGGTTTTGTACTGTTGGAACCATCGAACCTTCGTTAGTAAAGAAGGTTATTAGAGGCTTTGAAAACAAGGATTTTGTTCAGGCAACATTTTGTGATTTAAGCAAAGCCTTTGATTGTGTTGAACACACAATTCTTCTTACAAAAAATAGCGTACTACGGTATCAAGGGTTTAAGTTATAGATTATTCAAGTGTTATTCAAAACCGTAAGCAAATTGTTTTTGTAAATAACAATAAATCTGGTATTGCATCAGTTAAGTACGGAGTGCCCCAAGTTTCAGTACTTGGGCCACTTTTATTTTTACTAATGATAAATGATCTACTTTACTTTTTATCTGCTTACTCTATATTATATGCTGACGATACGACCTTCCTAAATGCTAGTCCTGATCTGAGTACACTTAATACTATAACTGAAAATACATAGGATCAGATTGTGATTTGGTTTAAGGATAATGTTTTTTTACTTAACGAGAATAAAACTCAACATATGACTTTTAGTTTGAAAGAAGTGCTTGTTGAGAATAACTCAACATGTGTGAAGTTTCTAGGTATATATTGACAACAAGTTATAATGGGAACAGTATATTAATTATATTTCTGGGCAAGGGCGCCCATCAGGGGGGCAAGGTGGGGCACACGCCCTAGAGGAAATTGCACTTCGGAATATGGAAAACCCAATAGAATTTTTAGAATAGTTACATCAAAATTTGAAACTATATTTGAAATGTCGCTTATACTTGCCCCCCTTGGAAACCACAACATGGGCGCCGTTGGAGAGACTCTCAAGACTAATATATCTGCTAAAACAACTAAAAAATCATGTTCCTGATAACTATGTCAGATCAGCTTACTTTGCTTTTTTTTAGAGTATAATTTTGTATGGTATATTATTTGGGGGTAACAATTATCATGTAAATAGCATTCTTTTAATACAGAAAAATTCCATCAGAATTATCTCAAACGCAGACAAATTAGCTGATTGCAGACCTTTGTTTATCAATCTTAAAATTATGACAATAATCAATCTGTACTGTCGCGGCCACGAACGGTCTCAAGGGGAAACTAGACCTTCGTGGTGGACTGGTAGGATTCTCAGTGTTAGAAAGTTGTAAAAACACCGCTTCTATCATTTGCATTTAAAGAACAACGAATAGCTTGTTCACGCTCCCAAGTAAGCTCTGGTAGAATTCAAAATATAGGTTTTATATACACGAGCGCTTAACTAATTTATGGGCGTACTGACAGGGTGTGAAGACACCGATATAGAGAACGATAGCCAAGAACAACAAGTATTTATATACCGCCAGAGGATAATTATATCACAACAAGATTAATTCATATCAGGGCCACTATTTATGTGGGCCAGGGTTCGAGTCTCAATGTAGCCACCAATTTATGTCAGTGGGTACATATCCCAACGATTCTGTCATCAAATTATGTGCGTGACGAGGGGTATCGCATGTCACAGGCCGACAACAATTATGTCGCGCGTGCACCTAAATTACACTTGTGACGCGGGCTAGTATCCCGCCGTAGCTGGCACCATTTAGGGTTACAGATCCTTACCGCTTACCACCATTTCTGTCGCCAAAGTATGTCTTGGTGGAGGAGGTTGTTATTAGCACAATAATAATGAATAATAGCAAGAGGTAGCCTTGAAAAAGGCTGTTTATATTGGGACTTCAAATTAGTCCGAGTCAAGGAGGAGCTATGCAGCTCGGATGATAGATGGTTAAATAACATACAATTTCAATAACAACCGAGTCAGGGCGCAAAGGCGCAGATGTCCATCTCAAGCAAATAGGCTATCGAATGACCACTCGTCAAGGGGACAGCTTTAGGGTCCCGTAACAATAGGAATAACAAAAGCAAGGCGGTTTTCGTCAAAATGAGGACGAGTGTGGTCAGTACGCAAGAGAACAATGATTACAAGTATTATGATATTAGCGAGTAGGTGTTAGCGAGTTGGAATACCACTGCTATCAGCCGGTTCTGAATACTTAGCAAATTAGCATATCAAAACATATTATATCGTTATAATTAAACACGAGATTACAGCTCGAATTAAAAGAGATCTTGGAAATCAAAAGTAATTAGCAATTCATACAAACGATATTAAATAACAAAAGGTTTCAAAGTAATTTTGAAACTACTTGGGAGGTGATCCCCTTTACAGTTAAGCGACTTGATGGAAATGATAATGCAAATGACAGGTACATGAAAATATTAAATAAACAGTGGTAACCCACCTGAGGTCCGTGGTCCTACCTCCAGGCACTCCTAGTCGAGATGGGAAGACTGGGTTACCTCGACGTTGCTGTAGCCATTTCGTACGCACCAGGTAGCACAATCACTTGAAAGCACTAAAAACACTATTACGATAAACTTAATCACTTGTACTTCGAGCGGCTGAAATACAAGAGCAGGATAGACGGACGATGATCAGGACTTCATGTAATACGATGTCGTCACTGAGCTTCGTACGGGATTAGAAGTCTTCGGAAATTTGGGACTTCGCACAAGCTGGTCTTCTCCTGGATGGATGATGGAATAGAGGTGAGACGAATGGAAAATGCAGTTCCCAGGTTAGAACGAGGTCACACAGGATTTCATTCCAAAGGTCATCTGCTGTCTCCAGTAGACTACAACATGGGCACGTCGATACGAGGCGTTAATATAGATATTGAGAAAGATTATGAAACGTTCACCAAAAAGGAGTATTGAGATTGTTTTTGAATGACGTAAACAACGCAAGTTCGAGTTAGGAAGAATTTTATTAGCTGGCTCGAATAAGTCCGTGGACTTGATACAACACAGGTGTGACTTCCTACATGAGGTCTTCTATAGATAGGTAACTCAGCGTTAGCACAGATTAACTAATATGGTGTTAGGAAGCGTTTAGGTACACAAGAGTTAAGGTTAATGAGAGATCTTGAGGAGATCCGTGTAGAGCCAGTGCTCAGATTAGGTAAGCAGAATCTGAGTAGAAGTAACTAAGTTTGTAGATTGACTGTATACTCACAGTGAGAACAGAGGTACTGTCCAGTTGAGCACTTAGGATTGAATTAGCGATAACACACTGCTCGTCTCCAATGATGAATCTTTATGAATTGACCGTGGTGAAAGGAATACCGTCCTTACGCCGTATGATGGAAGTTAACAGTCACTGCCGACACAATAGCACAAGTCGGTGAGGGATGTAACAAAGTTTCTCCCGACCGAAGAACGGGCTAGAATAAGAGTGTCAACGTTCCGGCGTAGTTCCAAGTTAGACTGCGGACGATAAGTCCATGTCGTGGAGTTTGATGGAACTTTAACTGAAGGGGGCAACAAGCGGGAGCTTGTGCCTCTTCGAAAGGTTATCGGAATTCCCCCGAAGGGGGCAACGGGCGTAGGCCCGCGCCTCTTCGAAAAACTATGTAGTTATTACCCGATGAGAATCCCCCAATGAATATCCAATGAATATCCCATGAAGAGAGATGTACTCACTTTTTGTTTAGCCCTTATCATGTTCACACGGTACTAGGATAGGGACGTGTGAATGTAGGGGTACGCCAGGGTTTTCTCTGATTGGATTTCTAATTATTTATGAAACGAATTTAAGTATCTGCGGCTGCGCAAGCAGTCGGAGGGCGTATACTAAAAGCTTCCTTTACATGGGAAAATTTCTTGATACAAAAACCCTGATAACCTGAGGAGGTTGACATTTGACCTCATGTGTACAAAGAGTCACTTTTGGTTACAGATAGTACAATTTACTAAGACAAATTTAATTACACCATGACTCTACCGACACATTATATTTCCAACAAGCTATTTTCCGCTGTATATCGCCTGTCATTTATGTTAACCCGCCGAGTGACACGGTCATGCGGGTTGCATATAAATACGTTTATTTTTACCTATGATGAACTAATAACAAAGGATTTGTACGTTATGGACACCTGAATGGTCAATTATCTCAAGACACTGGTAATTAAAAATTAAAGTGATATGATAAAAACCATCTAGGGTCCAAATCCTAATAACCCCCCAAAAATGAAAGAAATTGGTTCAGCCGTATTAGCGTGATGAGCGGACAAAAAATTGTACGTTCTCTTTTATATATATAGATAAAATTTCAAGGGTTTAAAAGTTCAAACTTTGCAAGTGTGCTGTAAAGATAATAACTTAGGTCTGTGACAATTTATATTACTAAAACGTCCAGAAACAGAGTGAATAATCAAATTTATAATCGGACACTTGTGGTTGTATTACGGGAAGATGAGACTCTGTGTCAGAGTTATTGAATATATTACTGGCTAGCAAAATAACCTTTTTAACCTTTAAGTTAACTAAATGAAATTCAGATTAATTCTGTCGTCTCTATTTATTTAAGATTGTGATAACCGAAAGTAGGAATCTATTACTTTCCTGTAGGAGGAAATATTACACTGGTATACAAAATTTTGCTTATTATTATTTCTTGATGAATTTTTATGTATTTTGGCCCCCTGAACACGAATTTGGCACTTATATTTATGTAGTGTCAATATTTTCAGTGATATAAACATGTTTTATTTTTCTGCTATACTGATTTATGTAGAGCAATTTGCGTGCTTTTATTTTGATACTCACTAGGTTTTATCGCATTTGTTATTAAATATACTTGTTCGGAGTAGCAAACAGAGAATATAGATTCTAAAGATTCATAGTAGAATTGTAAATTGATTAAATAGAGTTGTTCAAATGTGAAGCTGATGTTGGAGAAAACTAAATATGAGGAACATCAATGGGACGTGTGTGGGGATTTCAAAATTGTTGGTTTTCTTCTTGGGTTGCAAAGTGGTTATATTAAATATTCCTTCTTTCTGTGTCTGTGGGACAATCGGGCAACTAACCAGCATTATGATCAAACCGTGTGGCCTGAAAGAACGGAGCTAATTCCAGGAACACATAATGTGATAAATGAAGCATTAGTGTCCAGGGAGAAAATTCTCATGCCAACATTACATATTAAGCTGGAATTGGCAAAACAATTTGTGAAAGCTCTGGATCGCAATTCACCTGCCCTACAATGTATCAAACAAATGTTTCCAGCTTTAACAGAGGCAAAAGTTTTGGCTGGCATTTTTAAAGGGCCTCAGATTCGTGTCATGCTTAATAGTGCTACACTTTAAACAAAACATGACGGAGTTGGAAAGAAACGCTTGGGAGGCCTTTCATGAGTTGGTGACGGGAATATGCAACATAACCGAAGTGAAGCGTTTGATCACCAAGTTAAGACACTCATTGATCAATATCGAGCATTGGGATGTAAAATGTCTTTAAAATTACATATGCTTCATTCACACCTGGATTTCTTTAGGGAAAATTAACGAGATGTTAGCGAAGAGCACGGGGAACGTTTCCATAAGGACATTCAGGTAATGAAAAAAAGATACCAAGGAAGGTGGGACTGTGCAATGATGGGTGATTATATTTGGGGGTTAGTCCGTGACGAAGTGAACGTTTCCTACAAAAGTAAAAGAACCACTAACCTTCAGTTCTGACTACGGAATTCCAGTACTTGATGAACACTTTCCTTCAGTCTCAACTACTTTTGTATATATTTTTATAAGAAGTGTAATATTCATATATTTTAGTATTTATGTATTGTTATGTACATTTTTATACCCAGAAAGTTGATGTCCAAAATGTGTTATGTTTGTAGTTCAATGTTCCTATAAGACACAATTGTATAATATATTACTGCTTGACTAAAATCTGACATGCTTATATCATTACAAATTTTGACATTACGGGAAAATAACTGCCATACTCGAGTTCAGCGGGTGCAAAGCACTAAGAAACCAATGAAAAATCAAGAGAAGCACGACTACAATGTTTGTACAGTTCAACGTTCTCATAAGATACAATTGTATAATACGATACTGTTTTAATAAAATCTGATATGCTTATATCATCACAAATTTTGACATTACGGGAAAATAACTGCCATACTCGTGTTCAGTGGGTGCAGATCATCAAGAAACCGACGAAAAAATAACATAAGCACAACCTTGATCAAAATTTGTATACCAGTGTTATCTTCTCCAGACGAGAAAGGTTATGGTTTAACTGCTTCTTGAGCAGACAGTCAGCTGGCTGGGAGGGATGAAGCAGACAAAATATTTCATCCAAAAAAAAAAAAATTAAAGACAGCTGGAAGGAGCTTGAATGAGCGCGAAGAAAATGACTAACATTTCCCTGTTCTCTCGCTTTTCCTTGTTTTAAGATTTAAGAAAAAATAAACTTGTCTACGCAATTAGAAAAATAATTGTCGTTAATTGTTTGAGTAATTGTGGAGTGTAGCAAAAATTTTGGCGCCAATTGAGATGGCGCGTGTGGCACACTACAGTACATTTACACAGTACTTCTCTATATAAAAAATAATCATCAAAATTTACAACTCATGCAAGACATCTATTCGTATAATACTAGAAGCAGTAAATTCATAAATGTCCCATATCAACGGCTATCCAAATCGTTAAATAGTTATGAGACACTTGGAATAAAACTGTATAACAAGTTGCCTGCAACACTAAAAGATGAACACATAGATAGATTTAAAAGTAAGTTATACAATTGGTTAGTTTGAACGCCCTTTTATTCTTTAGAGTAGTATTTTAATTGTTCAATAGAAGTGTAACGTATTTTCTAATCTCATGTTGGGCTAGTATTTAAAATGCATATTGTTATTGTCATTTATTTTGTAATATCATTTCATCATTAATTTAGTTATAGATCATTATTTATTTATACTTACGTATCAATATTGTATCGCATTTTGACGTCTATTGCTATGTATACCTTAACGACAATAAAATTATTATTATTATTATTATTATTATTATTATTATTATTATTATTATTATTATTATTATTATTATTATTATTATTATTATACCTTCCTCTTCAGTCATCCCCAACTGGATACTCTTAAATCTGCAGTTGACTCGTCGTCTTCTCAGTAAACCATACACAAGAGAGCAAACGTAGCATTTTGATGGAAGACATTGGTCTTTGGCAAATAATATGTTGTCTTTTTTTTTTTTGTAGATTCATTGCTTTAGTCTTCATGAGTAATGGTATCCTGGCAACACGATTTTTATTCCATTACACCTCTCTTTTTTTGGACAACCAGTTTGCTCCATCCTGATTTTAATAATCATATATCAGCCTGTTCGAAACGCGTTTTATACTTTCCAATTCATGTAGTCAAAATCTTTCTCACTTTGATTTTCAAAGGTTTACATTTTAAAGAGACTGGGTGAATATCAGATACTCAATAGAACAAAGATGTAAAACAAAAGCTTCCAGTCCACACTTGGGATCGAATCCAGGCCTCCAAGTTCGCAGAAGACTCATGCTTTACTGACTACGCTACTGCATCTTTCAAGGCATAAAGCGTGTTGTTCCTTACAAGATAAAAATTACTACTCTTGTGGGAATGACAATTGTAAGGCAGTGCTAGTTTAATATAATTTTAATAAAATCACATTGTTGAAGTGGAGATCCATCCATGATTTCCACTCCTGCTCTCTCCACAAAAAAAAAAAAAAAATCTTGGACAAGACGTTTAGGAAGTTCAACATTTTACATGAGGTTGAAAACTAAGGGACAGATTAAATATTAACTTGTGTGATCGTAACGAAATATCTGCGACAAACGGCGATAAATATGTTTTCTCGGAATTTGCGTAGGTCTTGAAACTAAATTTTAGAACAAAATTTATGAGTAAAAGTACCATCTGCTTTGTGATGTTTGTTTGCAGAAGAATTCCATAAGAGAACACGATGTTCCAGATATCGAGCAAATTAAGAATATGGGGAGAGGTTACTTCATAAAAGTATTTTACATCATTTTTCTTGCTTTAAATAATACTAGTCCGTTGGAAGCAGGCGCATTAGTGATGGTGGTTTACGCGTAATATTTTCCCCTTACAAACTATAGTCACTACTGATTTAATTTATATTGTATTTATTGTTCTACTCCCATGCTCATTTTTCGCAATACCAGAAAAGTTCATCCACTTTCGTTTCTCTAAATTCAAGCCATATCTTTGTCACATGAATTACACACTTTGTAAATGCACTTGCTTAATTATAGAAACTAGTACATGACAAAGGAGGTTATAGAAGAAAATGGTACATAATCAAGTTCCTATTGATTTGTAAATGCAATTTTATTTGGTTGGTGCAAATTAAATGTCCATTTTGAAGCCTGGGGAAAAATTACCTCGGCAATACAACATAAAAATGGACTAACATCACAAGCTCTACACACTTTTAGCAAACAGGCTGGGGTGCAAGACAATAAGAGGTTATCTATTCATTACATAAAAATAGTGTAGACTCATATAAAAGCAAGCTTGTTGAATATGAGCATATTGAGTGATGCAGTAGAAGCATTTGTAGAGCGATTAAAATTGCAAAAATCTATGACATATATATGTCTATGATCCTTCTTGCAGAAGAAAACAGTGGATATGAATCAACTGAAAATTGTCATAGATAAAAGGACGTTTGAAGAAATTCTTCACTTATTAGAAAAGAAGGTAGAAAGTTTAAATATTTTAATTAGCTATTTAGTGGAGAAAATAAAGGAAGGATTAGAATATTTAGAAGAAGGGCTGTGTGGAAAAAATAAGATGATAATATAGATGATGAAAATGAATTATTAACAGAAACGAAAATTAAAGTATAAAAGATTAACTTGATAAATATAGAAAGGAATTAGAAAAAAAAACTTTAAGTACTATACAATAACCTATAAGAAGTTGCTGATCATGACCATTTAACAGGTCAATTTAGGATTGCTGCTTATTTTTATTGTTCCTGTATTTATTCATAATTTATTTGTATATGATACGCAGCTATAAAGAGTTAAGGAGGTGCAATATTAAAAGAAAAATAGATATAATACCTAATACAGAAGAAAAGTACATTACATTCTAGAAGACAGTAATATATATGGATAAAAGAAAGAAATATTCAATTAAGATTTATTGATTCATTTAAATTCTTATCAAAAAGTTTAACACTATTAGCAAAAAAATCACAACCAGAACAATTTAGAGAAACATTAAAATTGCTAATTCACCTGAAAAATTAGAACCTCTCCCATTATCAAAAGATAAATTTAACAATAGTTTAACAGGAGAAGAAATAAGTGATGTGAATTATAATCTTCATATATTAATCTGTAAGGAATTCAACTAACAACTTTAAAATAATGTATTCAATTATATTAAAAAACTGATTAACTTCATTTAGCAGATATTCTTGAAAATTTCAGAGATACAATGCTTAAAACATAAATTGGATCCAGCATGGTATTTGACTAGTCTTGGATTTTTGTGGAATGCAGTGTTAAAAATGACAAAACAAAAATTAAAATTATTAACTGATTATGACAAATTGATCTTTATAGAAAAAGGAATAATAAGTGGAATTAGTCAATGTTCAAATAGATACGCAGTGGAAAATTATAATCCTAAAAAGATGAGTTATTACATAATGCACATGGATGAAATAATGAATACTGATGGAATATAAATCATCATATGTCTTATGGAGAATTTAAGTGGAAATACGTTGTTAGCGCAAATGATAAATATTGGGTAAATGGAAAATAATTCTAATATTGGATATTTACGATGGTACATATTCAGGTTGTACAAAACATTTACCAAATGGTTTTTGACGATTCTCAAAATTAGGGGGGGGGGAATTAAGCCCTCACAAAAATGTAAAATGGTGCATGAATATACCTATGTCTTATAAAAGTCAACGGGACCCTCTACACACTCATATAATCATATAATGTAATCAATTTTCATCAAATTTTAAATTTTTGATAATTTTATACCTGTGAAATGTAACGAGATAGATTACCCAAATTTATAATGATATATATTAAGATCCTGCAGAACATTTATCAATTATTGATTTTTAATAATTTCCTATTTTACGATATGCTTCTATGCATCCCTTCCAAATTTAGAGAAGAGCACAAACGTATCCATATTCTGTGAAAGCTGATTGATATCTATTCAGGCACATGTGACCATATAAAGCAATAAGGCCTCACCAAAGAGGATAAGTTAGGTTTAAAAACTCCGACATTTGAATTTTTATCAATTTGTTACCCATGAAAAGCAATATAGCAAGCAGAGGCGTCATTTCAGACTTCGCTTGAGGGGGGCAAGAGCACCACTGACATAAGATTGTCACGTTTTGTACTAGTACATTAATAGAGAATCTATTAAAGTATATGTATTCCTCAAACTCTTGCGGGGGGGGCAATTGCCCCCTTCTGCTCTCCCTAAATGACGCCCCTGACAACAAGCATGAAAAACAATGGACCCTCAAAACTTATACCCCGGTCCTATACTACCATACTCAATTTTTAAATTTGACATTTTCCAAAATTTAAAGGGGGTGGTCCAAGGTACCCGTAACAAAATATATGAATTGGGCTAGATATTCCTGCCGAAATCAAGAGGGCAATGACATCATACCACGAGATCAAGTCAAGTGACGTGTCTCAGCCAATCAGCGAAAATCTCGCCTAATGTTCCCCAAATATTATTTATCCTTTTTAGTGGTTATTCTTAATTTGTTTGAGTAAATTTGTTATGTGGATTATAAACTTCAAATCCTATCTTCATGTAATGAATGTCGTTTCTCTTAATTTATAAGTATCTCCAGAATTATTTGTTTTGCATCTTGCAAGAATTTATTAAATTATCGTACATTTGCCTATTATTGGTTGTTGTTAGCTGGATTTGAGTTTAGCATCCCTTTCAGCAGCAAGGCTACATAAGACGTGAACCTAAAGTTTAACGTGGGATCTGAACCACATAAGCTCTCGTTGGATTTCGTGTGCCAAAAACGCGTACGCTAATCGAGTGGCCACGAAAGAGCTCGTTTCCTTCTTGTATATGAGTTATTGAATATCATATAGAGTCAAAAATTATTGTATGATTCGATAATTATCGTACATGTTGGCAATATCTTTACATGAGGTGATGATGCCCCGGATTCAATCTTCGATTGAGACACTCAGCCGAAAAGATGTAACAGCTTTTTTTCAGACCAGTCATGCTGAGTGAGATTTTTCCTCATTCACATCAGGGAAACGCCGGGATGGCATCTAACACACAGGTCCAAGCCCGGTACCTTCCTCCGCCTTTTCTTGGATAGTGTGCTCGCCGACGGACGCCATCCCTCATATATGACAAGTTTAAGAGTATAACTGCCGGCAATGCCCAGAAATATATATATATGTAAAATGAAATGTTGATACGGCCCGGTTGTAGGAGAAGGGAAGAAGACGTGTAGTGTTGACAATTCGGGACTTTGGACTTCAGTCTCATTACTTTATCTACATAGGCCTTGTATACTACCTTGGAAGCAATTACACAGAAGGTTGGAATAATTTCGCTTCCATTATTGTAATCTGTATAAAGATTAGGCCTATTAAATTTAATAAGCAAAATGTAACAACTTTCCTGAGATCTTATAGGATTAGGGTTAGAATTTAGACTTCTGGGCCGTCGGCATCTAAGGCTATTTAGCACGTCACGTATATGAGGGACGGCGTCCCTCAGCGAGCACACTATCCGATGAAAGGGGAGGAAAAAAGGAATGGGGAAGGAAGGACGCGGCCTGGGGCCATTATGTTAGGTCCCGGCATTTGCCTGGTGTGAATGAGGAAAACGCAGGGAAAACCTCATTCAAGATGGCTGGCCTGAAAAATCTGTTACACTTTTTCGACCGAGTGTCCCCACACGGAATCGAAACCGGGACCACTAGTACCAAAGGCGAGAGCATTAGCGACTACGCTACGCGGTCCATGGAGATCTTATACTCCAAATCACTTTGTAGTTATAGTCCTCCAGCTAGCCTAGTATTTAGCGTATGCGTGGTCGCGGGTTCATTTCCAGGTGGAAGAAAATAGAAATATTAACATGATTTGTATTTCACCTTAAGCTGTAGATCCAGATCTCATATAGTCTCAGTGCTGAAAAGGAATGTTAAACATCACCTAACAATTTCTCTGAATTATTCTTTCTAATTGTATTTTGATCTTGTGTTCCGTAATTTAGATGTTCACAATTTATAGGGATGCGCTCGAGTCGAGACATGTCTCGAATCTCGACTCGACTCGACTCGAATTCGAGTCGAGATTCGAGTCGAGACACACTTTGTAAAATTCGAGACGAGTCGAGACAAACGTATTTCTCGACTCGAATTTTCGAGTCGAGACACGAGTCGAGTCGAGACGGCTCTTAAAAATCTCGACTCGACTCGAATGTCTCGAAAATCTTTCTATAATTTTTAATATTATTTTGAAGAAAGTATTCACTCAGAAACAGCCTTGAAACCAATTCCAGCTTTTATTCCTTCAGAAAGGTACAGAACGCATAAAATTAATAGTTAATCTTTAAAGATCAAGATTTAATTTTCAGGTCAATTCAGTTAATTAGAACTAATAGTTAATATCATTGTATTTGGTTGTACTGCAAATATAATGATAATAATAATAATTGATTATCCAGTTTGTATAAAACTATTATCCGTAGTCTAAATCTAGTTTGTATAAAACTATTGCGATAAAGTGAACTTCATAAATTCTCTGAATGAGCAGTTGGTAGTCTATAGTAATTTAGCATAGTTATAATTATTGTGTTTTCGTTCCCATGAACGCAATAGGGTTACGTAACTTCTGGATTATTCGCTTTCCCAACTATTCTGAGGCTTTAATATGTTGCAGCATATCACGAGCTACGGATAATATATAATGTAACATTTGTTGAACATCACATATTATGATACGAGACTATTTTACATAGTATATCTTATCTAATATAAATAAAATAAAGGGTTTGTTTGTGTGTTTGTCTGTCTGTCTGTGTGCGACCTGTGGACCAGACGAGTGGACCGAGAGTTCCCAAAATTTGGTCACGGGTACCTTACTCCAGGCCCCAGATCAAGACGAAGCGTTTTTTTTTTTAAATTTCGAACCAGGGGGGTCTCGGGGGGGGGGGACGTGTACTGGGACCGACCTGGGGACTAGACAAGTTGACCGAGAGTTACCAAATTTTGGTCACGGATACCTTGGTCCAGGTCCCAGTCTAAGGCATGTAGTAAAAGTAATCCAAATTGATCGACATTAGTGTCAAATCCATAGTTTTCACGGTCGCTGAGATCAATGGTGACACTTCCATCAGCGATGACTTGCAAATTCAGCTACTACTGTATGCGGGCCGGGTGTCAGCGGGTGAGGAATACCGAGACATGTATAAATAGCCCATATTGATTGATACTAGTGTCAAATCCATAGTTTTCGCGGTCACTGAAATGAATGGTGATACTTCCACAGGTGTTGACTTCCAAATACAGCCCCCATGCGAAGAATGGGTATATTAACCTAGTATTACAATAAATGGACTGCTTGGATGCCAAGAACTAGTACAGATAAGTACCATTCACTTCTATGAATAGGTATTTTTTAAAAGGATTTTTGTAAACACTAAGTTATAAAACAATAAACTACATACAGTAGTTATAGTTTTGGTTCCCAACATAAAAGAAATATGGATTGTTCATGAGATATTGAACTTCAACTTTCACTCCTGGAAAATTTCAATTTTGGAGTTAGGTCACTTGGCATCAAAGCAGTTTACTGTAAGATAAATACATTCCGCGCATTAGTAACATTCAGGGGCCTTCGATTTCCATCCTCTCAAATGAAAGCTGAACGATTGCTTGATACATGCTGACTATATAGGAGAAATAGTGTATTAAGTTTTCGAGCTTTGGTGCGTATCCGTATTTACACTCTGATATAACTTTAAGTTCACACTCAAATCGAGCTAATTGTTTAATGCATTTCGAAAGCTTTTGTTTTTATGCAGCTCATTAAGGAAAATCTATTTCATAATCGTAACATTTATGTACTAAGAAACTATGAACGTAAAGTGGACTCGACCTAGCCCCGTGGCCGCTGTGACTCAGTGGCACAGCTCTCACCCTTGGTGTGTGAGGACTCTGATTCTGTGTGTGTGTGTGAACTCCGCGGCTAGTGTACGCGTCTTTGCCGCGGAAGACTCGGGTTCAATTCCCGGCGCGAGCTCATGTAGTTCGGATTCCACGTTAATCAGTAGGTCTACATTTCATATATCCTCGCTGCTGAAAGAGACGGTAAAATCAAAATCAACTCAATAATATATATGTGTGTGTGCTTATGTGAATTTTCTCGTGGCTGTATGGTTAACACATACGCCTTGATCGCGGGAGACTCTGGTTCGATTTACGGTGGAAACTCATGAAGTTGTTACCGGTATCCCACTTTAAACTGTAGATCCATGCCTCATATAACCATAGATATAATATATATGCCTTTGATACACTTATTTTCCGACTTGGAAGCCATCGAAAATTTCCGGACACAGAGTCCCGTAGACCGAAAATGAGAAACATGGGTACAGAGTAAAACAGCCATAGAAATTTAAGCTTTTTAGGCTAACTTAATCCTTACATATAATGCAATAGCTTGGCCAAGTTATAATGGAGGAAATGCTATCATTTCAACACTCTGAGAATAGAAAATGTTCGTCAGGTATTACTATCCCCCCTCTCCTGCAGAATGAAAACCCTGACTAAAACTCAATATATATATATATATATAAAACTATTTTGTGTAATGTAACAAACAGTGGCGGATAGTATTCATGTTTCCTTGCAGAGGTCCTTACGAAGGTTCGCTTCCATCTTCCTCTCCCCAAGAACTAAGATAAATTAAAAAATTGCTATTACTTGTTAATCTTGTACAAAGGACGCAATTAAAGTCCCAGTGTAACACCCCTTCACATTTAGATTTTTCCCCTGGAAGAAAACCAGTTATTATTGTTTCTCGATTTCTCAGTCTCACCTACATAAACATACGAATAGAATTACAGGATAGGACATGTTTAGAGTGCTTGCACGTGACATCTAACTATATTTCTCATCAAATGTGTCACAGATGAAAATTTCCGTTTGTACTGCCTCTATTTTCTGGTACATATGTTTCATTTATGTTATGTTGCTAAAATTCGTTAGAAAACAAGTACAGACTGCGCCTGTGTGCCTGACAAAACGTAAATGTACTGGATAATTATTTCTTCACTTTCTTCCAAAAAAAAAAAAAGGAACCCATCTCATGTCGGCTAACCAAAGGAGGTAGCGGACCAAAGATAGCCGTTGTTTACCTAAGGTCGTTACACAGCAGGGGTTTCATTCAGTCAGAGGGAAAAGAAAAAATAATTTAAGGTTTCTACATTTGTTTTGAACTGCAATATACTTCTTCCTTTTATTTTAAGAACCATTTCCTTCTCATTTGTCTGCATCAGAAAAAAATGCAAAAAAATCACTAGAATGTGCCTATTTACCCAAGTACGTACTAGATCACTAGTTCAATAGTAAAATCACTAAATTTAGTATTATACGAAATCATAAATGTGGCATCCCTGGGTTGGAGCGAAAGTAATGGTTGGAGTAAAAACTAGTCCGTATTTCTACTGCGTTCTGTTGTTGAATTCACAGAAATGTTCAAAAATCAATTCAAGAAGTAAAACACGATCCTACAAAAGACTGTTTACTTGCTCACTGGTTTTAGTATTGTGAACTGAAACTCAAGTGCGCAGTCATGTTGAATAGCCTACTTCTGTCCCTTTCTACTTTACAACTTGAGGTGGGATGAGTCGGAGTCGGAATGGTATGTATTGTTTATACTACTTACAACGTTAACACCCACATAAAATATAAATTCGCCCTTTCTCCCTTCCCTTTTTCGAATACAATGAACCGACTCTTTTGCTGAAGAATGATGCTAAAAGAAAATTGAAACATCTGTGTCTAAACTTTCTTTGAAGCGCAGTCTTTTGTATTTGTAAGGTTTTGCGAGTGTTTTCGAGATAGCCAAATCTTTTACCATGGACTCCTGCTGCGAACTGACCGTGAGTAAACACCCGATCTCGCTGTGCTCAATTTCTCTCGCACACGTGAAATGGGTTTGTTGTTTTCAAAACAAATAGGAAGTTACCTTGTGCTTTTGCATTTCTGCACGCACACAGGTACCATTGTTGTTTTAATGATCAGAAGAAATATCAAAACCATTCGATATATATGATACGAAACAGCTAACAGAGGGAGGTAAAGATAAAAGTAGGCCTATACCAAGTTTTCCGCGTGGTACCATTATGGAGAATAAATATTTGATAAAGTCACGTAGATGCGCTTAAACCTATTCCATCTGTCCTTATAATTTTTCTGGTCTCATCAATTTCTCAGGAGAATACGTACAACATATGTCCAAATTCCATATATACTCTTTCTAAACTAATGAGTAAACTTATTAAGAACACCAACTGATATCAATAAACAGGAAAGAAAACAATACTTTATACTTCTATCATTTGGTACACATCTCTATGAAGCACAGCTTGTTTCTTTTCGAAAAAGCTCCTTCGTGTCACAGCTGTGGCTAGTTTTGTTTTCTGTTAGGATGAAAGAAAGAAATGCAACATTTGCTTCGCGGTGAAGTTATATATATTATTAAGATGAGCGGTGATAAGCGAGGTTTAACAAAGAGTGCCTTTCGGATGCACAATTTAACGGGTAGTTGCAGTCCGTGTTGAGAATCGAACCAAAGCTATGTAAGACATGCTAATATTGAGCTCTTTTGTGGTAAAAGTGAACTTCAGAAACACACAAAAGACTTGAAACATCAAGCTAATGTAAAGCAATTGAAAAATAGCCTACCTATCGCTGCATCTTTTCTGTGGCTAGGAACATGCAGTGTGTAGCAACAAGAATCGTGTTAAGGACTTTTTTTTCGAACATAACATTCCCTTCCACACCATAAAAGACAATTTAATGTTTGTTAAAAGAAAGTGCACATAATATTTTTAAATTTTGTTTGTGATCCTATCATGCATAATTATAAATAATGCCTTTCATGCTACGAGAATGAGTTCAACTATACGTCATGGCTCCTCTAAAGCGGGGCCGCGGGGGCTCAGTGCTAGATCGTTCACCTCTGGTGCTTGGGAACCGTGGTTCGATCCCAGCTCGCACCAAGTGAACTTTGTGGTAGACAAACACCGTGTGCGTGGGTTTCCTCGGGGTTCTTCCGTTCCTCCCACTTTCTTCATTCCACGATTTCACTAATTTCTCATCATCACCTCTCTCCTTTAGCCTAACCGGCATAACCGTGGGACGTAAAACTCAAAGATTTCACTTCCTTTTTTTCCTTCGAAAGCGATATCTTTCAAAATTATTTATTGTTAGATATTGTAAATTTACGGTATCTATTTTAGTGGACGGGAAATTTTGCCTCTAATCGGATAATTTCATGGCTTCTAACAGGAATTCGCAGTTACGAAATTTGCATCACTGTCTTTTGAAAGGATCCCTAGAAAAAATACTACTAGAAAATAACTGAAAACACAAAATGGATTTTATAGCCAAATTCACGTCATCTTGGTGCGTCATCATTTTTCTTTAAATATTTGTATTTAGTGTTAGATTAGAGTTTAGTGTTCCTTTCAGCATCAAGGCTATATGAGACGTGAACTTACAAATTAACGTGGGTTCATAACCACAGGAGTTCCCATCGGAAATCGAACCTAGGTCTCCCGCACCAAAGACGCGTACGCTAATCATATGGACAAGGGTGTTCGATATTTAATAATGCGTACATAAAGTTGTGAAATTGCGCTTGTATAATGGAATGCAATTCCTTCTACTGACATAAACTTTCACAATACTCAGCTGGACAAAGTATCTTTAAAAAGAAAATGTCACTCTTTATGTTTCAGTTCCTGGTTAGACTGAAGGATGGAACAAATTGCAATGAGCGTTTTTGGATCCTACTTTGTGTAGTTGATTCATCATAAACTTGGTATTTGATACGGATATGAACTAAAAACGTACAAATATAAATTTAAGTCATTCAAATACCTTTAAACAAAAATTGAATATATATATGAAAGAGTCATGTTATTTCTTTAATACAAGTACATGAATACAGTTAGCTCCTCTTAATGAAAATAAGTGGTGGTTGGTCTTTAAAACTAGTGTGGAAACATTAGTAAAGA
This sequence comes from Thermobia domestica, assembly GCF_964235325.1. Lineage (NCBI taxonomy): Eukaryota > Metazoa > Arthropoda > Insecta > Zygentoma > Lepismatidae > Thermobia > Thermobia domestica. Next base: position 34,189,286 of record NC_137455.1, on the reverse strand, counting down.
ATCTGGCATAATTTAGAAAAGATATATGGTAATTCAGGCCCGTGTGTGGCATCATCGATTGTCTCAAGAGTGGCAACCCTGACTTAAAGGTTTCTCTTCGAGAATAATGGATTATCTGGGATATATCAGATATACAACTCGAGTTGGAGCAGTATTCTCTATAACAAACTTTGAAGCAGGCAGCATATCTGTTGAAATAAGTTATTTCTGAGTATATGAGTGGAATTCAGAATTATTTTGAGTCAGTTCGACTTGTTTCTAGTTAAGGCAAGGTAAATCAATCCCCGAATAGAGAAATAGATTACTCTTATGTTATTTCTTAGTAGGGAACATCTAACATTTTCACGGGAGACAGTGTCTTTTTTTGAATATTGACATTTCCACGTATATTTAAGATTGCTAGCAATACCTGGTTTCCATAGTAACGGAGCAAGTCGTAGGGATTTTAGAGTGAGAGCCTTATTTGAATTGTGAGCAAGAAGGATGCTTGTTTACGAGGTTCAAAGACTGTTTTTAAACCACAGTCTGACTGTATTCAACTGAGTGTGAACTTATAGAATACTGGACTAGTTCTCGATGCGAACCTAACCTCAAACGAAGATTCTGCTGAAGGCGCTTTACTTCTCTGGTGAGAGGAATTTTCTTATATTCAACCAACTCAATCCTATAAGTAACAGAATTAGCCTTTTTGATGGAGAGTCTGTTTATAGACCATTCCATGTTTAGGACTTTAGGCCAGACAGCTTTCTGATTATTGACATTGTCTTTTAGATGTGAGGGAGTATGATGTAAGAAAACACATGTTCTGCTCTCTCATGATTGAAGCACAGCTTAGCTGCGTTAAAGAAAATCGATTTGAAGTTATAGTTTCATGAAGGCTTAAGTAGGCGACTTCTTTTCCGGACTGAAAAGTTGGTCTTTTATTTCATGGCAGTTAAAGGAAATTCTTCTCAAATCAGAGCACCATTCTTAAGCACCAAAATATCCTGTATGGACTGTGGAAATGCTTTATTTATCAAAGTTTCCTTAAACATGTGGTATGTACTACTCTGTGCTTGTTAATTACCCTAGACAAATTTACTGGGCAGTTCAAATTTTTACAGTTAAAGAAAAGATTACAAGATTAATAGTTATTTACTATATGTTATTTTAAATGCGACACTAGTAGCAATAGAAGCCACGAACTCATTTTCTTTTCTTTTCTTTCCTTCTTTTTTTAATCGCACACACAAGAACACATGTACACCAAAACGATCATGTTCGACAATGTTCCTGGGTTCATTGCGTGTTTCTATCACTTGGTAGATGAATGTTTGTCCAGAATCACTATTGGAAATCGGGTTGCAGACCGCGAAATGCATGTTTAACCCTTTGAGACCTGGTGGTAACATTTGCGTACATCATATTTGCGAGCACAAAATACTACTTAGTAAATAACCAGTGGTTTTGAAATAGTCTTTGTTACTACTTAGTTTATTATTTAAACAAATTAGATGGAGCACTATGGCTCAGTGGTAGAGCGCTTACCTCTGGTGCGTGGGGCTGTGGTTCGATTCCCGGCAAAGTAGTTTTGTAGTGGACAACATCGTGCTCGTGGGTTTTCTCGGGGTACTCCCGTTTCCTCCCACAATTTCATTCCAACAATTCTTCCATCATCATTCACTTACTTTAATCATTATCTCCCTTACCCTAACAGACATAATCCCGGGACGTTAAACTCAAAGATTTCATTTCATTAAAAAAAAAATTAAATCATAATTAAATTGAAGGCTTATTCTTTTAGTATGGGAAACATATTGACACCCATGGCCGTAATCAGGCTTGAAGATTAGGTCGGACAGACATCATTTAGGGTCAGGCTCTTAAGTATTCTTTTAATAAACAATGCTGAACAAACTAGACAATCGTGTTTTAGGATTGTAAAAACGACCGTGAATTATGTTCAAACACAATTATTATTATATTTATTTCTCTGACTATTGGATCTTTATACCCTACATTACAGTGTTAAACAAAAGAGAATAATTGTTTGTATAATAGTATTCAAGAGTTTTCTCATCATGATTAGTTTTGTAAACAATTCAATTACACTTATTTGGTGTTTATTTCTAAATAATAAGTCCTAATACAATTTCATAAAGTTGTAATTCTTCTTTAGTTTGTATCACTTTACACAATGACAAATCCAAAAGGTGTTGTATCGGTGCAGTACCAGTTTTTCACATTTTTCAAAATGTTCCAAAACCCAAAGAATAATCTTTAATTTCTGATATTTTAGTCGTCACAAATTACAATTTTATAATGTAGTCAATGTTTATAATTACTGGGCAGTTGGGCGTTTAAACTAATGACATCATAATAAAGTCAAAACCATAATCTTGAGTTGAATTGATTCTGAGTTTAACGTCCCGTTCAGCAGCGAGGCTATGTGAGACGTGGACCTACTGATTAACGTGGAATCCGAACCACATGAACTCCCACCGGGAATCAAGCCTAGGTTTCCCACGCCAAACGCAAGTATGCTAACCGTTAGCCACGAAGGAGCTCCACCATAATTTTAGTGGGCGATAAGAAATATCTCGCCAGTGCTTTTACAATAAATAAAATTTTATAAGTATTAAAGAATAGTGGTAAGAGATTTTATAATAGCTCTTTTATTTATGAGATATGAGTATTTTGAAAAAAAAAACAACTAAAGAATAGGTTGGCGGAACCAGAAAAGACTCGTAAAATAAACTTTCTTATAAATACATACGCACCTTACTCACCTTTTATAATTGCTATGCTTACGTTCTCCAAAAAAACAGAAATTCTGTTTTAGTGATACTTTACACAAGATCATGAAGTGGGTTCAAATTTAATTAAAGGCAAAATATAATACAATAATCCACAAATATTGCCTCAAGTGAGTTTAAAGATTTCTAAACACTAGTGCGAAACCGGGCTCTGCCGTTGCGATCGATTTACAGGTCTTGAGACGAAAGTAAGAAGGGACTTACGCACACAGTAAGTAAAAACAATTACTATTCCTGTAACTTTCCCCCAAATGGGTGTATCTTAAAACTAACCTCACCATTATTTTTCTAATTAAATTCTAGCCCGAAATTATGTATCATATTACCCTATTCCCATTTTGAAAACTTGACCTTAATTCAAAATGGCGGATTTCAAGATGGCTGCCATCAAGGTCATATCTACCATACGACTTCTCCCCAGGACTTATATGTATCCACATGGTTTTTCTTCACTTTTCTTCATTAACGCTCCGTTTACAAAGGGTAGTAAGGGACTTCTGTAGTAATCTCTAATAACCACATCACAACTCTTAAAAGTTAATTTTTTTTTAAAAAAAAATAGAAAACATGCACCATGGCAAAAATTTGTCATCACAAGTAATGATGCATACATGCCTTCTATCAGCAAAAAAAAAAAAAAAAAAAAAAAAAAAGTTTCATTGAAATTGGAGCCGGACATTTGAGTGATGTCCCTTGTGGGATGTGATTGAACGTGACGTCAGAACACATCGCCCCCCTTCCCGGAATTTACGGGAATTAGGTGACCTGAGTGAGCACATGTGGTGCCAGCTCTCTCCAGCGACCTATCAAGGATCATTGCGTGTATGCCAAGACGTGTCGCCGTTTTTATCCATGCCAAAAGTCGACATACTGACAATTAGGTAGGTAGTCATGATGGTCTGGCTGATGTGTGCGTATATTTTAACTCGTATATTTTGTCTCGACTCGAATTTCGAGACGTCTCGACTCGAATTCGAGTCGAGTCGAGACAGAAACATATCTTCGAGTCGAGACAACATTTTCTCGAGACGAGTCGAGACAGGCTTAAATCTCGACTCGATTCGACTCGAATGCATCCCTAATAATTTATTCCGATAAGTGAAATTTATTTTCTGCGGAAGAATATTCCCTGATTTTTCTCCTAAATTTATTTCTGATTACCGCACTCTCTGGCTATTAGGTTTATCTTAAGTGCTGCATCATACTTCAGGCGATTTTTAAGACAGAAATATCTAAAAATATACAGGATTTGATTTTATAAAATATTAGCAGCGCTAATTACTGCAATGACATTTAAGTGCTAACATATGGTATTAATTAATATTTTTCTTCTAAATATTTTACTTATATGTTTATTTCCAATATCGTTATTCATTTCGGAAAGCATTTAAAGCTTGACATATTCACTGTTGCATTAAGATATATGCAAATTCGTAATTTCAAGAACAAAGCGGGAAAAAAATTCAGGAAACACTCTTCCCGCGCGTTCCCGCTCAATTACTAATTTTAAAAACATAATTAGTTGTTTCGCGATATTTTATAAGTATTTTCAACTTTACTAGAATGCGAAAAGAAACTTTCGTTGTGAAGGAAAAGCAAGAAGACTTGCTGAATGTTAACTAAATGGAATGTAATTCATAAGAGAAAGAATATATTAAATCTTTTAACTTCCTAAGATTTTAACTTTAGGAGTCAATATCAAAGGCGCCGTAATGACGAATATGCTGTAAAGCTGTATACTATAGATCAGCAGCCAATAAGAATTGTCGCCATTTCACTTTATGCTGTTCTGTTGTTAGTCGGTGGGGGTCGGTGTCGGTAGTGGCAGGTAGAAGAGGATGTCTTTGTGATGGTTGTGACAGTGATGGGATTGGGGTAAGTGAAACTATCAATATTTTTTAGTGTTAATGTTGTTTAAAATATATATTTTAAGATTTATTTAAATAATATTGGTTTATAAGGTCATATTTATCTGACATAGTTATATCTCACCTGATACCAAATTGGTGGAAAGCGTTTTTATATTGAGGGCTACTAGCACCAAATCTGTTTATATTGTTGTCAAAGGTGATATATTTACAATGGAAGCGGTTAATTTGTAATGCATAAGTGATACGAGGATAATTTTTTGTTGCAGCGAACTTCACGTAGAGTCTCAGTTGAAAGAAGAAATTTTCCAGGAAGGTGAAGACTGCCATAGTGAAATGAGTGTGCATAAGAACATTCCTGTGTTCTGTATCTGCATATTTGATTGTTTTCTTCTGTGAAAAATGGTCAAAACTAGAAAAGCAGCTGAAGTGACTGAGAATTTTCAAAGAATGCCGGTTAGAAGTAGTGCGACACTGAAACAGGAAGTGGAGGTATGTCCGTATGATTTAGCTTTTCTTCTCGTTCAATTTTGTTGTGTAAGCGACGTTTTTTGCTCATTATATATATATATATATATATATATATATATATATATATATATATATATATATATATATTTTAAAACACAGAAGCTTTATCTGAACTAACAGTAGTTGTAATACAGAAATATCGGAAATTCATGTATATTGCTCACCATGAAGTTTTCAGTTGAAACTAATAAATAAATAACCTTACTTTAATGATGTAGTCAAAACGTATCGATTTATAGGATGCATTGATAATTTGTTTAATAAGCAATAGATAAGAGTGAGCTTGGTAATTGCTGCTCTGAAAGGATGTATATTGCTTTGATTTTAACGTCTAGAAAAGTATGCTGGATACGTAAACAAAATTATATCCAGAAGTACAAGGTAGACTTTTATGTCGTGCAAGGTGTGATTCGAAAATTTGTGTCTATAGTGTGGAATATCAATTTCCGCGATTCGTTGAAACCGTTATTCGAAAGTGAAAGTATCACCGAATATCATTACTCCTTAAAATAAAATGCTGAAATATATTTTTCAGTGCATGATTTTGATTTGATTAATTTATTCGTAAATATGAACGAACTGCGTTCAATGTTAGACTAAGTCTCTAGGGTTATATAAAAATATTTTTTCATCTGTCCTATGTTCTAATTTTGGTTGCGTGCCTATCCTTTAGAATTAGAGTTAACTGGCCTTTGCACTGTGTGATTCACACAGTAAGGCTATAAGGTGCATTTATTGTTGCTAAGCTGCTGGACAGAACTTTCGTGTAAGTGTACAAAATAAAGCACTTTGTGACAGTGATTATTAGAATTACTAGTTAGACTTGGTCTACCCAGTTTTTAATCTTTTATTTATTTAAATCAGTGTTTGATTGAATAAGATAGTAGGCTCTGTCATCATTTGAGTGGTTAGAAGTAAGTGTCTAGTGTTTTCTATCGACGTGATATACCAAACTGAATCCGGCATTAGCGCCCTATCGCCAGACCACTTTGGAAACTGAAAAAAGCACCAAAATGTACTGCATTCGGTTCTATTTTGTTGGATTACATTAAGTTAGGTTCGATGATTAGGTTAGGGGCATAAAAACTACAGCATAAATACATAAACCTACCTGTGCTAGGTGACCACTAAAAAAAAAAAAAAAAGCACGTATGTTATCTAACCGAGTCAGATCAGGAGCGCAGCAGAGAGCCCGAGTGGTGCGAGTGGGCGCTGAATCCGAATGGAGCAGGCGCGTCAGCGGCTGTGGGTATACGCGTAGGCGAGGGTAGTGACATGTGGCTTTTGGCGATCATAAAAATTTCAATAGCTCTTATCATGGTTTCATACTTGCAACGCGTCACTTGTTAACTTACAATACAGCTTCTGTACACTGTGCTGAATTACATTTCCTTTCAGTTAGAAGTCACTTTCCTTCAAGACTGAGGCTTCTAAACTTTTCCAATTTCAAGAAGAGAATCGTTTACAGCAGTTTCCTTTCCTTAAATGAATACCCAGCTAAATAGCCCTCGGAATGCTCTTCCTTCTTCCCCAACGCTATGCCTTTCACGCTACTTTTTCGTAAGAAATGTACCTCTCCACGAAGCAGGGTTGGCTGGTTTAAACCAACTGGTTTTTTTTTTAAAAAAAAACAACTGGTTTAAACCAAAAAACGAAAAATGTTCGTAAAAGTGTAAGTGTTTGTAAAATCTTGATGAACACACATTTATGGGTTATTACGTTTCATTCCCATATATTATTCGTATTATATTCAGACCTAAATTCCCATTCATTACTCAAAAAGATTATACTACAAAAGCAACTTTTTTTTAAATAAGTTTATAAATGTTTGTTTTGTGATTGTTATTATTATGTAATTGCAATCAAAGAAATATTCTAAATATTCTTTCGTTTCAATGTTTACTATTGATAAAATACATCAAAATGCCGTACTTTGTGTGTGTGTGTGTGTGGGGGGGGGGGGGAGTCATACAGACCTCATGAGAGGCATTTAGTGAAATGAGAAGAATCTTTCCTATCTATTTATGTATGAGTCTGAGCCAAAGTAGACTCAAATAATTCGTATCTTTATTCACTTTTCTTACTGATATGCAAATTAAGTCGTCGTATTTCTTTAATTTGGACCAATAAAAGTCGTTGTTAACTAACTAGAACTAAATTAGTTCTTCTGTACTCCGTAATACTTTGAAATTGCCCATATGTAATTCTGTATAATGGTTTCACTTGTGCAACTGTTTATCTTTTTGTCCTTCTGAAATGACTCTTGACAGTTATATTAAGAAGCATGTAAAGATCCGTACATCGTATTTTTTTATCAGGATTCCTTCGTGAGTGAGTCGGACGCAGACGTATCGCATTTGTGGCCAATTAATCCTGGTTCCGAGTTCAAATGGATGACAATTTCTCTCGGATGTAGCTCGAGAAGCGATTTTTATTCCGCTTTAGCTTATGTGGCCCCTTCCAGCATAATCCGGTTGTTGCATAATAACATCAAGGCGAAACAAACTTATTTCTGTCCATATATATGATATGAATATATAGAGCAAATTATTAAAACCAAAAAAACCTGGTTTAAACCAAAAAACCGGTTTTATTGGTTTTTTTCAATAAAAACCATGGTTTTTGCCAATCCTGCCACGAAGTAGTCCTTCCGCCTCCATATACAGTGCCGCTTACATCATCGAAATCAGCCAACAGAAAAAACAACTTTCTTCAATTTTATTATTTTACTTACATCACTATCACTCATTCCTCCTCACTAACTTAAATAAATTCTTCAATTGACCCGGTAAATTTCCTAAAATTGGTCCAGCGATACGGCACTTAACCCCTGAATTCTTTTTTGGGTTCACTTGAGCAGACGCATCTCCCAAATAGGAAATATATAGGTAAAATACGATGTGAATCTTTTTATTTTTATTTATTTATTTTTTTGGAGAGTGTGAATGTAATTACTGTCAGTGCACAGCATATTGAAATTCATTGTGAGTAATAATGAAAGTAGGTTTGCTTTTCCACCATCCTCGTTTATGCGTACACTCCCCGTCGCTGACGCGCCTACTCTCTATGGAAGCATCCACTTGTTACAGTTTAGGCCACGCTGCTGCCCTGCCTAGGTTAGATAGCATTGGTGGTCATCTGGCACAATGTTCGTGTTTTATGCACTGTAGTTTGTATGCCACACGTTCAAACTGTATTTATACTCAGCTCTCCTGAAGTCAATCTGAGGGTAGTGATGGAGCTCCTCATTTAGTGCATGCACTGCTAAAAGAAATACGGGGCCCTAGCCTAACCTCAAATTATAAGAACTGTGTCAAAATTTGGTAGAATCTATTGTCCGCGTAATACCTTCTTTTTTTTTTCAGTTAACTAAATACTATGGGAGTAAACGCACAAGGATATAATTGTTTTCGGTGCACAGATTAAGAATATAGAGTCATGTAATGTAGCGTTTAAACTCATATCTGCGTAAATATGCTATTCTAATCTCTTGCATTTTTTTTTTTTTTTTTTTTTTTTTTTTTTTTTTTTTTTTTATATATGTCCACATATTGTACTTAGCATAGGTACAGTTGCGGAGCGCCATCAGGAATGTCATTTAGAAATCCACTTAAGGCTGCAGACTACTAAATATTTTTGAAAAACTAATAATTTTTCTTTTGCCCGTTTCTCGTAAGTGGAAAGAGGTAATAAAATGTAACTTACCACAATAATAGATAATGTTATTCTACACCTGAAAATACAAATCGGAAGAATTTTCAGTGTTGCCATCCATAGAAATTACAGGGTGACCAGAATTTGAATTACTCAAAAATCTAGGTAAAGGCAGCGACTAGAAAAATGAATTCAACGGTAATTGATGACTTACCGTTCTGTCTATCCTTGTTTACTACTTTTTAAATAATGTTTCTATTTATTTTGTAATGACTTATTTATTTTGTAAGAATTCATGTAAGGTTTATAAAAAAAATGGAAATATTGTTAAAAAAGTAGTAAACAAGAAGGATAGACAGGATGATAAGTGATCAATTATCGTTGAGTTTATTTTTCTAGTCGCTGCCTTTACCTAGATTTTTGAGTAATTCAAATTCTGGTCACACTGTTATTTCTATGGATGGCAACACTGAAAATTCTTTCGATCCGTATTTTCGGGTGTAAAATAGCATTATCTATTATTGTGGTAAGTTACATTTTATTACCTCTTTCCACTTACGAGAAACGGGCAAAAGAAAAATTATTAGTTTTTCAAAAATATTCAGTAGTCTGCCCCCTTAAGCTTCTATATTGATCTACTATAGCAAAAATGATAAAAGATAGTCAGGAACGGCTTTTCGGAATCGATTTGGCGTTCTAAGAATGGGAACTGCCTTCTCTTTTAACTCTCTATTCAAATCAGAAGTGGGGCACGGTGGCTAAGTGGTAGAACGATTACCTTTGGTGCGTGGGGTTCCTGCTTCGATCCTCGGCCAAGTAAATTTGCAGTAGACAACATGGCGTCTGTCGGTTTTCTCCCGGTACTCCCGTTTCCTTTCATATTCGTTCCACCAATTCTTCCTTCATCATACACTGGCTGTAATCATCCGTCTCCCTAGCCTAAAGGGCATAAACATGGGACGTTAAACTGAAAGACATCATTCCAAAGCAAAAGTGGCAAAAAAAAAAAAAAAAAAAAAAAAAAAATCAATCACCTCCGGTGTTAACGTTGAGCACTAGAGAGTATTGTAATTAATTGAGAGACAAGCGGTTTCCTGCAAGCAATTAAGCTCCTCGAGAATATATATATATATATATCCCATCTCCACTTTAAACTCTCTACAGCTTCACCGATAGTGATTGAAATCTTCTAGACTTTCAGGTTTTAGTAATAAGTGATAAAATACAAGTTCTTCGTGTCATTTATGGTTATTCGGTTGTAATGATTGAATTTCGTGCTTCTCTCGTCTTCAACGTTCGTTTATTTATGGAATTTCAGCTGCCCTTTTCAGATATCAGGCTGTAGATAAGAGTTCAAGATAAAATCCGAATTACCATAATGCGTTCATATTTCAATGTGCTCTATCCGAGAATCGAACCCGGGACCACGTGCAACCAAAAGGATGCGCTAGCTACTATGTCAGGATAGATACAATATATTGTAGGGTTTTGTTGATAGCATGTTTTATTACCTTTAGGCCATATAGTGTAAATGGCAAACGTAGATAGATATTAAATGTGATGTTTCTATATTGCAGAAATAATATTTACCTACATGCTATTTTGTTCGTTTCTTGGGAATTACCTTTCATCACATGTGCTATATGAGACGTACTTAATGTGGAACCAGAACCGTATGAGCCTTCATCTGAAATCGAATCCATGTCTTTCGCAAACTTACATGACTGAAGACCGAACTATTCAGGAACGATGAAAACAGTAAAGTTGTTCTTGTTTGATAATATATAGTGAAGCCTGTCTCCGTTGACCACCATCGGTTCCACTGAAAAGCTCACTGCCACTGGGAATAGATGCATTTTGAGGCAATAACTGTTGTAGATCATACATAGCATATACTTTTCTAAATTGGTAACTATTATTACCTGCTTATCAGTTCGTATCGTATAAATAATATAATATAATATAATATGTACAGGGCGTTTCAAAACAAGAACGACGACGTTTGGGAGGTAATTCCTGATACCAAGATAAAGTATAGACCATCCTGGGTGCACAAATGCTTCCTTTCGTAGTTATAAACTGGCAAAAACATGCAAAAATGAACTTTAAAGATCCATAGCTCCAAAGCTGTCGGACCTACTGTAGTCGGGTAAAGACTTCTGCAACAATTTTTAGAGTGAGTCCTTCAAATTAAGTGCCCGTAGCCAAACTCCCTCTATAAAAATTGTTGCGTGAGCACCTTAGGATTCTGGTAGCGCACGTATTAGTTCCTAAGTGAAGTCTTGACACGACTACGGTAGGTCCTATAGTTTTGGAGGTATGGACATTTAAAGTTCATTTTTTCATGTTTTCGCAGCCTATAACTCCGAAAGGAAACATTTGTGCACTCAGGTTGGTCTATACATTTGTTCTGGTGTCAGGAATCACCTTCCAAACGTTTTGAAACACCCTATATATATATATATATATATATATATATATATATATATATATATAAATCTCAGAACTCCTTCGTGGCTGTAGGATTAGAAACTGGAAGACTCACTCTCTCTCTCGTCCCTATTGGTTGTTAGTTCTGGATTCACAAACAGGTTCAAATTATTACTAAGTTACGACCACCAAGGAGTGGATAGCTGTAGGTATTTGTTTTCATTTCTACACTTTTGAATATGAATCTGATCGTCATTTGTTATACATTTCTTGCAAGTTTCATAGGAGCAAAAGCGCTACGAGCACATGATGAAAACAAATCATGTTAGTCAGTTTGATGTGATTGTACTGAGTTAGAGGTTTTTTTTTTTTTTTTTTGCGTTATCTTTTTTGACGCTCACGGTAACGTGAATATATATGCTTATGAACTTTTCCTGGTTAAGATCTATCAAATCTTGTGTCAAGAATGCGCAAAACTGAGCAAAGGTTTTGCATGATACTGTTAAATATTAATTTTACACGCCCCGAAATGAATACTTACGTTTACGAGTATTGCGACTCATACATCCCATCGTTATCTATTCCTGGCGCCAAAATAAATGAAGGTAAATTTTCCAAAGCTAAAAAGCTAACTTTGTGACAAAAATGCCCCAAATTAATCAAACCTTTTCGGCGTGACGCTGAGTTCGAATTTCGGGCATCTCCCTTCTCGGTTCATTAGATCACATTATGTAAAAATGACAAATTCTTCCAATGAACGTCCAGCCTCGTAAAAACTAAAGCACTATGATGCAGCGGGGTTGTACCAGTAATATACTGATAAAAGCCCAAATACCCAGGTGGATTTTTTTTTTTTTTTTTTTTTTTTTTTTTTTTTTGCCTGATTGGCAAATCCTGATTCCGGTTCAGAGCAAGTCAAAGTTGGAAGACTCGCTCGGAATGCGTCTGATAAAACAGGAGCGTTAGCAACGGTAGCAGGGTTGGCTATTTGGTTTTATTTATTTTTTTTTTTTTAATAGATTTACTTCACTTCATTTATTCAGATAAAATATGTATAGAAATAAATTTCTTTGTACTTAATGCCCTTACCTAACACTGGGGTTGTGAAGGACGGGACCTACAGCTTAAAGTGGTATCCGAAACAGTACCTGGTTTGCATCTGAGAGAAATTATCCTCCCTCTGGATTCGAACGCAGGATCCCTTCCTTGATTACAAAGGCGACGGGCCTATCGACTTATCCATGGAGGTAGTCTAATGGAAATTCGTTGTATTGATCTTGCGTACTGATGAATATTTTAAGTCATTTCAGAAAGACAAAAATATACATAACTGCACAAATGTAATCAAATTACATAGTTATACAGCTTATTAAAATGACAATTTCAAAAGACTACAGATGATATAATTTAGACAAAGTTAGCTCATTGAGTCAGAACTATACCAACTTAATTCAATATGCATATCAGTAAAAGAAGTGAATTAAGATATGAATCAGGTGAGTCCACTCTGGCTCTGAACCATTCATGCATATACATACGCAGAAAATACTCTTGATTTCACTAATCACTTACATACATGTTTCCTGAGTTTGTATTGTATAAGGATGATTTGAGGTATGTGCAGGGTTCCCACATTCTGGAAAATCAGGGAATGTCAAGGAAAGTCTGGGAGATCATGCATTTTGCGTAAAATGTCATGGAAAGTTAGGGAACGTAAATGTGCAAGACAATTCATGAAGTGTGAATTTTGTTTCTTCAAAACTGTCACAGCAAAGTGTGAACCATTTTAAAGGAAATTCCAGAATCTTGAACCATTTGTTTGTTTCCCTGTACTCAGAACTTCTTTCTCTCTTAAGGAATCTAACGAGTCGTTGTGTCAAACAAAGCATTATAAAACTTGCTGACAGTGCAGTGAAGCTTCTTGCTTTGGATTTGACTGCAAATGAAAATTTACTAGAAAAAAGGAAGGTGGCCATTGGTTTTAAGACAGAAAAACAACTGAAAGCATCAAATAAACTAGCTTTCAGGCTTGACTGTCGAAACTTTTTGCTGGGCATAATCAAGAAGATCGTTGAAAGGAGCCCTCTGAAGTACAAACTAGTACGTGCTCTGTTAGCTTTGTACCCCAGATTACAAAAGGACAATCCAGAGCTTGCTCAGACTAGGATGAAGCGCATCCTACAAATTCTGTATGAGCTTGACAGAATATCTGATTCTGTACCTGAGAAAGCAAAGTGTCAATTTGTCTTTCTGTACTGAAATCCAGGGACCTCTTGCAGTTGACTTCAGAGAATACGAAGAGAAGATGGGCAGCATCAGGTTAGATGACTTCTTTGCAAAGATTATGACCAAAAAGCAAGAATATTCCGATTTGCGGCATGTTGTGAATATATGATTAATTTTATCCCACGGCAATGCCTGAGTGGAGGACGGGTTCTCAGTCAATAAGACCAACCAAATCAGTAGAGAACAGAACCGAAGATTCTCAGGTACCACAGAAGCGAGTGCATGATGCAATTATGTACTATGGGGGTGTAGAATCTGTTCCTATTGGTCGAAGAATCCTATGATGAATACCTTAAACAACCGAATCCAAAGTGCAGGGGACTGTAAAATTAAAGGTGAAAGAAGAAAACTAAGTGCTGAAGTTAAGAAATTTGAAGAAGGAAGAAACAAATGGAATTATGTTACAAACAAGAGAAATACGCTCTCGTAAAATAAATTTAGGAACTGAAAGCAAAACAAAATTGTTTGAAAATGTAAATGTCAGGATTAACCTGTCTTGCTAATATTGGGGCTGATAGGGTTAGGCTCAGGAAGAGTTGACAATATATTCTTGACTGCTTTTTATTGTCTTTTCAAGAAAGAATAAGAAAGTTTAATTTGCAATGTCACGGTATGTGCAGTGCCGGATTTAGGTTTGATGAGGCCCTTTATACGTCAAGTTCCTTTTTCAGCGACAAAATGTCCCCCTACTTTAGGTTTGAATATATGCTGTATACTAATTTATGGACCAAGAGATACCTAAGTGGAAATAAGGGCCCACTGCAAGTGGGGATAAGGAATAGAGTTCTGTTACTTGCTACATACGAGCCTAATAGATAACAATACAAAGCACCATTATTGTATTTTCTTATCTTATTTGAATTTTCTTGTTATTTGGAAGTTACATTACAATCAGCTTTTTCTTTAAATTTTTGGGGCCCTAAGCTATAGCTTGTGTAGCTTATACGTAAATCCGGCACTGGGTATGTATTACTGTATCATACATATATTATTAGATACTGAAATGTTAAAATTTTGTGTAAATAACGATTACTAATATTGACATAACAAATATGTAAATTGGAAATTAAAGTTGTGTGTTCGACGGCTATTGGAATGAAGGAGACCGTTAAAAAGTGTATGGTAGAACTTACCCCATACATTCCCATTTATATTCAAGAATTTGTCAGGGAAAACAAGGATTTATGTCAGGGTAAGTCAGGGAAATCGATCTTCACTTTTTTATAGGAACTCTATATGTGGAAATCTCACCATGAAGTTTAGATGACTTACGGCATTTTTGCTTCTAAAATTATTATTATTATTATTATTATTATTATTATTATTATTATTGGTTTAAACCATGGTTTAAATCACCTTGGTTTAAACCAGCCAACCATGGACGCTGAGTATGCGCGAAAATGAAAAGTAATTTGTTTATTCATTTTCTAATATGATTGATTGTTCTCATGCTCGAATATAGTGCCATTTTTGGTGTGTGTACCAACTGACGATACTAGTATAAACTTAACCCGTTTTATTACATACGTTTACAGAAAGCCAATATATTTTTGCTGTAAGGTTTCTCTAGTGACTCATTTAACGGCCCGTCTTCGTACTGCCTTGTAAAGGGTTATTCTTTCTCTTTTATGTATTTATTCTGTTTTGATTTTATTTCGAATTTCTTTCTTTAGCACGGATTCTTATGTGATGTTGACTTACATCTTAATGTCAAATCTTTATCAGGTGAATTCTCGTTGGAATGGAATCTGAACCTCGCACCATACGCCCCAGACTTGTGTAATACCGTATTTACTCGCGTAATTTTCGCACTTTTTTAGACGAAAAAAGTTGTTTTGAAACAAGGGTGCGTAAATTATGCGGGAAAAAAAAATTAGCCACATCAGTGAACATCATCTAATTTTTTTTCCCCCCCGTCAAAATAACACGAAAATACCGGTACACATTTTCTTTGTAGCAAGAAGTCGTGTGGTTTCTTACCTTACAACAATGGCTTTGCTGCATTGCCAATTGTTCATTAGCTACCGTAATTGATTCCTGGAAAAATGCTGTTTCACAAAAAGTTTCCGCGTGCGCAAATTACGCGAGGAAAATAAAATATACAGAAAATGCCCTTCAAAATTGGGATGCGAAAATTATACGAGGGCGAAAATTACGCGCGTATTTACGGTAATATGGTCACAAGGTACCTGTTTGACTGGTGATTCATTTTAACTTAACTTTCCTTAGTAATAAGCAAAGTAACTTTTTTTTTTTTTTTTTTCGTTTGTGTTATTAATGTACATTTGTGGTACAATTGAATTCGTGGTAATTCTTTTTACCTGTTGTAATGTTCATGTTCATTGTATACTTGTAATTGAAATAAATATATTTAAAAAAAATGTACTGTTTCAGGTTTCCGATTCTGATGGTGAGCAGGAGAAAGTTATAAATGAAAGGCGATATTCGTCGCAGGCTCCTGCAATATGGGGTAGAGAATTGCGCAATCGCTTTGTATTTAGCTCGACATCTAGAGTTGGGGCTGCATCACCAAATATTGCAGTGAGATGTATGACCAGAGGTAAGTGATAGTTAATTCTTTCAGGAATTTGGTTTAACAGCACTCATTTGTGGATTTACTGTGTTTGTATGTCCGTTGGTCCAGGAGACAAATGAATCTCAGGAATTACCTAATGGAACACCATTAATATTAATTGGGATGTAAATGGTCCATTAAGCGACAAGTTTGTTGATGAAGATATTCTAACCAGAATCACTAAACGTTGATCACTAGTACAATGAAACTGAAGTGAAACCTTTTTAAGTTTTATTTTCACGATTATGTCGGCTTGGCTGAAGGAGACGGTAGTGATGAGAAATGAATGAAATAGTGGCATGAAGAAAGTGGGAGAAAACGAGAGAACCCCGAGAAAACCCACGTACACGGTTTGTCCGCTACAAAGCTCACTTGGCACGAGCTCTGATCGAACCAAGGACCGCATGCACTCAAAGCGAACGCTCTACCACCGAGCCACTGCGGTCCCCACTATAAAGCAAAAGAGATAAATGCTGAGAAGCTATTTTCTACAATCGATTAAGCGTCCTAAGGGGACATTTCATCTCCGTCCTTAACTCTCTATTAAAACCGGAAGTGGTAGATATTCACTACAACTTCCGGTTTTAATATTGATCTACTTCGAGCGAAAGCTATTGTGGATAGGGAGGAGTGCTTTGTGGAAGTGATTTAGCGTTCTAAAAATAGGTATCATTTTCTCTCTCAACACTTCATTCAAACTGACAGTGAAGATAAAGATTTACGGGTGTTTAATGATTAAGCTATTAAGTCGTGTTAGTTCTTCCTGGCTGAAGAACACTAAGAAAATACTAAATATGAAGGGAATGAGAATACACTTCATTTATATAAATAAAAATTAAAGTGATTTTATTTTTCCCATCACGGGAAAACGGTTGAACCTAAAGGAGAAAGAGAGGTGTTCAAAATTTATGCCAACAATAGAGTGCCTCACAAGCCCTGCAAGTTATTATTAGTATTAAGTATTCTGCCTTTGGCAGATCCTGAGACTAATGTTTTTTTTTTTTTTTTTTTCATTCTTTCTTTTTTCTTGGGTTTAATTTTGTGTGTGGAAATTTTTCTTCCATGTTTCTCGATTTTCAGATTTCTCTTTTAACTCCCAATATTTTCTTCTATAGGGCAGTGAATTTCGGTACATAAACACATTATTAGAAAAAGTAGGCACATAATATTCCAGCGCTTTTGAAGAAAAGGAAAAATACGGGAGCAGGAAGTAATTTCTATATTTGTATTCATAAAATGGTGAAAGTGAGGAATTAGGTGAACCGTTTAAAATGAATTTTTTGAACATAGCTCGTAGGACTACGTGGTTTTTATAACTTCACTAGCGTTAGTTACCCGCTTCGCTAGGTTATAATAAGAAAGATTAGTAACATGCTCCGTTAGTCAATCACTTTTTACTGTTACTGAAGCGCTCTCTTGATACAGGTCTTTTTAGTTTATTTTTATGTATCTCCCCCTTCCTCCAAGTTGCAGGGCTGAATTTGGATCTAAACGGCACCGGAAATGTCACTGTTCATCTCAGCGATCCCGAAAACTGTAGATTCGAGAATAATGTCGGTCATTTTCGATCATTTTTAAATATCTCTCTCTCTTCTCTACGTTGCACCATCACAGTGAAATGATAAAAGCCATGCCTGGCCAGAACCTCATTTATGTTGAAAATTTGATCGAAATCGCTCTCGTGATTCAAGAGGTACGAAATCACAAACATAGTCACTTTCAGTTTTGCATATGTAGATTTCGATTAAAATGCGCATCTTAAAATGTGTGAGAACAGTATCCCAGTACGAAGAACGAACATTTCTGCTAGTTAAATAGTAAGAAGGGGACAGAGAAATCGTGGTCGTACAAGAATTTTATGTACACTGTAGGTTGTACATTGTAAATAATAACAGGTTCCTACACCTGTGGACAAAATGAACAGGGTATATCAGTATGTTATATACCCTCCCAGTGCCCAGAAATGTCGGATCTCATCATAGGAAATAGCGTTCCACGCTGTGGTGGTGCAGTTGGCCAAGATATCGTGGCTGGTATAACGAACTGACTATACACAATGTACCAAAATTCCACAATAAACTTGCTGTGTGGAATAAAGTCTTTATATATATACCCTCCATTCCAAAAGAAACCGAACTTTTGAAAGCAAATAGTACCACTAGTGCCATCTGTTGTAATATTTTACCGGTAGATGGCGTAGTCCCTCATTGACAACTGGTATAAATGTCATGACATTTGGATGCACGGCAACAAAGTTATTGCGTTTCAACTGTCAGTGTGTTGTGTACATCGGTCGGAAAATGAGTTTCAAACAACGAGCTGCAATTGAGTTTTGTGTTAAACTGGGTAAAACTCTTAGTGAAACGCACCAAATGCTACAAAATGCATATGGTGATGAGTGTCTATCCCGTACGCAAGTTTATGAGTGGTTCGGGCGATTCAAATCGGGTAGAGAGACGCTGGATGATGACGAAAGATGAGGCCGTCCCAGAACCGGATTATCGGAAGAAAACATCGAAAGAGTGCGTGAATTCATCAAACATAACAAAAAATCGTCGGTGAAAGTTATTGAAATGGAATTAGGCATTCCTCAAACAACCGCATACCGCATTTTGACCGAAGTTTTGGGCCTTAAGAAGGTTAATTCGCGGTTTGTACCACACAAACTCACCGAAGACCAAAAAGTTGATCGAATTGCTCATTGCAAAGATATCGTTAAAAGTGCTCGGCAGTATCGAAACTTCCTGAAATCGATTGTAACTGGCGACGAGACGTGGTGTTTTGAATATGAGCCCGAAACAAAGCGGCAAAGTGCTGAATGGAGAGCGCCGGATTAAGGAACACCCAAAAAAAGTCGCTTGGTGAAGTCAAAAGTTAAGGTGATGCTGATTTGTTTTTACGATTCAAAAGGAATTATCCACAAAGAATTTGTTCAGCCCGGCCAGACAGTCACTGGAGAGTTTTACTTGGGCGTCATGAAGCGTTTGCTGGCAAGAATTCGTCGTATTCGGTCCGAATATCGCGAAATCGGCAGTTGGACTCTTTTGGACGATAATGCACCATCACATCGTTCGCGACTTGTAACTGAATTTTTGGTCAAAAATCACATTATTCGGTTGCATCATCCGCCCTATTCACCAGATCTCGCTCCGTGCGATTTCTATCTGTTCCCGAAACTGCATTTGGCGATGAAAGGAAAGTGGCACGCATCGATTGATGCCATTGAGAAGGCGACGACCGCCGTCCTAAAGACCATTCCAATAAAGGACATGGAGAAGTCGTTTGACAACTTGTTGGAGCGTGCAAATATGTGTATCGATGCAGAAGGGGAATACATTGATTAATAAAAATGATTTGTTCCAAAATGTACATTGCTTTTTTGTTTTTTTTTTTTAAAACGTTCGGTTTCTTTTGGAATGGAGGATGTATATATATATATATATATATATATATATATTAAAAAAAAACTTTTCATGAATTACTTTTGTTGAATGAATCAACAATGCTTATTTGATACCTGTCCTGGGGTCGCGATGGCTCAGTGGTGGAGCGTTCATCTTTGGTACATGGAGTCCGTGGGTGGATCCCAGCTCGCACCAAGTGAACTTTGTGTGTTTTCTCGGGGTTCTCCCATTTCCTCCCACATTCTTCATTCCAGCATTTCGTTCATTTCTCATTATCACAGTCTCCTTTAGCTTAGCCGGCATAACCGTGGAATGTAAAACTTAAAAGATTTCATTTCATTTCATTTTGATATCTGTCCCAAGTCCACCGTAGTATTTTTTTATCAGGAAGAGCAGGAAAAATTATAATTGAGTGTTTTTGTTTAGAAGTGCTTTTTTGTGGTTTGTCTTATTAATTACGTTCCTTGTTTCTCTTCTTGAAGTCCCAACTGCGTGAAACATACATTAGCGTTCACTATTCTATTAGTCCTTGCTTTCATATTGTCAAACTAAACAGTCATTCACTGAGCAAGGCTATGTAATAAAAATATATAAAAACATAAACACGTGACAGTTTCAACACAGTGTCTTCACGAGACATTCAACCTTATTCAGCACGTAGCTTTGCACCGTATATTGTGTTTAGTTAGTTTGATATATTAACGTGAAATATATGTGTCTATCTACTTGGAATGTTTTTCACAGTTCATGCCCTAAATTGGAAATATTTTTATATTGTTAAGTAACGAAAAGTTTTAAACTCTACTGAAATCAGAAAAGGCATGCACTCTTTGCCCCCTCCCCCCTTTAAAGCAAATCCTCAAGTGACGCCACTGTGTTGTGTTATTATGTGGAATTATGGTTGATATTACGTATAAAAAGTAAATAAAGCCGCGAAAAAGGTATTGCCTTACCGCTTCAAAAGGTGGACGAAAAAATTTATGAGCAACTTTCTTCGATTTCTCATCGATTGCAATTAAAATCAAATAAAGCATTATAGTCGAATAAAATCTTTCTCAGTCATTAAAGTTCTCCATTGCAGCAATGTGATTCTCTCCAACTGAAATGAATAACATTCCAAGTCTGATCTAGGGTGTTATTCTGTTCAGCTGAAATTGTGTTGTTAAAAATAAGATTTTGAGTTCGACTTAGGCTGTAATATTATGCACTTGGAAAGTAGATACTGACATATAAAAATCGTAAAATACGAGTAAAAGTGGATTTTGGAGATATTTTTCGATTCAGATATTTAGTGAAAGCGAGTCTTATAGGGTAAACCATTTATTTTGAAAACCCCTTGTAAATTTTAAAACTATTAGATAAAAAACGCATATCAAATTCACATTTTAAACCCATAATTGTGTATATGATGTTTGACTGACTGTAGTATTTGTAATTCTGGGCAAAAAGTTTTGATATTGCAACGCTGTGTAGTCTGAGAGTGGGGATAATGATCACTGGGCTTAGAACCCTTAGTGTATGCCAAACAGGATGGCAAAATGGTTGTCTCTGGAACAGCGTATGCGTTGTGTACGTTTGTATTCTGCAACAAGACAGTTACGCGGAGACGAGAAGGAGCTCGATCTCCGGATTTGATACCATCGGACTTTCTTATGCGGTATTTTAAAGGACAAAGTGTGTCAACATTACATACGCAATTTGGCCGAACTACCACAGAAGAGTTCCACAGGACACAAGTACGGGTCTGTCAAGCTGCTTGTGACAACGTTGTTCTTAGTCTTTAGGCATGTATCGATTTGGTAGACCATGTCATGGAGAATAAGAGATTAAAATTCTTGTAAGGAAAGGTATGAGAGTAATGTGTTTATGTTCAAATTATGTTGGTAGTTTCTTTACCGCAGTTTTTGAAACATGATATGATTATGGACCACCCTGTACAGTATCACATTATTGTTCGGTATTACAAAGAACGCTACAGGATCAGAAACATACAGACACTGGACGACTCTGCAGCAGTAATAATGCAAGTGAGACGACAGGGTAACGCACATCCGAAACTTCCTGGTGTCGAATATTCTGATCATAACATGATTAATTTTGAATAAATGTGATTAAAGGTACAAGGGCTTAAGAAATTGACTCTTTCAAAAAAAGGCATTTCTTTTTCCGAAAAATTTGTTAGATAAATACCACATCTCAGGATTTACATATGGTTTTTCAATAGACGTAATTATCATAATACAGTTTACAGCAATTTGATATCAAACCGTTCCGGGGATATGAAAGAAATGAGTAAACTTTGCTGTACTGCTTAAAATAGCGTATTTGTAGGGAATTCTACAAATGATTTTTGCTTTCCTCTGCTTCTGTAAGATTACAGTAATTGTTTGCTGTAATTACCAGTTTACACAATTATATATTTTTAAACAGTATTGAAAACTTTGCCAATGTTTGACGTCTCTTAAACGGTTTGAGATTCATTGCTGAAAACAGGATCGTTGTTCTATGGTACGTCCAGTTTACCCTACCGTCTACCACATTCACATGGTATTACTCCAGGAGTACGCAGAGCCATTCTACCAAAATCCAACTAACCAAAACAGAACATGCTGCTCTTAAATTGCTTCGTAATAACGTAGACATAATAATACTACCAGCTGACAAGGGTAAGGTCTACACAAGCTTGTAAGAAGATAGCTGACCTACTAGATGACTGTACCTACAAGAAAGTAACCAGAGATCCTACGTCAACCGTTGAGAGGAAAACCAACCTATTGTTGAAGTTCAGACTTCCCGAAGATCTACGGAAGAGTCTGTCCGCATATGGAAGCCAACCACCTCGACTCTAATAGTTTACTAAAAGTTCACAAGAATGGTGTACCTCTGAGACTTATTGTCAGCGCCATAGGGAGCCCAACGTATCGCTTAGCAAAGTAAGTTACGTCAACTCAAAATCCGTTGGATGTTTATTGGAAACTGTACATCATATTAGAAACCCTTCTGATTTTGTTAAAATCCTGAAGAACTTGAAAGTGAATCCAAACGACCTCTTGGTCAGTTTCGACTGACTTTCTCAGTTCACAAGAGTTCCTGTCAAGGATACGATGCAGCTGATACGAAATCAATTCAGGCCGGAACTGTCCAGCATACACTGACGTCCATGTACTTTTTGAATGATGGATGTTACTATGAACAAACGGATGGAGTAACTATGGGGTTCCCTCTTTCTCTCCTGGCATTACCAGCTTCATCATGGAGTTGTTTGAACATGAAGCTCTCGATGCGGCGGTTCTTAAGCCGTCCTGTTTCTTTAGGTACGTTGATAATACTTTTGCTATCTGGCCACATGGTCCTGAAACACTACAGGATTTTCTTGAATTCTCAACAGTCGTCACCCTCAAATCAAATTCGCTATGGGAGTGGAGCAGAATGGATGTCTCCCAGTTCTTGATATTCTTGTTCGCCGTAAACCTGACGGAACATTAGGACACAGCGTATATAGGAAGCCGATACATACGGATCTTTATCTCAACGCAAGCAGCTTCCATCACAAGTCACAACGTCTTACAGTTCTAAACACCTTGACCCACAGAACATTCTCCGTAAGTGCCCAAGAAATTTTACAAGAGGAATTCAACCATCTTTGTTCGACACGACAAAAGAATTGCTATAGTCTCAACAGATATCAACACGGCCGTGAAAAGGGCCATTACTTTCCAGCACAAAGTGATCAAAAAATTAAGAATGAGGATTATCTCTCTACTACTGTATTGCCTTTCGTCGACCGCACCTCTTACCAAACTCAGCAGAATACTTGCCAGACATGGTATAAGAGTTATTCATATACTTTTACCCAACATCAGATCATTACTCAAACTACTGAAAGACGGCCTTCATTTGCTCACTCCTGGTGTATACTGTATACTATGCGAATGTGGCAGAACAAACTGGACAAACAATAGAACAGCGATGCAAGGAACACAACAGCTATAAAAGACTTCAGCAACCCGAAAAGTCAGGACTAGCAAATCATAGTCTAGAACTTGGGACACAATTGGTTTTACAAATACCACCGTAGTAGCCAAGTGCAGCAGTTTTTGGAACAAAATAATAAAGGAAGTCAGCTTTCTCATGGGAAAGGAACAGCCTCAATAGACACAATGGATTTAAACTTAGGCCTATCTGGTCGGCCCTTTTCAGGAACAAATAACAGACATTCATCAAAGCAATTTCTCATAGCCACAACGGCAGCCAATCAGGAGCCAACATTCCTCAGCCAATCACAAGTCTCCATTCATAGCCCCGCCCCTAAATTGTCACCTAATATATATGCCCACATATCCGATCTGTTCATTACAATCCCTGAAGATGAATGCAATGTCTGTATCGAAACGTCGGATTTCAATACCTTCACCTGGCTGATAACCCTAAAATATTTACTAAAGTCACGAGGTCAGGAAAAATTCGAATTAATATCAATTAAAAAGAATAAACTGTACCGGTAATTTCTTACGGATGATTACAGCTTCAGCAATTACCCCGCTGTCTTGTAACGAGAATTGTAAGTTAATGGATGTCTTGAGGTAAATCTTACATTGTTATTGTCATTGAATTGTCTTCAGCAAATTACACTCTAAAGTTTCTTGCAGACTGGCTGTAAGTGTATACTTCCATTGAACTAAAACGAAATAAAACTGTTCAAGAAAGATAGGGACTGTAGTTTCTTTCACAGCTGTTATTCTGGTTGAGTATAAAAAAATGATCTTTTTCGAAATACACTCCACCCATCTCAGTGCACTTATTATGTTTCTTCCAGTTTTCAAACATGTACCGTAAGTCATTCTTGATAATTACCTCATGCCTCTCTTATCCTGCCTTAGAGATTTCAAAGTGATGACCACTTAGCTTCTTTAGTTTTGAGAAGAGCAAAACGTCGCACGGGGTGTGATCAGGGCTGTAGGGAGATGTGATACCAACTTTCTCAAGTATTCCTCATGCTTGACATATGAGGCCTCGCGGTGTCATCGTGAAGCCTCCATCCATTCCGATGATGTTCTTGTTGTTTTTTTGGTAGTGCTTCCTCAGACTCTCCAGAATGAACTTGTATTACAATACTGTAACTGGAGCATATGACGGAATGTCGTGTTGGTAAGTCATCCTTTTACAAAGTATTCTCAACTTATGAACATCAACTTTATTGGGTGTTAGGAATGACGGTGATTTCCACACATTGCTGTTTGTCTTTGAATCTCAAAAGTAATCTGTAAAAACTGATTCCATGATGAACTCCGCTATCAGCAAATAGACACAATACCTTTATTATATCTCAACTTGATTAATACTCACTGATTTTGGTAGCTGTATGCTTTTAATAACATCTTGTTACTATGCACGTGAAACAAGAAAGAAATGATCACTGCGAGCAACGGAAGTCACTTATACTATTACTATTTAAAGATAGTATGTACTAAAGCCCGCCCTTTTCAAATATAAACATAAAATACATGCGGAACTATCCCAAAAACAATTAGTCTGAGACTTACTTCAACAGCACTTGTTCATCGTTTTAGCTGTCAACAAATTAGCAAGATTTCTATTTGATTTGAAAATAATAAATTACATAGTTAAAGAGTAAGTAAAGCTTCAGTTGTTGACTGCTGTCGTGATTGAAAATATCTACGTAATACATATGTATCTGCTTAATACATAATACATATGTTTCATTTAATTATGCTGATAATGGGAGTGCGGTGTTATGTATCTAACACCATGTTCAAGTTACATATGTTTTGGAATTGGTTCCACAGTCAATGAGAATTTCTGATAGTGATGTGCACCTTGAGAACCGAATATATAGTCAAAAGTGTTGCGGTAATAAATTAGCCATATTCTTACGATAGAAGTATCAGTTTACTCTTTTTAATGCATCAAATAGACCTTTTGTATATGTATTTTCTCGTGATATTAAATTAATCTGCTTTGGGTTATTGTTTCAGGTAAATCAACTCACCATCTGAAACGCCGTTTGAAAGCTTCTGTTAACTCCCGCCGAGAGGTATATACTGATATTGAGGATATTCTCAGTGAGGATGATCTGGATGATGATGATATATTTTCGCCTCGTAGACGACGTTCAAGGAGATCTCAAATGCGAAACGTGCATTCGTCTGTTCTTTCGCGACGAGAGCGACAACAAACCAACCATGAAATGCAGACTCGTTCATCTTCCATACACGCAAATGATGTATCTTCATCTCATAATGAGGAGATGGTAAATGGTCATCTGGAAGAAGAAAAAGCTGATGATGAGGCTGATAATAATGAAGGTAAACGAGATTGTTGATGACAACCTTTTTTTAATGAGTGCGGTTTCAACTTGACTCGATTTTGCTTTCTTTTCGTCAAGTTCACTAGAATTGTTAATGAAGTCAAAGGTCGTGCATGCATAGTTTGTAAAAGATGGAAGTATTTTTTGAGTTCGTTACTGAAAAATTATTCTTCAAAAGTTAGCATTTAGTTCAATTCCATTTACTTTCAGATATGTGTTGAAGTATAAAGGTGTAATTTTCTTGATTAATAATGTTTGCATGTTAAAAGAAGTCAGTTAATTAATCATGTTTATATTGTGCTCAAAGATAAAAGAGACTGAAGTTTTTCTGTTTATTTGAATTAAGATATGCTTAAGAAAAGTAGAAATATGTTAATTGTGCAATTTTGTTTCCACCGTGGCCCCACGCAGCATAGTCGCTAACGTTCTGGCCTTCGGTGCATTCGAGTCCCGGTGGGGGTAATCGGTCGAAAAGGTGTACAAAGCTTTTTCAAGCCAGCCATCCTGAATGAGGTTTTTCTGGGTTTTCCTCATTCGTACCAGGCAAATGCCGGGATGGTACCTAACTTACCGGTATAAGTTCCAGGTCGCTTCCTTCCTTCCCCAATCCTTTCTTCCTTCCCTTTCCTTCGGGTAGTGTGCTCGCCGAGGGACGTCATTCTCAAACGTGATGGGCTAACTGGCCTTAAGTGCCGAAAGCCCAGAAATCTAAAATCCTAAATTTTGTTCCCACCGTCTTTTTCCCGACATTCGAGGCTTGATTGTATATATATATATATATATATATATATATATATATATATATATATATATATATATATATATGGGTGATTCCACGAAAAAGGGAAATTTTCTGTCACGGGCATTTCTTCAAACTACTACTAGAAAGAATCACCTCATTTTTATTTTGTTTGGTAGTAACCGTCACAAATTAGGTATGCCATGTATAACAGTTTGCAAATATAACACGGAACATACGTAAAAAAATTATTACCCAATTTCTCAACACCGTGGGCTGTCACAGACTACAGTTGACTGATTTTAATCAATAAATTACAACTGAAGTCACAAATCAAACATCATTTAATGGTAATTAAATGGAAGAGAACACTTCAATGTTTCGGTTTTGTGGAAAGTAAACCTTTATAACGATTATTTTCGAAAGCTTGACTATGCTTCGTTTCTGTCACCTCTATTTCGTCTCAACTCCATGGCAATAGAAAAAATTATCATTGCTCTCAACAGACAGCATGGTCGTCCACATTGGCAACACCCACAAGAAGACAAGGCAGACATGTTTGACTGAAGAACAGAAAAAGTTGTGTGCATGTGTTAAAAGCTATAGGAAAAATATTTTTGTATGTGGAAAGCAGGTGCGTATATTAATTGATTCTCAACACCATGGTATTTATTACTGATTGTATTTGTATGGTATATACCTTCTTTCCCTTGAGGAACCCACGTCTTAACGTAGAAAATTCGTACACAATTACTCACATGTACTGATTAAAAAGTGGGCCGGTAAAACTAAATTATGTTCGATTTTCTCAACTCCATGGTTCTCAACTCCATGTCCATCTGAAAACTAAGGAATCCACGGTGTTGAGACAAGTTCACGGAGTTGATAATCCTGTAGTGTTTGTTATGCTCATGCTCTTCCAAATATTTGTTCTTTCAATATATTGATAGAAATAAAGCTCGTTTATGATCTAGTGACTAGTATGCTCGCCTTTCGTGCGTGGTTCTGGGTTTGTTCCCCGGTGGAAGCTCAAAAATTAATGGTGTTTACTTCGCACAGTGAGGCAATTGAAAAACTCATTTGAGTAGAGATGTACTGAAACCTGATCGCGCAGACCATCACAACGGTCGTAGGAGCCGACACGCTGACCACGTGTCATTCACACTCAAAGGCCGGCTGGTGTGTCCTAGCCCATTTAAGGAGTGTTTCGCGGAAGTTCAGATTTGGGGCTGTCAGGTAGCCGGAGGTAAAACTTCGGTCAAGTCAAGATGGATGGTATCTGTTTTTAACCTGCTGACGTCTGAATCTTATGGTCAACTAATTGTTTTCTTTTCAGGGATTGTCGAAGAGTCTAAGGGCAATATACGGACAGTCAATTTTATGACGCGGATCGGGAGGAATTTCTCCTGGCCTACTAAACCTGACGTTTAAAAAGCGTTGGCAGTTGTCATTCTGTGTAGACTAGAACAGCCCTTCCCTGTTTCCTCAAGACATTTCCTTCATTGGAGTGGAAAATGAGGGCTACTGAACAAAGAACATCGAATTATCCAAAGAAAACAGAAATGATGAGTGCCTTACACTGTCATTTAGTGTGCATTATACAGGTCGTTTCAAAACAATAGCGACAACGTTTGGGAGATGATTCCTAACACCAAGATAAGATAAAAAGTATAGACCAATCTGGGTGCACAAATGCTTCCTTTCGCAGTTATAGGCTGCCGAAAACATGAAAAAAAAAAAATGAACTTTGAAGGTCCATAGCATAAAACTATGGGACCTACCGTAGTGGGGTCAGACTTCACTTAGGAATTAGTATGTGCGCTATCCAAATATCCATGTTTCAGAATCTTGCGGTACTTCCACGACAACTTTTATAGAAGTAGTTGGTGAGTACTTCAGATTATACGCCCGTAACCAAACTCCCTCTATAAAAATTGCTTCGTGAGTACCTCAGGATTCTGAAACATATTTTTGGATAGTGCACATATTAGTTCCTAAGTGAAGTCGTGACCCGACTACGGCAGGTCTCATAGTTCTGGAGCTATGGACCTTTAAAGTTCGTTTTTTTTTTTTTTTTTTTTTTTCATGTTTTCGGCAGCCTATAACTTCGAAAGGAAGCATTTGTGCACCCAGCTGTCTATCCTTTTCGTCTTATCTTGGTGTCAGGAATCAGTTCACAAACGATGTGTGTATTGTTTTGAAACACCTTGTATATATACCAAATATACGGTACAAATACACTTACCAAATGTTGAAAAAGTATTGCACTTTCGACGTGTTGGCTTGATCACACAGAGAAGACAGACGGTTTACATAAGCTCAGAAAACAAATGAAGTAGACAATAGACAGGTTTAGTGACTACTTCGTCTGTTTCGTAAGCTTATGTGAAAAGTTTGTCCTCTCCATATGATAGTCAACATATTGAAAGCGCAATAATTTTTCAATATTCGATAAGTGTATGTGTATTTAGTTTTTTCTTATTTACGTCACATATTCATATATATATATATATATATATATATACTCAATTTTGGAACTTCATTAGATATATTATCATATGTTTGCAGTATTTTCTGGAGTATTTTTGCATAACAAATTACGTGTCATCTAGCTTGTCAGAATTTTATTCAACATAAAGAGAATAATTCTAACTTACAAAAACTATTGGAAAATTATTTCAATTTTTATGTAAATTATAAGCTTAATCACTTATAAACCAAAAACTTATCACCCAAATGTATCACGTTTCTCAACTCCACAGCAATTTTCAACTCCGTGTTAACTAATCTCAACTCCGTGAACTATGGTCTCAACTCCGTGGGTGCTGAAAAGTTTATTATTTTTTATTTACTACACCAATAACGATTCAGCTCTGCTGAACACCTAATTAACATGTACTTAGTAGTAGTAAGTGCATGTGATATTTTTATTGAAATAGGCGACCATCAACGGAACAAAAATTTTCCAAGTGAAAATTTCCCTTTTTCGTGGAATCACCCATATATATATACTTAATATACATTTACAGGGTGTCTACCCGTCACAAAAGTCACGAATGTCACGAAATCAGAAAACGGTCATGAAAGTCACGAAAAAGTCACGACATTTAGCTTTTGGGTCACGATTTTTTTTAACTGTTCAAATGTAAGTACAGATTGGAAAATTTTGCTCTATAAAACGTCAAAGTTCACCATAAAAAATGTCTATGGTCAGTTTTAGACGCTACCAAATGGCAAGCAAAGTATGTTTCTATCGCATGTATGAAAATCCGGCCTAATTTGCACCCAAATTCGCTCTTGAAAATATGAGGAAATTTTATGATTTGGTAAAGAAAAGGTCAAGAAAAGTCACGAAATTTCATTTCGGAATTTTAGTAGACACCCCGATTTACGACTCAAAATATTGTCCATCGCTGGCTACTACTTTTTGCCATCTTTCGGGTAATGTACTAATCCCGCATTTAAAAAAAACAGCTCATTCTTTGAGGCAAGCTACGTATCAATCCAATTTTTGACTTCTTCATAAGAACGTAAGTGCTTGTCAGCCAGGGAGGGAGCAATGTCTGGATTATACGGCGGGTAGCGAAGGACTTCCCATTTCAACGTTTCCATGTATGCTTTAACCGACTTTTTGACTTGGGGTCGATCATTGTCATGCTGCAAAATCACTTTATCATCTCTTACTGTTTTGCGACCGTTTGTCTTTCAATGCTCGGCTTAAACGTGCATTAATTGCTTTCGATACAGATCGCCTGTGATCGTTTCAGTCGCTTTTAGCAGCACATAATACACTTCGCCGAGCTTGTCCCACCAAATATAGAGCATGACCTTGAAGTAGTAAATATTTTGTTTGGCCGTCGACGTGGAAGCTTGGCCGGGAAGTCCCCATGATTTTTTGTACCTGCGGTTATCGTAATGAACCCATTTTTCGTCCCCAGTCAGAATGCGATTGCTGAAATCCTTTCTGTCTTTGCCTTTCAAGTAGCTGTTCACAAGCAAACAAACGCTGTTCAACATCTCTCGGCTTCAACTCGTACAGCACCCAATTTCCTTGTTTCTAAATCACTCCCATGGCTTTAAGGTGTTTTAAAATGGCTTGTTGAGTCATTCCCCGTGTAACGTGGGTTCCTGTCACCACGGCATGGCGCGTCCTCAGGTTGCGGATCGAGGAGAAGGCCTCTAGATATAGAGGTTAGCTGCGAATATACTGAATAAGCAGTCGCGGACAGACGACTAGGAGTGGTCCTCCAGCTTGGGGGTTTGGGTAAGGCTAACACCCTCATCCTGTAAAAAAAAGGTACTTGTTCAGAAACATTCACAAAAGCCTCGGACAGGGACTGATAACTTGGCACGACATCAGCAAAAGAAAATGGACATGAGATTTGGAACATGGAATATTAGAAGTCTTTATAGGGCAGGCGCGTTAAAATCTGTAACGAGTGAGTTAGAGAAATACAGGATGGACTGAGTAGGAGTTCAGGAAGTTAGGTGGGAAGGAAATGGATCTGAGAATTCCGGAAATTTTACGTTCTTTTACGGGGAAGGAAATAAAAATCACCAGTTAGGAACAGGGTTTTTCGTTCACAAACGAATATTACCAGCAATTAAACGGGTTGAATTTGTTACTGACAGACTTTCTTTTATTACTCTTAAGGGACGGTGGTGTGATATTATTGTTTTAAATGTACATGCTCCAACTGAAGATAAGGGTGACGATATAAAAGATAGGTTTTACGAAGAAGTGGAACAGATATTTGACCAACTCCCGCGATACCATATGAAGATTCTATTAGGGGATTTCAATGCGAAGGTAGGACGAGAGGATATTTTCAAACCGATTATAGGGAACGAAAGTTTGCATAAGGAAAGTAATGACAACGGTGTTAGAGTCGTGAACTTTGCAACATCCAAAAACCTAATCGTGAAGAGTACAAAATTCCCACATCGCGACGTTCATAAATACACTTGGACATCACCAGACGGAAAAACACATAATCAAATAGATCACGTTTTAGTAGATAGAAGAAGACAATCTAGCATAATTGACGTCCGGTCGTTTAGAGGGGCTGATTGTGACACTGATCACTACCTGGTAGTAGCGATAATACGGGAGAGATTATCGTTGAATAAAGGTAATATTCAATGTCCGAAAACGGAGAGATTTAATTTAAAGAAATTAGAAGAGAGCCAGGTAAGAGAGGAATACCAGATTGAAGTTTCGAATAGATTCGCGGTTTTAGAAGACTCGGAGTGTACTAGTGTTGAGGATACTTGGATTGAAATTAGAGATAGCATTAAAAGTTCAGCAATAGAAAAATTGGGACACGCGGAAATACGTAGGAACAAACCATGGTTCGACCAAGAATGCGTTAAACTAGCAGAGAAGAGAAAACAGGCAAAATTACGGTGGCTACAAAATCCGAATGAAACAACTACACAAAATTTCGCAGATATCAGGCGGGAAACTTTCAAAACTTTTAGAACAAAGAAACGGGATTTTTTGAAAGCTAAAATTAAGGAAATTGAAGATAATAGTAAAAATAAAAATATTCGGGACATGTATAAGGGGATCAGCGAATTTAAGAAAGGCTATCAATCTCGTGCTTATATATTAAAGAAATCTGACGGAACAGTTCTTACCGATACGGATAGCCTCTTAAATAGATGGAAAGATTTCTTTGACGATTTGCTGAACACGCAGCCAAAAACTAATGTGCGTGGAGAAAAGGAGATACACACCGCAGAACCGTATATTCCAGAACCCAATCGAATAGAAGTGGAAGCCGCTATAAAGAAATTGAAGAAACACAAATCTCCGGGTGTAGATGAAATTCCGGCTGAGTTAATTTTAGCTGGAGGCGAAAAATTGTGGAACAAGATACACAAACTCATTCTCCTTATCTGGAACAAGGAAGAATTGCCAGAAGAGTGGAAAGAATCAATCATTGTTCCAATTCACAAGAAAGGCGACAAAACTGACTGTAATAATTATCGAGGCATTTCTCTTCTGTCAACATCCTATAAAATCCTTTCAAATATTCTGTTAGCAAGATTGACCCCATACGCAGATGAAATTATTGGAGATTATCAGTGCGGATTTAGACGAAATCGATCAACTATCGACCAAATATTTACCATTCGCCAAATACTCGAAAAGAAGTGGGAATACAATACCCCGGTACATCAACTATTTATTGATTTTAGAAAGGCTTACGACTCGGTTAGGAGAGAAACATTATACAACGTTCTTACAGAACTTGGAATACCGAGAAAGCTAATTAGATTAATTAAGATATGTTTATGTGAATCCCAAAGTAAAGTCCGGGTAGGAAAATTTTTGTCCACGAGCTTCCACGTCGAAAATGGCTTGAAACAAGGAGATGCGTTGTCGCCATTATTATTTAACTTTGTGCTGGAATACGCCATAAGGAAAATCAAAGATAGCAACCAGGGCCTAGAGTTGAACGGCATGCACCAGGTTATGGCATATGCTGATGATGTAAGTTTAATAGGGGATGATAGGAGAACAGTAGAAATTAATGCAGAGATCTTATTAAACGCTTGCAGGGACATGGGTTTAGAAGTAAATGCAGAGAAAACTAAATACATGGAAGTGCATCGGGACCGTAATACGGCGAATTGAGGAGGCGTTAAAATATTAAATAATACTTTTGATAAAGTGGATACTTTCAAATATTTAGGATCAATATTAACAGACGAAAATCATATTCACGAAGAAATTAAATGTCGACTAAAAGCAGGGAATTCGTGTTACTATTCGGTTCAAAATCTCTTGTCGTCGCGAATTCTGTCGAGGAATTTGAAGCTTAAAATATATAAAACGATAATCATGCCTGTTCTGTATGGTTGTGAAACATGGTCGCTTACTCTGAGGGAAGAACATAGACTGAAAGTATTTGAGAACAGGATCCTGAGAAGAATATTCGGACCCAAGAGGAACGAGAATGGGGAATGGCGGAAGCTTCATAACGAGGAACTACATAGTTTATACGGTTTACCCAACATTGTTAGGGTCGTCAAGTCTAGGAGGCTTAGGTGGGCAGGTCATGTAGCTAGAATGGAAGAAAGTAGAAACGCTTTCAAAGTCTTGACTGGTAGACCCATAGGAAAACGACCATTAGGAAGACCTAGGCGCAGATGGGAGGACAATATTAAGATGGATCTCGCAGAGATAGGAATACAAAGTAGAAACTGGATGCAATTAGCTAAGGATAGAAGTCAGTGGAGAGCTTTTGTGAACGTGGCACTGAACCTCCGGGTTCCATAGGCCATAGAGTTAGTTAGTTAGTTGAGTCATTCCTAATGATCCTGCCAATTCTTCTTGCGTTGGACACGATTCTTCAAAAAATAATACAGAAGGGTGTATCTCCAGTTCTGCATCTTCGAAAACCTTTTATCTTCCACCGCCATGCCGGTCTGCCATGTGAAAATCACCGTTCTTGAACCGTTGAATCCACTTATGACACTTCTTTCGCTAATAGCGGTCTCGCCATAAGTATTTGAGAGTATTCGATGAGCCTCCGCTGCTGATTTCTTTATATTGAAGTAAAAAATTAAAACCTCCCGCAAGACGAAGAAAAAAATTAGCTCGTAAATTGACATTTTCAATCGAGGATGACTTTATGATGCGGACACAAATCGGCTAATGTTTCTATGGGGTTATGTTGACAAATGCCCAAGCTTTTTGCATGACGTCTATATCTGTTTATTTCCACCACCACTTACCACGAGAGCCATCTATTGGAGAACGGCGTAAACAAAGTTGTACACCTAATAATATGTCAGTTATAGAAATTAGTATTGATATAATAAGACATGTAGTCAACGCTACATATGTTTACGCAAAATTAATTCTAATATTGTAGATTGATACGCCTCTCTGTGTAAGGAAAGGGTCCATATTCTTGAACTACGTGACAATCTAATATTGTACATATTAATCTTATCACTATACGAGGATGGCAGAACATATACGAAGGTGGTTCAAGTCAATCCAGGACTTTTTAAAATCAAATAGAACAAATTTGAAAGTGTTCACTATTCTTCACAACAGATTACACACCCTTGCAATTTCACGACAGGTTATGCGACGATTGTCCAAGATTAGCTGCTCCACGCGCGGAATGTTCTCAGAAATGACTACCGTGGACTGTGATCCACCACGACCGGGGTCGTCAGTAATAGAGAGACGACCATCTTTGAAGCGCTTACACCATTCATGTGTCTTACTGCGATTGAGTGTCTGATCACCGTACTTAGCCTAAAGTCTTCTGTAAATTTCAGCAGGTTTTATGTCTCGTTCACTAAAAACTTCATCACAACACGCTGTTCCACGTAGACGTTTACACTGTTGCCCGCCATCTTGAACAGCGGTCTATCAAGAAGTGCGGGAAATAAGCGCCATTTACCAGTAACAGGACACAGATGCCAGTTTCTGCTACATACAAAACTTCCAGCTTAGGCGTCCATTTAAACCTGGAAAGAAAAAAATGTCCCAGATTGAGTTGAACTACCCTCGTACTGTATAAATATATTTGTAGAGGCAAGCAAGTTACAACCTTGTAAATTTACAATATTTTCAGTTCAGTGATGAAAATGAAATATATATATATACTGCTAAATAGGGAATTACTTATTAGACAATTATCAAATTTTTTTCATTATATAGATCTCAGCGTGATAAACAACCGAAAAAAAAAACTGAAAATAGAGGCAAGAGTTTTTCGCAATGCGCGATAAAACGAAATGAGTCAGAATTTAAGTAATTTTCAGTTTCTTGACGTTTTATGATATTCTGTGTGTATTTTCATTGGTTTCCGTTGCGCGATAAAACGCGAGATTGGAAGTTTTGCGCGAAATTTCTAACAATGCACGATATAACGCGAAATTTTATAAATACGTTTTCATTACTTTAAAAACGCTGGTTTTCCGCTGACGGAACGGTAGAACGTGGGATGAACTGTGCATTTTGAGTGATTCAGACACTTGCTGTAGAGAACATGTTACCCGTTAGCTATCACTATCGCAGCTGGATGGGGAGTTCCCGAAGTGATGATTGTTTGAAGCTTGTTGTAAATGCACTTACATATATGTGGCTTCGAACAAGTAATGCCATTTGTGAGAGGTTTTTCTTTTTCCAAGTATGGGCTGATGATAAGTGACAAATGTACAACAATGAAGGAGAAAAATGTGGAAACATGTAACATGCTTACGTTTAATGCTTAAAAGTAACCTGTGCCTGTGTGTTTTCAGAAGACAACAAAACTTTCCTACTCATAGTAAATTTTAGTTACTGATTTTCCTTCAGCTTGATATGAAAAAAATTTTGACAGTGTCAAGTGAAATATTCAGTGTATTTTGTTTTTAGGTAATTAATGTTATTTTTGTAGTGATCTATGAATAAAAGAAACAATTGTAAAAATGTCAGGGAATTCTCCACAAGAGCTACAAAATGCAAAACTTTATTTCGAAAATGCGACAAAACGCGAAATTTTCAGATTCTTAGTGCGAAAAAGTCGTGCTTGTATTCAGGACGTAATGTTATGCTTCATCACTCAACTTCAACTTTTTTACAACCAACTCTGCCCACAATTCCATTAAAGCATTAAAATCTTGAAAAATGCAACTTAGGAACTTTCATAATCTTAGCACTAAAACTACTTACCTTAATAATCACTATCATAGAAGTCGAGGTATGTGATCAGAAACATGGCAGTTAACCCCAAATTTTCACACCGTTACACGATTAATAAATAACAGGTGGAATTATCAGAGACTGCATAATAAATGTAAGAAATGACCGAATAAATTGTTAGAGACCATTTACATTGGCATTCCTCTAGCTGTCCACGTTAGACTGTGTTAATAGTAATAGCTTCTGTAATGACAAAGTTTATAGTTTTTCAAATCTTCAGTGGAATGGATTAGCACCAAAAACTATTACAATTGATTCATGTTGGGGCCGCGGTGGCTCACTGGTAGAGCATTCATCTCTGGTGCATGGCGTCCTGGGTTCGATCTCAGCTCGCGCCAGCTGAGCTTTGGGTGGACAAACACGACCGTGTGCGTGGGATTTCTCATTCTTCCATTTCCTCCCAATTTCTTCATTCCCCCATTTCATTCATATATCATCATCATCATCGTCTCCTTATCTTAGCCGGCATGCTCGTGGGATGTAAAACTTAAGGATTTCATTTCGTTTCAATTGATTGATGTTTATATCTGAAAATTTACCGAAGTATACGCTATTTATTTGTGTATTTTCCTTACCTTAAAGCTTTTTTTTCTTTCTTTTGTTACAGGAGTACGTCGTAGTACACGTCAGCGAAAGCTGATCTATGATAACTTTAATACTAGTTGGATTCTAGGCACACAGACGCTCCGAGGTTATCCAATGTTTGAACAGCCACCAACTAAAAAAGTTACTCGCATTGTTGAAGAGGATGACGCTTTAGAGGAAGAAGAAGGGCGAGATGATGATGATGACGATGATGAGGCGACACAGAAAAAGAAAAAGTCTATGGAGCTGGAGCCAATTGTGAATGATGTAAGTTTTTTCTTTTTTTCGTTTCGTATGTTTGTTTCTTCATTTATATAAACTAATAAAAATCGCCCAAAAAGTAGTAAATAGTTTTCATTTCGGTTGGAGAAAAGTGGATATTATTATTATTATTATTATTATTATTATTATTATTATTATTATTATTATTATTATTATTATTATGTTAAATAATATACTAGTAGGAACATGAATTCTTTTGAGAGTAAATTCTTTTCCACTGAATTTAATTGTTCCCGCCTAGCATAGTCGCTAACGCTCTCCACTTTGTTGAAGGCATTTTCCGGCCAGCCATCCTGAATGAAGTTTTCCATGTTGACACCAATCAAATGGCGGAATGGTATCTAACATAGGTCCCAGCCGTTTGTTTCCTTCCCTATTCCTTTCTCTCTTCCCCGGGTGTGTGATTGTCGAGTAACGTCATCCCTATCTCTTTCCAGCCTTAGAAAAAAGTAGATGTAAACAAACCCATCTGACTAACAGTGGGTCGATGACCAGTGATTGCATGTTGGTCTCACTGCACTAGTATCCTACCGCAATATAATCCCTACTAAAATAATAATTTCAAATAAAGATATCTGTATTTATCCTGCATTTTGTGATAAGAAACTCAATATATATATAATATTTAACAACAGATGCAGCTTTATTTCAACCTCATCAGTACTTTGATGTATAGTATTTACTGCGCATGCGTATACGTTCGCGCGCCGACCCCGCTTATTTGAAATTATAGAGTGCAGAGTTTCATGGCGACGATGATTGACAATAATCCATTTTCGTCTCGTGTTATGAAACACAAAAGAGGACAGCAGGAACAGAGGCAATCTCGTTTATATAACGACTTAAGAACATACATATTTTCAACATAGCAGTAGTCAGTATCAGTGCGTTAATTATTTACCAATCAATCGTATCCTTATACTTTGGAAATTATGCAACAACAGTAAGCTAGCAGACGATCTTGCTGTTAACGTTTCTCGCTGCCGAAGTACGTATAAGCCGCAGATAGTATATTTCGCTTTGTTTACGTCTACTTTGTTCTAAGGCTGGAAAGACTTTAGTATATGATGTGTTTATGTAGTCCATAGTTACCAGAAATGCCCAGGGATTGAACTCCTAACCCAATACCATTCATGTGAAAACTTGTGGTTAGGACCTTCGTATAACTGGTTTGCTCTGAATTTTATTTACGAATTTTGCACAACTGAAACGAAAATCTTTGACTTTTCACAACACTTACGGCCACCTGGATTGAATTTTTGTTTATAATTCAGTAACATTTTTTTTAAAAGGAGAATATCGCATATTGTAATTAAATGAACTAATAACTCTTTCAAAACACTTCACTTTACATTTTCGACATTTATGACATCATAAATTACTCCACGGATTTTAAGATGATTAGAAAACAAAAATGAATGTTCTAAATGTTAATGAAGGCTAGGCGCATTGGAAATCGGATTCGAAACCTGTGCAACGTAAGCATACCAAACTATGAGAGAGGCGTGTTTGCTTTTGGCACCAAGATAGTACAGGGTGATTCATACAGGGTTACTAAGTACGCAACTCCCTGTCACTTGCAAGATGCACAGCGGTCCTTGACATTTTAGTTTTTCAACTTAGGCACAAGCGCTAGCATCACAATTTTGCACGTGAGGATTAGTATTGTTGATACCTCATTCCAGCGTGCCTTCTCCCAATCTTTCCTAGTTATAGCTTTCGAATTGTCTTTTCTTTCTTTCTTCAATGTACACTTCCTCTTTAAAATACTGTCAGAAAAACAAGTTCGTAGGGTTAAGTCTGCACTCACCTTCTACCCAAAATTTCCACGACGCCTCACAGCCTGTCGTGGACATCGGTGAAATGAGGCAATGTTCAGTCATGCATATAATATCCGTCGTGTCCCGGCTTACAGCAGTGGAAGGAACGAAAGTTTCTTCATTGTTTCGTGTCGAATGTTCAGGTCAAGAAGAGTATTATTACACATCACACGATAACCAGGAGATGTTGCCAAAACTTTTAAATTATTATCGATATTTTGCACACTACCAAAAGTAGTGGCAATTATGGCGATCGACTCACCTAACCCTTATGGATGTTTTCTCCGTATGACTACCGACCCTTATCAGATTCCATCCATGCCAGCAATAGTTGATTGAACTCTGCCCGATATCACAATCCTCGAGCGGGCAATGCATGGTCAAGGTGTGGTTTTCACATTCACTGCTTTGGAGTAGTTCCTTCATAATCCGTTCAGCGTATCACAATAATCTTCCCGGGTTTATGTGCACCAAATATCACAGTAATGTGCTGGATGTAACTGGATTTTATATGGCAAAACATGTACGTCTAGACAAAGTTATCAATCATATACGAAAATTACGGTTTACTTTACCATACTTATTTGATAAGTACCACACAATGAAACTTTTTTTTTTTTTCACGCGGAAAATAACACTTAGCATTAAGGGCGGGTAGAAAATAACGTTTTCATGTATTGTGCGTTGTACTGTAAAATTATATCCCGCTTTATTCAAGCAATTATACTTCCATTTTAAATGATTATTTGTTCACGTTACTAACCTCGTATCTAAATACACGATAACACATTTTTATTCAACAAAAAGTAACAAAATCTTAAAACGTTTTCGACGAGATCTTTCCATACATGTAACCACACCTTTTATGCAGGGACGCCAGAAGCCTCACAAAGGCAAAAGTTTCGGCCGATCAAAATTTTGGATCGGTGTCACTGCTGACCATTAGCAAACTAGAATAGTACACATAAACATACACTTTTTCCCAACTTCACGAGAATTTGAGTCTCAACGGAATTATTTTTATAGTTGTTTTTTTTTTTTTTTTTTTTTTTTGGCAAAAAATATCAGTTTATTTTTTTTATTGATAAATCACATGTGTAAAGATGAGTTACATGTGTGGTAGTATTTTTGCTGAATTATTGTTGCCAGAATGCGCTATTTTACTTTAAAAATATGTTTTTTCTGAATATGGAAAAAAATTGCCTTTACAACTGTCAACGCTGAAAACAACATGAAGTTTTTATCCCATTCGATAAATATGAGGGGGGCCACGGTGGCTCAGTGGTAGAGCGTTCAGCTCTAGTCCATGAGGTCCTTGGTCCGATCCCAGCTCGCGCCAAGTGAACTTTGTGGTGGACAAACACCGTGTGCGTGGGTTTTCTCGGGGTTCTTCCGTTTCCTCCCACTTTCTTCATTCCACCATTTCATTCATTACTCATCATCACCGTCTCCTTTAGCCTAACCGGCATAATCGTGGGACGTAAAACTTAATCAATCATTGCTTTTTCTTTTTTGATAAATATTGATGCGTATTAAACATTTACAATAAGAATTACCGCGATTAACTTTTTTTCTGTTCCTGACAATTTATTATAAGCAATATGCAAATTTTGTAAATTACACTTATGGCTATTTAAATAATTACTCAAATTCAACGTTACGATTTGTCTTATTGGTTTTATTCTCAAAATATCTGCATAGACAACGCTAACTTTTGTCACAAAAATCATGTCTTTGTCAGTCTTCAACAGATATATTCGATCAAAGTTTGGGTTGCACTTCTTTTGGGACACACTGTAGAATTTAACATGGTGTCTTTCCCAAGAGGATAATGTGGGATGCCACAGACTCATCCAAGTAACGTAGAGTGTAATAGAAATCTGTAGTCATTTAAGCAGTATTATATTACGTGTTATTGAAATGTTTTGTAATGTTACAGAATAAAGACTCAATTCACGAAATTACATTTTTTTATTATCCATAAATAATTAAATAGAATTAAACATAGTAAGTTTGTGTTATTGCGTGTCACAACAAATAAGAGAATATAGAGTCAGGAAGGATATTGCGCATTTGATTCATTCTTGGACGGTTATTTCAACCACGATGCTGTGACTATTTACTTCTGGTCTTTATTAGATGCAAATCAGTATCCACTTGCCACTACAGTTATTGAAATCACTTCACTCGGTGTATTGTAGAATTCTTTGAACAATAACTGACTTTATCTTAAATAGGTGGAGCGAAAAAATGAAGCCAAATCGAAGGTATGTCACTTAATATGTTACAATTAAAAATTTTTATGCTCGTGTGTTCTAAGATTACTTCGTTTTATTTTAATCGTTCTTTTATCGATGTTGTTGCATTCGAACGGCTGTTCGTGTTTACCACTGTTAATATTATACGAATGTCAGCTTGTTTAATTCTGTCAATCAGAAACAAATGTTTAATCTTTTGAAGGCAATTGAAGTAATATATCTTCAAATCACCATTTAGTTTGCATGCGTGATACGTTGGCCATTTCCATGGCTATGTTTTGTTATGCATGTATAGTTGGATGAATCTCATTTGAAACTTTTAAATAACCATTGACTTAGTGTAGGGAAAATTCAGTTCCTATTTTTGTGTTTTATTCTTATGCATCAATAATTTTAAAGTGTATCGAGATCTCTCTCTTGTTAGAAGTAACATTAGGGCAACAGCTAAGTAACCTCTGGGATTTTTTTTTTTTTAATGTAATAGGAATTTTGGAAAGAAGTGCGTCGTGTTTTGCTCTATAGTTTGTGAAGGAAATGAAAAATAGTGTTGCGTAGTTATGTCCTAGTACGCTAGAAGGGACTGAAGATAAATTGCCTGGAATAGTCGTAAAGCATTTGTGAAATGAGAAAGTGATAAGAGACTGAACCCCCCCCCCCCCCAAAAAAAAAAGGACACAATTTTATCCACTTCAAGTTTACATGACGTGGAGTCAAACCAGGGACCATTCGCATCAGAGATAAATGTTGCGCCATTGATTTGCCATGTCCTGTAGTCTGTTAATTTAGGTACATTTTTGATCATATTAAATCCAAAACCGTTGCTTCTATCACCTGGCGCAAAAGGTATGCGTATAACTTTTCGATGATCAGGGCCACCATCTTCATCTTAAGTTTTCTTTGCAAGAAGTGGGCAGATTTTATAGAACTCGTAATATTGGATTGAGTCATCAGCTCGTGCCGTTTGGAACCAATAAATACATATTTCATGTGAGGGTTGAACTAATGAGACAATAGATTACTGATGTATTTTTAGTTTTCAGGCTGTTGTCGTCAATGAAATTTTGCAACTGCTGTCATTTTTGAAGGATGTGCTGCGGAGTGCATTCGACAGGTAGCGGAAAAGATGGTACTCTGTCGGGGACACATCTGGGGAATACCCCGGGCAACAATAGTTAATGGAGAACCTCCCATTGAAGCTGTTAAATGGCAACGGTTGTCATGTATGTCACATTTGGTTTAACCTTGTCCATGTCGTTTATTCATCCTTTTTCTTCTTGAAGTGTTGCCTAAAGACGTTGATCACAATATACAGCAGCAGTGATTATACGATTAAGTGGTAGGAGTAGGGCACCATTTCTCATCTCCTGTAATAATACGGAAAGAAAGGGCTGATATTAGCGACAGGGTTCGCAATGGGATAAGCAGAGAACCACATAAAACAAGATGCTAGTTCTTGTTGTTTGCATTGAATGAATGGGACATCCTTGAACCCAGTTTCTGAAAGTTGAAGGTGGTTCACAGCAGTTGCTTGTCCACTTCCCATCTCCGTTTGCTATATCTGGTGCTTTGAATTGGGGTCACTGTTTATCAAGTCGTTGAAATGGCTACCATCAAAGTGGGATAAACGACCAGAAAGTTGGGCATCTCTCAGGTCAAAATTTCCACTTCAGAACCTATCAGACCGTCTCCAAGTTGTCTTTTCTTCTCCGTACATTGCACAGATTTATCTGGATGCCTCTGGCACTAGAATCTTTGTTAAATTCTTACAAAAGAACATGTCGCAGGTTGATCCTTTTTTTCAACTTCGGCACTCTGCAGGGGCCGCGGTGGCTCAGTGGTAGAGCGTTTACCTCTGGTGCATGGGGTTCTTGGTTCGATCCCAGGTCGCGCCAAGTTAGCTTTGTGGTGACAAACACTGTGTACGTGAGTTTTTTTTCCGGGTCCTCCCGTTTCCTTCCACTTTCTTCATTCCACCATTTCCTTCATTTTTCATCATCACCGTTTCATTAAGGCTAGCTGGCATAACGGTGGGACGTAAAACTTAAATATTTTTGACACTCTGTATTTCAGACTAAAAAACAAAAATTGATCAGCCTCTGGAAAACCACAAATAGTGATACATGTTACTAATAACATAGCTACAATTTAGTATCATTTCTACATCAGTGGTATCATCGCTTGTGCCTGGGAAAAAAGTTTCTGAAAATAAACGTCACGAATTAATGAATCAACCCAGTAATGTAAGAAAACAGTCAATACTCAGATTCACGTATAAATTTTCAAGCTATGGCGGTATTACTTCCGAGTCTCTCCGTAGCCTAAAACTTGCCAAAATCTGTGCATACATATAGTGGAACAAAGGAATTTCCAAGCGGTTATGAAAAATGAATTACCACAAAAATAGTGTGGACATAGTCATACACACCAAAATAGGTTCACTATAATCTGTGAAGCCTTCAGCCCTGTGAAGTCTTATGTTGTACTTTACTATTGCGGGAAAAAGAACAAAGAATTAAAGGATAGAAAAGAAGCAGTGAAGAGTCCAGATGGGCAGCGCCATTTTGGAATTCAGTGTATCATAATAATATAGTAAGACTGAAAGTGAAAAAGTTTTAGTAGCGAAAGTTAAAACAAATTGGACGAGTGGGTTGATAAAAGTGTAGGAAGTTAAACTACGTGATTCTTAGAGTGCCGTGGTAGTTGTGTCTGTGATTGTTTTCATTTCTGGTAATTATTTTCCAATGTGGTCATGCTATGAAAGTTTGATTCTAATTCCTCCATTTGTCTTGCTCTTGTTCCAAAAGATGATGACCGCTCCATTAGAAGTTTGCACCGAAGAGGAACAACGAGCAGTGTTCGGGTTTTTGTGGTCGGCCATAAAAGACTACAATACGGAAACAATGTCTGTGAATGTATTGAAAAATTCAAAAACGGTCACACAAGTATTACACACGATGGAACGAGCCGGACAAATGACCACAGATGACAGACAATCCAGGCCTCAAATGACAACAGCATTGAGCATGCAATGATATGGTTCTGTTAGACAGACGAGTGACTATTGATGAAGTAGCATATCGTCTGGAAAGAAGTCATGGTTCTGCATACGAAATCACCCACATCAGACTTGGGTTTCATGAAGTCACGTTCCTCTTTGGTGCAAACTTCTAATGGGGTGGCCATGATCTATTTGCAAGAAAAGGAAGACAAATGGAAGAATTAGGATCAAACTTTCATAGCACGAGGACAACACCATAATAACAAAATGAACGAGGACAGATGTTAGTCAGTATGAACAATGTAAGAAAAGTTATAGCTACATTGCCGATAATTTTTGACTTACCTTCGTATGATATTTGATAGTTTTTAGCTTAAAAACAGGTTTGGAAATTAACAAAGGACGGAGATCGAGAATAAATATGTAAATTTGATTGTTAACTTATAATAATTAATCTTAAACCTACTAAAAGCCGTATCCACTATTAGCAAAGAAAGCTCAGATGAAGGTGGCAACACAGATAATTCTGCCTTAATACTTAGTTCAGAAATAGGAAAATAGGTACAGTGATTTCTAGGACAGT
This sequence comes from Thermobia domestica, assembly GCF_964235325.1. Lineage (NCBI taxonomy): Eukaryota > Metazoa > Arthropoda > Insecta > Zygentoma > Lepismatidae > Thermobia > Thermobia domestica. The sequence continues at coordinate 34,144,435 of NC_137455.1, read as the reverse complement.
TCTTTGTCACTTTCATTGAGATGCTATTCTTCGTCTTTTGAAGGAAAATGTTTGTTCTAACAGTTTAATCAAAACCTGGTCTTACGGATATTTATTTTCCGCATAACACAAGCAGTGTAATTTAGGAATAGAAGACCTATTTTTGGAGATAATCAATTCACGCTCAATGAACGGAAGTGCAATTTGCTCGAAGCTCTGATTTTATATTCAGCTATATACGGCTTACGGTCTCTATTGTTGATGTATTACCGAGCTGCATACAGAAATTATCTGGAGCTCATACTGGTTCAGGGAAAAACTTTGGGAGACTATTCGTGCTACAGGGGACGAATTGTAGTAAAGATTGCTTTATACCTTTAGGTTACTCTATAAATGGTGTTTCCGTTGGACTTGAAGCTTATGTGATTGGAACCTCATGTTAGTTTGTAAGTCTCACCTTTCTCTCACAACATAGTCGCAGTGCAGAAAGAGAATGGTAGGCAAAACTAGTTTTTGGAGGAATACGTAAGGGGTCTCATTACCCAGTTGACAGGAAGGTTGTTGGATAATTGATTTCCATTAAGCAAATATGAATTTTATAATACACGTAAAGCATCGAAAGACTTCAATTCATGTAAGGTTACTTTTTTTTTTTTTTTTATCCCTTACAATGTGACTTGTATAAAATTCAGTATGTGGACAAATTTAGATTCTAATTTCATTTATTAATTTTTGTAGGGATACGAAGACATGTATTCCCGAGTTAAACGTCCCAGACGTAGCACGCAGCAAATGATGTTTTCTGGAGATCAGATGCCTGAAAGATCAAGAAAACATTCAGGTACGTACTTTTACCAAAAGAAATATATAAATATTTATTCTTTTCCATCATCAATGGACGCTTGCAATGGTTTGTGAAATGGAATGAAATCTTTAACTCAGCGTTCTATGCTTATGTGCCCATGCTTTTCGTTTGTACCACGCGTTACTTCGGTACCTAGTCTACCTCACAGTACAGTAATTCTACTTTCGAGCATTACATCCATCTACTGTGACGAGAAGATATCGTCTGGGGTGGTTTGGCGGTGTTGCAGCTAGGATTTCTAGAAACAGGATCAACGAAGTTAAAGATTGAACTTGCTCACAGCCGTACAACATATCAGTGCAAACAAGTTATTAGTAAGACGAGAGAGGAATCTGTGTTGTTTTCTGGAACAGTGATACGGGGGGAAAAAACCTTAAATGAGGGACACTAAAGTGTAGCAGACACGCTTCGGCAGTGTTGCTGAAATGTAAGTAAAGAGGAAGTGCAGGCATCTGGCGCGTTGCTGGAGACTGACCGACGCCAGACGGTTCGTGGGTTATCGAGTATTATTGCATAACACTGTACTTCATATTCTGAAGGAACACCTGGGAATGAGAAAAATTACGTCGCAATGGATTCCGCACTATTTGACGGAAATGCAGAAATAACTACAAATCGTCGCTGCTCCAAACTGCTTGGAGGTTTATGAGCGCGTGAAAACTTCGGCACACTAGGTGAAACGCTGAATGAAATGTAGATGAGATCATTCGGGCTAAAACTGGAAATAATAATAATAAGTGGAATGAGCGGAGTGATTGTGGGTAGGGCTGTTCCGATAATCGAGTATTCGATAAAATTTCAAAACCGTTCCGTCGATAAAGAATTTTAATTTTATCGAATTATCGAACTTTCGAGACTCGAATTTTTTGACACTTTCGAAACGTTTGACACTCGAAATGTTAGAGACTCTCGATACGTTTGAGACACTCGAAGTGTTAGAAAATTTAGACGAGCTTGAGAGACTCGAATTGTTAGAAAGCAGCAAATACTGAAAGATCTGGAAGAAACAATGCAATCGATGTTACCATAGGTGTTGGCCTCTATATGTACTACATATACGCAGGGTGTTCATTTTAAAAGTTGCCTCCCTTGATATGAAGTTAAAGAATGGTTTCTACCCACATGTCTTTAAGACCAATGTTTATGTATGTACAGGGGCATAAATAAGGGCCCCGCAGACCACGCATTGCGGGGGGCCTCAAGCCATTAGGGGGGCCCAAATCGTGAAGTAGGACGTAGAAAAAGGGCCCTGCTCCACGCTGTCTGCGGGAGGGACCCCAAGCCTCTAGTTACGCCACTGTATATGTACAAGGATTAAGTAGTCTGTCAGGTAAGGGAGAGAGAGAGATACAGATAGACAGAGACAAAGGAAGATAAAACATGTATCACCCGAACAGGATTGGAATCCAAGACACCATGGGCCTTATGCACAGTCGTTTTGACGTGTGATTAGCGTCATACTAAAGGCCTGACTATTGCAGGAAATATATGTTAGTCGAACTCTAGTATGGTACTAACCACGCGTCAGAACAACAATGATACAATAGATAGTCAGCAAATAACAGAGTTAGAATTCAGGAAAAAATTGAATTGCCTGTGTGCGTATGTGTGTGTCTGTCGAAAAAAAAAGTTCCTTTCTGCACGCTTTCCTTTCTCTTCATAAATACAACTTTGCAATAACTTATCAGATGACAAAAGTTGTCTGACTAGTTTGGCTGCGAGAAGGAATCATCGGTTGCGAGAGACTTTCATAATATTCGTACTCTCGATAATACCCGAAATTTCGATAATACTCGAAACTTCGATAATTTCAAATACTCGAACAGTTTCGAGTAACCGATGACAACTCGATAAGTTTTCATTTCCAAAGTTCGATAGGTCCTCAGTCTTACCGAACACCCCTAATTGTGGGGTCACAATAAACATCAAAGGTTCCGTCGTAACCCAACGCACAGTGGTTCAGGACGAGCAAAAAGCTGGCCAAAACCCAATTTTTAAAAACTGCGTTAGAAGGACACTGGTTTAGTGTATGGGTTACGAAATATCCATAGTTTACTATATACAAATAATGAAAACGAGTAACATGTAACGTGTGAGTTAGAAAGGGTGAAAGTTAACCATTGTGGACATATCTGTGAAATAGCTGCTAATTAGAGTATTTGTTATTCAAGTTCTTGGCTTGGTATCTGAGAATGTGTGGTTACAAGAAATATTTGTTGTATATGGCACCAACATACCTCTCAAGCACTGCAACTGTCCAAAGTGGCTATGCAATATCTTCCATATCTACGTTCCCTCGAACAAAATATGTTAATGTGACAAAATCTAATTTGCTTTAGCAAAAGATCCACAAAACTACAGAGATTTAGTATAGTGCCCAGCGTTCCCCAGCAGAGTTATTGAAATGGTCTGAAAGAATAATCCATAATGAATTGTTTTTCAGGAAGTTTAGGTGCGAATATGTGCGAATTTGTGAAATACGTGTTACTTTGTAACTGTGTGTGGTGACAGGACACTGAAATTAATTATTTCTACTTTTTACGTGCAGGACATCTATAGTTCATAATGATGTTGAGACGCATCCAGGTCAATGCGAAAATGAGAGAAATGTAAGGACGTTGTCAAAGGGAACAAACATAGCAAGTCCAGACCTGGTTTTGACGTAATTGGACCTTGATAATCACCCAGCCCACGTTAGTGAAGACATTCGAATTGTTTCCAGGTTTTGCAGTCAAGTGTACCAAAAACTGTATAAGAGTGGCAGAAATCATGACATCTTTCTAAAGATACATACAGAATGGCTTGATGAAGAACTGAAATTTAAATTCTGGTGACAGATGGAACGTCGATCAAATCCTGACGGTTGTCCATCGAAGGATTTCAGAGAATCTATTGACGGAACTAAACGGAGGAAAGCGGAAGATTTACTTGCATCTGCAAGTACGTCGGAACTGGCTTTTGCTACCAAAATGAGGCTTCGGGCATCAGAACAAGATGCAGAAAAAGTACTTCGTGACGTGACAGAAACAACTTTGACTAGAATTCGTAAGATGAGACAAGCGTTTATGAGCGCAAAGGACCAGAGCATTTTACCCATACCATGCACCAAAGAGGAGGCGCTTGCATTGCTTCTCGATCGTAAGTTAGCCAAAAGCCAATACAACTGTCTAAGTCTTGGTGCCTAAACACGCAAAGCAGACATTTATCCAAGTTATCACCAATTACTCGAGGCTAAGACAGTTGTTACCCGTCAAATGAGAGTATTACTGTTCCAGATGTCAGTGCAGAAATGAAATCGCAGGCTTTATTGTAGCAAAAAGTTGAACGAGTCCAGTGCATCGAACAGCAGATTCAAGATCACCTATCAACTGTAAATTTCAGTGGATTCCAATTTACTGTGCATCACGAGCTCATTCTCACTATGGCAGATGGAAAAGTTGTAATGCACTCCTGAACAACAAATCTCTTCAAAAGTGTTATATTTGCAAAGCATCTCCCAAAGAAATGAACGATTTAGAAAGTTTTTATGAAAGACATAGACGCATCCACATTACTCTTAGGATTGTCAGTGTTACATGCGTACATACGATTTCTTGAGTGCCTCCTTTATATTGTATATAGACTCGATTTCAAGACATGGAAAGTTCGAAAGAAGTACAAAGAACTATTGAAATCAGGAAAACAAAAGATTCGGAAGCAGTTTAGAGAAAAAATAGGACTTAATGTGATAGACCCAATACAGAAGACACTGGAACAAGCAAGGATGGAAACACTGCTAGATGTTTTGCTGACTCACACCGATCTTCGCAAATAATGGGGATTTCTGAACAACTGATTATACATTTTTCGGTGATATTATCTGTAATTAATTCTGGACTTGATATTGATCCCAACGCTTTTGACAGTTATGCACTGGAGACAGACAAACACTTCGTTCATCTTTACAGTTGGTTCTATGTGTCTGCTAGCGTCCATAAAATTCTTGTTCATGGATCGGTTACAAAATGCCATTTTACCAATAGGTCAGCTTTCATAAGATGCACAAGAGGGACGGAATAAAGACTTACGAACATTTCGGAAAGATCACTCATACAAATTCTCTCTCACTATTACGAATCAGGATATGCTGCATATGCACCTTATTACTTCTGATCTCTTTCGTTCGCGTATTAGGCACATGGCTACCGGGAAGAAAAGACGTTGCTTGTCACATGAAGGACGACTGCTGTTAAAGACGTCGGAGCGTGGAGCAGAAGGAGATACCGCGGCGTCCAGCAACCAAAAAAATGAAGGCATTCCATTTTCATTCAGCGATATAGACAGTGGCAGTGATGATTGACGTACAAATGTGGTTGACAAAATCAATTCTCGTTTTTCATTTATATATGTGAATGTAATGAAGTTTTGTATGTGTGAGTGTACTGACATAATGCATACCAATACGCAGTACTTTATCAGCATTTACAAACATTTCCTACTAACTCTCTCCCGCAGATAAGGCTAGTGCAACCGAACGATGAACCTGTTCATTAATTCTTAGTACTATACATATACAATTTTCACATATTTGAAACATTAGAAGCATTTTGTACATTGTTATAAACGGTTATAGGTTTTGGCCAGGTTTTTGCTCGTTCTGAACCACTGTGCAACGGTGTGAATTGTTGATGATTGTCGTATTCTATTCTGATTCCTTATTGATAGATTAATTTGCATTTTTGTCATTTGTCAGCAGCGAGGCTATATAGGGCAAGACTTATAAAGTGGGCTATCAACCACTGTAGTGGGTTAGGTGCTGTCGCTTTGGGAATCGAATTTGAAACCTTGTATACTAAAGGCATGTGGTGCACTAGCTGTTAGACAAGTGAGAATAGCATGCGAAGGACAGACTATCAATGCGCTGCATTACTGTTCATTGTTTGGAACTTAGCTTGCGAGAGAGCTTCTTCGTTGCTAAACTGTTAGCGCTCTTGGCGTGGGAAACCGGGTTCGTTTCCCAGAGGGAGCTCATGTGGTTCGGATTCCACGTTAAACTGTAGGTTCACGTCTCATATAGTCTTGCTGCTGAAAAGAACGTTAAACCCAAAATTAACTTGTGAGAGTTTCCACGGAAGCAGGAACACTTTCTGCCGAATACTTCCATCATTTTTCAGGACAATACTAGGGCGCATGTATTGTAATCTTTAGCTGATTTATGTGCTCGATAAGGCCGGGAAGTGGTCTGTCATCCACCATATTATCCAGACGTAAGCCTTTAGTTCCTTTTTCTCGAAAACTGCTAACAAGGATTTATCCTCAAGCACCTCATGTGTTAGCTCGATGTAATTATCGATTGAAATACGTCTTATTTTTTGCACGTATAGTTAAACAAAATTGAAAATATAAGAGCTAATCATAATTTTTCTGTATATCACATTCACCATACCGTATGCTGTCATAATGAAAAGTTGGATGTATCAGTTCAATCTTAATAGGTAGCGTGGTTATCACGCAGCAGTAATTTTTAAGTTTACAATTCTCGATAACTACACATGAGAATATACTCTCCCTTATCATTACCATCAAGTTAATGAGATTTATCTATTGGCATATTTCTTCTTTAGACATCCTCCCTCTCTTCGTTGAACGCTAATTATGTTGAATTTTCTTCCTCGCTTGCAGAGAGTTCAGATGATGAGCAAACAGAAAGCCAAACTAGCCAAATGGGAGGAGACAGCAGCTCAGGAGAAGACGAGCGTGAAGGACGAGTTGGGAAGTATCATCTTCGAAAAACGAAGCCAATTGTGGAACGGTTCCAGGTGTCTGTTGGTGAGTTTACTCTCTATAATACTAATAGTTATACTCCTGCCTGTAATATGTTTAGTCTTATTTTTGTACTTGATGTAAATAAGTATACATAAATTAGGTGTTATTTACCTAATAATACATGTAGAATTAAATATAGTATCGAAACGAAAAAAAAAAAAAAAAAAATGAATGAATCACTAAGTCACACGAGATAAGGGAAATACAACCAACTCTTTTCACGTGATTAACTCCGTCGAATGACCCGTAGCTTTCACGTGTAGTCTGCAGGCAGAGGACTGTTTATTAGTGCTTTCTGAGAAACGATCTTATTTCCGATACTAAGCCAAGTGCTTTTAGATAGAGACGAGAACAGTCCTTGAATGTAATTTTGAGGGAAATAAACAATTGTGAAACCACTGAGTACTACCATATTTCCAAAGCAACAGTGGGCCATCCAACAGGACTGCTTCCGCACACAAGGCACGGTCAACACAGGAGTGGTTACGGTTTAATGTGTAAGACTTCATCTCCACATCAGACATCCTCTAATAGCTCGAATCTGAACCTGCTCGAGTTGTCATTGCTTCAATCAATGGCCTGCAAGAAGAGACACCCTAATGTAGACTTCCTGGTCAAGACACCCTGCCAGTTCCCCGTTGATACTTCGTAATTCCATTGACGAGTAGTCTGCCAGTCTCCGGGCCAGCATTCAGGCTTAAGATGCATATTTGGAAATCTGATTTGTGCTTTTCATTCTCCTACTTGCATGGATCATCTTGCAAAAGGATATCAGTATATATATTACCAACACTGTCTGTGTTTTATTTCCAAACCTCTGACAATTTATGAAATAATTAGATATAGAGGGGATCGAAGTGGCTCAGTGGCAGAACGCTTTGTAGTGGACAAACATCATGGAAGTGAATTTTCTCGAGGTTCCCGTTTCTTCCCAATTCCTTCACTTCATCATTGCCATCCATGTCATTATCTCTGTCTCCCATAGCCTCAGTGCATACTCGTAGAACGTTAAACTTTAAAAAAAAAAAAAATAAAAAAAATAAAATAAATAAATAAATAAAAAAATAAAAAAATAAAATAAAATATATATATATATATAAAAAAAAAACCTTTATGTGGATTAAAAACCCGAAACATTGTTTAGCTTTGAAACATTTAACGCCAAGAGAAAGATGAACTTTTTATTTGTTTCTCTTCGTGAAATTAATTGTGGTATAGTTTTCCTTTCTTCACGGTGAAGGTAAGCAAAAGCCTTCACCGAACTATCTGATCTCATGTGGTACTCAGTCAATACATCACGTAACAAACTTAGAGCTTTGATACCTTTCGAACAGGTTGAGTATGTTTTTTCTTTTTTTATATGACTTTGTCAAAAGAATATTTTCTTTCGCTTCTCTACGAGAATTAGGTAAGACGTTTTAGTAATGTATTAGTATCAGGCCTTTGGAAATTTATGTGATTTCAAATATCAACTTGAAAAAGATCAAAGTTGATAAATAGAGCATCCAGATATTTGAACCAGTTTTTATTGAAGATAAAATTCCGAAAATAAACCTAAATTTTGGCAGAGTGCACAAAACTTGGCTTTTAGTTCCCCACAACTGCAGTACCTGCAAAGAAGAAAATGATTATCGTGCGTAACATCAGTCTTCACACTTTCTTTACATATTTGTTGATGTTGAGACATTCGTTTAGAGCTTTATTATTTGTATCTAGTTCGTGTCTTTAGCAAGTTTCTAACGTCCCCATGTACGGTCTTGTTCATAACAATCTGGCCATTATCTCTGTTTAAGAAGCTTATAAATTGAAATTAAATAAATGTGGATAGTCTTTATTTCAAGTCAATATATATTGTGTGATCAATTAAAACCCGTTTGTAGACAATATCTACGGAAATATTAATAGCATTTAACTGCCCCTTATACACAATATGAAGGCATTTATGATGATTGTGACGTGTGTTTGAGCTTCAGAAGAAGTCACTACACGCTTTCAAAAATTTACTTCCCACCGGCCATGTAAGTTGGTGTTGGACAACATCGTGTTCGTCGGTTGGTTTTCTTGGATATTCATGTTTCCTTCCACATTCTCATTTTACCAATTCTTCCATCATCATTCACTTGCCTTAATCATTCGTCCCCTTAGCCTGAAGGGCATGATCATGCGATGTTAACTGAAAGATTTCATTTCATATATTTATCCCACTGTATCACCAATCTACGAATACCACGTTAGATTTGAAAGAGCGGCGTTCAAATTATTGACCATTGACCTTCTGGTCAGATCATAACTCATTTTTAATTGCTTCGCTATGGATCGAATGCTCAGGCGTCTATTCTCACGAATAGCTTAAGACATTTTTGCACAATTGTTTTAACATGGACTTGTCCAAGATGAGAATCATCACTTGTTCCCGCACATCCTTTCCAAAACATTCTTGCCAATCGATCACTGTTGTGTCGATTCGCATCTGTCGTTGTATTCGTCCTCATTCAACAAACAAACAAACAAACAAACAAACAAAAAAGAAGCCGCGGTGGCTCAGTGGTAGAGCGTTCACCTCTGGTGCTTGGGGTTCCGGGTTCGATCCCAGCCCCCGCCAAGTGAACTTTGTAGTGGACAAACACCGTGTGCGTGGGTTTTCCCGGGGTTCTCCCGTTTCCTCCCACTTTCTTCATTCCACCATTTTCATTCATTACTCATCACCACCGTCTCCTTTAGCCTAACCGGCATAACCGTGGGACGTAAAACTCACAGATTTCATTTCATTTTCATTCAACAAAACACATTAGGTGGTTGTCATCCTTCAACAGTAAGGAACTATATATGACGGCTCGTTGATATTGTTTGGACGGGTTGTGGATTCGGAACGCCATCTTTCAATGGTTATTCCTGTAACGGTAAAAAAGAATGAACGATTTTTCCTATTGTTTGGTGAAGGATATATGCTATAGTATACTACTAACTACGCATTACTTTTATGAACCATACTGTAATTACGGCCGACGAAAGGGTTTCAGTTGATCCGTTCGTTGACTTAATTGTTTTATTTACGATTCTGAACTTGGAGGTGGATAGCTAGTTTTTTACTTCTGAACAAGAGTTTGCGTTCGTCTTTCCTCTTCTGTTGTTAGTTTTAATCTATTTCTCCCTGATGCAGTAGTTTCTAAAAATCTTATGTATTTACAGGTTGAAGTACGGGAAACAAATGAGATTGGTAGTGTTATAATTTCTATGATTATGCTGCTCAATTCAATTTTAATTCTATGATAATGTGCTATCCATTATTGTTATAAATAAGAAATCTGTATTAAGTTTGTTGAATTAATATGTGCATAAAAACTGTTTCTTTTTCTACTTCGTAGCACCTCCTCGGCCATCTCGTCCTCGAAGCACAAGCATTTGTTACCGTGAAGATACTCCACCCCATGTTCGAAGGAGACTAGGGATGATTCGTTCGCCGGCACATAGAACACCTATCCGGCGACTAAGACCTCGTCGACAGCCTACTCACAATGAAAGCTCCACATCTAGTAGTAGTGATGAGGAAAGATTTGAACGAAGGAAAGCTAAAAGCGCTGTAAAATCTCGTAACAGGTTAGACATTATTGTGTGTTCTTTTCAGTCAGTTGTCAATAACAAGCATGATAATATTATATATAAGGTAGGGCATGAAGTTAGGGCGTTTTATGACATTGTAGTGCGAGAATAAGTACGGGTCATCGTTAGAAGTAAGAAATGGATTTATTGCAACTTGTTAAAATCTATTCAAGCCTCCCAAGTTACCTTACGGTAGAAAGGAGGTTTTCATCGCATTAAGTGCTATGTTGCAATCATGCAACGGCAACTCATAATCCTGTGGATGTTCTAGTGAAAGTTTTCTGCTTTGAGCGCGCACTATGTGCGAATTATAATAAAACTTACCATTATCCTGTGCATGTTACAGCAGGGTTCATCCTGTGCGTGTTATAGCAGGGTTCCTACTGGTCAGAGAAATCAAGGAAGTCAGGGACCCCACTACAAAAAAGAGCCCGTTTGAATTGGCTTATAAAAAACCACACACACGAAAGCTGGTTAGGAAATAAGCAGATTTTTGAACTCATTCTGCTTTTTATTCGAGGACTTTCCATTGAAGGGGAGAGTTCATTATAGCCTTAGGAACACTGGCGTTTCCTCTTATATTCTGTTCCATTAGATGAGTGGAAAATTCAAGTGTGATCAATCGTATAATGCCCATGATTCCTGCGTTAATTATTTATGTCGAAACAATTAAAAGCAAACCACCTGAAACATCAGATTTTACTGAAGTCAAGACCAACATTAGTGGCGCACTTTTCCGGGCAAGATGCCTTTTATCTCTTATCGCTAGGTACTAGAGAATGTCTCGTAAAATACCAGACACAATCATTGCTTCCGTTCCGCAAACAGCTTTTCCCATTCAAGTAGAATATGCAGTTACATGTAATCATATGCTACTACAATAGATATCACACGGCAGTTAATGGTGAGAGCTCGCCTTGGTTTTGTTAGTTATGCACATTTTTCTTAACTGGCTTTCTGGTAAGGGTTATTAACAATAACTTCTGTTTGTTTAAAAAATATTAAAACCTATCAGATGCTGCCTTTTATCAAATCTTGACATGTCCTGCCAAAGAATATCATAGTATTAATCTCACATGATAAACAAATTTCTGTCATTAACAGTTGCAGAGCACCAATCAGACATATCAAACTTATTATAAATCCATTGTAAGATTAAACAGGGTGTCTATCGGTCTTTCGTCACGAAAGTCACAAAAGTCATGAAAAAGTCACGAAATCAGAAAACGGTCATGAAAGTCAAGAAATTTAGCTTTAGGGTCACGATTTTTTTTATCTATACGAATATAAGTACAAACTGAAAAATTTTATTGTATAAAACATCAAAATTCACTGCCAAAAATCTCTATTGTCGGCTTTAGACGCTACAAAATCGCAAGCAAACCACGCTTCTATCGCATGCATGAAATTCGGCTAATTCACATTCAAATTCACTCTTGAGACTGTCCTTCAGCCGGCATCATTGAGCATTGGCGATGCAAATCACATCGCATCGCCGAAACTACCTACGCATCTAACCAATTTATTCAACTGTGAGAAGATACCAGCCTTTAATTACTCCAAGGAACAGCCTTTAAAAGTAGAGATAAGATAAAGATAAGTGCTGAAGAATATAGGTACTGTTATGGGTTTTTGAATGTAACGAAATTTTATGGTTTGGTAAAGAAAAGATCACGAAAAAGTCACGAAATTTCATTTTAGAATTTTAGTAGACACCCTGTTAAAAGGCTTCAATATGTTCTTCGTGCTGAAGTTTTGGACACCAATGTACTTTATTAAGGTACACTGGCGATTTAATGTAACTTAGATGTAAGATCAGTTGTAGTTAGAATGCACGGTAGAATCCTTTTCTTTGAATTTTAAGGTGATGTGTTGAATTTAAATTCATATATTTATTTGATTTGTGTGTGTTTGTATTTAGACTATCACGAGAATGTGTGATCAAAGATGAAGGTACAATCACCTGCAAGTTCCATACTGAAAGAAAAAAGACTAAAAAATGTACAAGGTATTAACATAACATAACGCTGCTTTCTATGCTTGCTAGCTCACAGCAGCGACATTTTGTGTAAGGAATTGCAAAATGTAGTCGTCATGCAGAAAGCGGAAAGTGTAGTAATTAGATTGATGTTTGTAAGATACGCTAGCTATTTCGAAATTATTATTATTTTTTTTCTGTAATGTTTTGTCAAAGTAATGAAGTAAATTAATCATGTTGTAAAAATTAGTATATTCCGAATTAGATCATTAGTGGATATTATTTTTAATGCTAATAAAATTTGTTAGATAATCATCGTTCCATATTAAAACAAAATACATTAAGTTCTAGTTTCTGTACGCTTTTTGTAATTTTCTAAAGAAGTAAATTGAACATAAAATGAAATTTTTAAGCATGACTTTAAAAGGAATATTTGGATGGAGATAAATAAATTCAGAATTATCAGCATTAATATGAATTGATGATACCTTTTTGAACCTGTATTAGTCTTTTGATATGTAATCATGATGTTAGGCCTTCTATATGATTTTCCTGGTGTTACTTTCGTTTCGCAAGGTTAAGGTATTGACACCCGACGTTTCGAATGCAGACATCGGATTTATCTTCAGTTATTGTAATGAAGAGACCGAAGACGTGTGCATGTATATGTAGTGACTATTTAGGCGCAGACTATGAATGGGGGCTTGTGATTGACTGAGGGAAATGCTGGGTTCTGATTGGCTGAGGGATGCTGGCTCCTGATTAGTTGTTGTTGTGGCTAAGAGAAATGGCTTTGTTGAATGTCTGTATTTGTTCCTGATAAGGCCAACCAGATAGGGCTGAGACAAGACATTCAACAAAGCCATTTTTCGTAGTTATAACCAACAAACAATCAAAAGCCAGCATCTCTCAGCCAATCAGAAGCCAGTATTTCCTTCAGCCAATCACTAGCCCCCATTTATACCGCTGCCCCTAATAGTCACTATATATACATGCTCAAGTCTCCGGTCTCTTCATTACAATCTCTGAAGGTAAATTCGAAACGTCAGATGTCAGTACCTTCACCTTGTTGATAAGCCCGAGAAGAGTTACTAAAATCACGTCGCTAGGGAAAATTCAATTCCTTCTTCATTATGCTTTCAGTGTATTGAACTGAAAGATTCAGCATAATATCGAAAAAAAACTTTTGCTCCTTTAAGTAAATTGTATTATTCGTGAATAAAGAGATATTATACCATTTATTGTAATAATTGGTGAAGGCAAATATACAACTAAATTTTCTGTGTTACAGGTGTCTTCCCCTTAACTTCACTGCCGAAGACCTTGCTCATGGTGCTGTCAGAGAGCGCACTAAAGTTGGAGCGAGTTTAGCAGATGTTGATCCAATGTCCATTGATTCTAGTGTGAGATTCTCTCACGTTGGCGGACTTGAAGACCATATCAGATGTTTGAAAGAGATGGTTGTCTTTCCGTTGCTTTATAAAGAAGTCTTTGAAAAGTTCCACATTCAGCCTCCCAAAGGAGTTCTTTTTCATGGTCCACCGGGTAAATAGGTCTTTCGCTCTCGCACTCTCTCTTTCTCTTTCTCTCTCTCTTTTTGTTATAAATGAATAGAATTTCTTACCTTTAGTATCCGATTCAATAGATTATTATTAAATTATATTTATACTCTGACGTCTTCTTGAGATAATCCATAACCTAGTCACACAAGATTGATTACAAGAATCGGATACCAAAGGCGAGAAATTCTATTCTTTTTATATGAATGGCCTTTTATTTATGCAGAAAATATTTTATTAGGTACTTCGTTAAGTTTTCAGAGACTAAACGATGTGAATTGAATCATGCTTTGCTTTGAAAGTATAGGGTGAGCATAAAGCCTTGCCCTGATTACAAAAATTTATTACAGAAGAACCGTTTGATATAATGTAAATATTGGTCAGTTACATAGGTTAGTATTACAAGTTTTTTTTAAGACCACTTACATTAGACCATTTCAATGTGTGCCCCCTTGGTAGCTCGGAGAATGTCTAAGCGGTATTCCAGCTCCCGCCAGGTGTTTTGTAACATGTCTTCTGTCACAGTACCCACAACTGCTTGTATCCTAGCCTTCAGTTCCTCGACGTCAGCAACAGGTGTGGCATAGACTCTGTCCTTGATATAGCCCCCCCCCCCCAAAAAAAAAAAAAAAAAAACGCTTGCGACACTTGCCGAACACGATCAACAGTTGTCTCACTCACACTAGGCCTGCCACTTGTCGGAAGCTCTTCAACGCTGCCTGTTGCTTTAAATCTTTCATACCATCGCTATATTGATTTCACATCCGGAGGGCTGCGGCCATACGAAGTCACAAACTTACGCTGAACACTGATGGGCGATTTGCTTTCGTGGTACCACAGCACGCATTGCGCTTTCTCCTGCTTCGAGGCTATTTTGCCAACTAATCCGCGCGCGCCAAGTAACGTACTGCGTCACTCTTGGGTAGCACTAGTGCCATCTATTGGTCTTTAAAAAAACTTGTAATACTAACCTATGTAACGGACCAGAATTTACATTATTCTGCCCAACGGTTATTCCGTAATACATTTTTATAATCAGGGCAGGACTTTATGCTCACGGTGTATATTGCTTCAGTTTGGAATCCCCTGTTTCAATCCGCGACCATGTAAACTTGTGATGAGCAACATCGTGGACATGTAATATAAGAATGAAATTTTCACCTAAATGTGTTTCAGCGATAATTTCTTTAGCTAAAGTCCTTCTAATTTATCGATATTCGAAACAGAAATTAAAAGTATTTTATTTCTCAGGAAAAGTTAGTGATTTTGTGTGTAAGGAAGGTCATGAACAGTCATGAGGAAAAGTTTGGAACGAGCAGACGAGTGATCGAAGAAAGTTACGTAACGCGGAACTCCAAAAAATATATACGCGTCACCGGACATCATAAGAGCTATTAGGTCAAGACACCTCTGATGGATGGGACATGTCACTCGTATGGAATGTATCTAGTTCTGGATGGAAAGTCTTCGGGTATACCTAAAAGAAGATTGATGGGGGGAGGCGATGATAATACAAAACAAGACTTCCGAGAAGTAGAATGTACCAATCCCGATTGAATTTGGCTCAGGATAGAATCTAGTAGCGTCCTTTTGTTTCCTGCGGCGATGAACCTCGGATTCCTTAAGCCATAAATTAGTTAATTTTATGTGTAAGGTATGGAATGTGGACGTGCTATGGTGTATATTACGTACATGGTGAAGAGGAGCTCGGCAGCTTAGCAATAAGACGTTCATTCTGGTGTAAAGGATCCTTGGTTCGATCCCAGACTGAGACTATAGTGAACAACATAGTTTCCGTGGGTTTTGTCGGGGTTCGCCCATTTCCTCCCATATTTCCATTCCACCAACACTTTCATTAATCATCCGTCTTCTTTAGCCCACAGAGCGTAGGACGTAAAACTGAAAGATTTCATTTTTCGTATATAGGTAATTGTTACGTGATTTATAAATGACTTTAAGCGATAATGATCATGTCTAATTTGAGTTAACGTTAAAGGCGGCAAAATATATTTATTGAAGATTTACAGAAAAGCAATTGTTAACGTTAGGTTAATGTTAACTTTTGATGGAAAGAAACCATTAGTAACAACACTTTTTAATGCGGCTGTATCCAGCATATTGTATCTTCGTGTATCTTCTGAAGAAGAGAAAGGAATGTACTTCATTTATTGTTTTTTGTAGGAACTGGGAAGACTTTAATAGCTCGAGCATTAGCAAATGAATGCAGTCAAGAAGACCGTCGTGTAGCATTTTTTATGAGGAAGGGAGCTGACTGCTTAAGCAAATGGGTTGGAGAGTCTGAGAGACAGTTGAGGTTTTTATTTGATCAGGTAACTATTTTTCTTTGTTTTAAAATGTGATTGATTTTATTTTATGCAAGTTACACTGTATAAATAAAATGAAAATTATTACTTGTAATCTGCATGCTTTGTTTTAATTAATGACTTTTGAATCTGTTTTTAAAACACTACGCCGAATGAATAACATGCATGCCTGAAGTGCCCGTGGTTCTAGATACTAGTCCCGGTTGAGGGAAACAAGGTATTTCGTTGTTGCAGCATTGTGAAGCAATTTGGGAGCTAAATAATTAAACAAAAAGCTTACCATTGAATGCATCTTTGCCAGAATTGTCCTTATTACTTTTGAAAATATGAGTTACGAAATTTAACAGTCTTAATCTTATGAACAATATATGGAAATCCTATGCTCTCTTAAAATACAGTCGTATTAACATACACACTACGTTGTGAACAAATCTTTTATCGTTTGTTATTCTTTAAGTCCCTTCTACATTATATTCTTATCTTAAATCACCAGTACCGTGTCTTTAATCTGAGCGTTATTATTCTCAATGACTCCTTGTCTTAGATCTTGAAATCTATTTATTTAAATCATAATTCTTCTTAGGGGACACGATGCATCAGTGATAGAGCGCTTATCTCTGGTGTGTGGAGTCCTAATGTTACCTGATTCCCTTGTTCTCTGAATGCCCCGTATATGATTTGTTGTATTGTTGTTAGCTTTTATGTACGTATATGATACGATATAATAATAGCAGGGTGTCTATCGATCACGAAATCAGAAAACGGTCATGAAAGTCACGAAAAAGTCACGAAATTTAGCTTTTGGGTCACGATTTTTTTAAACTGTACAAATGTAAGTACAGATTGGAAAATTTTGTTCTATAAAACGTCAAAATTCACCACCAAAAATGTCTATGGTCGGCTTTAGACGCTACCAAATCGCAAGCAAAGTACGTTTCTATCGCATGGATGAAAATAAAGGAGAAATAGAAAAAAATAGTACGCAAACTGAAATTTTAAAAGAACTTGGCATGGAAACGTTATATCAGCTGCCGTGTATAGCATACTTGAATGATATACATAGATGCCAATTTAAATTCGTACAACGACATTTTGTCTGTAGTATTTGTAGGGAAGGGAATTCTGTTAAGCTAGTTTTGGTTAGGAGGGCGATGGTGCTCTGTATATCGCAAAAAACTAAGAAAGGTAGTCTTGGTAAAAGAGGTCGTCCTTATCTCCTTGATTCACCATTGGATGAACATTGATACTTTTTTCACAACACGTAGACAAAATCTTTATTAAGCATCTCTATTGTGAAATCCATTATTTCAGGTATATAATTTTCTTTCGCAAGTAAATATATAAAAACGAGTATAGAAGCTTGAAACTTTGTACAGTTAAACGTTAAGTGTAAAAATTCAGATGTAATTATGTTAATCTTCCCTTCCTAAAATGTTTTTGAATTATAGCAAACGGCCCGTACTATTGGTACGCACCTATCGTAAGAAAAGCAAGAATAAATATAAGTTGAAGATAAGCAGTTATTGTGCTAGCCGATGACATGGTAGATCAGTCAAAGGCATTAGAGTGACGGTCACAAGACTTGTCTGTTGCAGATTTGAAACCTGTTCGATGTCAGGAGTTGCCAACCTTTTTGGAGGTGAGAGTTAATTGTAATTTCAACATAGTACAGTGGCGGTCTGTTTATCTGTTCACTAGCTCGCTAGAGGAAATATAATAATGCAGTAACAGTGATCAATATAGTATGACACAGACCACTGCGGGCTACCTCTCACGACTTACCGGTCTACGGGTTGGCCATCCCTGTTCTGTGGTGCCCTTTGACCATTTATTTCTAAGTAAAATTAAAAATGTTTGTTAATACAGTTGTGTTAATACAGTTAGCTAGTTTTAACTCCTTGCGTTCCAATGACATCTATGGGGATATCATGAAAACGTATCCTTTATTAAGGTCGTATTAATCTTTTATGTCGTAAAAGATTTTAGTGGGCGCAAGGAAGAGTTAGTTCTACTGTTTCTCCTCAGCTGACACCATCTTACTCATCTCCGGTCAGTGTGGCCAACATGAAACAGCATAAAATCCCTTCAGAACATCAAAATTTCCCTTTTTTTAAAGCCCAAATATTTAACAATGCATTTTTTAAATATATATATATCAGTAATATGAATGCTCAATTCGCACATGCATGTGTGTGTGTGTCTGCGCATGATCGCGCAGTGTATGTCTCCAAATTGTATGTACGTGCGCGCGCGCGCGATTGTACAAAAAATATTCATTGAACTTTATACAATAACGGTCTAAACTGTCTTAACAGTAAATAAAAACCTGGCATCACAGCACGCACGTAGGAAAATGAACCTGGAACACAAGGGGTTAATTGTCTCATAAGTACTAATAGCCACGGAAGAACATGGAACAGGTCGTGATAATGTTATTTATGTAATTTTTATGATTTAAATTACAATCTTTGTAATTTACGCCTTCTGTTTTAATTCATTATCCTAAGAGTAATTAATATAGTTTCCAAGGTTTATTTTGTATATTAATAAGATAAATTTTTGTTCTTTTTTTTTAAAAGGCATATCAAATGAGACCGTCAATCATATTCTTCGATGAGATTGATGGCTTAGCTCCGGTGCGATCTTCCAGACAAGATCAGATCCACTCTAGTATAGTCTCCACATTGCTTGCTTTAATGGATGGCCTAGATAATAGAGGAGATATCATAGTTATTGGAGCAACGAATAGAATTGATGCCATAGATCCAGCTCTTCGACGTCCAGGTCGTTTCGATAGAGAATTGTATTTCCCGTTGCCTGCGAAAAAGGTGAGTATCGAATAAGGAAAATCAGTAGTTCACAAGTATTCGAAAAAGTATGCAGCAAAAGAAGCTTAACTTATTTAGTTTGAAATGTATAGGAATAACAGTGAATCAAGAAGTCTGCGATATCATTACCATCACTATCTCAGGTCAGCAGTCTATCGATTGATTTGATGCAGTTTTTCTCCCTTCCCTTTATCTTGTATTATTTGGTCCGTACATTTCAATCACGGAATTCCTCTAGTCATTTTTCCTTCTGCAATTCCCTCCATAGCTACTAACGTGATTTCTCCATGTTTCAGCATGTATTATGTATCAAAGGGTAAGGGAAAAAAACAAGGAATGCCCATGTGTGTGCTTTAACGAGTGCTTTGGCCTATCTGTTGGTGACTCTTGATACTATTTCACTGCGTACAATAACGAATGGACAATAACTTGTAACTTTATTAAGCGATCGTTCTTGTAATTCAACCCTATTCATTTGTACACGGTTTTCAATATTAAAAAACCGTTTTCTCGAAAATGTAATTTTGTGACATTCCTTGTTTTTTCTCCTTCAAATATTTTTCAATATACGTTAAAAACAAAATCAGAAGATCCAATATATTTCAATCAAAAATTTTCTTGTAGGCCTTATATCTGGAGAACTACATATAGTGAAGCCAAACCCAAACTATCACTTAACTCATACGATGTGCTTATTCTGTAGAAAATACGAAAACTCGATTTTAGGGGCCGTTCAAAAATTTTGTGGCCCCTGATTTAAAAACTAATTATTGGCCAAGATCGCAATTTTTTTGTATCATTCCTAAAATTGGTGGCCAAGATCGCAATCGTTTGATTTATTTTTGATCATTCCTAAAATTCTTGTTCTCTACCATTTTAATGTTTTTCTCAAATTTTCCAGTACTTTCTCATAATACTGTGTCCGTCCATCTAATTTTCATCATTCTTCTCTAGCACTACATTTCATTTTCCTCTTCTATGTTTCACATCCGTACAATTTTATACTTCACATATTTGCTTTCATGAGCCTTTTCGACAGTTTTATGTCGATGCTTCCAGTTTGAAGCTTCTGTTTTTCTTCGAATGTCTTCTTCGCTTGAGCCTAAATCTTAAATCTTGTTTGAACCTGTTAACCCTCGTTATTTTACTTCGTAAGTAATAGAATTCCTCCACTTCTTCCACCAAGAAATCTATTTTGATCGTCATTTTTCTTGTTTATTTTCTAGCATATTTCATAATGTTTATTTTGCTCTTTTCTTATCTTTTATTCCATTACATTTTATTCCACTGTAAATTTTAGTGCAGTATCTATATAATCTTTTATAAACTTGGTTAGATCTTACAGCAGGAAAATGCCGTTTGAATTACTAAAATAATGACTGGCTTTAGTGGAAAGGCTCTAATACTTTGTGTTCATTTGCGTGCTAACTAGAAAGCTATAGTCGTTCATGTTGGTTTGTATTCCTCTCTACTGAATATTTCTTTGTAATGTTTTTGTTACATTTTCAGGAACGCAAGGAAATCCTTCAGATTCATGTAAGAAATTGGGAGAAGAAGCCAAATCCTGCACTTATTAATCATTTGGCTGAGAGTGCAGTTGGCTACTGCGGATCTGACTTGAGGGCACTTTGTTCAGAAGCTGTAATACAAGGATTGCGGAGACGGTATCCTCAGATCTATAATTCTACCAAAAAGCTGCTCTTAGAGCCGAATGAAATTAAGGTAAGTTTTAGACTAATAATAAATTTTTCTCAGCATTATAATTGGAAACATTCACGTGAAAAATGATATGAAATTGTAAGCATTTGCTTCGAGTACATATTAAGAAGTGCATGTGCAAACTTTTCTTGTTAGACCTGTTATAGATCTATAAGCTAAGTGTACCTGCAACTATTTATTGAATACAAGTACGAGTGAAGGAAGGAAATACTTTTGCACGGGAATCCTTTAGTTCATGACAGCCTCTAGAGCCTCTGTGATGACTTCAGGATACGGTGTTTTGGTAACCTTCTTAGCTCATGGCAGCATCCAGAGGTTCAGGTTGTAGCTAGGAAACCCCCAAGCATATGGTATCCTCCAGGGATTTGGGTAAGGTAATACCAGGGCTCTTAGCGAGTCACTTTTTTTAATTTTTTTTAACTAAAAGTTACTTTTTTCCAAGTTGGTCAGTAAAAGTTACTTTTTTTTTCAAGTTTGTCACTAAAATTTACTTTTTCTGGGGGGTTAAGTAATTTTTTCGTGTGATTTGTAGTGCATTGGTTGTTTTCTAAGAATAATAATATAAAAATAAATGGAAAAAGGCAGAAACTTGTTACTTATTACTCTTCTGAAAACTTCAGTATTTACTGCCATGTGCAGCTGTGCTGCCACATGTGAACCAAGAAAGTGAGGAAAGATTTGCAAGATGAACATAAACAGACCGATGACTTACAGAAAAATGGATAAGAAAAAGTCCTTCTTAATAACTCACTGCTTTATTAAGAAAGACTAAGTTTTTGTGAAAATATGAAAATCTGTTAGCATACGTTCTTGTTATTGCTTTTTATTTCATTTCGTATGCAACTGCATTTTTAGTTAATATTTGTAATTTAATTTAAAGTTCATAATAAGGGTATAATCATAATCCATATTATTTGCTTTGATCTTATTGTGTTAAAGGAGAATGATATATATTATTATAATGTGTTTACAGTTTACTTTTCATTGTATGCGGAATGTTTACCAATCATGTGCTACCAAGACAAAATTTGTAACAAAACAATTGTACAAGACAAAATTTTATTACCAGCTAATGGTAATCCAGATGCAAATATTAATTACATAACTTTAATTTTGTATTATTGGACGTAATTGCACGTAATGAAAATATAGAAATTTGGTCTTACCGTATCCAGTTCAAAGTTGAAATACAAAACCAAGCAAATTATGTAATTAATAATGAACCTCTAAACACAAGTAATCCAACTTTTTATTAGCTGACAAACTTAAGTAAAATAATTTTTAATCTTAACATGTTAAAACAATACGGCTTTTAGGTATAATCCAGCCGGTCCTATTTTGGTTGGGGAAAACAAAACCAAACAAAACAAAAAATAAATACCTAAGTGTATTGAGTGTATTGAGATAGTGTATTGAGCATTGATAGAAAGGATTGGGTTTTCCACTCACAAGATGCCAATAGTGTCTCAAATCTCAAGATTATGAGTCGGAGTGGGTCAGGTCTAACGTCATTTGACAACTGATAGTTGAAGCTAATAAATGTGCAAAATGTGTTGAAATTCTTGTAATTAGATGTAAGGTATTGCGCCATGAAGATTAGTGAACTTTCTGCAAAATTGCACTACATTTTACAGTTTCATTTCGATAAAGACGCAAATGCTGCGCAGGCCCGTAAAAGAAATGTGTGTTGTTTATAGGTAAGATACATTATCGAAAGTAACCACCAAAAGGTAATTCAGTCGCATTCGTACTGGAAATTCCGATGTCCAACATGCTCCCCGCAATACGCGACCTATCACAGAAAAAGTGGATAAAATTGTAGCAAAAGTCGAGCAAGACCGACATGAAGCTAGTCATAACATTGGCAGTGACCTACACATCCATCATCAAAGTTAAATCATTTAGAGAAAGTTGGCTCGACAGACGCTCGACGTTTATGTGCCACATGATCTGACTTGATCATAAACATTTACTCGATCGAATTTCTGTCTACGAATCTCTAATGAAACATAACGAACTCGAGCTATTTCTGAAGCGGTTGATCGCGAGTGATGAACAGTGGATAACCTATAACAACAATGTGCAAACAGTATCGTGATCGAAGCGAGGACAGACACAATTTTGCTAGTGATGGCGCCCAGGAAGGTTATGCTGCGCATTTGGTGGTGGGATTGTAACGGCATTTTGAATCTAACGCGTGGTTAAATACTATGTATGCGGTCGGCCATTGTCAGCGTGGCTGGTACACGACACTCAATTCTGTTGACCAGTTCCACCGTTTCTTCTAAATTACTAGATGCCAAGCAGAACATTAGATTTGGACCTGTACTGTCAACTAGTGCGAATGCACCTAGCAATTCAAAAGAAACAGTCGGAAGAGGCCAACAGAAAGGCTGTCAACACCAGTCCGCATACATATTTAACAACTCGTCAGGCATTGTGAGAATGATACTTAATACATTCATCTTGTAGCCCGGACGTGGCACTTTTCAAAGTATCGTGTATTTCGACCTCTGCAGAACTCCGTGAATGATGATAGGTTAGTTTCGAAAGGGGCCTGTGAAACCATGTGTCCCAAGTTTTTGACCAGAAATCACAGTTCTGTAGCCATGGGTTACAGTGTTGCCAAAAAAATGACAGAAGAACATCGAACAAAGTGGCGTACATGGTGTTCCATAATGGTGTTTTCAAATAATAATAAATGTCTTCTCAAGTTTGACCTCCAAAGGGTCAATAGCTTTTAGATAACCTGATACATGTATATACAGTCATGTTAAAGAAAGAAAAAAAAACTTAAAAGGTTCAGTAATTTGGCTGGAAAAGAAAAAAAAAACATTGAGGTTTACCACTATTCTACGATGTAACTACGTTTATTATTATTTCTTTTATTTTTTTAATTGAACGTGTGTTTCAGGTTGAACGCTGTGATTTCATGCGGGCAAAATCTGGAATTATTCCAGCTGCACGTCGAATGAACAGTAGTCCAGCTAGAAAGCTGTCGTCGCTAGTTCAACCACTTCTTCAGAATGCACTAAAGGCTGTTATAGAAGAATTAGAAACTATATTTCCATTTGGGCTAACGAGGACAGTTTACAGGTAAAGTTAATGAAAAATATATCACGAAGAAAAAAATAGTATGCATTTTCTGTTGTACTTGGTTTGTTGCATTCAGATCTGCTATAGAGAAGTTTTCGTATGGGTATATCATGCAGGCTACTTAATAAGACTGAACCACTATAACAAACTGTTTGACTTTCTTGTGAACATAGGTTTAACAGAACTAAAGATAATTGCATTATTTTCTCATATGGTTGTTTAGTCTTATTAACAAGTGGATAGTCGAAATAACATTTTTCTTCCTTTTTACCATACGTTCCGTACTATTGAGCTCTACAGCCCATTATTGGCTTCGGCTTTTCCCACTATTCACGTTCGTTCTTCCTGTTCTTGGCTTTTGCTTTCTATCCGTACACCTTCATCATTTAGAGTAGATTAGACTTGGTTTTAAGTTAGCATCCCTTTCAGCAACAAGGCTATATGAGATGTGGGTCTACAGCTAAACGTGGAATGCGAACTTCATGAGCTCCCGCCTGGGGTCGAACCCAGGTTTCTCACGCCAAAGGCGCGTACGTTAACTGCTTAGTCTCATTTAGAAATCTTTCTTCAAAATCTCTAACCTAAGATTCGTATTTTCTTGTAATAATAATAATAATAATAATAATAATAATAATAATAATAATAATAATAATAATAATAATAATAAAAGGGGAGAAATTTCCGTCATAATTACACGATATAATAAAGAAGTATTTAAACGTTAGATTTTCTGTGGGAACATATATTCTTTTCGGCATTTTAAAGGCACATAAATTAATAAACCTAATTTCGATTCATAGCAGATTTGTATCATGTCAAATAAGTCGTGCTTAATTATTGTCGTGATCGATAGAGGCACTATTCATGCAACATAACGGTATTGACATATTGATATGACATTTTTTATGACGATGGATATCGCTTTCTTGCTAATTACACATTTTGAGTGTAAGAATGAGAACGTTGAACACAATCGACAAATTAGTTCTGCATCGGGAAGAATTTTGTTGGGACGCTGGGACTCAACCTCGTAATAAGGACAAATATCATAAAATATGGGACGTATACGAACCCTAATCTAACCGTCTGTGTCAACCATTTAAGAATTCCTCAATATTTAAATCAATTCACGAATATGAAATTATTAGTTACCTTAATTCGTAGCGTGAACAAGTAACAAATCGCTTTGCACTTAAGATATCCTGGTTTAAATCTCGTAGACGATTATTCTACTTTTCCGTGGTGTCAACAGGTGGATACTAAGATGAAAATATGTCATGGTGGGAACACATAGCGCTCACGTGGTGGGAGAAGTCTCTAGTTTGATTCCATGCCATATGAGTTCGTGGTGGACATCTTGTCCGTGGGTTTCTTCCACATTCTCATCCCACCATTTCTACCATAATTCAGTTTCAAGATCAATTATCTCCTTTAGCTTGCAAGACATAATCGTTGGACGTAAAACAAAAAGTTTCATTTCGTATCATTTATTAATTTTGGTAAACTTGCTTTCTTGGAATTTCCTTTTATATGACTGTGCATTCAGCTACAAATACAGCTAAAATTATTTTATATTGGACATTATAACATAAGCAACCGATAGAATAAAGAATATAATTTTAAAAATATATTACCATGAGACATACCCTTTACTAAACTAAATAACTAATATTTACCTGTATCTAGCTAGAGAGCATTCCATCGTATCTAATTAACAGGTAGTTTTGTTCGATTGAAATTGCAGACTCTAGAGTAAGTAGGGTTTGATGGTTATAGAATAGTAGTGAACTACACAAGTGAGAACATTCTGCTGCTGTAGTAGGTATTTGGAATAAAGGGTCATTCAAGATTTGTAGAACCTTTTGCAGCGTGTTTAAGAATTTCAAACCCTATTACGTATTTTTTTTTCGGTTATTTAGTTATTTCGGTATTTGTAGTAAATTCACGATAACGTCGCTAGTAAATAAAATAATTAAAAAAACAATAACGTAGAATCATTAGCAAAACTGGGCATAGAAATAATAAAAAAAAAAGTCTTGTCAGTAACTTCAGGAAAATTCAACAAATTCCAGTTGTTTCCCTTGATGCAAAATAAACAAATTTTCCACATATTACTGAAAACTGTATTTCAGTTAGGGGTGGGATGGTGGGCACGATGGCTCAGTGGTAGATCACGTACCTCTGCAGCAGGAGATCCCTGGTTCGATCTCAGACCTTGTGAGTTTATGGTGAGTCCCGGTTTCTTCCGTTTTCTCCTTCATTTTATCAGTTCTTTCATAATCATCACTTCCAGTAATCATCCCTCTCCTGTAACTTAAAGGACATAATCGTGGGACGTTAAACAAAAAAAAAATTAATTTTATTTTGGTCAATTCGTTTGGAAGTGTTGACATAAAATGTGTATTAAATTTTTAATGGTAACAGAAAGAAATGAACGAACAGCAGTCTGAAAGTAACAGCTTGATAACAGGTAGAATAATACGCAGATTTATTTTGAGTATTTTGTTGATGGAATAAATACTGTATCCTCCTTTTTTCCAGTTCGAAGGTTGTGAAAACTTCAGTATATAGGCCACGTTTACTGCTTGTGGGTACTCCTCAACAGGGTCAGACAACACATTTAGCGCCTGCAGTTCTTCATCGTATGGAGCATATACCAGTGCATCAACTTGATCTCACCGTATTGTTTGCAGTCACTGCCAGATCACCTGAGGAAGCCTGCATCCAGGTAAAAGATTGAGTTCGTATAATGTAGTAGAGATAATGCCTAATACATATTTGTTAAGAAAAACAGCTCATGCGCTTATGAAACGTAATCATGGTAAAGCGAAGTCCAGGTTTCACAAACTTATGTAAGGTTGCTTTGGTGTTAACCGAGAAACTTAAACGTCGCTTTACCAAAATTAAGCTTCATAGACGTATGAACAGGTTAGTGACGTTGAACGTGTTTATACAATATACACATACATCCATGCTACCTCTTCATTAATTATATACTGTCTCCTTTACAATCATGCTGATCAGTTCTTCCCATAAAATTTATCGTCATAAAATTCCTCCGTTTTCAATTTGACAAGCTATCATCGAGATTTTAAATACTATCGTGGTTTATCTCTGTGGACTTCTGAGTTGCTGATCCTTTCTATGATAAATCTGGCTTTGTATGTCTTCCCATGCCGCTTTGACAAAGTGTATTCCGAAAGTTGACTCAGGTCTGTAAGGAGTTTGGTTTACCAAAAGTCTTTTATATACTTACTCTGTCGATATCATCATCATCATAGGTACTGCCATTATTGGCAGATTTCTTGCCGCAGCTGAGAAGTTTCCATGCTCCACGGTCTTCCGCTAACGTCTGCGTCTTCACATACGATTTCTCTGTTTTGATATAGTTCATTGTAGTCTCCGCCCCCTTTTTCTCTTTCCTGCCACCGTACCTTGTACAACGTCCCTCATGATACAGTTCCTTCGTTTCCAATGTCCCAACCATTTCTAACACCCTGTCGTTCGTTTCCGCTCGACTCAGCTAATTTTCTCCACACCCACATTTCGAAAGCTTATAGTCGTTTTAAATCATTTTTGCGTAATGTGCATGTTTCTGACCCACACGAAGCACTTTATGAGTCTTTTTCTCAACTCTTTGTTCAGAGTCCCACAAAATAGTATTTTCTTTCTCCTAAAGGCTTCTTTCGCCATTCCTATCCTTGCTTTCATTTCACGCTCACATTTCATATCATTGCTAATAATACTACCCAGGTATCGAAAACCTGTTTTATTTTCTCTCCTCCTCCTTTTATATTTGACACTGAGCCCCTTTGTTCCAATCATCATGGCTCTTGCCTTTCTAACATTTATTTTCATCATATATTCATCTCAGCCCTGCCTCAAGTTTTCTAACATCTTACTGATTTTCTCCTCAGATTCTGCAGCAATCACCATATCATCTGTAAACCGTACTGCATACCGCGCCATATTATCTGCTTTTGCTGACAGCAAAAAGAGAACATCTTTATACATCACGTCTCTCTCTCATCTCAAGAATTACTTCATGGATCACACCTTTTTTTTTTTTTTTTTTTTTTTGCCAGGATCTAGAAGGTAAAAATAAAAAGTTATGAAACGAGGTCATTGATCGAGGTTATCCCTCCACCGGAAGTGAGAAATTTATCATTTCCGGTTTTAATGTTGATTAAGAAACGGCAATAGATAGCGAAAAAATGGTTTCCTGTAATCGATTAAACGTCCCAAGAATGTATTTCAGATCCATTCTCACCTCGGTACTAACAACGAAGGTGGTAGAGATTCATTATAACTTCCGGTTTCATTATTGACCTCCATAGAGCATAAACAATAAAAGATAGTGAGAAGCCGGTTTGTAGAATTAATTTAGCGTTCTCAGATAAGTGTACAATCTTTTTCCCTAGCACTTTATTCAAACTGGAAAGGGAAGATCTCAATCACTTCCGGTTGTAACTCGCTATAGAGTTAAAACGGTAATAGATAGCGAGAACCTGTTTTCTACTATTAATTAGGAGTTCCAAGAATATATTCCATCTTCAGTCTAATCTTTATACTGAAACAGGTTATATATTTCTTTTGAGTTCTTTACATCATGTTTGTTTCACTTACTACTTCTCCTTTTGACAGAACGGTACTTCAAAATATTGTTACTGTGGAAAGTTTTGTATCCTCAGTACGTAGAATCATATGATGGAAACGTCCGAACTAGTTCTTAACACTCGAAACGAAAATTGGAATCTATTAGAAAGGCACATTCATTGTATGTTCGTCCCTGTGGGATACTTATGACGTTATATTATGATTACTTTTATATTTTTCTGCGTATTAATAGAGATTTGATTTTTGAAAATTAATGTTGTACTTTTCAGGTTTTCCAAGAAGCTCAAAGGAACCTTCCAGGTATTATATACATGCCAGACATAGGCAAATGGTGGAATTTGGTACCACAAACAGTACAAGCAGTATTTTTGTCACGTCTGAAAAGTTTAGAAGCAACGTCTCCCTTGATGCTACTTGCAACAGCCGATATGCATTATGAATCTCTCCCTAAAGAGGTTTGTTATCTTTCTTGTTTATTTTGAGGATTGTTTGGAAAATTAGTGATATCAACCTTTAATTACTTCGGAGTTGTTTTTTATAATCACTAAGAAGCTTAGGAATGTTACAGCTCCTTTTTGTACTCGCATGAATAGTCCTAACTATATATATATATATATATATATAACTACATGAACTCACTCACTGACATAAAATAACGAGTACTTCCGGTTCATGTAGAAAGTTGAAATTTAGCACGATTGTATATTTTCGGGACTAATCCACAGGAAAATTACCAAAAGTGAATATTTTTAATTTTTAGGGGGTCTAAAGGCGGAATGAAGAAATTCCCTATGTCATTTAAATGCAACTTTCTTTTGGTACCTGCTGTTGTAGGTACTTGGATTTGTTATAAAAACTTGAAACAGGGTCCTGTGAATATGATGTATGGCACTGTCTCCCAGCTAAGTTGCTGAAGTCTCCTCGACCCTATTTGCTACATGTGGCTTGGTATTATTGTGCAGGAATAACACACCTATGCGATTCACCAGTGGCGGCGCCTTCTGCTGCAATGCACAGTGCACTTTTTGCAACTGCTGAGAGTAGAGGGCAGCAGTGATGATCTGACCAGGTGGAAGGAGCTCGTAATGCACACCTTGAAACAGGGTCACGTGGCGATAATAGGCGTGGGAGTATCATAAAGAACTTCTTGTCCCCAGTGAGCAAGCGGTCGAAGATGAGTGTGTTCAGGTGCCTAGTTAACAAGGACAGGCTGTTACTCGTTGTTGCTTGTTGGCTGCCAACAATGTGTGAGGTATCTTGACTTGTGTGACTTCCGTATCCCATGCAGGTGCAGTCTGACTGTTTCAGCGGAAATATGGAACCTTTCTGCAAGTTCATCACAAGTTCACTGCCCTCCTTGATGGCTGCTTTCGGGGCGTCATCTAACACATGTGGTTGTCCATTTTGAGGTTCATCCGAAAGCTGTGCGTACGTTCACGACATTCTCCCCAAATGCCTTGACATATGTAGCGACTTAATGCGGCAGCTAACAGGCCCACTTTAAAGTCATACAACAAATACATGCGAACAAGCTGCTTCGATACCTCCATATCTCTTTGACACTGGACGAACTATAACTGCTGTTTGTGCGCAATGTGCCTGTATTACTGGAGGTCGATGGTCAAACTAACTCCTGATCGCTTCGCAGACACATGCGTCATTTCATTTCCTCTCTGTGAGCGAATGTTTATTGGGACTTTTAAAGCTGCAAGAACTTATTCGGTTACCGTGTAGGATTCTTTTAACTTTGATAGACCAATATACAGTACTACAATAGGGCATACACGTAATTGAAGTATATGTAAGCTAACACAAAGAATTTGCACCTATTCAAGTCCAATGAAGATATTAGTTAAATATCGAAACTGTTACCGGTACAAAATAATTGCTATACTTAGTGGTAAATAAAATTTATATTCAATAGTTCTGAAATACGTAATTTGTAATCCTTACATTAAACCTGCAGATGTTCTCATAACCTATCATCTCGAAAACAAATGAGCCAGAGTTCGAAAATTTAGTGATAAATGAACTTAACGATAAGTATGGAATGAACGAGATACTATTGCTTAGGTCTTGAAAGTTCTTTTCTATGTACCGTGTCTTTGATTTTGTATTAAATACATTAAATTATCTCGATTTTTTGTTTTTGTAGCTACAGCATTTATTCAGCCATTATCGGAACGAAGTGTTTACAATGAGGAATCCAAATGAAATAGAGAGGCAGAATTTCTTCAAGCGGTTGTTTTCAGTAAAGGCTGTGTGTGCACCATCTTTACCTAAAAAGAAAGGTATGTAATTGAGTCTGTGTATTATTATTATTATTATTATTATTATTATTATTATTATTGATTAAAAACGGAAGATTTTTTCTTTAAAAAAATCAAGATTGTTTTATCCATCACAAGTTCCCGCGGAGTGGGCTCGAACCTATAACTTTCTAGAGATGAATACACTGTTACTGAGTAACTGTTTTCAAATACTACATAGCAAAAAAATGAGGTGTTAAAACAACAATGACTACCACTTTAGGGTGTTACTTGTGTGTTAATTTAACACCAAGGACATCGCCTTCCGAGCATATCAGAAATAACAAGTAATTATCAGTGAGAATTTGAATTGCATTTTATTTTTTGCTATAAGCAAACCTTTACGCAATATATTTGACATTTATGTCAAGTAACGAGTAACGAACTATGTTCTCTGCAGTCGGTCCCGAAAATTATTTCCTAAATTTATGAATTGTCTGAGAACAGTTACACGAGTAGCAGTTTTGCCATCTGTTGTTCTTATGTTTTTCTTATACGCTAGGATATAAGAACAGATTGCAGCACTGCTCTACATGTAACTGTTCTCAGACAATTCATAGGCTTACAAAACTATTTTCGTGACCAATTACAGCAAAACATATGTTATTCGTTACTTGGCATAAATGTCAGATATACTGCGTAAAGCTTTGCTCATTTCAAACAATAAAATCCTATTCAAATTCTCACTGACAATTACTATTTATTTCTGATATGCTCGGAAGGCAATGTTTTTGGTAGTAAATTAACACACAAGTAACACGTTAAAGTAGTAGTCATTTTTTGTTGTTTTAACACCTCATTTTTTGCTGTGTAGAAAATGGAAGGAAGCATTATCATCAATCTATGGATTTATTTATGCACTGATTTGGCATTCGTGTGGTATATTTTATAAAATTACTATTCCAACAATTTAACAATTGAACTATTTGCCATTGAGACCAATAGTAATAATATTATAATGCACTTTATTATTAGTATCACTACTGTATCTCTGTTTAAACGGTTTCAGTTTAATAATATGACTGCAAGAGTTCTTATCCAATGAAATTCCTGACCATATGACAAGTGTCTAGAATTACTGATCTTTGTAGATTTGCTAAAAACGTTTTGCGTTTATCTGTTCCAATTGCATCGCAGTACTTTTAGGGACAATATCTATAGCTTGGATAATCATTCGTCTTACTGTAACTCTCTGAGGTTTTCATATCTTCTTGATTTCGTCTGCCAGGTCTTTATATTTGTTGATTTTCGTACTAAATCTTGTACGTATATTGTGAGCCAATGGTGCTACTACATCAATTAATTTCGTCTTGGTCCATTTTATTGATAATAGTGATGTCAGGTACGGGTACATCCGTTTTATCCGCTCTGATTTCTCGATCCCAGTATTGAGACGTATACTTTCTGGCTGGCATCGCCAACTTGAAACGTTATATTTTACGTTACCTTAAAATCCTGTGCTAAGTTGTCAACTTGAAACGAGGCAATGTATTCTAAATTAAATTTCGAACTGGAAAACTAAACTTGTAACGACTTATATTAATCTCGTGGCTGGGAAGCCAACTCTGTAATGTACAAGTTTACACTAATGGATTACACTTTCGTTCGTTGCTAATATTGTATTGGGGAAAGGAAAAGAAAAAAGAAAAAAATCAAGTGGGTCGCCGTAACTACTTCCTTCCTTTAAGCTACGATTATGGACCAGCAAACACAACGCTATTTAGTTCCAGACTCTTGCACACTAATGGTATTATCGGTATCATGAAAAGGAAAGAAAGAAAGAAAAAAATCATTTCAAAACAACAACACATACCTTGCATATTACATTTATTTAATTTCTTTGCAAACAGCAGATAATAATTAGAATTGTATCAATATTAGCAATCATGAACAGCTAGACTCAATTGCCCCCCCCCCCCAAAAAAAAAAAAAAAAAAAAAAAACCAGACATACGTATTTCAGTCTCTTGGAGAGTTGGAAAACTTCTCACACCAACGCAACCGAACAGCTAGTAACAACAGCGTGTAAACCTTATCCTTGGTAACAATTAAACAGTTGTTTATATTCCTCGACCAAATATTTGAGATAGACACTTTAGTATGCTACATCATAATAAGTGAAGGGAGATTACAAATTACATTACTGTTTACAATACATCTCATCACAGAGGGAGGGAGTGCGCGGCTGCGTCGATTAACCTTCCTCCTCAAAAGCATAACGTTTCCACTACTTTCCGCAACCAACTGTTAAGAGGGCGCTTCCCTCGACTTAGCTTACAACTAAACAGCGGCGGTAATAATAATAATACATATGGTAGAAACATTTATAGGAAGTACTAAACCAGCCAGCAATCTGGACTCTACCCCTGACACCATTACATCTAGGTGTGAATACAATCGCAATACCCACCGTCTTCGACGCGTCCAACTGGACTATTCGAGTAGCTTCGTAATTAAAGATAAGACATGAAAACAATTCGAGGATTTACATAAATCTTTTCCTTGCGTGGCGACTTAATACTTAGACTATGAACTATATGCTAGAGTAAACAATACGGAGTGCCCACTACTGGGACGAACATAAGCTAGCTGTTAACGAGTGATACACTATACATCTGCGCAACTCGAGAGAATAATATCACTTAAAGCAAGAGAGAAATGGTGTTGACATCGGACTTCCCCGTCGGCGTATGAGTTGACTTACTGGATGGAGAACTCACTTCCGTCTACTCGGACATGTTACGAGCGAAACTTACAATAATAGACAACATTGTGGACATTGTAGAATTAAATTGTATATTAAGTGAATTCACTGAGTAGCAAGCCAGTTGATGAGTGATATCTTCTAAATAAAGTGACTTGAAACAGCATGGTAAACACACGATATTGATAATATTGTACCAGCTAATTACAAACGGAGACAAACATTTGAATGAATTATATGAATTATGGACAAAATTTCTTCCAGTTCCCGGAACGATGTTACTTCTTCCATAGATTGAGTCAGAAATAATAATAATAATGACAAAGTTACCTGGAAGCGGTGACCAAAGCTCATCCAACCGCTACTTACAAAACACCCACTGGTAAACAATACCAGCACCACGGACCAGTCCCAAGGGCACAACTTCGGGCAGCATCTTTTGGGCAGCAACCGGTCTCCGACGACCTCTCAGGTAGCTTAACATGCGGTAATCGCAAACTCTAGCCAAAGGTACCGCCTTTGCCCACAACGACGACCACAGACGACGATCCAAGAAGGCGGCAGGCCTAGGTCCCACTAAAGCAGGATGGGGCCAGTCGGCAAAATAATAAAGCACCAAGTCCCAAACTAGGAGATGAAGAAGATGATGAGAAATCGCTACGAAGAATAACCACGCTGACGACGTCACAGTCAGTCAATCCAGGGAAAATGCAGCAGGGCCGAGCTGGAACTAAATCAAAGGGGTGGCTCCTGGTATAACTGCCATATTTCTACTTATGGCATGATGAACAGTTAGAGAGCAGCAAGTCAGTCCCAATAGTAACAGGGATAGACAATAATATACGTCCATAACAAATTACTCAGTTTTGAACGAAATACAAACTCCGATTTATTTCAAACAGCTAGCGTTATCTGTTAAGATTGAGAGATATCCACTCGATGCAGGCCATAGACGTACAAAGAAAGTAGCATACTTTAACTACACATATACACATACTAGCCCAATTGTCGACCATCTTGAATCCTTCATGAGGGTCGAGAATTGAGAGAATATAAAGAAAGAAATAACACTAACTAAGAGCTGATTAAATATTTCTATGAAGTAATCTCTTTGAGAAAATGTAACGTTCAAAGAGGAACGTTACAGTATAGTTTGTATTATCGTTTGCAGGTACTGGATTGGCATATATTTGCAATATGATTTGATAGCAGTGATTACTTCCATGTTACGTACTAGAAACTGGGGAACGGTTTATGGAACATTTTATGTTTTGTCAGATAGTCTGTGGGAATCATTATTAGGCTTGATCCTGTTATTTATTTCTGATATGTTGTCACATTTTCGACAATTTTTTTTATCTGGTATTTCTTGTTTTAATATGTATTTACAGTAGTTTTGGGTTAGTATCACTCGATCCTTTATGGCCATCATAAACCCTACTGTTTCAGAAAAGAGTCCAGTTTTGTTGAGCCAGTCATTTGGTTGTAGTGTATCTGTATTTTAGGTGATCCTTAAAGGTTCCATGGATTCTCTCTCTCTCTTTCTCTTTGTATGTGTGTTTTTCTGCATTTGATTCATATTTTGTGGTGAATTCTGTCATGGTTAGTTAGAGTGGTTAGCTTTTGCGTCTGCATCACATATTACGTAAAATATTGGCTTTCTTTTCTGTTGATTAAATATTGACGAAGGTTTTCAATCTGCTCTTGGAGGAATTTTGGTATATTTGCAATACTAATGCCTTCTTCCGTGGGAAGTTGTGACTCGCTGTGTTGCTGCTTTTGAGTGTTTTATTCCGAATTTCGTCCTTAATATCTAGATCGCTGTATTAAATTATTTAAGTCAGTTTCTGCTGATTTGATTGAATCAAATGAGTATGTAATGAAGGATACTGTAAATGTGTTGATGGCTTTTATTTTGCTAGCGTTTGTGACTTCTGAGTATCGCCTTATTTCTTGACTGGAAATCTTTCTGCATTGTCCTCTGTTCAATGCCTCGAAGCCGCACTATTCCTAGATATTTGTAGTGTTCTCCTTTTAAGTTTTATATTTTGCAGCGTTCATCATTGGAAATCCTATGTTTATTATTTTTCTTCTTTGAAGATGTATTGACTTAAATTTGTTTATTCCTAATTTCACGCAGATGTCACAGCTGAAAACTTATTATTTGTAGTTATCTGTGTAGTTGGCTTGGGGGAGTTAGCGTATAGTTTTAAGTCATCCGTATATATCAACTGATTAATTTTACATTGTTGCATTCTTATATTTCATTTTAGCCCCGAATAATAGTCATAGGTATCCGAAACATAGGTATCATTCGACGGTATCGGGATGAAAAAGTCCATGCATGGGTTTAAGGATTTTAGTATGAGTGTTTGAAGTGAATCACCGTAAGAATGTTGTTATTATTTTACTAAAGATGTTACGATAATTTCGTATATATCTGTAATTAATATATAAACTTTTATTGTAGTTGCTGTACTTGAGGAGTTGCCTTTGGCACCTCCCCCGCCACCCAGGAAACTAACGGAGAAGGAAAGACAAGCATTGTATGAACAGGAAGAGGCAACGTTGAGAGAACTACGAATATTTCTTAGAGAAATTTGCTCAAAACTAGCTCGCAACAGGCAGTGAGTATTCAGATTATTACGTACGGGTGGCTGTATATATTTACTCAGTTAATAACAGTAAAACCAATCATCCTTCTGTTCATTACTATTTGTTTGTATTATTTCGAAATATTTTTGGAATATTAAGGATAGTAAAGTCTGGTCAAAGATTCCTGTCAATCCTCTTATTTAAGAAGTCTTGTCTTATCTATGAGCGGAATTTAAAAAAAAAAAAAAAAAAAAAATCCTTTTATTAATTACGAAACTGCAGAAACCCGGAAACACTAATTTTTGACCTTAAAATAATAATAAATCAAAAATAAACAAAATGTGGTGGTCGAATTTTACAAATCAGTTTAAGTAGAAAGATACATTTGCTAATGGATGCTATAAGATATGTGTTATCAAATTAAAATCAAGTATTAATCTTGTATCTCAAAAGAATGTCGTGTTGTAGTAAATTATTTTATTTAGTATGTAACAGAGAAGGATAAAATCGTTTAATACAGGGTAATCCACAGTTATATCCCTATTTTCATTTCACTATTACTCTGTCATTAACAATTTTATATAGTTGTTGTCAGTTTTATTATGTAATATGGTCCTTGCCATTTCATTCAACGTAGACATCAGCATTAGTAGCACACCGTCGTAGTTGGGGCCCAACGCTCCTCACAGACCGTCGCATCATGTCATTTGCTACCCTCGCACACTCTTCCTTAATGACTGCTTCCAAAGTATCGAAGTCACGCGGTTTTCTGGCATACACTTTCTCTTTCAAATAAGCCGAGAGGAAAAAATCCAATGGGGTCAAGTTTGGACTTCTCGGTGGCCACTCAACATTTTCGCGACGTCCAAAAAGGCGGCCTGGAAAAGCATTGTCAAGCCATTCTCGCGAAATCAAACGCAAAATGGAGAGGTGCTCCATTATGCATAAAGTACAAATTGTCCACTCCTTCCAGGTTGAAAGAATGAGATAAACAAACGTTTGTACAGTGTGCACATACCTTTCCGCATTCATTGTTTCACGAAGAATGTTAGGACTCGTAAGAGCGTCATCACGAATACCACACCACACAGTCAGCGAAGGACGTGACTGCAGTTTTTCAATTGTAGCTCCTTAGGGGTCCAGTAATGGCAGTTAATGACGATTTATGAACCCACCCACATGGAACACTGCTTCGTCTGACAACAGAATGTTACTCAGGATATCTGGCTCTTCTATCCATTGTAATGTGGATTCAGCAAACTCCATCCTAACATCACAGTCTTCCGGTGACAATGCCTGGACAAAATGTGGTTTCCATGGTCACCAGCCGATCTCCTTCATTAGCCGTTGCACCGAACTATACGATAAACCAGATTCTCTATGATATTGTGTCAGGAAGTTCGTGGGACTTTGCGCAAACGCCATAACAGCGTTGACTTTAGCCTCTTCAGTAACAACTCTCTTTGGGGCTCAGCACCCTTTTGGTGAGTAACCGAACCCGTACGCAACAAATCCGCATGCAGTCTCTTTATTGTTTCCACGTCCAGGGTCGCATGTCTCCACTTCTCCCGTCTCCATCTTTGCACCATTAATAGGTGACTGACATACTTCCATCCTCGCTGCTATCCGAGCACAGTCAGCAATGTTCAGTCCCTGCGTCATCTTCACTTAATTACTGGTTAGACCTGCAACAAACAACAATAACGTAAAAATTACATAATGGCATAGAATAGAGCATAATATAATGGTAGAGTTATTTATATTACGTCGTTTGTGATAAAATAGCAGTAAAATAAAAATAGGAACATATAGTAGATCACTCGGTATAACATACCATGCTTTTGGAATACAAAATTAGTACTAATTTTAATTTAGAAAGATATTTGTTTGCATCTATACACACTAAAAGATTCTTCTTTAAATATAAATAAGAAAAACTTTAATGAAACTTAAGATAAACCCAAAGATTTATTTCCATAAATTGCACATTATAATTTTTTTCAGAGATTATTTTAAAATAAAATTCGTATTTTTTTCTTAGTTTTATCATTTGTAATATTTCTGATCTAACGTTTGATAACAAATTGTTGACAGTAATGTATATAAAGAAACGTCCAGCAATAAAAAAAAAAAAAAAAAATCAAATTTAAGTAATCAATTCGTGAGTCCCTTTAGATGTAATTTAATCCAAAACCAGCGAAAATTCTCATCCTAGTATTGACTGCGATGAAGACTTCATCTGCTAGCTTTTTTCTCGGTTACTGGGGTCGGCTTTTCGAATCGCTATCCTTCACCTGTTTCTGTCTTGTCATATCCACTTTGACACCATATCGATCTCCTGCAGTATGTAAGAACCGTTAAACATTTAGCTAGAAATCCTGTGCTGGACACCTATTGAAGTAAGTTTTTGGGCAAATGTTGAATATGTAAGGATTTCCCGTGTTGTAAAATCTAACTAATGTATTACTTCATATAACAATTTGGATAAATGCATGATCTCTTTCCAGGTTCTACATGTTCACAAAACCAGTTGATGTAGAGGAGGTGCCAGATTACCTCACAATAATCAAAG
Organism: Thermobia domestica; assembly: GCF_964235325.1. Lineage (NCBI taxonomy): Eukaryota > Metazoa > Arthropoda > Insecta > Zygentoma > Lepismatidae > Thermobia > Thermobia domestica. Next base: position 34,105,886 of record NC_137455.1, on the reverse strand, counting down.
AACCAATGGATTTGGAGACGATGATGACCAAAATTGACCGCCATCAATACGAGTGTGCTCGTGATTTCCTTAACGACATCGATTTGCTTTGCCGTAATGCTCTTGAGTACAATCCAGATCGAGATCCAGCGGATAAACTGATCCGCCACCGTGCCTGTACTCTAAAAGACACTGCCTACGCTCTCATCAAAGCAGAGATGGACTCTGATTTTGAAGAACACTGCCAGGAAATTTCTCGAGCGAGAAAAGCTAGAGCGGAATCTCCGTCCAGATTTGCACCTGATTTTATTCATACGCTCCCGCCACCACCTTCTGAAAAGGGTAAGTTTGTCCTGGTGATATATTATGAAAAAAATTGATGCTGCTTGCTGATAGTTTGCATGGCTTGTTTTGAATGTTTATTCGTAGTGGCGTGCATGTTATTATCTATGTAGGTTATTTGGTAAAGTAGTAGGTAATCTTATTTTATTTATTTCTTGCTAGAAGCTACACTTCGTTTGCTATTTTTTTTTTTTTTTTTAACTAATAAACTTTCTTTCATAGCACAATTGCGAACTTAAGTTCATGATGAACATATCATGCTTCTGTATTTTCATTAGGTTATGTAATTTCTTTATATTTACTATCGCACCCTTAATAAAATTGTGTTGACTTTGTTGTCTTTGTAAACTTATTGTTACATAAGCAGCAGAATGTTAGTGGGGTTTTAGGCCGGTTACATCCGTTTTCGTTACTTATAATTTAACCCCTCATTTGCATTGTTGTTCGGCGAATTTCTGTCTAACCTGGCAAATAAAATGTTACGTGCTCTTTGAGGCGAAGAACTAACGTGCCTGCTTTTTGTACGCTTTGTCCCCCAGCGTTGATTCTCGGTGGGAATACTTCTCTCGGATAAGAACTTGAATAGTAGTTGGGATCCTATTTGAAGTTGAAAGTCCCATTTCATAGTCCCGATTGGCAGACATTAAACTTTAATCTGTCCAGTTATATTCTGTTCATATTGTCCATAGATTCATTATGAGCTGAGGCTATGCTTTGTTTAAAAAGCACTTGAACTCGGGTGATCTCAGCAAATATGAATTAATAATGGACGACGAGATTGCGTTTGTTGGTGTTTCGAGTTCTCCACGCCTTCGGTGCGAGCGGTCCCGGGTTCGATTCCCGGTGGGGGCACTCGGTCGAAAAAGTGTAACACGCTTTTCCAGGCCAGCCACCCTGAATGAGGTTTTCCTGAGTTTTCCTCATTCACATCAGGCAAATGCCGGGGTGGTACCTAACTTATAGGTCCCAGGCCGCTAACTTTCTTCCCTAATCCTTTCTTCCTTCCCTTTCCCCGGATTGTGTGCTCGCCGAGGGATGTCATCCCTCAAATCGTGAAGGGCTAAATGGCCTTAGATGCCGAAAGCCCAGAAATCTAAAATCCTAAATCCTAATCGAGTTCTCCATTTCTTTTCTTATCATACTATCAATTCTTCCAGTATCACCCACATGGGTTTATGTAGTCTCTTGAAGCGTACAAGACATAATCATAATGAGCCTTATTCAGAGTGGTTATTATATATGATTAGCGTCATACTAACGACTTGACTAACCATTGAATCATGCAGTAGTCAATCCCTTAGTATGGCGCTAATCATATGTTGAAACGACTCTGCATAAGTCTTAATTATATTAAACTTGATTAGGAAGATATAATTTTTCTTTACCATCAGATCTTTTATTATCTTATTCCTAGATGGGTGAGAGTAAGAAATCGATCACAGTAACCTATTTTTGTGTTAATACTGCCATTTATTCAATTTATAATAATTTCTTTATAACCGTATTCTGGGATAAGCTATTAACAATTAAACGCTTTATTAATTTATTTAGTTCCAGCACTTAATAATATTCGCACATTTAATGTCACGTTCCAATAACGTTAATGTTGGTTTAATACTAACAACTAAAGATATAATCGAGCGAAAAGCAACGACTAAATGTATATAAATTTTGTCGTGTTTTGTTGTTTGTATTGTACATATACATCAAACTGCATTCTGAATTGTTAGAGTTACTGTTAAAATTCAAATGGACCATGTAAATTATACGATAATACAATTTGAAATATGGTGTGTGTTGTGGGCTTACCTTTAAATTATGTCGCTAAAACGTTTTAGTGTGCTGTTTCAGCCACTCTTCGTATGGTCGTTTTTAACGTGTTTAAATCACTCACTGAATATTTTTTTTTTTTTTTTTTGGAGGGGAAGGGGAGGGGGATCATCTTGCACATTATTTTGTCCTGCAAGAGATTAAGAATTGAATCTGACAGCTTTCGGTTCACTGATTCTTTTGTTATTGATGAATTCTTGCAGTGAGAATTCGTGATGGAACACTTAGAGACTAAAACTTTCCATGTGGCAAAGTACGTATATGCCTCAACTTCTTGGGAGTGCTTTTAGTTCCTTGAAATTAATTTCACATTTAAAGTTCAAAAAAACGTGAAAAAAAATTGAGTGTAAAGTGTATATAAGAGGTCCATTTAGTAAATAACCGGAAAAGTTGTATAAAAAATACAAAAGTTCGACCAAGTTCAGTCTTGTTATCTTTTTGTTGGTGTCCTAGAACTATTATCAGATGGGCCTGGCACACCTGCCTCGCGAACGAGATGGCTGGGAATCAGTGAGACAAGATGGCGGCACCCTTGCAGGTGTGCATCAACGTGGAGCAGCGGAATATCATTAGATTTCTGTTAGCCGTGAAATCAATCGAAATTCACCATCGGATGGCAGTGCAATATGGTGAAAGTTGTTTTGAGTCGATCACAAGTATACGAGTGGGCAGATAAGTTCAAACGGGGTGTAGCAAGTGTTGAAAATTTGCCACGCCCAGGACGCTATGTTTGTGCAGTCACGGGGAATAACATTGCGAAAGTTGATACGAAAAAACAGGCGTACTACGGTGAGTGATATTGCAGCAAAGATGAACATTAGTGTCAGATCAGCCCACGATATTGTTCATGACGTACTGATGTTCAAGAAAGTGTGTGCGATGTGGGTTCCAAAACATTTGACATCAGAAATGGATGTGGACAGGGAGCTTTTATGACAGTACGAGGCTGAAAGGGAGACATTTCTTTACCGTATTGGAACCCACCTCGCACATATTTTCTTGAACATCAGTATGTCATGAACAATATGGTGGGCACATTCTTAAGCTAAGAGAAATCTAATGACACTGCTGCTCCACGTTGGTTATCTTGTTTCACTGGTTCCCAGCATCCTGTTCGCGAGGCCCATTTGATAATAGTTCTAGGTCACAAAAAAAAAAAAAAAAAAATAATAATAATAATAATAATAATAATAATAAAATAATAACAAACAAGCACGAACTTTGTCAAAATTTTTGTATTTTTTATACAACTTTTCCCGATTACTTATTGAATGGACCTTGTATATAATTATTTATATTACACTCTAAATCATGTCTGTTGTCGACATTGAAAATTATGTGTAGCTGATTTGAACGTATGTTTTTGTAGAAAGAGAGACAATTTTGTAGTAAGTGACTTCTACAATAAAAACTTCTAGCGAGACATAATTTTAAAGGAAGACTATAACACTTCACATTATGTAATACATTTCTTCATTACTCTCTTTAAATAAATATAAAATATTTATAGACTATATTTTTTATGAACTATCGTAACAAGATGAATAAACTGAAAATGAAATGGGGATTAGAAAGCAAAAATCTGAGTAGGCTAGATGGGGCAAAAGCAACAGTGTATGGTTTAAAAAGAAAATAGTAATAAAAGTAAAGCAAGTAGGATACTAGGAACTCAGACTGCAATGTCATTTCTTTCTTATCTGTCGCCTCTTCAACTGAGTATTCTATATAATTAACATGCTTTTAGGAATAAATTATGCAGATGTAATTCTTTTCTAATTCGTTTCAGTTGTTATGTTTTCTCCTTGCTCTTGTTTCTGTTTCACAGGCCCAATCAGGACCGGATTTAGGGGGTGGGTGCAAAGGTGCATGTGCACGTCCCCTTCATTGTTAATATACTTTATCTAAAATGAGGAGTTAGCAGTGAAAATACCAACGCTTTCCGAAACTTTCCTCCATCAGGTTTCCGTTTGGGGCTTAAAAGAAGGCAGAGCTTTGCAAAAGTACTGGCTTAAGCCGATTTTCAGAAGGTTGAAAGAAAAGGTTTCACCAAGCAAAACAATACAGCATTTGTAAGTAAGGGAAAAAATAGAAGCCAGGAGGAGAGAACATTTTTTCCTCCATATCACTTCAAACCCTCTTTAAAATACTCCCCCCTCCGTTCTATGTATCAGCGTGTTCAGGGGTAAAGATAAAGGGGCATGTCACTTTGAAAACTTTCAATCTGATTGGTTATTTTGGTAGTTATTGGAGCACCTCCCCTCAGGCAATCCTGGATCCGGCCCTGGTCCCAATCATTGTTGATTACTAGACCAGAGGAGGAAAAAAAAAAAAAATATTACGAGGGTATTTACAAGTTTCCGGCCTGACTTTGAAATTTTACCCCTGGTAGCAAGCCGTTCGTGACACATGGTGCCATCTATGGAAGAAATAATGTATCAATTTCAACTGTCTAACAGTGGCAGTTAGTTCATTAGAGGTAGTCATTTGAATTAGTCGCTGTGTGTTGAGCACGCTTATTTGCACGACAATGCTTCAGTCCACACGGCTTTTGTTCCCAAGGCTGCAGTGCTAAATCTGGCCTGTAGGATGAATGCTAAATCTCCGCAAAGCCACAGTCTTTGAATGCACCCTCGGCAACAACAGCCGTGTGGACTGGAGCATTGTCATGCAAATAAGGTGCTCAACACACACAGATTGGTTCAAATGACTGCCTTCAACGGACTGACGCAGCTAGACAGTTGAAACGGATACATTATTTCTTCTCTACAGGTTTTGAGGAGAGAACTGAACAGTGCGGACTTCAAAACTGTACTGTAAAATATATATATATATATATATATATATATATATATATATATATATATATATATATATATATAAAATTCAAATTAGCGCTATTTTATGAAATTGGTGATTGATTATTCAATCTTTTCAACTACTGTGATTGTACAAATTGTACTTATTCTATTTACAAATCACACCAATTCCGATTTGAGAAAACTGTACACTACGTTATCCGGTAATCTCTTCGTCTTGACGGAAGATTATTTCTCTTTAATATATTACATCAATTTAAATGTTTTCTCTTTCCACCATACTCTATAGTACTCCACTTAGAATACAATTTCGTCATCGTCTCCTTTAGCTTAAAGAGCATAATCGTGGGACGCTAAACTGAAAGATTTCATTTTATTTCATTTTTCTCATTTTGTACTTAACAGGTGCTCTTGGCATTCTCAGATCATGTCTTTGTGCCTAGGTAATTTTCTTTGTTGTTGTCCATTCACACATTGCAAAAGTCTCTCGTTTCTTATCCTTTTTATTCTGTAAAATACAGTACTGTACACAACATTTGATGTGGCTTTTTCTTAACGCTGTAGACATCCTCAAAAACGCTATACTTACTAAAGATTCCTTTCACCATTTCTTACTTGTATTTCTCATTCACACTTCATGTTTGCTAATTATATTATTTTCTTCTATGGTATCACAGCTCTTAGACGAGTTTTCGCCCTCCGTCAGAATCTGCCTGTCGTCTGCCTTCCCTTGTTCGCTTTTCAGTTTTTTTTTATCGAGCTTCGTTTATATCTTCTTATTCCATACGTCATCAATTTTTTCTCGTTCTTTCCCTTCTTGTGGCTGTTATATATCAGCTAAGAATTTTTTTTCTCTATTTTTCTTTCCTCATTCTGTATGCCCTGCTTTCTCTAAGTGGTTAAGCTTTTGTAACATACTAAGTTTCATTTCAGAATTTGTTACTCTGAAAGAACCTATTATTAGCACAGTTAAATTATCTTATCACAGTTTCTTTGAAACAGTGAAGAAAATTTATGAAAGGCAGCATGGAATGATTGGCAGAAAATGGAATAGATGGGGAATTTTTTCTAAACTTGTTCCTTAAATTATTAAACCTGTGTATTGGAACAATATCGTAAAGCTTTGTTTAAATAGCCTTATTTGTTACTTTTGAAAACAGCTTTGAGATCGAGAGCCAATGTAAGATGAAAACGGATTTTTATCAGTTATGCCTTCAGCGTGCGTTTTAATTTGCAGATTCTTGTGTCTATAATGTACGTGTTATGTCCCAGTGTTACAGTTTGAGATCGTTGACGAAGAGTGTATTACTATGTCGCTTATATATACTTCTTTATAGAGAAAACTCAAGCGCAGGAAACAACTGTAGAAGAAGAAACAAGTGTAAGTAAACGCATCCGTAGAAGAAATTCTGGCCTTTCTGGTTCTCCTACCGAGAATAAAGAAAGCCAAGGTAAATACTAAGTTGATACTTACAATTAAATGTTACGTAGAAACTAATTCCATAGGTGGTGGATAAATAATCTGAAGGTATAGTCATTGTTAATGAAAGTTTAAATTATGTTTGGTGAATAGGTTGTGTTATGGTTACTTTAAGTGGATCGAATTTCAGCATGTTATGGTAAGGACCTTTGCCTTTTATAAATCAATAATGAAATAATGTCTAAAAAAGTAAAGTAACCTAAATATTTGTTAACCAAATGTTACAGATGTAAAGCATTCATTATTTTTGCTGTGGAATTTTACGATTTTTTTAACGTATAATTCCCCATAGCAGCAACGCACATGAAAATCCGTAGCGTCTTTTCAAGCACCTATCCTTATTAACGATTTTTTTTAAAAAAAGTCTGTATTGCAAGGGTTGCACTGAAAGTTTCGGGAAAATAATAGAACGCAAGAATATCAAAGTACAGCAATTCTTTATTTATTGCTTATCAAAGTACTCCCCATGTACAACAATGCATTGTTTCACGCGATGGAACCACACCTTGAAACAGCTCTGACACTCCGAAGTTGGTACCTGTGAAACACGCAGTTTGTATGCCTCGATGGCTTCTTCTGGAGTGCAAAGGCGCTTCCCACGCAACATGTTCTTGATTGTTGGGAACAAAGAAATCACTGGGCTAAGTCAAGGGAGATAAGCCGGATGTTTCATGATTTTAATGTTTTCCTGGTCCAGAAAATCACTTGTGGTGGCAGCTGTAGTGTGAGAGGTGGCATTGTCGGGATGCAGAATGATTCGACGGTTTGGGTTGGACTGTCTGCTCACATTCAGTACTTCTGGTAGGTATATGGTTGAGTACCATTCTGCATTGACTGTTCTACAATTCTCCAATGGGACAGTTGCATTATGACCTGATCATTTGTTTGCAGACACTTCGTGCATGAACAGCTTCAGTTGGTTTAGGTTCATCGCAGAACTCCCACACAAGACATTGTCGCTATGTTTCCGGTTCGTATGCATAAATCCATATTTAATCACCTGTTAAAATGTTAAATACCAAACTAGATTATATAGACTTGAACCTTTATGTCATAGCTTTGCACCACTTCACGCGGGCGTCTTTTTGTGTTTGAGTTAAATTGTGTGGGATCCAACGATCGCGAAGTTTTTTTCACACGTAAATGATCATGCAATATTGTTTGTAATTGGCTCATGCCAATGCCTAAGATCTCCTGAATTTCGCGATAAATCACATGTCGATCAGTGTTAATTAATTCACGAACAGCTTCAATGTTTTTGAACACAATGGTTGTCGATGGACACAAGTGTGGACCAAGTCAAAATTTTCACCCGAGCAAAGTGACTTTTTGCCCCTCCCCCTTCAAGTCCTAGACTATATTCAGTACTTAAGTATATTCAGTAGTTAAAATATACTTGTACATATGGTATCAATTACATGGTATTTTTTTTATTGTTACTTATGTATCGATATGTATAAACAAAAACAATATCAAACAGCATTTATTGAATACTACTAATGGTGACATGATTACTGCTATATTGTAATTTGTTTTGTTACATCAAGAGTTATTCTACCACATATCCAAATATGTAACAATCTATTCTAATAACGTGAAATACCAATTAGATAATACCTTTCACAAATGTTAAACGTGTTTTACGCACAGCAATATAAACAATCCTTTTTATGTAGTTCGTAGTAGTTGAAGTCCATAGCATTCATAAAATGTATCTCATGAATTTGTACAAAAGCTGAATACTCTTACAAGACTAAAGCTTAGTAACAGGTTTTATTAAGCATTAGAAATCCTCTAACTTTGATAAGTAAGTAGATCATACCAGTCAATTTAGGAAACTTTATGACAAAGCGTCCATTCGATTCTTTTCAGCATCCAAGCGTATATACAATTTCACAAACATTGTCGAAATGAACGATTTCGCAACAACTGTACATATCGAAAAATAACATCTTCTAGACATTACTTTCAACAAAGGCCGACAGTTTGACTCGGCGATGTAGTTTCTAAGAAATCAAAAGTAAGTGCTGCATATACTGTTTCCCCCCTCTACTGCCACTTTAAAAGAGTATCATATAAAATCCAATAACATTCATTGCATAGGAAAAGTTCAAAAGAACATAGCCTGCTATAAACAATACCAACTCCCCCTCCACTCTTTCTTCTACATGCCATATCTCCACATGTCGATACAGCCCCCTAGTACTACGAAATTCTCTTCTTCCATAATGGAATAGAAAAAGGTGAGGTAATTGACGCTACTTTACAAGAATATAAACCAAAAATAATCAGTAGAAAACACGTTATAAAATTTAATTTTTGAAGCTCGTTTTGGCGCCCCCTTGATTGTGGCGTCCCGGACAGTTGCCCGGTTCGTGGTTCGCCCCTGGATGGACGACTTTCACGATCCTCATCACTCGGGCTGATTCAAACACATTTGAATTCGTGAAACCACCTGTAATTGTCGTCTGGGATGGGGCTTCATCAGGAAAAGCAGTAGGCATCCGACGAACACTCGTGCTGTGTTAACCCTTAGCGAAAATCGTAGTAAATCATGGCACGAAAGTGCTCTCTCATCAGGTTCCATTTTTTATCATGATCACCTCAATTCAAACTGGTGCCTTGCAACGACAAGATTCCGAGTTACATACGGTTTTTGCATTTAGAATTGACAGTTTATAAAGTCATAAAGATGAACAGTTTATAACTACAACAAAATCTAACAGATTACATTGTTCCCAGTAGGTGGTTCCCGAAACTTTCAGTGCAATCCTCGTAACGAATTTAATTCTGACTAATTTGTTAGCATTCTCGCCTTGACTTCCAGATACAAATTAATTCCAGGTGGAATACGTTCGGTTCAAATCCCTGGGTTCATGTCTCATGTAGCCTTAACTGTGGAATAAATTCGGAACAAACAAACAAGTAATCTAGTCTACGCCGGACTGATTCCAATTAATGTATTGTTGTAGTGAGGAGTTTAACATTTTTATCTAACACCAAGCCCATATAGGGTGTAGATGAATTTAACAGATGTAACCGACTCTTGTCTATGAGGAATTCAAACCATGTAAGTTCTAACCAAGAATAAATGAAGCTTGCATACTAAAGGCGGGATGCAGGGTAAGACGCGGGTACGATACAGTGGTACATATCTAAGATTACCATATACACGAAATTATTCCACATTTTAGACGCTGTTGCAGTGTCTTCTTCATTTTACTTTGCCTTATATTTAAAATGCCAATGTGTTTCTTCATAGCTATACTTTTTTTTTTTTTTTTTGTCATTCAAAATGTTATTTTATTCTCAAAATCAAGTAATATCTTCATATTTTGTTATATAATTTGTATTTTCGTTTCAGCAAGTATATTTAAATTATAATGTTATGAAACAAATTTACCACCATTTCCCCAAGATACGGAATCAGAGAACCAAATCGACGGAATATTTAACAATAATAATCTATAAATAGCTGTGTCCATCAATACAAAAGTTTGACAATTTCTTTCGTTTTTTTTTCTTTTGTTTGTTTGTTTGTTTTTCGATCATAGCGTAGTTTACATGGAAACAAATAAAGTCCGAATTCACGGAATTTTCGGAGCCGATTTTATGTATATATGAATTTTCCAGTCAGCAGATATCACTAATAGAAAGATTTCATTTCTCTAAACTTAAATCTTCTAGAGTCTGCATTGTTATTGTATTAAAATGAGAAAATAAACAATAGCTAACAATATGACTAAACCTAGAATAGATTAAACCTAGAATTGATTCGTAAGGCTTCCTACAGAAACGTTTCGACGGGATATATATATATATATATTTCCGCATCATGTTCGATCTTACTGATGGCTTCTACATTTAAATTTGTTAAATGTGTTTCTGTACGTTCTTTGTCTTAGGTCAAAACCCACAACAGTGATTTAATACACAAAATGAAGCTATAAAATAATTAAGCATTCAAAGATTAAAAGTACAAAAACTGTCTGTAATTCGTATCGTCTAATGTATTTGACGTCGAAAATTAATGCAACCTTAAATGGATTCCTTAAACTAGCACCTTATGGAGCTTCAGTGCTAACTCCAAAAGAATCAATCGTAGGCGGGAACGCTAACATAGAACCACCAGTGTTTGCATTTGTGTAAGGGAGTATATTTTCACGTTCTTTAAAATATTGGAGAAAAAAATAATAAATTTTGACATTTTGGTCTAGTACTGACAAAGCACTGTAGTGGTTAGAATGTTGGACTCGCGTCGGCGTTGTCCTGGCTGGTGCATCCCAGTTTTCGGCATCCGTCTAGCGTCATGAGGCAAACTGGTGAGTCACGTGAATAAAAGACGTTGATGGCCAGTAGATTCTGATACGCCTGTTAGAGGTAAGGCGGTGTCGCTAGACTGGATGTAATTCAGTTGGTCGCTAACATATCGCATTGGGCGGTGCAGGCCCACGAAGAGCTGTCACGCCAATCACTATTGACTTGCTGACGATTACGTAACATTAAGGAACTTCAAGCAAAGTGTTTTAGAATAGAGAATCTTGAAAATATTAAAAAAAAAGATTATATATCGTAGAAAAATCTGTTTGTTAAGCTGGCAAAGAAGTTTCGGTATTCTGTATGCCAAGGATAATATTAAGTGCCAGCGCAATGGCCAGTTCTGTTGTTGCTGATTTCCATGAATCCCTACTAACTAGACAGCTTTTGATAATTATTTTGTGGAGGAACCCTCATAGAAAAATGCTTCAGCTGCTGAAAGATCATGTGACAAAAGTAACCCCTACGGTAAGTGAGAGAACGGGGTTTGAATCCCCACTAGTCCAGCAATCATACTTTTCAGTGTTTCCCGCAGATTTCATTAAAACTGATATTGTGTGAAAAGTACACAGTTTTTTGAAATTAATCAGCAATTAAAAGAAAAAGTGAAAATATGCTTTTGGTTATCTTTAAACTGCCTTTTCTCCCCTCAGTTTGGTTAGTTATATGATTTTGAGTAGCAATGCATGCCACAACTTGTAGAAGTAAACGTATTTGATTAGTTAGTAACGATCATTTTGCTGTTGATCCAAGTCGTGTAGATTATGTCGGAATTGGATTCAAACATCTAAAAGTTACAGATTTAGAGTAGTGCTGATGCTGATTACTCTATCATAAAATGGCTATTGTTTTGATACTTAAATTATATTCATTTATAAGTTTGGTAATAGTGGTAAGTTGTAAAGACGTATGTTCTGCAGTTAAAAGTTTTTAAATACCTACGATTTGTTAGACTTGCAATATCAGCATGTACTATTTTTTCCAACACGAAATTATTTCTGTTCATCGTAGTAATATTTTAGTTCAAAATAAATATTGACATAATAGCTTAAATGCATTACCTTAGAGTACGTTTGTTTTATCTTGGCACAGTGATCTGAGTGTGGTGTGGCGTTTTGCTATGTTTCCTGACGTATTGTAACTCTCAACCTAACAGTGGCGTGGCACCAATGAGTTGCAGACAGATCCATCCTTTAGGCGGGAAGCGTGCCAAGATGAAACAAACGTACTCTAGTTCCGAATACATGGTGTCCGAAAATGACTACCATTTTAAAGAAAATTTTCTCTGTACTCCTGATGTGATATGAGAATCAATTTTATACCAAAAGTAAGATAATATCTTTTAAAAAAATAATAAATCGGACTCCCTAATGTGATATTAATATGCTTACCTTATAAAGATTCATTATTTGCACTCTTCGTGACACGCCAGATGTCAGGTCGATAATCCGTTTCCTACCATATTCAAATCAACATGGATCTTGCAGCAAAGGATTCAGTGGTCCGTTGTGTCACCTTCATGAGATCTCGAGGCAATGATTGACATAGTTCCACAGAAGAAAATCGCGTGGCGTCATGTCTAGAAACCTTTCATCAACACTTCATTATCAGGACCAGTGCGACCTAGCCAACGATGTGGAAGATGTTCATGAAGATACATCCTATACTGTCGAGCGGAGCAATTCTTAACTCCTGGTGCACCTCTCGAATTGACCATAGGACTGCGCTGGAAAAATTACCAAACTTTATTCATTGTCTTGTCCGAATGCTTTTTTCCTTTACATAGGCAACCTGTCTCTAGAAGTTGTCTATACCAATACTTGATTAAGTTCTTGTCAGGTGGAACAACGCTATACAACCGCTGAAAGTTGTGTTAAACGGTGATAATAGTTGTGATTTTTGCATATTGTGCTGCACAAAGTGCCTTCTGTGTTTGGAGCACGTCACCTTGGAAAATCTTTTAACTAGAGAAACAAATCACTGTACGAAGCAACGTTTATTTTTAATTAATAACTATGCTACAGTTTCTTCAACTAACTGAAGATACTCGCTTCATCGGACACTGTCAATGTCTGATGTCTGATAAAGCCAATATCTTCAGTTAGTTGGCGAAACTGTCGCATAGTTATTATTTTAAAATAAACGTACAGTGATTTGTTTTCTAGTTCAAGTTATTTAAGATAGCAAAGCTAATGTGAGCCAGTTAGTTATTGGAAAATCTGTGCGTATGCGTACAGCGCGTATTTCAAGTAAAACTTTGATGATCTTACTATGGAGATACAGAGTATGATTCTTACAAGTATCTCCACAGACAGTCACCAATAGATAAATAAATAGGTAAAATCTTTTCGGACACTCTGTATTTGAACACATAGTATACTAATAGTTGAATATCTAGTGACAAATGTTGCATTTTTTTTTGTGTGTGTGTGTCTGTGTGATGTGTGTATTTTATGATGATTGTTCTTGGAACTTTTTAGATTCTTTATCGTGTTTTACTTATAATTTTCATGTTTATGAATGAACTTATCTTTACTAATACTTTGATTTTTCTTTAAAGGAACAATTTGAAGAGAGAACTATAGGATGACTGATATGTCATATTAGCGTAAGAGAGAGAGAGAGAGAGAGAGAGATTTATTATCTGTGTTTCAGTCTGTGTATTTGATGGGTATATAAACCAACGTTGAAATTTGTATCCACCAATAGGGAAACTGTGGGAGGACTTATTATACTTAGATGTTGTAAGCGACCGATTTTCGTAGTTTTCACCGTACAAAACAGACATTTTGCTTACTTTTATAAGTAAAATCATTCTTTCAAGTTTTGTAATGGGAATTCTGAAAAACTGAGTTGGCAATCAGTTTAAATATGTGTCAATGTAACCAGTTTTTCTTCATGTAATTATACTACTTTCAGTTTTGACACTGTCTTCTCTTGGCATTTTATTGTATAAAATCGGTTGAGTTGCTAAGTTAACGTAGTGGTAATATAGTAGTGTTGACTTCGTATTTGTATTTCAGGTTCATCAAAGTCCTCTTTGTGGAAATTTGATTCTCGTCCGAAGAAACGTAAAAGTTCATGGGCGAAAGGCGTTCTGAAGCCTAAAAGAAAAAAGACTTTACAGAGTGACAGTCCACACACGAAAGATGAAACAACCGAAGTGGAGGAAGAAGTGGAAAGCCGAGAGAAAGAAGAGAAACGGGACGAGAAGAGAAATGTAGAACTAAAAAGCAAAGTAGTTTTCAATGGTAGACGCTTTAAGAATAACGTTAGCCGAAGGAAATCGAGTGAAGGATCTCAACTTGAGAATAGTGATAAGGATAAATGCGGGTCGAAAGATTACTTAGAGGCTGTTAGTTCTAAACACCACAATGATTCTGAAAGTAAGGAACATTGTAAGAATAATGAATCCAGTGAATGTAAGGAAAACACTTCCAGAAATGATAAAATATCTCCTTCAAGGCATGAAAAACAGAAAAGAGGTGAGCTCTGTTACTTTTACAGTTTTGAAATTCGAATCTACAGTCTTGTTTTAGTTCGGACCTCCTCAAAACAAAACTTAATACGGTTTTTTCTCTTTGAGATAACTCATCCATCTTTATTGACTAGTGTTTGGTAGATCTGTAAATAGCTTTCGTGATACGAGGTTAAGTCATAAGACGTGGCAACATTTTTTTCTTTCTTTCGAATGGGGCATAATGGGATAGATGGAAGATAGAGGTTGGAAAACTTATGGCATGTAATGTCGGGTGGTTCCATCAGATAGTGTATGCGAGTCGAGCTGTATGTCCGAGCACAGCCCAGAGTTCAATGGGTGAACGACAGTGGTCCGGAATGGCCACGAAGAGTGAACAACGTGCGTATGTGAAAGTAGCATTTATCCATGGCAGAAATGCACTGGAATGGCACATATTACGGGAAACACTAGGTGCGCGTGCACTACCCTATCGAACAATGACAAGGTGGATAGTGGCTTTCAAACGTAGCAGTGTGTGACAGCATTTCTACACGAGGTGGCTCATGTTATCGATTCACATAAAGCAGATGATGTTCAACGCTTTCCTCACCGCTGGCAACAGACCATTGATGAACTTGGAGACTGTTTCGAAGTTCGCCGAACATCAGGGTAACTTGCGAGACCTGTACTGTGCACGATTGTAAAGTCTATGTAGTTTTATGTAACCATTGCTAATACGATTATAAATCAGTGTTGTCCAGTTTCCTGTATTATGCTTGTTCCACAAGAGGGCCTCCTTTATCCAGCCTTCCTCCGGTAAGGCCATTCGATGACCCATGCCATAAGCTTTCTAACGTGTATCTTCGATCTGCCCCATTCGAAAGAGAAAAAGAAAAAAAAAAAAGTACTGGCCATGAGTTACGACGTAACTAGTATATACAGGGTGTTTCAAAACAACAACAACAACATTTGGGAGGTGATTCCTGACACCAAGATCAGACAAAAGATGTAAGAACAACCTGGGTGCACAAATGCTTCCTTTCGGAGTTATAGATGGCCGAAAACGTGAAAAAAATGAACTTTAAAGGTCCATAGCTCCAAAACTATGGGGACTTTTCGTCTTATTTTGGTGTCAGGAATCACCTCCCAAACGTTGTCGGTGTTGTTTTGAAACACCCTGCATATATATATATATATATATATATATATATATATATATATATATATATATATATATATATATATATATAAGGTGTTAATAAACTAAACTGACAAACTGTAAGAGATGATTTCTCACATCAAAATAAGAGAAAAAGTTCATATGGACCTGTGGAGAAAAGTGCATAGTTTCAGAGCTGGGGTTGTCCAAAATCGCGAAAAGGCTAAATTTCAAGAGGCCTTATTTCAAATTTGAGAAACTGTGGATGGTGGTTCTTATCAGCGTAAAGGAAGTCATGCATACACAGTCCAAAAAGCTCATTTCGTTAATGTTCAATGGGTGTACAGAGTATTCCCTGCAGGGTGAAATTCCCAGACACGCCATCAACCGAATTTTAAGATATGCTCTGATTTTATGATTGGTCCAAAGTAGGCAAATGATGAGTCTTGATAGCAGTAAACACGGAATTCTTTGGCGCGATGTCGGAAGTGTTAAGGATCGTCAGGAGCACGATCTCTCGTATTCGAGAAAACGCATGCTGCGCTGTTTTTTCACGCTTATAAGTGAAGGAAACATAAAATATACTGTGACTAAATACATCGCACCACACGTTATTCTGAACACAAACAAGTATGGAGCTGCCGGTTCCTAATACTTCCGATTCCCCTCCGAAGCACTGGATGTCGATTGTTGTCAAGGCTTACCTTCTGCCTTCTTTGTATATCTGAAAACTCTATTGAGAGCATATCTGAGAATTACACCCTGTAGGGAATACCCTGTACTCCTATTGAAAATTCATGAAATATGGATTTTTGGATTGTGTATGCGTGGCTTTCGTTACGTTAAGGATCACCATCCATAGTTTCTGGAATTCGAAATAGGACCTGTTGAAATTTGTTTTCTTCGCTATTTTGAACAGCCTAGCTCTGAAAATATGCATTTCTCGTCATAGGTCCATATGAACTTTTTCTCTTATTTTGATGCAGGGAATTACCTCTTACAGTTTGTCGGTATAGTTCATTAACGCCCTGTATATATATATATATATATATATATATATATATATAATATTGTGAAATATTATTAATATTCAACGACTTATTGGTATGCGTTTCAACGTATAACCTCATTATTAACGGTGTTGAAGAAACTCCCGTCAATGCATCACTTCTAATACTATACATTGTAGACGTATCTTCATCTATCATAGGGGAGAAGAATAAATAATGTGCAATAGCATCTTGTAGCTAATTAGCATTTTAAAATTACAGCCTTTAAACATAGTGTACGAATAACAAACTAATAGATAGGTATTTATTCCTAATGCTTTTGTATTGCAGAAATATTTTTTATTTATAAAATATAAAATGATACACAGATAATAATTAGCATCTGTATATTAGATATTAGGTAATAAGCTTATTACTATCGACAATAGTAGTTGCTTCAAAGTACACTTATTCTGTTTAAGTTGGCCACTTTTCAATGAAACCGTGGTAAACACATTTCACTGTATGTGTTCTTTTTGAACACTGCTGTATAGCTATATTCGTGAAAGCCAGTGAAATGAGTCACTTTCTTCTCTATAGTTTCCTTTGTATTGTTTGTGTAAATTGATTGTTTTTTTGTTTAAGGAACTGAAGAGAAGCGTAAGGAAGTAATCATTAATCGCCAGGAACTATGTCATCTACTATTCCGCACAGTAAAAGCTACAAACAACTGCCCTGTGGAAGTACTAATTGAATTGTACATATCTCTAAGTAAATGCATTGTACGCTATAGCAAATTATGGGATAGGACTAAACTTCTTGATGTAAGTATGATTTTACTTATATCACATAAAAAATGAACTGGATTACGAATAACATTTGATGAAATCTTAAAAAATTTGGAATAGTTTTAGTAATCGGGATATAGTTACGGTATGTATCATCATCATTTTTTTTTTTTTTTTTTTTTTTGAAAATTACTATCCTTTTTTTTTTATGGAAGAGTCAGTAACAGAAAATCAATGGAAATATTCTGCCGTTACTGGTATGGTATTTGCTGGGAATAAGGAAAACTTCGGTCTTCTGTCAGCGTCTTCGTTTTGATATCGTTCAGCAAATTGCAATTGCTCTTCCTTTCTTCTGTAACCTTGTAATATATATTTTTATATTGTAAAACTTTTTGGTAGGTAGAGTTGGTAATAAAACAAGGTTTGCAATTGACTCCCACTATCTATTTATTTTATAAAATTTACTGTATAATAGTATTTACAGAAGATACTATAAAGTTCTTTTTCCCCTAAAATATTAGGTTGAAATTAGGTAGTTTTTAACCGTGTGGCAGAGGACAGGATTTTTATAAAGCCCCTAAGCAAGCTAAGCAGAGTGACGAAGGAAACCCCAATGCTCTGAAGCAAGTAATAGGGAGGTTTAAAGTTTCAGATCCCCAAAGCAGGCTAAGTAATTGAAGTAGAATTTTTAACAAAGCCCCAAAGCAAACTAAAGGCTTTGGGGTTAAGATCTCCCAATACCCCGAAGCAAGCAGTAGAAGGGACACCAAAAAACTGGTACTAATCTACAGGTTGCTGTTGAATTTATAGGCCTCCAGAATGGCGGTGGCGCTGTTGCTGTCCTCTCGTCATGTACTTTGTAGGATGTGCCAGTAGTCCGTTATCTGCTGCTTGTAGTAATTCTACGTAGTATGTAATAAATTTATGTGGTAATGTTCACAAACAAAAACGCACAGTATTGTTTGTACATGTTTGTACACAGTAGTACGCAATACATTACGATATAGTCATAAATAAGGATTTCTTCTCAAATTATCCTTTTTCTTCTGTGTTTTTATCTCCAAAGATATTCTTTTCTTCCCTTATATTCTCAACAGGGTGTATGCTAATACGGTACTTAAAATACAGGAAACCTACTGAAAATTTATATTGGTATTGGAAATACTGAAAATTTTTGTGTAACACTGGAGAAATGTAAATAAATCCTTTGAGGCCCTTCAAGATGATTAAGCGTGAACATTAAACATGTTCTCTTTGTTATTTGAAATTAATTGGCCCTCTATTTAAGTGTTTTCTATACTAAATGTAATATGGATATAAAAAAGGAGTCTATATATATAATACGGTGAACCAAGTGAAGAAAGGATTGGGTGAGAAGTGAGTGGAGATCACAACAGCAGAAAGTATGTGTGTGCATTACAGCAGATATTCTGAGAGAAACAATGTACAAAAAGCACTTACGCTTCTTTTCTTTATTTTTGTATTTGTATAACATCAATTTCTGTGCATTCTTTCTATTAGAATATTGAGAAAACTTTGCTTTCCTAACATATTTTACAGGCTGTTAAATATCACAGTATAGTCATATGTGGCACTCACGACTCTTTTTAGTTAATCGTAGTATACTGGAAATTTATCTCAGTAGACAACCTACTCAAACAACCACTACCACCACCATCTGAAAGGGGATAGTAATTTTTCATCGCTTTTGCATAATTTCCATTTTTCTTCTTCGTAGTTTCATTATCCCACATAAAGCATATGTCTTATCCATACTTTTGATTCAGCGACTAACAAAGCTTTTCTTCTTATATAGGACTCTTTCAGTATTCTTATCCTTTGCTTTCATTCCCCATACACAATTCCCGATTTTATTTCTATATATAAAAATGGAAGTCACTATGTTTGTGACTTCGTATTTCTTGAACCACCCGACCGATCTAGATCAAAGTTTCAACATACATGAGGTTCAGGTCTGAGATGGTTTTTATCATTTCGCTTTGGCGGTACAATGTAGGGGAGGGGGACGGGGGAGATACATAAAAATAAAAAAAAAATAATAATCACTCCTGAACCGCGGGACTGATCTCGATCAAATTTGCCACATAGGTGATGTCGGGCCTAGGATGGTTTTATCATTTTACTTTGACGGTGCAACTTAGGGGAAGGGAGGGGGGCGATATTTAAAAATGATCAAAACTGACCGATATTAGTGTCGAATCCATAGTTATTGAGGTCGCTGAGATGAACAGTGACACTTCCAATGCCGTTTAAAACCAAATTCAGCCCTTTATATCCAAAATGAAATGTATTTTCCTTGTGTGAAGAACTGGTATTCTGCTAATATCAAATGAATTTTTTGTCCGGTACGATAGGCGAGTGCACAGTCCTTTATAAAAGTTTTTAGCTTGCGCGGAGCAGGCCATTTTATACCACAAACCCTGGCTCTAATTCACAGGCTAAAAGAAAATTATTTAAATTGTATATACAGACGCATATTTGAAAAAGAGTAGACACCACTCCGAGATAATAAGTCCATTGTTTCAAAATATTTCAGCCTGTTTTCATCGACCGGTACATTTGAATTGGTGAGTGCTGGGAGTTTCAATATTTTTTTTCTTTCTTTAATCATTACATTACCATGAGACTGACAAATTAGGAAACTATTTTAGGGAAAAAATTCAGAAAAGTAATAAGATTTTGCTGCGCAGAAACAAATTATTTTATTTTATTTTTCTTTCTTCTAGGATTTGTATAGAGAACTGGAAAGATTTGAACGCTATAAGTCACGAGGCTGACACAAGAAGTTTATAAGGGCATGGCTTTGAATTAGAGAATACGAAGTGACTCTTATGCATAAGTTGTATATACGTATATTTGGATATAGAAAGAAAGCAGAGAGAGATATTATATATAAATACATATATTAAGCATCGTATATTTAAGTGCAAGATGTACGCTGGTAACGTGGCAGTCTCGTAGAAGAGAAGTTTTGAGATACGAATCAGTTGCCTTGAATAGTTTGTGGGGTTCGAAAAAGAAAAAAAAAAATGCCACTACTCAGGAAGTATGATAAAGGAAGAACGGGAAAAAATAATAATTCATTCCACAGTAAGTTTTTTTGATATGTACATACTGTATAAACTTTTTTTTTTAACAAAAGAAATGTGAGAGGATCACATAAGTACAGTAGATTTCTAGAAAGGAAAAAAATGTGCTTCTTGTGAACTTAGGTCTTTGAGTTATTGGTGTAGAAAGTTTGGGAGAACTCCAGTTAAAGTAAAAAGTTCGTACTCTAGTCCTTTTTTTTCTCTATAATTCATCAAAGTAAACAACACTGCCCTTTTTATTTGACTTACAGCAATTTGCGTGTAGTCTTATACAATATAGTAGAAACTTGCTCGAAATAATACCAAAAAAATAACAGACTGAAATTCTTATGATATATACTTGTGTTGTGTTCATATAGGTGAGCGTACGATTTTTTTCTATATATATATATATTGCTCATTTAGTATGTATCTGACTGAATGTTGAGTGCGAGTGAATGTAAATATCCGTGTGCATTAGCCATGAATATCGCTCTATTAAAAAGACCAAACAGGGAAGATTTTTACTGCCGATAAAATTACATCAAGGAAAGGTCTCAGGTAAACAAATGTTAGGTTTATGATCATCGTAGCAGGAGAAAAAAAAAAGAAAAGAAAGAAGTTGCCATGAGTAGATTTCCATACTGCCTGATTTAAAAAAAAAATGCCTGCCATAATATGTGATAATAGATAGATTGTGACATGGTATTGACTTTCGTTGTAAGAGCTTATTGTATTCATTGATATATGCATATCTTTTCGAGTATGCTTCTTCAGTTGTTTTGTATTTATTTGTGTGTATTTTCTTATAGCACTGTTAGTTTCTTTTTTTTTAAAAAAAAAAGTGCAATGTAGCTGGCTCTCTCAATTTTCTGTAGACTTCTGTTGCATAAAGGGTATTGGTCTGGTTTTCTGAGAAAAGGCTTGAAATTATAAATAGTGGCTGGAATTACATATTAAGTAAACCATGGTGTATCTTTTGTCAAGCAATTATGTAGGCGTAACAACAGTTGAATCTAGAAAGTATATGAACGAAAAGGTATTAAATTATCTTAAAGATAATAAAAGAGTAAATTATATCAAAAGTAACATGCGAAGAGTGAAAAAACGATTGACGGGACCGGGACTCGAACCTGGTATCTCCGGCATACCGTGCCGATGCGTTAACCACTACGCCACCCAGTCCGCTACACACACTCACTCCTGTAGTCGATGCTTTCCACTCAGACCACTCTGCTTGTACCACAGCCTAGCTGCTGTGCTTGGACAATCCAGTGTCCATATATTGAGAATCTTTTGACTGTTGTAATTTCATATATATTTCATAAGTTTAAATCGGTTGTTACCTCGTCATTAATATATGAAATCACAACCGTAAAAATAGTGTTCTTAATATATGGACACTGGATTGTCCAAGCACAGCAACTAGGCTGTGGTACAAGCCGTGTGATCTGAGTGGAGAGCACAGACTACAGGAACAAAGAGGATGTTTGGCTGTTCTGGAAAGTGGACTGGGTGGCATAGTGGTTAGTGCATCGGCACAGTATGGCGGAATCCCAGGTTTGAGTCCCGGCCCAGTCAATAACTTTACAGTGAGAGCTGCGTTGTTATGTAGGTGTCCTGGATCCTGCCTTAAGAGACAGGAGAAGATGATTTTGTCGTTAGGAGGTATTCTTGCTATTTATCCTCAGAGCTGCTTGTTTCATTCAAATCTTATCAATTCGAGAATCTCTGAAATAACACAATATGGTCATTATTTGGTAATTACTCGAAAATCGAAGGCTTATCAATGGAAGGACATTACGTATTTAAATAAGAAATATAATGATCGTTTGAAGGTTTTCGCGCCTATAAATGTATGAGAAGTCTAACCAAATGATTTGAAGTACTAATAAAAATAATCATCATAATTTATTGTGTTTTAGTAAATAAGATGTTCACGTATGTAGCGCTTTTAATATTTATTTCTCAAAACAATTCGGAAATCTGACCCTTCAGTCAAATATCACGAAGAAACAAAGTAGGTATCAGTGAATTCACTAACACGAAAACACTTGCCTACCTCTTACAAAAAGCACTGAGTTAAAGGTAGTTAACAAACAATGAGCTGGTTAGCAATTATTTTCGTGATGAACACTTTAAAACACGGTTACAAACTTAAGAGAAGTTCATATTAGTACAAAATTAGGAATAGAATGCTACAAATTACGTATTCACGCAATTACCCAAGTTCACACAGTTATTGCTTTTGTGTGTAGCCTCTAAGTAAAAGCGATAAAGGACAATGCTGTAGTCTACAATTGGATTTCAGTTCTGCAATTCATATTTGCAAATACAAATCCGCGAAATCCCGATCAATTTGTAAATAAATTGTAGTATTTTATATCCAGTATCTTAGTAAATTTAATATATACTTCGTCTGAAGAACCACTGCCATGTTTTTGAAGTATTTGATAGAAGAATAATTTCCGGCCAACGTGTTGTGAACTACCGCCAATTCCGTACTTTTCATTAAAGAAAGACATATTGGTAGTCAGTGGCGTATTTAGGGGGGCTACCGGGCTCTCCCCGAAATAAATTTATTATTTTTTTCGCATTCCACGTACAACAATAATCTTATCATTTCTAAGAATTTCATTGACTTTCCATTTTCTTATGCTGGTTGTTCACAAATAACACTCTTTTTGTTAAATTTCATTCCACGCAAGAACTGCGTTCTTTTCATCCATTCTAGTCTTCTGTTTCTCTTTCTTAGTTGTTACTTTCTTTCGTTTCTCTTATTATATTTTCGACTGTTGTTGTGATTCAAGTCGGCCGTCGTCAGTAACACCAAAACTAAGGAAGTATGTATCTTAATATAGGCCCTAATCTTATACTGTTCACAAGGAGCTGTTTTAAAAAATGTAAAGTTATTAAATTAGTTGTGAATAACTACGTAAGAACAAAATGTATGTTGTTTAACAAAATATAGTGTAATAATATTAATATCCTTCAAATAGTTCATAACTGTATTATTCTTTGGATATTTCATTCAAATTTCGCCATTTGCTTTAAATGACTTACATTTCTTTTCCTTATCGCGGGATCTGTATTAAAGGAAGAAAAATGAACTTCATTAAAATTTGTCGGCACCCAAAAGGAAAAATAATAATGCTTATTTACGTGTTGTGCATAGCCCCCCCCCCCAAAAAAAAAAAAAATCTAAATACGCCACTGTGTGTGGTGTTAGGTGAATTTATTGATACCTACTTTATTTATTTTTCTTAACATTTGGATGATGATGAGAATTACAATTTCCCAAAGTATTTCAGAAAACAAATATTAAAGGCGCTGAAAAAATTAGTTATCGTTATTTATTGCCTTTCGTAACAATTACACCAAAGTTTTACCGGTACATAAATTAATGTAATGATCCCAATACAGGTATCTAAACCCTCTTTCATACCCAAAGCTTATTATGTTACTTACTTTCTTAAAAATTAAAAAAAAAAATAAATAAATAAAATAAAAAACTAAGATTCGGAGTCCCATATTTGTACGCATAATTTAAAATAGAATGAGGCGATGCTGGCATCGTATACCAGGAATAAATAAACAAGGTATTCAATAATGGAAGAACTTAACTAATTTCACGAAAAGCAGTGTGTTCTAATAGTTTATGCAACAGTAGTTTTGTGCGTAGCTGTACAGTAGATCTTTTGTTCCAAAGTCGTGTTCTACAAAACTCGTTGTAAATTCTAAATTATTATCTGCTGTTGGATTTGTGTACTTCATAAGTCGAAAAACAGCAATATCCATTACATAACAAAATTAAAGCATAGTTCAGTTATCTTCGGTATCAGCTTGTATGGCAGCGTTTCCCAACCTTTTTCAACTTGCGGCACACTACGGGTGTTACTTGGATTCTCGCGGTACACTTATACAGTGGTATTTTTTTCTGTGATTATTGATCTCCTTCTCACAGAGAAGAGAGCTCTATCACTGGGTTTTGCTTGTGATAAATCATTATGCTTATTTTTCATTCTAATTTTAAAATAGAAAACAATTGCAATGAAATATTGAACTCGCGTTTTATAAAAATACGCTTTCTTTTTTAAAAACTGTGTCCAGCCTTTTACAAAGAAGGAAGATCACTAAATAACGAACGAACAAACAAATCTCTTTTACTTTTAAAACACAAATGTAGGTAATTTGTCGAAAGGATTGAATGATATTTTAAATTTTCAAGTTACGAAATAGTCTGCAACAATAAGGAAGTAATAATGATAACACATACTTTTTTCAACATTAGAAATGTACAGAACAGTAACCGGTATGAAACTTAAATTTGTAGATTCATAGTAGAGGTTTATAGTAATGTGAAATACAAATATACATTTTCCCCCTACGTTTTGACTGCTATAAAATTCATAATTTTATTTCGATTCCTCGCGGCACACCAGCGGCCCATTCACGGCACACCGGCTGGGAAACGCTGTTGTATTGTATTAAATGAAGCTAGCCAAAGTACTAACTGGTATATATATAAAAATACGGGCACTTCCATAGTATATCATACCAGAACTTGCGAAGTTTTCCTGCCTAAAATTAGTTCATATATATATATATTATATAATTATTGTATTATTACCCAGTGTTAAATACTGCTTTGCTCAAACTGTTATTTATCATATATGCATATATATAACTTTTATTTATAAAGATACAATCAAACCAAAAAACATGCTGAGTATGGTAACAATATTAAACCAGTTACATCTGATAGCATAATAGTTATTTATGTTAAAAGCAATGCATATTGTTTTGTCAGCAGAAAACTTGTATTATCGGTGTCTGAAGAAGTTCCAAGGACACTAAATTGCGGGTAAAGATTTCAAAAATATGTAAGAATGGTATTCTTGGACGGTCATGTACAGAAGTGTATTCTGTTTCAAAAATTGGTTTAGAATTGGAGTTTCCGTGACTTTTTTTTTTTTTTTTTTTTTTAAAGTTGTGTTATCAACTAGGCTCATTTTGATTGGATTTCCAACGTTCTGATACTAAACACTATTATCTCATGGTTAAATTCAGGGGTATAGAAACAGAGCCTGCTAAGTCCATTTTTCAATTTTGTCAGTAAACTAGAAAAACGTGCCACGCCCTTATGTTTCAAAATTGTTTAACAATTTTTTTGTTTAGTGGTAGATTTCACTCATCTGCGTTAAGTACTGCCCACTAAACAAAAAAATTGTTCAATATTTCTGAAACTTAAGGGCGTCACGTTTTGTTGGTTTCCTGAGAAAATTGAAAAATGGACTTAGCAGGTTTTGCTTCGATACCTCTGAATTAGGAGGCAGTGAAGTTGCTTGCGTTTATGATTGCTTGGGAATCTGTTGAGAAATCTGGATTTCTTATTGGCTATTAGTAGGCTATCTGCATTATTGATTAGATGGGCCATGTATCTTACCCATCCGCGTTTTAGTAATTAGTTGATCTTAGTTCGAATTAGACATTGGAGAAAACTGACTATTTCTCAAAAAATGATCTATTATCAATAGGCCAGTCCCTTTAGTTTTAGTACCCCTGCACTAAACGTTCAAGATGTTTTCTTTAAGTGAATCAGTCTTCATATGAATACAAAGGAATCCTTATAGACGCAACTAAATCACTATATAAGTACTAGTTTAAAATATATTTAAAAGTGCGTCAATTACTTCCTGCAAGTAAGCAGTTTCATTCTCGCTATTCTTGCAGAAAGCTAGGCTAATTAGATTATACTACTTTTGAACATGGCTGTACAACCAGGTTCAGACTTACTTTTAAAAGGTAAAGACGTTCTGTATTTACATGTAGGAAAGAAAAGTTAAATTATGACCGCATAATAAAAGAAAGTAAGAGCGAAATTCAAAATTAATAACTAGTAGAAACTTTGTGAACGTAACTGTTTTAACATTGTGGACTGTAACCTGAAACTTTCCCAGCGTTATTTACTCAGTGTAATACTTCCAGTGGTAAGAAGTTGTGAATCTTAATAGGGCGTCATAGCAGATTCACATTTTTTTGTTTGCAACTTTTAAAAGAACTATTGAATATAGCCAAATTTAAGTTTGTAATTAAAGTTGGCTTGTTAGATCAAGTATTATATAAATTGAAATTAGCAGTGTGTTTGGAGATACGCTTAGTTCTGAAGTTGATTTTCCATCGATGACGACATACAAATTGAGTAAAGTAAAAATTATGTAGCTACAAACATTACCTCGAAGGCAATAATTACTTCGACATCGCTAGGTTGTGGACTTGTGCTTTATTTTTTTTTTCAAAATGGTAAAATAATAATGTGAACCTGCAATGATACTTGCTTAGCAAAAATGGTTACGGAAAACATACGAATGAGTACATAAAAATCTGTGTGTGTGCATGTATATGTTATATATGTGATTTTTGTAAATCATTGAGTTGTTGCAGAGAGGGAGAGAGTGACATTTTTTCTCTGTATTGTTTTTAAATACGATGCAGTGATAAGATACGTGCACAAGTGTGTAATTTCTCATGACTGTTTATTTTTCAAATCGGGATTACATTTTTTTAAATGCTGTTATTAAAGAAATACGAACATGAAATGCAGATACGTAAATTGTTTTCACTGCATACAGATACATTCGTTCATGTTACTTCATGTAGGTACCACTAGTTTAGCAATAACCGTTACCCTTAAAGACGAGTGAACCAGATCGGTAAAGCAAAACACACAGTTCTAACTTGAAAATGTAGTTAACTATTCCTGTTGTTAGAGGAACCTTAAAATCTATCGCCATTGGCTCATTTTCTGGGAAAATACGATCCAGCCATTATGGTTTTGTCACTCAGTCCTTAAAATTCAGGTCTGTATTGTCCACAAAATAAGCCAGACGCATCGTCTCTGTCTAAAGTCCTCGCAGAGAATTGATACATGAAGTATAGTAATGTTTCTTTCTTACATCTGATAATCGCCAAATAGGAAATTCTGGCAAACTAACTTTTTTTAAAGATAAAGATTTGTCTTCTGGTCTGCATTCATATCGTTAATTCCTGGAGAAAATAAAGTTACTTCCTCCTTTTGCATCTTTGGGTTTTTCTTGACCACAGAGCGAAGAGTTGCAACAATTTTTACGTCAGAACTGTCAAAATGTAATTTAGTATTTTTATTTAGAGCTAACTCAGGTGCCTCTGTTCTTTATAGTCTGTTTTAAAAAATCCTGAGCATTTTTTTTTCAATGATAATCTATACCACAGTCTTGTAAACCCCTATAATATTTGTTTCAGTCGATTTTTTTTTTGTAGACATTGTTTTTAATTGGATATATATAAAAGGAAGTGAATGAATGTCTTCCTAGATCGAACACTAATTATATTTGTAATGTTTCCGACTCAATATGTATGTTTTCAGGACCAGTGATATATTGGTTGATCATTATATAGATCTAAATTGATCCGTTTCGATTCTCTTGATCTGTGTTCAAGTGAGAATGTGGTGTAATTGTATGTATGTATGCATGTGTGTGTGTGTACTGTGTACGGAGTTCATTTGATTTAAGTCTCATATGGTTGTAATTACAATAGGTAACACACACACACACACACACACACACACACACACAAATGCGTTATATAATGTAGTTTGTTTTATACATTTAATAGCATGTTATTATACAGTTGTTTGTTTGTGCAACAGCAGCAGAATAAATGAATTTTCACATTTTATTTTCCTGAGAATTCTAAAATACAAGGATTTATTATAATGAAATATTTATTTTTACCATTGAATTGACTGTTTCAGTGGAACTCAAAATAATAAATTAATTAGTACCAAAAAAATTGAGGGTAAGTACCTTACGTTAATGCGAAGGGGAAACAAAAATTGTTATTAACATACATCCGAAAAAAATAGCTTCAGAGCTGAGGTTTTTGACAAGGAAGAACAGTGAAATTGTAAAGTTGACTACTTTCAATGTTGGGAAGTAAAACTGGGGTTTAAATAAACATGCATGGAATGATTGACCAATAGGGAAAAAGTATCCGTTCATTTTAAATTGTATCTCTTCTCTGATAGATTAAATATGTTGGGCGATTTTCGTAACTTTCACTGTGCGAGTGTGCATAACTTCAATATTAGGGAGGACCCAAAAGAAACTGGACTTTTGTTCTAAAAATAATAATTATTAAGTTTTTTTTTACAAAATCCCTTCAGTCTCCTTCAAAGTACTCTCCATTAAATACGATTCATTTCTTCAGTCTTCTTTCCCACTGTTTGAACCACTTCTGGGACTGTTATCGTCCAGTGCGCTCTGCGAAGTTCTTTATGCAGCCTCTACTCCATCAAAAATATTTTCCTTTTAGATTTTGTTTTTAATTTTCGGAAAATCATCACGTTGGTTAAAAAAGTTTGGATCACTTTCAACCTGATTTTTCAAGTCCTAGCTCAAATTCAGATGAATGTTTTTGATCCTGTGTGAGCAGGCGAGAAACAAACTTAGCGGCAACACGTCTCATTTGCAAAACCTCACACTGGCACGACCTCCAACTCACTCCTGTCTGTTTTGAAATATCATCGATCATGAAACGACGATCCTCGTTAATTTTTTGCAGATTTTTTATGTTTTCGTCGTTTCGAAATGATGAAGAGCACCCAGAACGAGCATGATCTTCAACACTCATCTCGACTACACTTAAAGCGTCCAAATCACTCAAAAAATTATGTGCGATTCATTGTATCCTTCTTGAAAGCCAGTTGAAGCATTTGATGTTTTCATTTCCGATTTTCCTATTTCGCAGACGGCAAACGAGAACAGTTGAGAAAAACAATGATACGATCAAACTTTAATCTCCTACGCAAACGCCGCGCCGCTTGGCCAACTGATTTGGGATGGTCTCGACTAGACCCACCTAGTGGAAGAACTCTCTACTACGCCTAGGAACGGCGGCGCTCTTTCAATCCGGTTTCTTTTGGGTCTCCCACCCCACGTAATTTGGTGGGAAAATTTTCAATTTCTACTGAAAGGAACAGGATACCATTGTAAATTCAAATTAAAAAGGAAAATTCAAATTCACCTTTTTAAACTGATCTCTCTTATTTTTGAAGATAGGAGCCCCAATTTACAGCTGAGGAGTGAACTTCTTTTTGGCAAAATTGTAATACATATTTTCGTTCAGACATGTTTTTTCTATTTCGTTTTGATAACGTAAGGTATTCACCCTCAAAATGTTTTGTACTGTTATCTTTTACTTTATATATATATATATTTGCTTAGACTACGGAAAATGAAATTTTCTGTTAAACTGTATTGATTTCGTTAAAAACCAGTTAACTGTTGGGAAGCTATGTTTTAAAAAAGTATATCCTGAAGCATTTATAGCATTGTCTAAAATGACTTTAAAAAGTACATGAAAATTGTTATCAAGCATATTTAAATGTATCTGAAAGGGGGATAAAAGGTACTGTACTTGATATCTAGTGTAAAAAAATATTTATAATAATAATTTTCATATACAGGTGTGTTAAAATCGGCATATCTTTATTTAATAATCATTTCCGAAAGAAGTGCCCAGCTTGAAGAGAGTCAAGGATGACTCATTTTCTAATGGCATCTGCTTCGTCAAGGCAAGATTTTTTAATTTGAGAGTTAGCAGTGAAAAAGAGATTTGGTAGAAAATTTATATGATTTCTATAAATAGAAGACACATATATATGTTATGTATTAGCGTTAGTAAATAGTATTTTTTATTTATCTCACATTGTGATCTCTATTGTGTTGTAGTACCGTGTGTCATTCCTTAAGTTTTTTTTTTCTAAAAAAAAAGAATGTAATATATCATCAGCTAGATTTCTTTTGATTTGTATTCTAGAATGACCCTCGCATATTAATCTTTAAGAATTAGATTTCTCTATTATTATTATTATTATTTAATAATAAACATACAAAAGTAAAAAGATATATATATATTAAAAAATAGAAAATTAATTGGATAGATTAGCCAAAGAATGGCTTTTTTTTTTTTTTTTTTTTTTTTTTTTTTTTTGACGATAGCAAACATGAAGAAAATGTTGGGAGTTCAATCAAAATAAAATGCATTTGTATTAATTTTTTCTTTTTTTGTACCTACCGTTATGAACATTAAATTGAATTTTTTTCACTGCATTTTTATTTTATTTTTTCATTAATTCTGTACCTTATATTGTGTTATTTTTTAATAAAAAAATAATGCATATAAAAGATAATATTTTACAACGTAACTTTTTTGTTAATTGAGAACTCAGTGATGTTTTCTGGCCTCACGCAATATTGGCACTTAATAAAAGAAAATAATAAAACATGCACAGTTTTTCTAGCCATTTTGTCCCTGGTTCGATCCTTGACCTAGTAAGTTTGTGGTGGACTCCCGTTTCCTCCCACAATTACATTCAATCAATTCTTCCGTTATCATTCACTTGCCTTAGTTACCCGTTTTCCTTAGCGATACAACACAAAAGCTCAAAATGAAAAAAAAATTTATAATGTGTAAAATTGTAACTATATACAAGGCTTGAAAAATGTTGCTTAGAAGTACTGGCCAGCCAAAAAATCTACTAGCCGGACCATTTTGCAGTCACCCACACAATACAAAGGTTTTAATTCTGTTTTTTGAAACATTTTAAGGAAACTGAATTCACGAAATTTCGGAGTAGATAAATATTTCTTGAGCTAATTTCGGTTAAGAATATGATAGGGTATTTCATAGTTTCATTCAGTTCACAATTTTTCTTGCAGTGGAGTACCTGTCAAATAGTTACAATTGTTTTCACTTTACCAAGAAGCTTTTCAATCATCTTCCCACTCAATTGTAGATTGTGCTTTTTTTAGTGACTTTTTTTACAGATGATTTCAGTGTTTTATCTTGAAACAAACACATTTTTAATTATGTATTCAGAAATTTTGGAAGAAGGTCTGTGAAGAATATGTGGAGATTTGAAGTACTGCAATAAATAAGTTATTTAACTGAAACTTCCAAACATTCCACTATCTTTTCACAGCAGATGCAGTACGTATGTGTTGCGGGGATTTTTGTGTTTCATACGGTGCTGCGATGGCTCTGTGGTAGAGCGTTCATCTCTGGTCCTGGGGTCCTTGGTTCGATCCCATCTCGCGCCAAGTAAGCTTTGTTGTGGACAAACATCGTGTGCGTGGTTTTCTCGGGGTTCCCCCCACTTTCTCATTCATTTCTCATCACAGTCTCCTTTAGCCTAACCGACATAATCGTGGGACGTAAAACTTAAAATATTTCATTTCATTTCCTTTTCTCATATCTCAGACTGAAGATTTGTAAAAGACCGCTTTATTAGCCAATCTTGCTCATTTTCTGATTATATAAATTAGCAGTGGAATGCAAATCAGTTTTCAAATTGTTAGGATATTGACGGCAAAGGACATATTGAATGAGCCAATCAGAGTTTCGCAGTGGCGACTTGACTGCTGAAAAATCGAACTAGATTGAATTCAGTAGAAGTTCGGGGACCGTGGCGAGATGTTTGACTGTGTGTTAGAACGTCATACTTAAATGTGCTGGAATTACTGAGCAAATATCAAGGGGAACTGCTCGCACTATACTATTACACTTAGAAATACTGGTACTTCTAACAACTTTTTGAACAAGAAACTTTATTCCTGTTACTTTATCGTAATTTAATACATGAAATTCCCTGCATCCAAGTCCGCTTTACGGTTACGTGAGATCCTTATGACAAATTACACAAAGGAGAAGATTAAATTGACTGAATTTATTTCGCCGTAATCTAAATGTCGAAATTAAGGCTGCAAGAAACCCTGTCTGCCACCTGAATATAATACGAAATTTCAAAACAATGTAGTCCGAAAAGGATATCAAAACGAAAACACGTAAAATCAAGAAAAAATACACACATTGTGCAAATACCATTTTTACACGTACTCTCAAATTATACACTGCTATGTGTATATATAACAATAATGCATTATGTATGTAGTTGTGCTCTTACGTATTGAGAGGTTACTACATTGATTAGCTACTGCTTTGGTAATGTAGAAGGAGCAAAATAGCCGACTCGTCACTATTCATTGCTATACATTTCTTTTACACTAGTGTCATCTACTTGAATTGGAACTATCATTGTTCAAATATATGTTATCTGGAATTATCTGTAGCAGTACATACCAAAGTGTATGTCAAAATTGATTTGCAGCTGTATTGTTCGAAAATGATAGTTTTTGTAAAGAAAACGATGACAAGTTTTTTTGAAAAAAGTTACGTTGTGTTATTTTAATATTATCTTTTATTCTTTTTTATTTTACTTTTTAAACTTCTACAAGCAACCTTAATTTCGTAATCATAACCTTCACTTTTTTTCCCTTTTCGTTTAGTTTCATTGCTTTTTTTATATTAAAAAAAATTAAATTGTGTATCAGGGTGGTTGGAGCAATGAGCCAAGAAAAATGTACGTTAAAAAAAAAAGTAGTATAAAATTGAGAATAGAACAGTTCTGAAGCTGTGTCTTTCGAGGAATGTTTCATAGAATTACCAATTTCGTGTTATTTGTTCATTTCTATTGCGTGAGTGTTAACATATAAAGCTAATAATTGTTAGATGACGCTGGATGCGTAACTTAAGTAAACAGTCTTACTTTGTATCACGAATTTTTGTAATTCAGTCGTGAGGTTTCAGTGTTCTCTGACAGTTTCATCCGTGACATCTCAAAGATGGTTAACTGAGAGCATACTCAAAATTCCTCCTAGTGAAACGCTTCCGAGAGAATAGTAGATAACCTCACTCCTCAAAGCTATAAGAAACTTTGCTTCTTGAAAAGAAGTGTTTTAACCAAGTTAATAAATATGAGCTGCTCGGGAGAAGTCAATAGCAAGCGCCACTTCCGGTTAAATTGAATTGATACGAGGTTTATTACTGAACAGAATACTGAAACCATATATGTAAATTACAAAAATTCGTGGCTAAGCGCCACTTCCGGTTAAATTGAGTTGATACGAAATTTATTATTGAACAGAACACTGAAACCATATATGTAAATTACAAAAATTCGTGGCACAGGCAATAGTAAGCGCCACTTTCGGTTAAATTGAATTGATACGAGGCTTATTATTGAACAGAGCACTGAAACCACGAGTAAATATAAGTTCGTGATACGAGGTAAGACAGTTCATAAACTTGAAATTATCATTATTATTATTAAGTGTATATGGAGAAGAAATTACGGTTTATAGTAAAATACTGATGTGGTTCCGAAATAGCGAGCCTATGTTACTCAAGTACTGTAGATAACATGTTCTGGCCTTAGGGTTGTTTCTCTTCTGGCTAATGCATTTTTCTCACCAAATTTGTTGAAATTTTTCAGTGCTTTTTTGTATGCGTTCTCTTTTCCTCCCTAATCTCTAAAGCTAAAAAATTATGAAGAATTACTTATACCAATTGAATCTCCATTATTTTCGACCACTGGTCTATACGTTCCTGCGTATTACTTCAGTTAAGAGGTAACAAATTCCATTTAAGGAAACTTAGAATTAATGTTTTGAACCGGTGTGGTAATTGCACATCACTTGTTTGTACAATCGAAAGGTAAAGTGATTCCTTTCTTTAAAATAATTTTTTGATTAATTTTAAATAACATTCTCTTGACAGAAAGAACGTAATTTTTTTTTGTTCATTACCGAGAACCACATTTAAAGTTATTAATACATATATTCTGAACTTATTTATTGTCAAGAAAATACATTTCTGTTTCAGACGTGCTTCCTTCAACTTGATCATTTAGCGAGATGTAATATGCAAAATTAATGAATTCTAAGTTGTTTTTTTTTTTTTAAATTAAATATGGTAAATACAATTGGAAACCAATGGATATATGCGTTACTCTAATGTTGTGTTACATTAATGTTACAGACAAAAGTGAAGCAGAGTACTAATTCTGGCAAGCAGGATGCCTGATGAACTTACCTTAGGTTACAGGCGGGAAGGATGCAACTTAATCTAGCCCTCTAATGAGTTTAAGGACGATGGATATTTACTAAGTCTGGGAATTTTATTTTGAACTTTCGTTTATTTAGATACATTACATTGCAGATTTTCAATGTAACTTCAGTTTATGCATTTCTCGCATTGCTAAATTAAATGCTTCAGCAAAGAACTTTCCGGGGTCGTTTTATCGCGTACCACGCAGAAGTTTCTTCGGTTCTGGGAACAGATAAAAGTAGGGGACTAGGTCAAGTGTATAAAATGGATATAAATAGTTCGTAGCACAGGTCTCCTAAAACATATATCGTTATGCGGTCAGTATGTGGGTTTGCATTGTTTTGTTGGAGCAATGGTAATTTGCGGGGTTTCTGAAGTTGTTGTTTGATAAGCACTTGTCGCAGTGGACCATACAAAAGGTTAATGGTGGTTCTGTTTGTAGGGTTATTCACCAAGATTATAAACTCAATCTCAGAATACTGTAATCATTATTTTGCCAACAGAGCATGCTTAATTAGAGGTTCTTCTGGTCTGTGTTACTTGTTCGACTAACTTCTAGTTTTCTGATTAAAGCTTGAGATCCATATTTCGTCAGTTTTTATTTGTTGTGAGAATAAATCCCCGCAATGAGCCCGTGAGATTTATAGCAAGTATCAGATCTGCGCAGTTGCTACTTCGGTTCCAACATACAGGGTGCTCAACAAATTGAAATCTTGCCGAATCTCATATGACGGTCAGAATCTTATGATCTGCTGTATACTAACCTCATGCTGCATAGGAACTTCATGAATTCTTGTCTGTTTTACTGCAAGATGATCTAAGCAGCGATGTTAATGTCTAACGTCATTTACAGCTGGGCGTGTGTCAAATCATCTTGTAGAAATGTTCTGCCATTTTTAAGTCTTAATATCCCAATGACAAATCGTACTTTTGGGTTCTGCAGAAACGTTAAACACTTCTCGTAGTTGCTGAACGATTTCAGATGTTTTAGCACCCTCTTTCAACACAGAAAAACGTATCTTTGAGAATATCAGCGTCTTTCATATTTTCAAAATTAACATTTAAAAATGCGCGAGAGAGATGATAAACCATACTGAACGGCTTTTGACTAATATCATCGGACAAACATGTCATGACTTGTTTACAATCAGCTCTGTATTATTCTTACACAGCAAATCCCAGGAATCCGAAATGGGAAACATTCCAAATTAATATACAAAATAAATAATTGACTTGACTTAAATTTGATTGCATTTTCGCAAAAATATGAAAATTGTCTGCAGCCTTACTTTAAACAGAATTTACAAATATGAACTTGTGTAATAATAAGGAAATATGAAAATAAAGTGTGTATTAAAGGTGGCTCGAAAATTGTAAAGATTCCTTAGCTCGGACAGTACAGTATTGAATGTTTCTGGCTGTCTTCTGGGCTTTAGTCATAGTTTTGTCCCTGGCGTAGAGTTTACAACGGTGTGCTATGTTAAATTTGGTGATAATCAAGAGGCAGGTTATAAATAAAATATTTTAACCAGAGTGGTAATATATTGATTAAGTATGATGTAAAAAGAAAAATGAAGATTCACACTTAAAATAGTAATATTTATGTAGAGTATGTCGTAGACAAGAACTCATGTCTTTGTTTTGTTATGCTTGGGTCTGGATCCATGAATTTGTAAATTATTATTATTCATACAAAACAGGATGAAACAATCGAAACAGTCAAAGAGTGAAAGAAAAAGTTCCAGGAAGCACAATTTTACATGTAATATGTACAGTATATGCGAATGAAGGTGATCTAAATTTATTAATATCAAAATATTATTATATCGTAGTTTATGGAGCGTGTGATGTGATAGAGATCCGTATGGAACGGATTTTTGAGGGCCACCCCGTGAATTTAAAATTTGATTTCCTGTCTAATACCTCAAGAATCTCCGAATTTAAGAAACATACTCATTCGGAATTTATTATATATATATATATATACAGTAGCGTACCCAGGAATTTATTTCGGGGGGGGTTCAAACTAAATATGAAGCTATTTTATATTAAAATTGCCCCTAAAATTAGGCTAAATTTTTAAAAAGTCGAAATTTCGGGGGGGGGGTCCGGACCCCCGTGTCCCCCCCTTCCGTACGTCCCTGTATATATATATATATATATATATATATATATATATATATATATATAATATGAAATTCCAAATTAATTTTGGTGTGTAATTAGTTAATGTGCAGGAAGGCGTTCGTAAAATTTCGTCCTACTAAACCACGTACTGTATCCACTGTATGTAAATCTGTCGTTTCATTAGTTGTAATTTTCTTTTGAATTTTCAGCAAGTATCCAGTATGTTTCTTGTGCGGCTTCCTGTTTGTACCTTTCCTGATTTTTTTACATTTTTTTATTTAATCTTATTTGACTTGAAGCAAGATTTTTCAGCTTAGAATAAAAAAAAATACTATTGAAAGAAAAACATAAATGCTTTGTATGCTAAAATAGTCTGTAGAACTAATGTTATTCCTTAGATAGGTTAATGTTTTAGAATTGGGTGTGATCCAAGAGTAGCCGCTTCCAAGGTCAGGCGATAAGGTATGACAAATATTGGATCTTTTGTTTTCAAATTTTTTGTCTCAACCTAAACTCTTGAATAAATTGTAGGCCCAGATCTGGCCCGGGGCCCGTACAGATCTCTAGAAATGATAGCATTTTAAAACTTTTATTCTGTGATGTGTGTTTGGAGGGTATTTTGTGTCTGTGTGTGAATGTGAACTTTTTCAATATAACATTGTTACAAAGTAGCCATTTCCAACTAGACATTTTATGACGCCGTTGTTCGCTCCACTTATTTTTAGTAGCCTGGGAGGTAGAGAGATTCGGAGCATTAAATTTATCAAAGCAGTGTTGGCAGGTAAATACAAATTTATGTCTTTCAAGTACACTCTTCATGCAAGCCATGACTACTTGTATACTGCCAATACTGCTCGTATGCTGGCCTCTTGACCTGCTGTACTTAAAACTGTACTTTTACTGCTGCTTCGTACTCATTCTCCGAGAGGGAAGACACAACCTGATGTCATACATTGGACCAGTTGGAAATGACTGTTACAAAGCAATGTGTTTTAACATTACTATATGAGATATATTTGAAACTTTTTCAACATTTCTGTTCAAATGCTTGTTTCGTATGAAGATCGGCTCTGTGGCTTCTTTTTGTCATTGTTAAGTAAAATGCCTGTACACTGCCAAGCCAAAACTAAGGAATTAATATTCGTACTTTTATGCTGTTCTCATTCCGTGAGTGTCTTACTGAATATGAATTTTTAAAACATTACTGAAACTTCCCACGTTTGTGTCATTGTATAGCAGACAAGAGCCAACCCAAATAATCTCGACTTTAGTTCCTGTCATCTAAACAAACCTATTGTCAAGATTTTTTTTTACTGATTGCACTTGTTTGTGAAAATAATTTTAAACTTGAAATAAAACTACTATTACAGAAATATAAATAAATATTGAGATCTTTTTTTATTTCTTCTTGAATATAGAAGGTAAAAGGAATATCCGAAGCAATTGAATTAAAATTAGAACTTTGCACATACGTAGAATAGCTGTTGGAAATAGCAAATCAAGTAATCGAACATGACAAAGGGTTTACAAAATTGACAAAACTATCCAATTTGCGAAAATTCAAATCAATATTAGAATTGGAAAGGACAGCTGGAGTAGATTATTTTCCAGTTGTCTTATAAGAATAAAGGAAAGGTTTTGCACCAACTTCTTAATGCAATGCAGTAAAACTTCTTTTTTGTTGGCAATCATTAACGTAGTCACTCGGTTGTCATATTTGTCTGTGGAAGCAACGGGATTGCACACTTGTATACTTCATATTTTACTATTGTGTAGGTTGGTGACTTGTACACGGGAGCCACGGGAAATGGGACACTTGAAAGTGATAACATTGGCAAACAGGCGCATGGTGCCGTCTATATCATAGAAGTCCGCCATTTAGTTTACCATGAATCGTTGACTAGTACAAGTGTATATTAAGAGCCTTTGCGAGAGTAATATAGTTGCATTGCTTCACCTAACTGGTAATTACTTTCATGTTCGGCACCAAGGATGTTATAAAATATCCTATTAAAATACCATAGCATCCTATTTTATAACATCCTTGTTTGGCTCACTAAAATGCCGGTCCTATCCACGTCGCAACTTCCTCTGAACATAGGGTGACCATAAAATTTTCAGCTGAAAACAGGACAGGTTCCGACTTCTTAAAAATAATGAGAAATGAGAAACAGGTCGTTGCGTAAATTAGTTCCTTTTTACCTTAAGAATACCTAACACATTTATATTGTAATATAACATAAAACAGTATATATAAGGTATAAAATATAAACAGCATTTAACTTATAATATAGTAGGATACAATGCTGCCTGTATTTGGTCCTTTGTCCTAGCCAAGGGCGCCCATGTGGTTTCCAAGGGGGGGGGCAAGTATAAGCAACGTTTCAAATGTAGTTTCAAATTTTGCTGTAATTAATGTAAAAATTCTATTGGGTTTTCGATATTCCCAAGTACAATTTCCTCTTAGGGGGGAGGCGAGCGCCCCACCTTTTCCCCCCTGATGGGCGCCCTTGGCCCTAGCTCGAATCCTTGATATTACATTGGGTCAAGTAATTCGATACTTATGAAAAAGGAAAGTCACGTTGAAGTTCGTTCAACCAACAAACAACTGGTAGGCCTATAAAACCTCTGCTGCCTTTCGAGCAGTAGGGAATTTCGGTTGAATTCTTGCCTCCTTGTTATTTTTAATTATTATTTGTTATTATTACGGAGTAAAGGCACTCAGCCCGATGCAGAGTCGTTTTGACGTACGATTAGCGTTATACTAAAGACCTGACTACTGCAGGAAATGTTAGTCGAACTCTTTAGTATGGCACTAATCACGCGTCAGAACGACTCTGCATAAGGCCCACTGTGTTTATTATTAATTTCTTTCACTTGCATAAAACGGGACAAATACCACCTTTTTCCATATACTGACGGGACAGCAGGGATACGCTCCCAAAACGGGACTGTCCCGGTCAAAACGGGACGTATGGTCGCTCTAGCTGAACAGCAACTATACTCTTCTAACGAATAAAGGCTTCCACCGCTTGAACATGCACGTGCACTGGCCAACGACTCATGGCAAAGTAAATAGCAGACCTCTGTGATGTAGACGGTATGGCAACTAGCACCACCATGTGCTTCAGTTTGGCATTGTTCCAACTTTCATGTGTTCCATTTCTCGTGGCTCACTCTTATGAATGAGTTTTCTTAAGAACCGACGGTAGTCAGATTTGATGTATATGAAACGGGATATACCAACAGATTTCTTGAAAATGATTAGATTCAATTGAATATTAGAACTACTGGAATAGGAAGTTAGGATCAGGCCCGCAACCAGAGGGGGGCTAGGGTGCCTGCCCCCCCTAAACTTTACATGGCCCCTCCAGACCTCAATACAAAATGCTATTATTAATACAAAAAAAAAAAAAACACAATTTAGATATTTGTTAGAAAATTTTTAATGACTTGGCTCTCCCTAACATATTCATGCCCCCCCCCCCCAAATCTTTCTGTCTGGTTTCGGGCCTGCCTGATTAGGATGGGAATACCAATATATGCTACTGGTATATATACCTAGGTATGTAAACATTGGTTTTGAAATGAACTAATAAAATGAAGTATTCTAATTTTATGGTTAATATTAGGAACGAAATTGAAACTACTGTTAGAATTTCATACAATTGAAAAATCTCTGATTCTTCCGAAACAAGTTCCGAGCTTTAAAAAAAAAAAAAAAAGTCTTGAGAAACAAACAAAAAGAAAGGAAAAGTAGCCTACATCAAATTTAGGCTGAACATTAAGATCCCATAGAAGAAAACAATCTAGTTTTTATTTATTTTATTTTATAACTAAGCCATGTAAATATATGAAGTACTGGGTAGAATGAATCAGGCACATAAAAATATATAAATAAATAAATAAAAACAAATGAAACATACTTGTTCTTTATTTCAACTCTAGTGCTGTGTTAAAGGGATACATTCTTAATATCTGAATATAAATATTCAGATCACATATAGCACCTTCACACCTAGAATTAAAACTATAAAGAACCAAGTGGGACGGCCAGAGGTCAGAGCAGGAAATCCCATGATATTGAGGTCGATTAATTAAATAAGTATGTTGCATTCCGAATTCCAGGCACTGTTGCATTGCGAAGGTCAGGCGATGTTGGAACGTCGATATTGCACTTGCTGTAACTTACTCCAAAATTGTCAATTGTTATCGAGCCTTCTTGTGTTCCTGGTTGAAATCTCGAATAAAATATTACCTGAAATAAATTACAAAATAATAATAATAATAATAATAATAATAATAATAATAATAATAATAAAGCATGTTGGAA
Source organism: Thermobia domestica (assembly GCF_964235325.1). Classification (NCBI taxonomy): domain Eukaryota; kingdom Metazoa; phylum Arthropoda; class Insecta; order Zygentoma; family Lepismatidae; genus Thermobia; species Thermobia domestica. Next base: position 34,065,188 of record NC_137455.1, on the reverse strand, counting down.
ATAGAGTGAATTAAGTTACAGATTGAATGGCCGAATGTAATCGACACCTCTGAAGAAGTAAGCCTAACTGATGCGCTTTCACTCTTTAGTATGCATTTTCAAACCCAATACACTGATGAGAGTAATTGAGCTTCCAGAACATGGATGAATCATAGTTTTAGATAAATCAGATATTTTGCTTTTTTTAAAATCTATTTTTCAAGTCATCAAAAAATCATATCCAGTAGTCGCACACGACCGTATTGCCCAGATGTGACACATTGATGGCTACAACAGTATATCAAAATATCTATGACGAATTTTTTTTTTTTTTTTTATTTTTTTTAATCTCACAAGGGAACATCTTATATTGATAGTAGTGTTGCTTAATCAAACAATGTGCAATCGATAGAGGAGTGAAGAAAAGTGAGAAATCCAAAGTTTTACGGGCCGACACCCAAAAACACAGTAGATACAGAAGAAAGAATCTAGAATCATGTGAAGATAGCAATGCTAAAGATACACTGACACAGAAAGAACTTCAAAATGATTAAAGTATTCAACATGACATTTACACAACAGTATAGTAAGCAAACATTGTGCCTACAGACATGCTCAATAACATCATATGTAATGCAGTGTTGCCAATTGAGCACAAAATGAAGTTTTGTTAAATGCATGGAACACAAATTATAACAAAACCAATAACGTGTGAGGTGATACAATATTATGTGCATCAGAAAAGAGCCTGCTAATCAATTGTCAATTCAAGCGCATGCATCACTTCAATTTTGTGTGTTCTGTGTGATATTATTCTGATTTTCCACTTGGGCAAACCTGCTTCGACTCTGTGCTTTGTCCCTTACTTTCGTACTTCAGTGATTATATTCTTCTTTGTGGTCTCATATTTTGATTTAAACTAGTTTGAATCGTGTACTGTATGTTCTCTTCTACATCCGAGATTCATATAGGAATTCATATAGGCCTATCTTAAAACGTTGGCAACACTGTACATCATGACTTCACAGGTATGGTTCTACTCATAATTATATTTTCTACATGTTTAATTTGTATTCCGTGCCATTTAACAAAACTTTATTTTGTGCTCAGTTGGCAACACTGCATTACATATGTTATTGAGCATGTCTATGGGTACAATGTTTGCTTACTATACTGTTGTGTAAATGTCATTTTGAATACTTTAATCATTTTGAAGTTCTTTCTGTCATTCCCTGTGTCATTCCCATTCATTTATGGCCGTCACATACCGCAAATGAATGGCACATAATGACACTAGTTATTGTGATACTATCATAATTCCAGTTGTGAAATTTTCAACATGTTGACAATGGGGTTCCTCTCACAGGGAAACAACTAACGAATGCGCCATAAACGCCTTACCAATGACTACCTCAAACAGGGACGGCGCCAGAAAAGTTTGATGGGGTGGGCGAAAAAGGGCGGACCTAGTTGCTGGGTGGGCGGACAATGAAAATAAGAACTGGGCAATGTAGACATTTTTTTGGGCAATAAATAAGTTTCAACCTTTAAACTCTTTAGATAGCTAAGGCTCAGACCGAAATAGGGGAGGGACAAGGATGTGAAAAACAGCTGTCTTGGCCTTATAGAAGGTACAATTCCAGCATTCACTTGGTGGGACTGAAGAAAGGCAGGACTTAGGATGGGCTGCGGGAGTTCGTGGCTACATGCTCGACCTACCGAATTCCGCGTGGCAGATACACTACCTCTACTTCCAGTTTTTTAAACAATAATAACGGTGTGTACTGTGTAGCCGATGAAGTTCAAGACAGCTTTACCTTCTCTCCCTCCAAGAATGCACATGAATGCATAGAAATAAAGAAGGTTCAAACAACACAGACTAAGAGATAATACTCTACCTTTCGTTAATAACATTAAATACGCAATAAGTAGGTAAAGTAAAACAAGAATAAAATAGTCTATTGCAAACATTTTTATCTTTGAAGCATTTTTTTATAAAAAAGCAAGAGACAAAAAATATAAATCATTTATATTTTCTCTCGTATATCCTTAATTTGTGCCCATTAGATTTTTTGACGTGATCTCTATATGCAACAGCAAAGATCTATGTTACTAAAAGAATAGGGAAATTCGACAGCATAATTGTTTGATCATACAATTACACAGAAATCTTTGAAACTGAAATTCGTTGAAGAAAAAAAAATAAAACAATTATAAATTGGATAAAGAAGTAAATAGCAATTAACAAAACTTCATCATGATCCACAGAAACAACAATGCATTTTAAACTATGAAGGGTTGATCACACGGTACGAACAAGCTCACAATAAACTTTTATACCTGCACTTTAATGGAGTACATTGCATTGATTGTTATGTCCAACGTCGAATAATTTTACCACATTCTCTACAGCAATAGTCATTACAAGTTTTCTTTCTACTGAAAGGAAACAAAGATCGCTTAGGCTACAGTTTGCCATTCGATTTCTTAGATATGTTTTAACCCGTCTAAGACACGAAAAAGAACGTTCATATGGTGAACTAGATAACAGAAATGGAGACAGCAATTACGGCTAATTTGTGAATTTCATGAAAAGCAATTTTAAACGATCCATCACTTCAGTAAACTGAGAAACAAGGTAATTTTGCATTGCTTTTCCTCCTCATAACGTTTCAAAACTTTCGGGAGAAGTTTCATTTCCACCTCTACACTATGGACATCACATCCATAATGACGTGCAAGTGGTTCCATTTTCTCAAATGAGAGGAAATGTTCACTTAGGGTAAAGAATGCTTATTCCAATGTAAATTGGCGTTCAGCTGTATCTGGAATTATGTTTGTAAATAAAATCATTGTTCATTGCAGAGTTAAACGGGGTCCTAGAACCTATTACATTACAATCAATAGTAATACCTATTGCTTTTGAAGTACAGGATGTCACCTTTATTATTCTACTTCTGTTGGGGTGGGCGGATGGGTGGGCAAGGCCATTCATCGGGTGGGCGGTCGCCCACCCCCGCCCACCCTTAGTGCCGTCCCTGACCTCAAAGTCGATCTGTCCAATAGATGGTAGTTTTAATCACCATATATGTCGAGGAATCTGATCGCGACGTTGTTTCTTCTGCAGGAATAACACCTGTACTACTGACACCTTACGAGTGACTACCTCCAAGTCATGTTAGGACGTGGGTACGTGAGTTCAAAGCAGGGAGAACGAGGATAAAAGATGAGCAGAGGTTTGGACGTCCAAAAACAGCATCAACTGATGCTAACATTATCCATATTGGAAATTTCATTATGGAAGATAGGCGTGTCACTGTGCAGGAGATTTGTGATACACTAGAGCTAACAATGGGAAAAGTAGAACGAATAATTCCAAACGAACTGGATCTAAGGAAAGTTTCTTCTCTCTGAATTCCACGAATGCTTAATGACGATCAAAAAGAGGCAAGAATTCGACAAAGTATTGCAAATTTGACACGTTTTAGAAGAGGAACAGGGACGCGATTTCTTGGAAAGTGTTGTGACAATAGATGAATCATAGATTTTATTATTCAACCCAGAAACAAAAAGGGAGTTGATGCAGTGCAAACACACAGATTCATTCCTCCCAAAATATTTCCTCAAATGGCATCTAATGAGAAAGTGCTGTACGCTATTTTCTGGGATTCCCAGTGACTGATATTCTCTCACCCTGTTTCGAAAGGTCATACAATTACGGAGAAGTACTTTTATTATACTTTTGGGTATAGAAGTTTTGCCAGAATTGACTGAGAAACGACCACAAATGACAAGTCTCAATTTTATCCTCCACATGGACAATGCATCGCCACACGTGCTAATTTGACCTCAGTTTTGGCTGAACACGGTATGAACTCTTACCATACTCATCCAACTCACCAGATTTAGCCCCGAGTGATTTCTGGTTGTTCCCAAACCTCAAGGATTTTCTTCGTGGACGCCATTTTGCCAATAAATCATTCCTGAGAAGTACTATTTTCTAATATCTGAAACACCCCCAAAGGTGACTGTGCCACATGCTACAGGAAATGGACGGAGCGATGGCAACTCTCTATCAATAAAAAGGGAGAGTTTGTTGAGAAATATACACAGGTCATTTCCTATATTTCCTTGTTCTCGAAAATGAGAACGAAACGGCACGTACTTTTGGTGTGCACCTCGTACATAAAACCTGTCGAGCATACCTTATCGCGACACCATCACCCCAATTGGAAACTTCATTAATACGTTGGCTACGGAGTTTCTCCTACACGACAACAACCATACCTACTCTTTGTGTTTACCAATGACTTCCTATAGCTTGATTCGTCTAATACATAGTACGTGGTATCTCCATGTATGGACCCTATCGAGGATGAGTGAGATCAGCTGAAGCAAACAGTGTAAAACCGCCAAATCTTCTGTGGACCATAAAGGATATCTATGGAATCGTTGTGGTGTAATGGGAGTAGATGGGCCCAAGGCACCTCGACGACCACTTTCAAAAGTAACATGGCCCATTTATTATTGAGTGCTTGTATGTAAAGATTCAACTTAGCTGCGAGACGTGTCACACTTCCACAGCTGCGAGACGTGTCACACTTCCACATTATTGGAAAATGGTTATAAGTTTACTGGGTTTGTTTCTATTAAATATTATTGGTTTGCAGTGTAACTATCTACTCTTGTTCTTTTATCTCTATACAAACAATATCCTTTCCGTTTGATCGACACCGGGGAGAAATTCACCGTCACAAAACAATCCAGGATACTGTTAGAAATAGCGAGGAGTTCTGAATAGTTTTTAAGTTTTATAATTTAAGAGGGATTGGCGATAGTTTTAAATGTATACATTCACTCAAAATTATACATTTTTATAAACAATAAGAAACTTCTCAAATCTACTTTCAAATAATTGTGTGGAAGCCAAAAGGCTTAGTTATTTCCATTAGAAGAAACTACAATTTTTAAAAAATGTTGTGGAAAACAGTCAATAAAATCTTCACCTCAGAAAACAGAAGTCAACTATCTCATGAATAAAAGAATAAATGCAAAAACAACGAAAAACAAATACTCTGTATTTTGATTACTTACTGTTAGTCGAGTTGTACTTTGTCGCTGCCTTTTATTCAGTGTTTTGAGTTTGTGTTTCAATATTGCACAAAAGCACTGAATTACTAATTTTTGTAAGGGAGAAGGAATTTAACATTTTAGCAAGAAAGGCGAGGAGTTGATGTTTTGATGTAGTTTTCCACTGCAGAAGGATGAACTAATGGGCATGGCTTGGAGTCTCTACATTTTAGCTGTGGACTTTTTTTTTCAGTCCGGCTTCAAGATCAGAAAAAAAACATTAATCGCTGCCCCACTGGAAAGTTTTGCAATATGGCAGTTTTAAGAGAGACAGTTAATAATTACTTGTTTAGTTGATTATTACACATTTGTAGCAGTGGCGTACAGTGGTATTTCCGATTGGGGAACAGGTCACGAACGGCAAAACATCATTCAGCATCGACAAATACTAAAGTAATATTAGCACGCGATAGTGAAAAATAAAATTAACCCTTTGGGAATTTTTGGTACGAATATGTACCATGGAATAGTGTTGTATTTAAACGCTTATTAAGCTCATATAACACGTAGCTCATGAACCCGTTTTTTTTTTTTTTTTTTTTTTATTGGTCAAGTCAAGCATGGACCAAAGAACACCTCAAATGCATTTTGAAACCGGATGGTCAACTTGGCGGCGCCAAGTGGGGGCGAAGGGGCGTAACCTCTTCTTTTTTCTTAAGGCAGATTTTAAAAGTTTTTCCCACCCTTAATTTTCAAGATATCGGATTGAAATTTTGCATACGGATTGTGTGCACCTTTGAGTATTTCTAAATTTTTTGAGATCTCTACGTGAAGCCGGGCCCGGGCCCGAAGGGCGCAAATGTTCCGAAGGGGTGATTTTTCAGAAAAAATGCCGGCTTTTCCAGAATTTCGGGGTTCAGGTGTATGATACGGACGTGTGAGTGGTACCGTTGGAAAAGACGCGTAATACTGAAGAAAATGACGTTTGAATCATGATCCTAGGCCAAATTTTTAGAACATATATATATATATATATATGGGTCAACTTCAGATTTTCAATTTTTTTTTTCTGCACTTTGTTTTCAAGGTATCAGATTGAAACTTTGCACACGCATTGTGCACATAACGTATTTTTCAAGACATTTTCAGATCCCTACGAGAACTCAGGCGGTCCAGAGGGGCGAAATGTTCCGAGAGGGTGATTTAAAAAAAAAAAACTCCAGTTTTTCCCGAATTTACCAGTTCAGACAACGAAGGTGTAATAAGAAATTTGGTTCCTTGCTCATAAACATCTTAAAATTCTGTCTGTAAAATTATGTGATCAGATTACTTAATAACAAATTTGCAAAACAAATAAATAGAAGAATTCATTACTATGATTCATTACATTAATCATAGTAACAAATAATGACATTTTAGGAACTGTCGATTTTTGTGCAATTAAAGAATAACTTGTGAAAGAATTTTCTTTTTATGCGAAATGTTCTCTCAATTAGTTTCAAAACTGCTGACTAACACATCGAACCCTTGTAAGAAGAAATGAAAGTATCCTGGAATTATTGGACTCCAATACGTTAATTTTGGGGCCAGTTTACGTGGCATTTAAAACGCAATTCATGTAGATTTCTTAACTCTACGGGAAGACAAATAACCAATACGTACTCACGCAACGGGAAATGTTATATGCCACCATTTTTTTTTCTCTATGAACCAGTAATACATACAAAAACTTTACATTTTCAAATGAAACTATACATTAAGGGGTCACTTCAAAAAAGTTGGGGGGTAACTGCCCCCGTTTGCTCCCGCTAATCGCCGTCCCTGTGTATATGTATAAATATATTTAAAAAATGGATCACCTTTAGACTTTGAAAATTCTTTTCCACTCTTTGTTTTCAAGATACAAAATTGAAATTTTGCACACGCATTGTGTACATAACTATGTAGCCCTACTCAAAAATTTTGAATTTTTTTTCGAAAAAACTCCCGTTTTTTTCGATTCTACAGTTTCCGGTGTATAATACGGACAAGCGAGTAGTACCGTTGGAATGGATGCTCTATTCTTAAAAAAAAAAAAAAAAAAAAACGAGATATGGACCATGATCCTACGATAAATAATAAGGAAGCGGTAGCTGTTTGAATGAAAGTCTAAAATTTACCTCAAAAAGTGGAAATCCCTAAAGGGTTTAATCTTTCAGTTTAACGTTCCACGGTTAAGCCCTTTAGGCTAAGGGAGATGAATGATTAAGGCAAGTGAATGATAATGGAAGAATCGATGGAATGAGAATGTGGGACGAAACGGGAGTAACCCGAGAAAACCGTAGATCGACCCAGGACCCCATGCACCAGAAGTAAGTGCTCCACCACTGAGTGACCATTTCTACTTGTACGCGATAGTAACATGCTCATCATCATTTCCATGGCATAGGTTTTCTTACGGTTCTCCCGTTTCCTCCCACATTATCATTCCATGTCTTATTTCACAATAAGCAGTCTTCTTTAGCCTAATTACATAATCACGGGACGTTAAATATTTCGTTGCATTTTTACATGCGGTCGGCCAATACTGCAGCTGATAGTTTTCCAGTACTCATTTTTCCACCTTGAATTCGATCATGAGAGGCATGGGCGTCACTGGCGGGGGGGGGGGAGACAAAGGGGACGCGTCCCCTCAGTATTTTGAAGAACAAAATATTCAATATTTTATTCTAATTTAATTCATTTACTAACGACAGAATAACTTATCATCATCATAGGTATTCTGCCTTTATTGGCAGGTCACTTGCCGCAGCTGAGAAGCTTCCATGCTCCACGGTCCTCCGCTAACTTCTTCGTCTTCGCGTATGATCTTTCTGTTTTAATATCATCCATATATTGTAATCTCCTTCGCCCCCTCCCTCTCTTTCCCGCCACCATACCCTCTAGGACGTCCCTCATGATACAATCTCTTCTTAGGCAATGTCCCAACCAGTTCTTCTTCCTCTTCCTAATAATATATAAAAGTGTTCTTTTCTCACCCATCATTTCTAACACTCTCTCATTCGTTTTCCGCTCGACCCAACTAATTCTTTCCATTCTTCTCCACACCCACATTTCGAAGGCTTCCAGTCGATTTTCGTCACCTTTACGTAATGTCCACGTTTCCCCCCCCATACAGTACATTATATTTATTTGGAATATAATATTAAGGCTATGAAAGGATTATAACAGAGTTCTTTATATACTTTAGGGGGTCCGTTAAGGTAAACAGAAAGGTAACAAATGGAATCGAAGATAATAAAAAGGTTGGGGTAGGGAGTACCATTTAAATCACTTTCTTTGATGTCCTCACCAAATTTTACATTCCAGAGACGCCAGTGATGAGAGGCCAAGGTGACTCTCACTCAGCCCCTCTGAACCTGAACATATTAGTTTGGATCTTTGCTGGGTATGACAAGAAAACACACAAAATATCCTAACCCACTTCCCTCCGAAAGTTATACAGAAATCAACGCTACTGTTGTAATACTGTCATCAAGTTTGTGAACAGTATCTCTTTTGTTTTTTACGTGACGCTTTTTAATTAATTTATTTTTACTGTACTCAGATTTTTTAAAATTATAATTATTATTATTCACAAAGAATGCATAAACTTGTTGAAGCCCGTCTAAGGTCTGAATTAGGAATGACTATTCAGAGCTTTTCTTTCCTAGATTGGAATTTGAAATGTTCTAGAAGAATGCAACGGAAACGACAATGCTTACGATCAAGATTGCATTTGTCACATAGATTGGTGACACTTCTTTAGCTGTTTAGCTTAATTTCCTGTCCAACTGGAAACTACAAAATAAATAAATAAATAAATAAATAAATAAATAAATAAATAAATAAAATAAAATAAAATAAATAAAATAAAAAAAATAAAGAGAGAGAGAGAGAAGAAAAATAATTCTATGACTGGAAGCCCTCGTCTGCAAAGTTTCTGTTTGTTCTTCAAATTAATTTTCTCTTACAGAAACGGGTGAATAAAAGTTTGAATATTGGTAGGGTCTGCTGCGATATAGCTTCAGTATAATTTCATAGTTTTCATTAACATATTATTACATATTATTATACGTTTGATTATTTTCCTATATGCCCATACATTTTAATCTCTTGCAGCCCAAATGAACCCCTGATAGAAACTATATTATTTTCAAATGTAAATTATAAATAATTACCTTGAATGGTCGATTAACATTTATGGGTATTCCAACCAGCATCCATTGTTCTGAATGTGTGCCATCATATTCCCATAACTCGGACATGGAATGATGATTAAACGTTAAGTCGGTCACTTTGTCTAAATTTGCTTGGTATACCTGCAAAGAAGTAAATTTTTGTTGTAATATATATATATATATATATATATATATATATATATATATATATATATATATATATATATATATATATATATATATATATATATATATATATATATATATATATATATATATATATATATATATATATATATATATATATATATATATATATATATATATATATATATATATATATATATATATATATATATTTGAAAGTACTAATATCTTGTGCTGGTAGCTAGTTTTCAATGTATCCATACAAAGCATTTATTAAGTGCTGAATCTGTAACTCAACCAAGAACAGTCGTAAAGTGAAGCTTCATTTACACAAATAGTTCTTTTCCTCATATTGTATTCAAATTACCAAAATGCTACTCAGATCTATTATTATTATTATTATTATTATTATTATTATTATTATTATTATTATTATTATTATTATTATTATTTAAACAGAACACAACTTTTCGCTCACCATTTCAATGTAAAACCGAGCTCGTAGCAAAACGAATATACAGGGTGTTTCAAAATAACACCGACAACGTTTGGGAGGTGACTCGTGAGACCAAGATAAGACAAAAAAAGTACAGACCAGCCTGGGTGCACAAATGCTTCCTTTCGGAGTTATAGGCTGTCGAAAAGATTAAAGAAAAGAACTTTAAATGTCCATAGCTCCAAAATTATGGGACGCACCGTAGTTGAGCCAAGACTTCTCTTAGAAAGTAATATGTGCCCTATCCAAATATCCATGTTTCAGAAACCTGTGGTACATCTACAACAAGGAGGTAGTTGGTGAATACTTTAAATTATATGCCCGTAGCCAAACTTCCTCTATAAAAATTGTTGTGAGAGTATCTTTGGATTCTGAAACATGTGTTTTTGGATAACGCACATTTCCTAAGTAAAGTCTTGACTCGACTACAATAGGTCCTATAGTTTTGGAGCTATGGACTTTTAAAGTTTTTTTTTCGGCAGCCTATCCCTTTCCACACGGCGACAGTCATGACTTTGTTCAGAATACTACTTTTCTTTCTTCTTGTACACACCAAAAATGACCTATCACAAACCAAAACAACTGCAAATCGTTGAATTAAACTTACACAATCACTGCACGCCGTTTCGAAGCATAAATGTAATACTGGTAATTTCTACATCGATATTAATCAACCCACAGGATTGTGTGTCCCTGTGTTGAAGGGGCTATAACTCCGAAAGGAAACACTTGTGCACCCAGGTTGGTCTCTACTTTTTGTCTTATCTTGGTCTCACGAATCACCTCCCAAACGTTGTCGATGTTGTTTTGAAACACCCTGTATATATTTCTGGCCTGGGATAATATTACGAAACAACTTTGAAAACGTAGCAGGGCAAAATTCGTAATCAAAGAGCACCGGAAATCGATTTGACACCACTCGATCGTGGAAATTGGAATGGAAGGTTCATTAGCCCCTGGAATCCATGAATTTTGTAGAGGAACACCTGCAGATTTTGCCGGAGAATACGCCAGGTGCTGGTGAACCATACATTACTTTCCATAGACAAAAGTCTCAACAATTTCTTCGTTGGCAAGTCCACAACACTGCGACCAATGTTCTCAATGTTTCCAGGTGTGCGAACACAAGTCTTGCTCCCGCTTTTTTCATTCCTGTCACGTTTCCCGTGGCACGGAATTGCTTCGCAAACCTTTTGACTGCAGTTTTATCCGGAGCAATGAACATTTATACTCCTTCCTGAATATTCTCTACACTGTAGTGGGCTATTTCGTTTCAAAGTGCCTCTGTACAATACGCGATTTATGTTCCGTCGTTAAGGGCGGCGTCATTTTGAAGTGCGCACGGGTTCAGTGTTGCCAATTTAGCGACTTTGTCGTTAGAACTAACGACTTTTCGAAGTCTCTAACGACAACAATTTTTATTTAGCGCCTAGCGACAAATCTAGCGACATTTAGGAATTCAGATATTTTGTTCTAAATTTATATTAAAGTATCCAAAATTTTGCAGTTCGTGATACTAATAATTACTTTTACACACTTGGTTGCACTACTGCTATGAGCGACCTACTTCGTTGGATTCATCGCTGCTATGAATATTATGCCCTTCTTCACTGCGGTTCGGAAATCCGGGAATTTCCCGTATCTAACTAGTTGCGTAATAGCTGGTAACCTCTTGCATTGCACAGTGCGTACAGTGACAGTGACATTGGAGAACATTGTGCTTTTCTGGTTCAGTGTAGTGCGTGTGATTTATATATTAATTGAACTGCGGTTGTTCTTAATATAAATTATACAGAAATTTCGTGGGGTGAGTTCGGTGAAGTGTTCCAATACGAAAGCAACATGAGTTCCCCAACCCCCCCAAAAGATAATCGTAGTCAATAAGAGGGAATGGGGAAAAGTGATCCAAAATTTTAAGTATTAGCAAACTTCCAATGCTATATTTATTAATTTTGTATTCTTCAAAGCGCATATGGCCATATTTTAAAAGAAAAAATACTCGAGTCTTCCATTGTAAAAATATTTAAATTATTTTAATTCCTTTGTAAAATTGTATAGCGACTTTTCTAGCGATTTGGCAGGAGGCGCTTAGGGACTTCTAGCGACTTTAGAGTACTAAACTAGCGACATTTCACACTGGCGAGTTGGCAACAGTGCACGGGTTTCAAGTGTTGCCAGATGTCAAAACAAACTTTGAACTCCAATGTACACAACGCCATCACTAACAGCTCTCCATCATATTTCGTTTGCTCACATAAAATGAAAAAGGGACTAATTGACCGAAACATCCCGTTTAAGGAAATAAATCCTAATATTAAAATGTTCATTCATAAAGAAATAAGCTTTCCTATCGTAAATTGATTTCAAAATGGCGCTGGTAGCGCAGCTATTGTTTACAATATTTGTAACGAAATTAAATATTAAGGAAGTAATCTTCCTTTTACTGTGTTGTTATTCGACTTACCTTAAATGTAGGAGCAATATCAGCTGAAACGTAATAATTAAAAGTAATACAACCACTAGCTTCTTCTGTTACAGTATTATTTTCACTTGCGTGGAAATTCACTGATTTTAAGTAATTGTGATGGTTTAGACCAGTTTCATATCCAATTTGTAAGTAACCCTCTGAAAGTAATAAAGGATTCTTGATTAAAAGTGAGGGATACAGTGTAGTGATTTAACAATTAGTATTTAAAACTCCTTCCTCTGTGATAAAAAAATATATATGATATGTCTAGGGAAATCTATAAAACGACACTTCTATTTATTTTATTAATGAGTAATATACTTTGGCTAATACCTCCATGAAATGAACATAATCTTTACTCCTGAACATGTTTCTCAAATGAAGAATATGGATAAGATCTGTTTTTACTTACCCATTGCATATGAAGTATAATCATTTAAATAGTATACAGGTTATATACATTCTATATATTTCTCTCTTTCTCTTTCTCTCTTTCTCTCTCTCTCTCTCAATATATATATATATATATATATATATATATATATATATATATATATATATATATATATATATAGCGAGAGAGAGAAATATATAGAATGTATATAACCTGTATACTATTTAAATGATTATACTGCATATGCAATGGGTAAGTAAAAAAAAAAACAGATCTTATCCATATTCTTCATTTGAGAAACATGTTATACATATAGAGGGTAAGAACACCTAATATGAGGATAGGCACCTAAATTGAGATCCCTACCTATCTTGTGAAGCAAAAGCTGTACTCTACTGGAAGCGAGCTAAAACAAAAGGAAATAGCCCGCCACAAGTCACGTGAGCTCGTTATGTGGAAAGTTGTTAGTATAGTGGAGGCTGGAAGAAATTGTGTCCCTACAAAGTTTTTTTTTTTTTTTTTTAACGTGCACATCTCAGGCGCTGGAAATGGAGAAGGAAAGTTGATATTCATTCCATCTTTACTTTCCTTTATACCAATGAATATGTGTATTGCAACATAATAAGTTACCGGTTTTCTTCCACATATTTGAGATGGCGTTAATCATTTGTTTCTCGGTCGAATGCCTTATTATGAGACCCTTTAACAGGTTCAGTATATGAGAATATTAGGTCTTATATTAGGAGCTCATTTGTATCGACATTTCTGTATTCACAAAATATTCTCTGTATAATATTTAACTTTGCTGTTCATCGTTGGTTACTTATTGTGACAGTTACGTTGTACATTAAAACGTAATTTATCTTTACCTTATGTTTTATGTACCAAAATACGAGCAATGTGCGGTGGTATTTGTGTATAAAAAAAAAGGGGGATAAAACTTGAATTGTTGAAAGAATATTCATATTTTGTAGGATCCATACATTTTCAAAAATTGTTTCTAGTTGTTCATAAATCTTAACTAAATGCAGATAGGGCCTACATATTTCTAATTAGACACCAATGGTGGAAGTTATTTCTCCTTTCTTTTGATGCAAATGATATCCCAAAATCGTCCTAGTAAATTTTTACCAACGAGAAATGTCTTAGTCCTGTGCATAGAGCCAGTAATTTCGTTGGCATTGTGCTATCATTTTGGAGACATTTCTTACTTATTTGGTACACATTTGCACATTAAAAGAAGAGATAAAAAATCGTTGCAGCTTATGCGCACAAAAAGTGTAAAATTTTACAGTGCGTATATTCTAAAATTGAAGCAAGTGAGCTAGATTGAAAGTGTAACGTTTTATATTTTTGTGATATCACAGGATTTGGCTTAAAGACAGTGTTAAATGGTAAATTAATAAAAGAACTCTTTTAAGAGTACACAAAAAGCAGGGGTCTCTTATTAGGTACCCCTCATAAAAATGGCAGTGTAACAACTTTGGTCACATTTTTAAATATATTTTTTAAAATTATATTTTTATATATTCCAATAGTTTGTATCATAAATTAGACACTCCACAGAATGTATTAAAGTAACAACAGTATTTATTTATACTTTAATTAACCAGTATTAGCATCTTAAATTTTGGGGTCTCAAATTCTTGGTTCTTACCCTATATATATATATATATATATATATATATATATATATATATATATATATATATATATATATAATTTTTTTAGAACCAGGGCCTTTGAGATGGAACAAATATGGCAATGTATATAGTTTCTGTTACTTTTGTTCATAATTTTTCTATCATTTAAAATATTCCTTTCACAAAGAATTACTCAAACAATTGCTCGTTATTTGAATAATTTTACTTTTTATTTTATTAGTTTTTCCAACAGTTAAACAATTATTTATTACTTGAATAATTTATTCTAATAAATACTTATTATTTGAATAGTTATTACAACTATTATTTATTATTTGCATAGGTAATGTAACAACTATTTTAATTATTATTTATCGATTGTTTAAACATTCCAGCATTCATTCATTACTTAATTAAATATTTTGGCCAACTAATTATTATGTGATTAAATATTGTAACAATTATTTATTAGTTGTGTAATTACAATAACAATTATGTACCATTGGCATAATTATTCCAATTATAATATGTCCACAAATATTTTAACAATTATTTATTACTTTAATAACTATTAAAACAACTATTTGTTATTTTAATAATTATTCGACTGTTTTTTTTCAGTATTTGATAATTGCTTCAAAAAATCATTTTTATTTAAATAATTATTCCAAAAATATTTGTCGTCTCCATAATTATTCTAACAATTATCATTTGTTTAAATATTCCAATAATAAAGTATTATTTACATAATTATTGTATCAATTAAATATCATTTGCATTATTATTCTAACAGTTATGTATTACTTTCACAATTATTCAAACTATTATTTACTATTTGCATATTTATTATAACAATTATTTACTATTTGCATAATTAATGTTATTATTAATTATTTTTAAATACTCCAATAATTATTCGTTATTTAATTAAATATTTGAATGATTATTTATTATTATATTAAATATTGTAACAATTATTTATTAGTTGTATAATTATTCTAGCTATTATTTCCATAATTATGTAAATTGTTATTGTTTCATAATTATTCAAACTTATTTATTGTTCGCAAAACTATTCTAACAATTATAAATTACTTCCATAACAAATTTCAAGTATTATTTTAATAATTATTCGAGCAATTATTTATTATTTGACTAAATGTTTTCACAATTATTTACAATTTAATTAATTAATGAAATTATATTTTACTATTTACATAATTCTTTTAACAATTATTCGTTCCTTCCACACTTATCGTATTATTTATCTTTTCTTTAAATGTTTCAATAAATATTTATTTAATTAAGTATTTGAACAATTATTATTTGATGAAATATTTTAACAATAACAATTATTCATTATTGCCATAATTATTTAAAGTTATAATTAAAGGTGTAACTTATTTATTGTTTAAGGGACACCGTAGTCCAGTGGGTAGAACGTTGGATTCATATCTGCGTGGTTCCGGATTCGATTCCCGGCCGGTGCATTCCAATTTTCAGCGTCCACCAAACGTCGTGAGGCAAACTGGGGAGTCATGGCCACTAGTTCTAAAAAGCTCCTGATACCCTGTTTGGGGCAGGGCGTCACAGCGTACTGATCACGTGCTTGCTGTTAGTCTGTACGTAGTTCAGCTGGTCACTAGCAGATGGCGCTGGAGCAGGCTTAGGCCGACAAAATGGGTTGTTAAGTCAAGTGGTGGTATTTATTGTTTGCATAATTATTCTAACAATTATTAATTACTTCGACAATTATTCAAAAGGGTATTTATTATTTCTGTAATTATTCCATCAATTTATTAATTACTTTCGTAATCGTTCCATCAATACTATCTGATTAAATTTTCTATTATTGTTTCTGCAATATTCTATAAAGTCTTATTTGTTATTTTTCGAAGAAATTTTACATTACACTTTATAACTATAAAAATCACTTATCATTCTCGTTTGTATGGCTTTCATAAAGGGATAAATAGGGGAAAATTGACTACAACTCTATGCACAATATTTAGTTTCATTTTCTTTCAATGTGTGTGCTTCGTACTAACCTGCTCCTGAAACTTTCATCCATCGCCAAGACGAAGCTTCATTTGGATTCAAGAAGCCACAGGAATCGTAATTAAAGTCACATTGTATATCATACGGGAAACCAGATTTTGCATTATTTCCTAAGAAAGAAAAAAAAAAGATAAATAAAAAAGCATTACGTTACTTACTAGGCTACAAGAGTTTAAGTTTATTATATCTTAGTGATGGATCGCCGCATTAAAAGGCGATAGCGTTAGTTTATTCATAGTATTTTTAAAGTGGAGACTCTCCATTTTGAACTGTTAGCTATTTGAAAATTTGTATGTGATAGCAAAAATACCCACATTACTTTAAAAGCAAAGAATCCTCATTTTTTGACCAAATCCATTTAACTAAGTTTCTGCCATAATGTCTAGGATATTCACAGTACTTTTAAAGTGGAGAATCTCTATTCTTGATCGTCAGGTATTTAAAATTAACTCCGTCACTAACAGAATACTCATAAAGTAAACAATTTTTGTACTTTCCGGCCATTTAAATAACTCACTGTCGTGCGTGACATATCCCTAGTGGGATATAAGCTACTAAAAGAGTCTACAGTATATAGGAGAAAAATAAATTGTTATGGATATCCATGATGGTCAGGAAGAAAATAAAGAAGTGCTCCGTCGTACGTAGGAAGATAGAAAAGTACTGAAGTTGGCCATGGTATGCAGGAGAAAAAATATCTATTGAAGTTGACCATGGTACGTAGAAAGAAAGAAAAGTACTAAAGTTGGCCATGATATACAGGAGGAAAATTACCTATTGAAGTTGACAGGAGGAAAATTATCTACTGAAGTTGCCATTGTACGCAGGAAGAAAGAAAAGTACTAAATGTGGCCATGGTATTCAGGAGGAAAATTATCTATTGAAATTGGCCATGGTACGTAGGAAGAAATAAAAGTACTAAAGTTGACCATGGTATGCAGGAAAATTCTCCATCGAAGTTGGCCAAGGTACGCAGAAGGAAATAGTTTATAATAGAGAAAAAAATATCCATGGTAGTCAGAAAGTCGTCCATGCTACGTAAGAGGAAAGTAAACTACTTGAGTATCTCTGTACACAGGAAGGGAACAATATTCTTGGTATACAGGAGATAAATAAACTATTCGTTTATAATTAGGGAAGGCTTGTGAGCGACGTTACATGGGTAAAACTTAAAAGTTTTTTTTTTTCGGTTGAAACTAAAAGATGAAACTTCCTTAATGTACTAACTGTTGTATACAACAAATTAACACATCATTTGGTAACCATTATTTCATAAGTTGCAAATGATAAAAAAAATTAATTTTTACTAGTGTGACTTCCCTTGGCGTCTGGATTGGATGACCTATTTCGAACTCCCTCCGATTGGGTCACCATGTTGATCGAGGGGAAAGCAGAAGGAAAACCAGGAAGAGGAAGACCAAGGATAGAATATCTAGATGCAGTTACGAAGAAGATATCCTATCAAAGTATAAAACAACTCTCCCAAGGGAAAGAAAAGTTTTAAAATTTCAATGTTGTCCATCAACCTATTGTTAAGGTGAGAAGGAAGAAGAAGATTTCGAACTCCCATTTTGTGCAATATTTTATTTCTTACACCTGATATTTTAGCTTCATTTTCTTTTGTATTCAATTTTATAGAGTGGACATACTTGGCATCAGCATATTTATTATCTTCAATTTGTTTACTTTGGAGCAATCTATCATTTGGTGCAGGCGAATTCGAGCTTATGCCCGCACCTTTTTTGGTTGCGACTTGTGCCGTAACTTATGAATATTTAGTACAATATAATTTAATACAACTTCTCAACTTCGGGGTAATAATAGTGTAATCGTCGACTTAGCCAAAGTGCTGTGACTCTAATCTTAAAACCACACTGATTTTCCCGAATAAAATTTAATAGAATGAAAATGAAATGAAAACATTAAGTTATACTTCCCACGCTTATGCCGGTTAGACTAAAGGAGACGGTGATCAGTGCCGTAATTTGTGGGGGGGGGGGGAAGGGGCTCAATTTCCCCCCAGAGAAGCTCTCCGCCATTCGAAGGGAGGCACATTTTAAGACAAACTTTTGTTACTCCATATACGATACGAACACGAAATTATAAAGGAAGCATTAAACAGGTTCATTACATTAGCACACAAAAGGTAAATAAAACAAAAATGAGTCGTAGGCCCATTTCAGTAAAAAAAAAAAAAAAAAAAAATTCTACTATTAGGGGCCCTAGAAATAATATTTATTCGTATGGCTTTGAAATTTGTCAATATTGGCCCCTTAATTAATTTGTCATGTATGGAACGGACCCAGAAACGTAACTAACGGCACCGCACGTCTTGCCGTGCGGGAGAGTCCACAGGCTCTGGGGAACCCATAAAAAAAGAGAAAGATGGAAACAGGGGTGCCAAATACGCGTATTAACGCTTCCCCCCAGAAAAATCTAAGTTACAGGACTGATGGTGATGATAAGAAACGAATGAAATGGTGGAATGAAGAAAGAGTAGGAAACGGGAAAACCCCGAGAAAACCCACGAGCACGGTGTTTGTCCACCACAAAGTTCACACGGCGCGAGCTGGGATCGAACCAGATACCCCAACCACCGGAGGTGAATGCTCTACCACTGAGCCACCGCGTCCCCTTTTAATAGAATGATTTCCGCTACGAGCTACTTCTATTCATTATAGGAAGAAAATTGTAGTGAAGTAGTGTATGACAATTAGATGTAACAGAAGCTACCGAAGTTATCCGTGGTATGTAGGGGAAATGAAGGGGAATGTTTAGCAGAAAGTATCTAGAAGCACGTAAAAAATACAAAATTTACAAAAGAAATGCATGATGCAAGTACTTAGACCTAACATAACGTAACTAAATCTAACCTAAGCTAACCTAAATTAACCCAATATTAATAGAAAGAAGCGAAATTTTATCATTTTTTTGGGGAGAATTATGCTGGACTCCTACACTAATATAGCCTAATCTAACATAAAGTAACCTAACCTAAACTAACCTAATGTGAACAGAAATTACCAAAATTGTAACATTTATTTTAGAAGAAATGCTGAACAACTTCTACTACACATTCGCCGAAATGAACTACCTAACTTGTCCATGGCATATAGGAGGAAAATAAGTGTCTGAGGTACAAACGAAGGAAACAATTTCCATGGTATAGGCTACAAGAGATACCGGTAGATGGGCTACTGAAATTGTCCAGAGTATTCAGGAATAAAATAAATTCGTAAAGTAGCCCATTTTACGTAGAAATAAGGTAAATTACTAAACTTATGTATGGTAAGAAGGAGGAAAAATAAAATAGTAAAATCATTCGACCATGGTCGTAGAAGGAAAGTGAAATACTAAAGTCGCCCACAGTAACCAATAAAATTAAAAAAAAAAACTACTAAAATCATCAATGACTTTTGTAAATGAAATGACAATTACTAACCGTCACATTGATACAGCTTATGCACTCGCCGTATGTCGCTCTGACTCAGTCCTTGTTTCATCCATATTGGGCCTATGATCACATTAGGTCTAGTTGCTAATATTGTTGGGGATATGCCATCCTGGAAAAGAAAATCCGTTTCAGGAATTAAACATATAAGATAGTTACTCGTGTACAAGAGAAAATTAGTTCCTTTGATTCACTTCAAACTAATATGTCCTTTTTATTATTATTATTATTATTATTATTATTATTATTATTATTATTATTATTATTATTATTATTATTATTATTATTATTATTAAAGTTTAAACCGGTTTTACTGTAACTTAATAACGTGATGGTTATCACTAGTGAGTGCAGATTTGTAAGAATACTTCTCCAAAGAACTTCCTGACCACATGACAAGTGTCCAGAATGGGAGCAGGTCAAAACTCCCACATCCAAAACTCGCACACTCAGAAAATGTCAAAACGCTCACACAATCGGTCATAACTCCCACACAAATGGACAAATCTCCCAAATGCACGAACGGTCATAACTCCCACAGCCAAAACTCCCACACAGGTAAACGGTCATAACTCCCACACAAATGGACAAAATTCCCACACATAGCAACAGTCATAATCCCCACATAAATGGACAAATCTGCCACACAAATGGACAAAACTCCCACACGCAGAAATTGTCACAACCGCCACACAAATGGACAAAACTCCCACACCCACGAAATGTCAAAACGCCCACACAATCGGTCTTAATTCCCACACAAATGGACAAATCTCCCAAATGCATGAACGGTCAAAACTCCCTTGTACATCTTTTTATTATTTTTAGCGTCTGAAACTTACAAAGCGTGGAGGATCATTTCAAAGTGTGGGAGATTTGTCCGATTGTGTAGGAGTTTTGTCCATTTATGTGGTGGTTGTGACAATTTCTGCGTGTAGGAGTTTTGTCCATTTGTATGGGGATTGTGACCGTTGCTGTGTGTGGGTATTTTGTCCATTTGTGTGGGAGGTATGACCGATTCTGTGGGAGTTTTGACATTCCTTGAGTGTGGGGGTTTTGGCTGTGAAGTTATGACCGTTCGTGCATTTGGGAGATTTGTCCGTTTGTGTGGGAGTTATGTATGACTGCTTGTGTGGGCGTTTTGACATTTCTTGATTGTGGGAGTTTTGACCTAGACCCTCCAGAATTACTAATTTTTGTAGGCTTGATAGAAATTGTTCGTCTGTTCCAAGTGTGTTTCAGTGTTTTCAGGGACAATAGCTGTAGCTAAGATAATGATTGGTCTTATTATAACTTTCTGGTATTTTCATGTCTTCTTGATTTTGCTGGCCAGGTCTTTACATTTGCTTATTAATATTTATTGTTTTTTGTACTAAATGTTGTACGTATATTGTGAATAAGTGGCACTACCACACATATGGGAGTTACTTCTTGTCTTGGTGGATTAAATAAAGTGGGAAGATCCACGCACACGGTGTCGGTCCACCACAAAGTTTACTTGGCGCGAGCTGGGATCGAACCAGGGACCCCAAGCACCAGAGTTGAACTCTTTACTACTGAGGCACCGCGACCTCAAGACAAAATTCGTACGCTCCGTTTAAATACATGGAAAAGTGAATACTGTTTATTCACATTATAAGAGATTTATTTACAATGTTTGGACATCACTCTTTTAATCACTGAGAACAGCTTTACGTAGAGATCTTAAATATGTCCAAATGCCCCCCCCCCCTAAAAAAAATGGACTTGAATCTTTTGTGCACTGAACACTCCATTTTTTACTTCATGTTAACTGACGTGTAACTAGTGATGTGAGGCACAAAATTTTCTATTTCGCAAAATTTTCCGTTTTTTCGGAAAACTTTCCGTTCTAAACAAATATAAGTAATCATATAACAATTTCTCATTAATCACAAAATTGGTTGAATTCATGTATACGAATGTTAAAAAGTGAAGGACCGTTTAAAGAATCTGATAATTTTCTTGCCTCAGACAATTTCCAGTACTATGTAGGAACAAGTGAAACAATTTTTCATGAATCGAAAAATTTTCTGTCGTGTATTTAAAAATTGAAAAACTTTTTATGACTCGGAAAATTTTCATCATTTTGAAGCAAAAAGTAAAACAACTTTTTGTGAATCGGAAAGTTTTATTGCTCTGTAGAAACAAGTGAAAGGAATTTTCATAGATCGGAAAATTTTCATTACGATGTAGAAACAAGTGGAAAAACTTTTGATAAGCCGGATAATTTTGAATATTACGTGTAGTGATGTTAGGTGGAAAATTTTCCATTATACTCAACAGCACATTAAGCTATAAAATTGACTTCTTGTAAAGGAAAGTCAGACAGCAACAAATTATAATTTTCCAATTAGCTTTCGGGAACCGGAAAATTTTCTATTTCGTGTCGGCAAGTAAAAATTTACATAGTATTTCTCTCTCTCTCTCTCTCTCTCTCTCTTTCTCTCTCTCTCTTTCTCTCTCTCTCTTTCTCTCTCTCTCTTTCTCTCTCTCTCTCTCTCTGTGTATAAAGTACGTGGAACATAGATCAAGTTCGTAGAGTACAAATATTCCACCCCGTTGTTTCAAATGTAGCAAGAAAGCGAAAAGAAACGTTTGTGAATTTATCAATTATTTTAAAAACAGAAAATTCCACTATTTCTTCACATGTAGGCTTGCCTATGTAATAAAATAATTACATACAACATAGCATTTCCAGTTCCTTATGATGATTATTTTTGTAACAGAAAATAAGAAGAATGCATTGATTTTATTGTATTCAAAGCTATGAGAAACTTCATCTTACGCATATTAAACTGACGAAATACGATTTTAAGATATGAAAGGTGAAATCTGAAGGAAAAACACATTGAAGTTTTTGAAACATTTTTCCAGAAATGAAGAATCGTTAGATTCTCACTTCATGAAACTTTTTTCAGACAATACTTATGACCAATAAATTTTACGGCTAACAACGATGTAGGAGTAAATGGGGTATGTTTTTATGAATCGGAAAATTTTCATCATTGCCTGTATCAATACGACACTAGTTAGCCTTTATTACTTATAAAGTAATACATAAAACTAATAAATAAATACATAAATAAATAAATAAATAAATAAATAAAGTTAACATTTACCTTAGAAAATGCATATTCATCATAAAGCATAACAGAATGGTAGTCAAACGGTTCATCTAGTGTGTCCACTTCTGAATAAGAATATTTCGTGAAAGCAAATTGATATCCCTGCAATATAAAAGGAACATAATTCATTTCTTTGGTTAATGGTATTCGAAATGCAAATTTGAGCTGATCGAATCTACGATCACCGCACGTTGAAAACGTTAGTTGAAATTAGCTAAGCTAATTCCGCCGCGGAGGAAAAAGTGGCTAGTATTTTATTTCGCAATCATATGATTATCTTTTGACATGTCGGTGTACAAAAATAACTTTATATATATATATATATATATAACTGATTTTATGTTCCATTATGAGCCCAAAAATTCATCTTATAAAATATCTAACATTGCTAGACAACTTCTGTATCTCTGTAGACTCTGATCTAACTCAAGTGTTTAATTCCATTTTCAACAAAAGGTGAGGGGTCAATAGACCTACTACTACTACTACTACTACTACTACTACTACTACTACTACTACTACTACTACTACTACTACTACTACTACTACTACTAATAATAATAATAATAATAATAATAATAATAATAATAATTGATAAGACGGATAGTAGTGTTCAATGAACAGTTTTCGCGGGATCGCTGAGATGAATAATGACACTCACATTGCCATTTAAGTTCAAATTCATCACCCACTGCCATGGGGAATGATGGGTAGAAGTGGGAATGGGTGACGTGTAAAGAGGGACAGGTGACTTGGATCTAAACTTAGGGCCAATGGCACCTTTTGGCGATCTATCAATTTTCGACATCTCTAAATGGATATTTTCTTGTGTAAGAAGGACAAATGTCAGTATGGAACAGTTTGGAATATATACTATTTAATATTGACATATACTCTTCTTCCACAATTATTTAGAAACGTTAAAATTGAAAAACATATTTTCACTAGAAAGCAACATTGGTCCTTTTACATCCGAGCTACAGATTTATTTATTAATTATGTATTAAAAATAAACTATAAATAAAAAAAAATGTATCTCTTGTTATTCTTCTTCTCGGAATAGTGATACATATACTTCCAACCGTGACACACACACACTTTTGGTAACAACATGGAAGAACATAAATCAATACGCCATCCAAGATTGTCATATCGCCTGTTTATTTCGAGTGACATAGCTCAAAAATCCCCCTTACTGACTCATAGACAGAAAATGAAAGCTAATCTTGATGTCTATCTCTGGTAAAAGAAAAAAATGTACTTGTGTCGTTCTTGCGCTAAGTTGTTTTCAGTGCGTTTCAAAACTTTCTAACGCTTTCTTCGCAAAAGTTAGGAATTTTGAGTTATGTCACTCTTGAAATAAACAGGCGATCATGTATACTTCAGCGACAGATAGAGAGAGCTATACGCAGCAAAGCTACGCCTATGCTCTTTTAAGTTATGTTTCTCCGGCGATGCCGAAAGAAATCGAACAAAAATTGCGAGAAATATGAGATTAGCAAAGGCTTGTTTTTATAGAAAGCGGCACAACGAAACAAAACACAGTTTTAACATTGCAGCAAATACTCGTATGTGAAGCAACAGTAACATAGGTTAAATTAAACGCTGGTGAACACTTACTGTACTACCATGAGCAAAATAAATGACGCGTCTCTTTATTTTGAAGTTTTTTGAAAATATCTCCGTTTTCTTTATATGTTCGAAATTTCGGAAGGTTTCCCCAGCAGGACAGGTTAATAACAAACCCGTTTTTAATATTTGTGTTAGATATTAGCTTAAAATAAAGAAATTAGAAGCAAAAAACATTAAATCGACAGAAATCTTGAGAATTACCAACTCTGCTAAAGTGGGAAATTTTCAAGAACACGAGGGAATTCTGCATTTCAACACGAAGCAGCGACATCTATGTCATTGAGAGAAATGTGGATTAAATCTACAAACTAAACTTTTAACGAATATTTCTAGTATGTCTTATTATATGCATTATCTGCAAACTCCAAATATATGAATATATGCTAAGTATTAACATAAAGATAGAGCAAATAGTGGAAATTATCTATGGAAAAAGACGAATTGGTATGACGATCGTAATGAAATATCGTCTTTACCGGAACAGGCTCAGTTCACGTAAAAAAACAAATAGCTCAGTTAGTTAAAGCAATGAGTCTGTATGCTGAAGGTAGCGGGTTCAATCCCACGGAAGTGCCGTTGTCATTTTTATCTCTACACTACGGTTATTTTATTTATTTTTTTTATGTGGGAAAGAATTAAATTGTAACGTATGTGTAAAACTCATGACGATACCAAAAAAAGAAAAAAATGCCGTTGTCGCACTTGCATTAGCGTCCCTAATTTTGTTTGCAAACAGTTTCGTAATTCTTTCCCCTGTGCTCACTGCTCACCATATGCTCGCTGGCGCATAACGAATGTTTCCCAGTAAATGTTAATTCTAATTTGGAGAATTTTATAAAGTTTCACAATATTTCTCACTAGATACTCTTCTATCTACGTGTTTGGATATTTTGATAACAGATGTCCCTATTAAATGTTTAATTTTCCCTAGATGTTTAATTACGGAAAAGTTTTACAATGTATTTGTATTGAATTGAAATTGTTTTGAATTTACTACATAAGGTAAGTAGACCGAAGGAGGAGAACTCAAGTAATTGATATTCTACGTAAAAGCAACCTATTGTAGAATGATGATGCTTCTTACCTTCAACACATAATCTTTACGTTAGAGAGTCAGACAGAGAAAAATCCTGTTTTTTCCTCCTCTATGACCACCCATCTTAAACCTCTACATATCACTGTTCGTCTCACAAAATTTCGGTGCTCCAAAAACATTCAAATAATAATAATAATAATAATAATAGTAATAATAATCCTGAATATGCCATCCTTACATAATGTAAGGATATCTTAGTTTCCTAGTTTAAATCTTAAATATCTTAGTTTAAAATGATTTCTTTAGTACTTATTTGAGCAACCATGTAGGAGGGGGTACGACTTTTTATTTTGCCCCTCTCATTTCAGTACCCTTCCAACAGAAAGTAATTTTTGATAAGCAGGATAGACAAAATGAATAAGAAATATATTTACAGCATCCTCTCCCCTTTCATGATTGGAATATCACGTAATATTTTTTATTCTACGAAAGATGGCCCTGTGCGGTTAGGGGTAGGTAACTAAAAAAATACCTAATATATAGCGCCCCTTGATTGTAATATTACCGCTTCTTTATTTGTACGAGGGAGCCCCTACACAATCAAGGGTGACAAAAAGAATAGGAAGAGTGTCTATTGATTCCAGTGGTGGATCCAGCACGAACTCCTGGGGGAGGGGAGTTGAAGTGAAACATTCTTTTGATGATGTGAAGCTGTCACAAATTACCACTTAACTAAACTAAACAATAGTGGGGGGAACCGGAACCCAGTCAGTTTAAATTGATGTAAAAGTTTAATTTTTGGATTCATATTAAAAGTTATGGTTTCAAATGAGAATTTCAGTCCAAGTGGTCAATCATCAAATCTCGTGGGGCTCTACAGTGTAGGCTAATACGGCCCCCTTATGAGAAAAGGCAAAATTATTAACATGTTTATAACTTTCGAATTTTTCGTCTATTTTAAAGAAATATTTTGCTTCGTATTAAAGTGTTGGTTTGAAATGACAAATTCAGTCCGAGTGGACAATGATCAAATCTCCGGGGGGGGGGGCTCTTCAGTATAGGGGGCTACGGCTCCCTTATAAGAAAAGGCAAAAATATGAAAATGCTTATAACTTCCGAATTTTCCGTCTATTTTAAAGAAATTATTGGCTTCATATTAAAGTCTTGGCTTCAAATGACAATTTCAGTCCGTGTGGACAATGATCAAATCTCGGAGGGCTCTTCGGTGTAAGGGTTTCGGCTTCTTTATGGGACAAGATTCACGTAGTTGATATTGCAAAATTGTTTTGTATATATAAGTGGAAACTTGCACCATTTGGTTAATTTTACCTCGTATGTTTTGCAGATTCATATTCCAAGCAATAGTTACTTCGCAGAGCTAAAAGAAGGCACTTACTAGTTTCATTAAAATGAAATGTCTTTTATGAGAAGTTCTCATGGAGCCGACGAACGAATAGGCACCCAAACGTTGGTTAAGTCGAACGGTTGAAACCCGTTGAGCTCGCTACAATTATTATTATTATTATTATTATTATTATTATTATTATTATTATTATTATTATTATTATTATTAATAATAATAATAATAATAATAATAATAATAATAGAGCATTCACCTTTGGTGCATGGGGTCCGTGGCTCGATTCCACTTCGCGCCAAGTGAAATTTGAGGTGGACAAATACCGTGTGCATGGGTATGTGTTTTCTTGAGATTTTCCATTTTCCTCCCACTTTCTTCATTTCACCATTTCATTCATCATCATTCTCCCTTAGCGTAGATGCATAATCGACCAACGTTAAACTAGATATTGCAATTTCAATAATAATAATAATAAAAATTAATTCAACTGAAAGGACTGTAATTTATGTGGACAGCAATTATCATAAATATGAAACCATTATAAAAACAATGCTTTGAGTAGAAAGATAATCCTTTCCAAGTGTTAACGAATGCGCACGAGATAAGACATGTCTCGAGAAAGAGACAAGACGCGCTTTGTGACATCCAAGATAATACGAGGCAAATGTTTTGGATACGAGATAGCTTGTAAAATGTCTCGTCTTGTCTGGAATGTCTCGAAAACAAAAGTCTAAGTTTTAATATTATCTTTCAAGATCTATTCTCTCAGAAGTAGTTCTCTGCCTTAAAATTAATAACAACATTTGTGATTTAAAAAAAGATAAACAATGCCTTAAGTTAATAGTTAACTTTTCGAAAAGAAGCTTCATTAAGGGTGAACCTGAAAGATGTCCACAAACTTCGGGAGGTGATTCGTGACATCAAAAGGAGACAAATGGTCCTCTTGCAGTTTTCGAATTCAGCTTCGTTGTCGAGATACAGGGTTGCCAACTGGTCGTGTTTGAGAAACTCACTGAGAATAAATTCAAGTCCAAGAATAAACTACTACTCATATATTTTTCAGGTCAATTGACTTATACCATGTTGTAAGGTCAAATATTTATTTATGAAGTGTGTACAAACTTCGCCAGGGTCTTTTCTGAGAAAATCGTCGAGAAAAAGTCACCTCCAAGAATAAACTACCCCTTGTAAATTTTTCTAAGAGAAATATCTGATACTGCAATATAGGGTTGTTAATTAAATATTGATTAATGAAAAATAAACAAAATTGTTAAAACCATTTTTGAGAAAATAGCGTTTTTCGATTTTCGGCTGTTTGTAAACCACACTTATTTTAGGTGGTAGGAAAAAATGGAAAAGCTCCTGTAAGAATACTAAGTAAACCCTACGTTTAAAATTTGGTGTAGATAAGTTGAACGGTATGGCCTCTAGGCGAGTGCATATAAAAGTGTGCCGAACGGACGGACCGGAAGGACGGGTGTCGAAAAGTCACATTTTCGGTATGTAGACGCCATGAAACATGTAAATCCGTTGAAATCTGAATTTAATATTATTTTCATAATCACTATATTTTCTTCTCTCTTTTGTCGCTCGAAAAAGAAAAGCCTAAGTTTACCACAAAAAGCTAGGGAGTTTCTCAAAAAATATTCAATTACAGGGCCACCGCACTAAACTTTTTCAATTCAATTTCTTAACTGTGTTAGGCCGCAGTTGTTACTGAAGTGTGTATTTGGATAATACGAATAAAATTATCGTATTATTCAAATACATCGAATGTCAGATTATCGAATAAAAAACTTCGATTGAAGAAAATCCACACTACAAAACTAACTCACACTTTGAGCACATTTTCATTAGACATATAATAGACCAATTAATGCAATCATTGTTTATGAAATATGAAAAAAATCAAATGAGTCACTTTGGGAAAGTCGTTCAAAAAGAACACGTCAGGAGTAACCTACCTCTTGTGAATTGTTTCGAACAATGAGTTAAGATATACTTTTGGTTATTAATGAAATATTTATTTGCGAAATTTGAACAAAATCGCCTGTCGTTCGAGAAAATTGTCGGGGAAATAACCTTGACCCCAAAAATAAACTATCCGTTGTAATTGTTTTTCATAGAAATGACTTATACTAAAATATAGGGTTATTAATGAAATACTTATTTATGAATCATCAATAAAATTGTCCGAGTAATTTTTGAGAAAATCGTGAGGGAAAAATAACTCCCCGAATAAACTATCTCTTGAGGATTCTTTCAGGGTAAGCGAGTTATTCCATATTACTAGGTTTTTAATGAAATATTTATTTCTGAGTACGAACAAAATTGCTTGACTCATTTTTGAGAAAACCGTGGAGGAAAAACACCCCCAAGAGTAAACTACCCCTCGCATATTTTTTCAGGACAAACGAGTTTTGCCATATTGTTCGGTTATTAACGAAATATTTATTTCTGAAATATGAATAAACTCTTTTGAGTCGTTTTTGAGAAAATCGCCCAGACAACACTCCACCAAGAATAAACTATCCCTCGCATTTTTTTAGGACAAACGAGTTATGCCATATTGATAAGTTATTAATGAAATCTTTATTTATGAAATATGAACGAAAACATTTGAGTCCATTTTGAGAAAATCACTGAGAAAAAACTCACCCCCTTAGTATAAACTACCCCTTGTAGATTTTTCTCAGATAAATGCCTTATACCACAAAATAGGGTTGCTAATTAAATATTGATTTATAAAAAAAGAAAGAAAACAAGATCGTTAGAGCCAGTTATGAGAAAATATCTTTTTTCTATTTTCATCGTACAGGAAACTACCCTTGTTTTGGGAGTAGGAGGGAAATAAAAAAAACTATAGGAAATACTATGAAAATCTTAAACTAAAATTTGGTGCAGATAAGTTGAACGGTATGGCCTCTAGGCGAGTGCACAGAAAAGTGTAGCGAACGGACGGACGAACAGATAGACATGTATCGAAAAATAACTTTTTCGGTGTTAGGGGCTATAATACGTATAAATTCGTTGAAATCTCAAATTTGATTTTTTTTTTCGAACACCATACTTTCTTCTCTCATTTGTCACTTCAAAGTAAAAGGAACTCAGAACTACAGATAAAAGACACCTACTTTTACACATAGACATTATTTATTGATTTAAAACTGTTTTAGTTTGTGTCATTTCACTTCCAATTGAAAGGTTTTACAATGATTAACGGCATACCAATGACGAGACGGAAGTTTTCAGGAAGTAAATGCATTCAGAAGTCTAGATTGCATTACAGCTATCAGCCTGTTTTTATTTCTGCAATTGTTAACAGCTGTAATTTCGTCCAAACGCTGCATGAAATAATTTTTGGTTGACGTCATTGTGTTACTATTTTAGTATTGTTCTCTTCAGACTTGGTTGAAGTTTTGTCTTAACGGTTATACATTTTTTTCTTATTTCATCGTTACACATAAGAATAAAATGTTGTGGTGACTGGATAGATTCGAACCTACGAACATTGAGTTTTTATTCTTCAAACAATTTACCAATGGACCAAGCTTTGTCCTCACGTTAACGTACGGTTACAGGGTTTATTACGATTTAAATAAAATGGCTGGCTGTTAGAGTTTCCTGCCCAAATATTTCGATAAAAATTTTTCATTGCTTCGTACATTGTTTAGATACACATTTTAGGAGAGTGAATTTTGGTGTATATAATAATTTCATGCCAGATAAAAGCTGGATAA
Organism: Thermobia domestica; assembly: GCF_964235325.1. NCBI lineage: Eukaryota > Metazoa > Arthropoda > Insecta > Zygentoma > Lepismatidae > Thermobia > Thermobia domestica. The sequence goes on along the minus strand of NC_137455.1, from coordinate 34,034,370 downwards.
GTTTTAATAACATGTTTCATATGTAGTTCTCAATAATAGACTTGTTGTTCGGGATGACGTTCCAAGGTTTAGCATTGACTAGCAGTTTTTGCTATTAATATCCCTTCTAGCAATATTGGCAGTAGACAAAAGTTAGCCCGTGTTAAAGCTTTTTGCTCCTAATTTAGTTATTTTACTTTATTATTTAACGAATATATTGAAAATTGTCAGAGACACGTATGCAGTAATTTATTTCGGGAGGGGTCCGACTTCAATATTAGGATAAATTATAATAAAATTTTAAAAGATAATCCCCAAAATTAGGCTAAATTTACAGAAAAGTTGGGGTTTCAGAGGGGGTCCGGACCCCCTAGACCCACCCATAAATGCGTTCTTGTTTGTCAGTAACATTTCCTCATTTTGAAACCCTCAAAAACTTCGGATAGACTATATAAAGGAAAACGAGTTATTTTCGATGAAATATCACTTCAAGGAGACGCGTCAGTTTTATTGCACAGTGTGGTATCCCACGTTCACAATGGCAAGAGTTTCTTTCCTCTGATTCTCTGTCATTGTGCTCTATCGAAAGGTTAGGTTTGTAACATATTACTCCTACGAACAAGCATGACTGGCAGATAGGAATACTGAACACAACTCCAGAGAAATGCATGCTGGAACTTACGTTTATAGCTACGCTTTGGTGATTTTCCCTCAAGGTCAATCGAGTGGTAATTCAGTTCCGTCTCTGTTCTTAAGCCATGTTCGTATTACTTCGAACAGTTTTGATAATGAAAAGCATGCCTCTTAATATAACAGACTTCTCTCACGTAAGAAATCGAAACTCAGTTGGTCAGAGCAACTAGTCTGTACGAATTAGGTTGTTAGTTAGTTAGGAGCCCAGTACGAGTGAGGGTTTTTATTACTATTGTTTTTATCTTTTTTATGTGAGGAAAAATCAAATTGTGACATCGCGATATCAAATGTATTTGGTTAGGTAGCTTTGTCTTAGCTAAACTTTAAACATCAGTAACCGTCGAAATTATTTCACTAACCGATCACTTACTGAACATTTCAAACACGTCAAACCAGTGGCATAACATGAAGGTTAACCTCTCCTCCGCAGTCCTTAGTTATGCGTCCGTACTTTCAAGGGCGGACTAAGGGCCGGGCGACTGCCCGGGGTGCCAGAGAAAGAGGGGCACCAAAACGAGCCTCAAAAAGTAAATTTTACAATGTGCTTCCTACTGACGTTTTTGGTTTATATTCTTGTAAAGTAGTGGCAATTATATGATCTTTTTACATTTCACTATGGAAGAAGAGAGTTTCATAGTACTAAGGGGGCTGTATCGAAAAATTGAGAGATGGCATGTAGAATAAAGAGTGCCGGGAATTAAGTATTGTTTGTTTGTTTGTTTGTTTGAGTTTAGCGTTCCACGGTTATGCCTTAATGGGCAAGGGAGATGTGGATACTAATTATAGTGGAATCCGAACCACTTTTATCGTTCAACAGTAATCCACCGGGAATTGGACCCGGTACCACAGAGGGCAGGCGTGCTAGCCACTAGACCAGAGGGGGTGGAGTTGGTATTGTTTATAGCGGGCCATATTCTTTGTGAAGTTTTCCTAGGTAATGGATTTCTTTTTGAAAATTGGCTTAAAACAGGGGCGTCATTTAGGGAGGGCAGGGAGGGGCATTTGCCCCCCCTGAGTTTGAGATGTATATAGATTTTATCATTAGAATAGTAGTAAATCAGTGAAAAACGCGAAATTTTACTTATATCAAGAGGTCTTTCCCCCCCCCCAAAGCAAAATCTGAAATGACGCTCCTGGTTTAAACTATTAAAAACACTATGATAAAATGTAAAATATAGGCTACTACTAGGGGAAGGGCGCCAAAAAGTCACTTTGCCCGTGTGAAAATTTGGCCTGCTCCGCCCCGGCGTACTTTCTGTATATTTTTTGGCCTTGCAGCTTGTGCGGTCCCCACGCCACATTGTTGCGGGGGCGCTATTTACGCCTACCTTTCGAACGTAATTCAATAACTGTTTAAGAAATTCTACCATTAGCGTGGAAACGGGAATATATTTTTCTAATAATCCCATAGAACTTTCACTCAGAACGCCAGATGCAATTTTTCAGAGTGGGCTCTGGCTCATATTCAGGAATAATAATAATAATAATAATAATAATAATAATAATAATAATAATAATAATAATAATAATAATAATAATAATAATAATAATAATAATAATAATAATAATAAATATGAATGTCTTTGGAGAGCCGAAATTATGTGACACGAATCATTATAGATAGAGCTTTAAGATGAGTGGTCATAGGGGAGGAAAAACAGGATTTTTCTCTCTGACTCTCTAACGTTAAGATTATGTGCTGAAGGTAAGAACCATCATCATTCTACAATAGGTTGCTTTTACATAGAATATCAATTACTTGAGTTCTCCTCCTTCGGGCAAATTTCCTTATGTAGTAAATTCAAAACAATTTCAATTTAAGACAAATATTTATAGAGAAAATTAAACATTTAATAGGGAAATCTGTTATCAAAATATCCAAACTTTTTTTTTTTTTTTGGTATCGTCATGAGTTTTACACATATGTTACATTTTGATTCTTTCCCAAATAAAAAATAAATACGGGATTCGAACCGTCTACCTTCGGTATACAAACTCGTTGTTTTATCTAACTGAGCTATTTGCTTTGTTACGTAAGCTGAACCTGTTCTACAGTAAAGATGATTTTTCATTACGATTGGGCTAACAATTCGTCTTTTTCCATAGGTAATTTCCACTATTTGCACTATCTATACGTTAATACTTAGCATAGATTCATATATTTGGAGTTCGCTGATAATGCATATAATAAGACATACTAGAAATATTTCGTTAAAATTTTCGTTTGTAGATCTAATTCACGCTTGTCTCAATGACATAGATGTCGCTGCTTCGTGTTGAACTGCAGAATTCCCTCGCGTTCTTGAAAATTTCCCACTTTAGCAGAGTTGGTAATTCTCGAGATTTCTGTCGATTTAATGTTTTTTGCTTCTAATTTCTTTATTTTAAGCTAATATCTAACACAAATATTAAAAACGGGTTTGTTATTAACCTGTCCTGCTGGGGAAACCTTCCGAAATTTCGAACATATAAAGAAAACGGAGATATTTTCAAAAAACTTCAAAATAAAGAGACGCGTCATTTATTTTGCTCATAGTAGTACATTTGATGATAATGAATAATTGCCGGTTTAACATACTATGGTTTGACATCACCAGATACCCAAACTCCATCTGACTTTTCGAGAGTAGTAGAAAACTGAGCCGAATTCAAAAAAGAACTTTAAAAAACAGAAAATAATAATAAACCACTTAAAAGCAGAAAATAATTTATTAGCAAGGGCGCCCATGTTGTGGTTTTCAAGGGGGGACAAGTATAAGCGAAATTTCAAATATAGTTACAAATTTTGCTGTAACTAATGTAAAAATTTTATTGGGCTTTCAATATTCCCAAGTATAATTTTCTCTTAGGGGGAGAAAGCGCCCCACCTTGCCCCCACTGATGGTCGCCCTTGTTTATTAGTATTATTATTTTTATTTGAAGTCATGCCAAGCCGAACAAATAAAATGGCTGATATAAACTTATTTCAAAGGTAATTTTATAATGCATTAATATGTTTAATTTGGCATGACTTCAAATTTTTAAAAATAAATAATGATAAATTACTTTCTGCTTCAAGCGGTTTATTATTATTATTATTATTTTATGATTTTTAGTGCTGTTTTGATGCCTCTTCATATTTTTAAGAACATTTTATTTTCTGTTTTTAGAACGTTTTTTAAAGTCGTTTTTTTTTTTTTTTTTTTGCATTTTTGATGTTCAAGATGCTCCTCGCAGTGAGCGACCATTTACTAAAAAGTGGATTATATTCAGGCAAAAGTCAAGCAAGTATGTAAACAGTCATGACAGTACCAATACCTAAACATTACGCGTGTCAAGTTTGACCAACCACGAACACTAAAACGACCAGAACATATCTCAGAATAATGGGCTACTTATGGGCTAATTAGTTGTTCTAATCCCAATTTTTGGGCTCCTAATGTTTAGCGGGAAATCGGATACAAAATGGGCGAGTCAAGTTTGATATCAAGCTAGAACACCCCATTCGGTTAAAATGGTCCGATCGAAAAAATTCAAACGCCAGAATTATGGGCTATTTACGGGCTAATTAGTTGCTGTAATAACAATTTTTGTGCCCCTACTGTTTAGCGGGAAATCGGAATCAAAATGGGCGAGTCAAGCTTGACATCAAGTAAGAACCACCCATATGGTTATGGTTACAACGGTCCTATCGGAAAAATTCAAACGCCAGAATTATGAGCTATTTATGGGCTAATTAGCTGCTCTAATCCCAATTTTTGGGCTCCTACTGTTTAGCGGGAAATCAAAATCAAAATGTGCAAGTATACCTTCACATCAAGCTAGAACCTTCCATACGGTTACAATGGTCCGATCGAAAAAATTCAAACGCCAGAATTATGAGCTATTTATGGGCTAATTAGAATTGTAATTCCAATTTTGGGGTTCCTTCTGTTTAGCGGGAAATCGGAATCATAATGAGCGAGTCTAGCTTGACAACAAGCTAGAAACCCCCATTCGGTCACAATGGTCCGATCGAAAAAAATCAAACACCAGAATTATGGGCTAATTAGTTGCTTTAATCCCAATTTTGGGCTCCTAATGTTTAGCGGAAAATTGGAGTCAAACTGGCCGAGTCTAACTTGACATCAAACTAGAACCCCGCATACGGTTACGGTTACAACGGTCCGATCGAAAAAATTCAACCGCTAGAATTATGGGCTATTTATGGGCTAATCAGTCGCTGTAATTCCAGTTTTTGGGATCCTAACGTTTAGCGGGAAATCGTAATTAAAATGTGTCAGTCTACCTTAACATCAACCTAGAATCCCCCATACGGTTACGATTACAGTGGTCGGATTGGAAAAAATCAAACGCCAGAATTATGGGGTAATTAGTTACTTTAATCCCAATTTTTGGGTCTCTACCGTTCAGCGGGAAATCGGAATCAAAATGGGCGAGTCTAGCTTGTCATCAATCTAAAAGAACATACGGTTACAATGGTCCGATTCTAAAAATTCAAACGCCTGAATTATGGGCTATTTGTGGACTAATTGGTTGCTCTAATCCTGATTTTTGGGCTCCTACCTTTTAGCGGAAAATCGGAATCAAAGTGGGCAACTCTAGCTTGATATCAAGCTAGAACACTCCTTACGGTTAGAAATCTCGAATCGAAGAAAATCAAACGTCAGAAATATGGGCTAATTTATCGGCTAATTGATGCTCTAATTTCTAGTTTGGGGCTCCTACCGTTTAGCAGGAATTCTTTATCAAATTTGTCTTAACTCCTAGCTATAAACCTAGGACTATAATACTCCGATCAAAAGAATTCAAACGTTGGAATTATGGGTTATTTGTGTGGTAAATTGTTGCTCTAATGTAGAGTTTTGTTCTTCTATTGTTCGCAAGAATTCTCATGCAAGATCGGTATTGATTTTTAGATAAGGTGGGATGACAATTTCAAAGTTGCAATGAGAAGACATCAAAGTTTATTAACTGAAAATTGATTTATTTGCACTCTCCGCAAATGTAAATCTATATCTCTACTAGTAAATCCATGAAGTCTTTTTACACGTGTTTATGTTCATTATGTTTGGAAGTAAGTAGTGTACTCGTATATATAGAATTTATACAGTGAAATATCATATTATTTTTAAATATTTTTTTGTTTATAGGAAATGCCTCTTCGCCGTTACTGGGGGCCGCAGTGGCACAACGGTAGAATGTTTACCTCTTGCGCGTGTGATCCCTAGTTCGGTCCCAGATCGCGCCAAATTGTCTTTGTGATTGACAAGCACCGTGTACTTGGGTTTTATCGGATTTCTCCCATTTCCACCCACTTTATTCATTCCACCATTTCATTCATTTCTTATTATCACCGTCTGCCTTAGCTTATAAATCACTCAACACAAAAAAATAGGAGCCTCGTAATATAACAAACTATGCGTAACAATGAACAAATAATAATATTGTTATGAACAGATTGAACAGAAATAATATCTTTCAGATGGCCTTGTGTTTTTCTGCACCATGCCTACAGAAAAAGGCAATGTTCACTTTACTTTTCCAGTTTTAATAAAAAATTTTCCAACGTGCTTATGGAGCACAATCTTTACCCTACTTATCGAGAACTACTCCAAATAGAGTTGCGGTTTATGCAATATCTTTATCATAGGTGAGATTACCTGTATATTTCTTGGAAAAGTAAAGCCTCAACAAATGTAATATATATAGTATGTAATATATATATAGGTACGGGTACGGGGAGGAAATGAAACATCTACTTTAACGACCCACGATTATTAACCGAGACTAAGGGAGACGGTGATAATAAGAAATGAATGAAATGGTCTAATGAATAAAGTGTGAGGAAATGAGAGAATCACGATAAAACCCAAGCACACGGTATTTGTCAACCACAAAGACCACTTAGCACGATCTGAATCGAACTACGGATCACACGCTCAAGAGGTAAACATTCTACCGTTGTGCCACTGCGGTCCCCAGCAATGGCGAAGAGGCATTTCTTACAAACAAAAAAATATTTAAAAAATATATTTCACTATATAAATTTTATACATACACTACTTAAGTTACTTCCAAACATAATAAACATAAACACGTGAAAAGAGAATTCATGGATTTACTAGTAGAGATATATATTTGCATTCGCGGAGAATGCAAATAAATCAATTTTCAGTTAATAGACATCGACGCTTTCTCACTGCAACTTTGAAATTATCATCGCACGTTATCTAGAAATCAATACCAATCTTCCATGAGATTTCTTGCTAACGATAGAAGAACCAAAATCGACATTAGAGCTACTAATTAGCACACAAATAAACCCCATAATTCCGGCATTTTAATTATTTGGTCGGAGTATTATAGCCCTAGGTTTATAGCTAGAAGCTAAGCTAAATCCCACAATTTGATGAAGATATCGTGCTAAACGGTTGATTTTTTTTTATCGGAACATTGTTACCGCATATCGGGTTCTAGCTTAATGTCAAGCTAGACTCGCCCATTTCGTTTCCGATTTCCCGCTAAACGGTAGAAGCCCAAAAATTGGGATTAGAGCAACTAATTAGCCCATAAATAGCCCATAATTCTGGCATTTGAATTTTTTCGGTCGGACCATTGTAACCGTAACTGAATGGGTTGGGTTCTAGCTTGATGTCAAGCTAGACTCGCCCATTTTGATTCCGATTTCCCGCTAAATAGTAGGAGCCCAAAAATTGGAATTAGAGCAACTAATTAGCCCATAATTCTGGCATTCCAATTTTTCGATCGGACCATTGTAACCGTATTGGAGTTTCTAGCTTGATGTCAAGCTAGACTCGCACATTTTGATTCCGATTAACTGCTAAACTATAGAAGCCCAAAAATTGGGATTAAAGGAACTAATTAGCTCATAACTAGCCCATTATTCTGGTGTTTGAATTTTTTCGATCGGACAATTGTAACCGAATGGGGGGTTCTAGCATGATATCAAGCTAGACTCGCCCACTTTGAATCCGATTTTCCGCTAAACAGTAGGAGCCCAAAAATCGGGATTAGAGCAACTAATTAGCCCATAAATAGCCCATTATTCTGAGATATGTTCTGGTCGTTTTAGTGTTGGTGGTTGGTCTAACTTTACACGCGTGTAAACATTCATTATTAATGTTAAATCATTTGAAGAAAGCTGGCTACAAAATGTTCTTAACCCCTTGGTTATTCACAACCCATCTTACTTTGCTGAGTATCTGGTTGTCGCATATTTAAGGATATTTTTAAAATCCTTATTGCAGGAATTGCAGATATTGCAAGAATTATTTAACTTTTAAAAACAATTGTTAAAAATTTTCAAATATTTTATACGTAAGAAACTTTCTTCGAAATAGTTTATACGATTAGAGAAAATCGCATCGAAATATGACCAATAATTATCCATATAATTGTAAACATACATATATATATGCAGGTCAAACCAAGAACTTCCTTTTTTTAAAAGTCGGTTAAAAAGGAAAGCGACGTTCAACGCGACAACGCACAGCACGACGTTGCCACTAGTAGTTGTTATACTAATAGAAATAATGCGGTTCGAGGAAGGAAACAAACAAACAAACGATACAAACAATAGAAAGCGACTCAATTGTAACAATGTCAATGCAATTGATCCGTTTTCAGGGATGCTTTTACTTTTTTCTTCTTCTTGCTACCAATCAACAAAACCGCACCCCAAAATTCACTGAATTCCTCACACAGAGCACGAGCCACAAATAAATCTGACAATCTTACTTGCGTCATATTCCTTCTCTTTTTGGTGACAACAGTTAAGATTGACACACAATCATAGTCATACGTCTTGCAAATCAAATCAGAAAAATAAACACACTGCTGAACAAGACTGCACTTATTTAATATAACAACACATTTACACGTGACATTTCGATCTTCTAGCCAAGATCCTCATCAGACGTACATCAGTGTATTACAGATCAGACGTACCATACACTGAGTGATACAAAAAACTACTCAAGTATATATACACCATTAATATGTCCTTTCTTTCTGGTAGAATTTTATGTTTTCCCATTGGTCAGTTCAGATAGATTTCCATGCTTCTGATTGGCTGTTTGAACGGGCCAATGAGAGAGCAGATAGGGATACTAATGGTGTATATACAGTATACTTAAGTAGTTATTATTATTTTTTTTTTGTATCACTCAGTGTACGTCTGATGAGGATCTTGGCTAGAAGATCAAAACGTCACGTGTAAATGTGTTTTTATATTAAATAAGTACAGTCTTGTTCAGTAGTGTGTATATTTTTCTCAGTTAAGATTGCAAGTAGTTATATGCAGGGGTCTAAAAGTACAGGGCACCAAGTCACAATCGCGTCTGGCGCCTAGCAAATTTACGGTTCAAACAAAAATATATAAAAGTATTGTGGAGGGCATACTTCAGTATTGGTTCCAATTTATTATTGATAAGTTCATACTTCCGTATTGATGAGGGCATGCTTCAGTATTGGTTGCAGTTTATTATTGATAAGTTCATACTTCAGTATTGTTGAGGGCATACTTCAGTATTGGTTCCAATTTATTATTGATAAGTTCATACTTCCGTATTGATGAGGGCATGCTTCAGTATTGGTTGCAGTTTATTATTGATAAGTTCATACTTCAGTATTGTTGAGGGCATGCTTCAGTATTGGTTGCAGTTTATTATTGATAATTTCATACTTCAGTATTGTTGAGGGCATGCTTCAGTATTGATTCCAGTTTATTATTGATAAGTTCATACTTCAGTATTGTTGAGGGCATACTTCAGTATTGGTTCCAATTTATTATTGATAAGTTCATACTTCAGAATTGTTGAGGGCATGCTTCAGTATTGATTCAAGTTTAATTTTGATGAGTTCATACCTTTTATTGATGAGGTCATACTTCAGTATTGATTCCAGTTTATTATTGATAAGTTCATACCTTAATATTGTTGAGGGCATACTTCAGCATTGGTTCCAGTTTATTATTGATGGGCAGGGTGCGAATTGGCGGGGGGGATGCCAGGGATTTCCCCCCCTGACAAAAATCTTTCCCCCTCTGGAGAAGAAAAATTTTATCCCTGGCAGGGATAACTTTTTCCCACTCTGGAGTATTTTTAAATGGACATGAAGATAGAAAAAGGGAACAATTCTTACTTTGCGTGAATGAAAATTTATGAAACATCTCACATCTCAACTGTTTTGTACTTGTTAGTATATATATATATATATATATATATATATATATATATATATATATATATATATATATGTGTGCGTGTGTGTGTGTGTGTGTGTGTGTGAGAGAGAGAGAGAGAGAGAGAGAGAGAAAGGACGGTGCGCATATGGGTGAAATTCATCCCCCCCTGGGAAAACTTTTCAATTCGCACACTGTTGATGGGTACATACTTTAGTGTCGATGAGGGCATATGTAGTATATTTTTGAAAGGTACCGAGCGTATACCTACCAAAAATTCTGGTAACACATCATTGATAACGTGATTATCACATTTTTTTTAAAAAAAAATCCCATTCTTCTCCCTAATTTATAGATCTTCCTTATTTAGTGTCACCAGAAAGCATGCCTCATTCTAAAGACATGCTACATGCGATCATTATGTCATTCAACAACTTGATTTCACTATAAACGAAATGATTACGATCCATGAATCTGAGTAAATTTAAGTACTAGCAGTAGCTTTCTCAGTAAAAATCTTCTGTTTCTTTAAGAACTCAGTGATTTAAGAGATGTTGTTAAGATCGAAGTAAGCATATGTTCTTTAAATGGAAAATGAACATTCAAGCTTATCTTTATAAATTAAAGTTACGTGACTTACCGGCAGAATATTTCTCCAGAGAATTCTGATGTAGTCATCTCGGTCAGGACGGTTCATCTCGTGGTAGAAGCCAATTGCATGACCCAGTTCATGGATGACGATGCCTTTATACCAGCAAAGATATCCTAGAGACAGGTGTTGAGGGGATTCGTTGGTACGCCCCACGGAAGACCAACACGCACCGCTAGTGAGAAAGATAATAGTTCGTAATATGCGCATTCGAATTTCAGAAATATAGTCTATATAATTCTAGACATATAGAAATATATAGAGATCCATGTTTATCAAAACTTAACTGATTTCATATAAGAGTACTATATAAACATTCCAACTTAAAATAGCTTAGGTAAAAGTGCCTTTATTCTAATGAATGAGATTACAAATGTACGCTCACACACTGTTAAATGAGGGGGCCTAAGAGCCTCTGTTATTTGCCTTCCAGTCGTTTGTTGTAAATTGTGTCTCACTGGTTACACATAATTAAATTACTTGTCACCACTGAGGCCTGACCATTGTAATTAAGGGGGGATGTCCGTGTTTGGGGTCAAAATTTTCGATTTTTGAAAAGTGTCATTTTCAGAATCTACGGTCTTTGAAGTTTCATTGTCAAAAGTTTCATGTTCCTACGACATCAGGTTTCCTTCGAGAACTGAAAATTATTGTGTACTTCCGTTGTATTTTCAGGCTTAAATATTTCCAGGTTGTTTGATCATCCCATTCTTCTGTAATGATGTAGTAAATATATTTTTGCTTTGTTGTTCCAAAAAGAATACACACTTCCATTTTGCTTACTGTTATTTGTGCGTTCACAGTTCTTTATTTTCCTTATTAGTCTGTGTTAGGAAACTCAGCCAATAGTAGGTAAATGTAGACTGAATTCCAAAGAAGGTGATAGCTTACAGGTATATTCTACTATGGGAAGGCAATCAGGGAAAACATTGGTAACCTTCAGAAGATGGAGAATGCAGTGTGGGCAACTTATTTTCTTAAATATTCAACTGACGAGAAACCAACGAATATGCTCTCTCCCAAAGGAGTGTTTTCCTGGAGTAGTATAACAGATCTCAAGCAATTGGAGAACATTATGAAAATAAGCACTCGTTGCCTCTTCAGTAATGGATGCTATCACACCTATCTACAGAGCTCTTGCGCATCCCGCATTTTGCAAAAATGTTTGCATAGGAAAACACAGAACCGCAATAAAAGTTGCAATGCACTGATGTCAAAAAACTACATTTGCGAGTTCTAAAATCGAACAAATTGCAGTATATGATGCTGTTTTGTGTTTTAGTAGCGTACGTGAATCAAGAAAACGGTGTTCTGGAAAAGATGGGAATTTCAAGCGATGAATACAGCTCGAAACTACTGCGAGACATGGACAGAAAACGTATAGCAAAATCTGAGTTGGGAGTTCTGAAGCTTATCAAGGAATCAAGAATAAAGACAAGAAAATGTAGGAAAGGTGAAGAAAACACCAGCCGAAGACGAAGAATATGGTTATGATCCTTTCTTAATGTTGTGATTCGTCTTATTGCTGAAAATCCATTGTAAATTTTAAACTTTTAATTTCTCAAAATTGCATTTTTGCATATACATGTACCATTTTCTCACAAACTATGATTGATAAAGTAATCAAATTTTGCACAAATCTTACTTACGTGTACCTCTATTTACTGAATTAGAATTATAACAGAGTTCCTTTATTTGTCTCAGTTACTCTTTGGTGAAGATAAAGAAATCACATCATTAAAATTATTCGAATTTTTTTTTTTTAAAAAAAAACATAATTGTTGGCTTTGTATGTAATCTAGAAAAATAATCCTAGTTCGGTAACATTGCCAGCTATTGTAGGGTGCGTGGTATAAAAATTAAACGAATCCCTTCAGTAGTTTTCGAAGAAAAAGGTACAAACACTTTTAGAGCTGTGCTAAAAATTTGAGCCCATGTCATATGCGTGAAAGGCAAGATAGAGGAGAAAAAATTAATACAGAGATGCTGAACTTCTACACACATCTATCGACCAAAAATTATACTTCTGCAAGCAATAGTAAAGCGTGGGTTGGCAAATTTCTCGTAAACAGTCAAAACACGGACATCTCCCTTAACTGAACTGAGCGTACCAGTTGGTTGTATAGAATAATGATGCGCAAAACAAGTCTTTATAAAAACTGGTAACCGGTTTCTAGAGAAACCGTTTCAACGTGCGCTTAACTGTGATTACCCAAGTGACAATAACATTCAGTTCCAGAGGCGTGCGCAGAAGTTTTTCAAGGGGAGTTTAAACTCCCAAGTTCTATAATTTCAGGTGTTTGCATATATTATATCTTAACCCTTTATTTGTCACTGTTGCACTCACGCAACATCGCATTCTATTGCGTTATCCGCACGAATTATAACTTCAGTGATCATTTAATTGGCATTATTGCTTTCATTCAATTATTCATATACATGATTTGCAGGTCGCTTGTTTAGATATTTCTAATCTTCGTCAACACGGGACAGTCAAATTTTGTATTGTAGAAGCTCTTTCTCTTACGTTCCGCGAAAGCTCTTTTTTCATATTTTTATTTGTGGTTTCTTGCTCTGTAGGAAAATATCCGGACCTTAAAGGCAGAGGGGAGTAAGTCATTTTTATTAAATTTTCAGGAGAGACAGAAAACAGTGACTTACTTCTTTTCGCCTTTAAGTATCTTCGGACTCATATCCAATGTTATTGTTGCTATTTGATAAAGTATTCATAATACAACTACAAGCTTTCTAAGAATAAGATATATCCGAACACGCGTTTCGAATCTGGCAATAGCTCATTAAAAAAAAAAAAAAAAAAGGTCCGGATATTTCAACAAAACTGCTGCTAATTATTGAGAGTATTCTTATGATATTTGACCATAATAGAGGAATGTTGCTCAGTAGCTACACATAAGACCCATTTTATGGCAATGTTGCTTTGAAATAAACATCCTGTATTTTGTAACCAAAGTACAAAAATATTTTAAAAATTACGAAATTATGATCAAGAAGACATGGTTCAATCATAAAAGCAAACTAAATAATTTAATGATAGCTTGCCAATTAAAGGGTAAATATGATAAATGTTCATTTTTGTATATCATTTTGCTCAAGGGTGGGGGTTTCAAACCCCGAGTCCCCTTGCGTACGCCACTGATAAGTTTCAAATAGTGGATATCTGTGTTAGAAAAAGAGTACGGAACGACCAAGAGTGTCTGAACCTGAAGAGAATGTTGAACGTGTCAGGGAGTCATTCTTGAGTAATAATAATAATAATAATAATAATAATAATAATAATAATAATAATAATAATAATAATAATAATAATAATAATAATAATAACTCTCAACTGCAAGATGAACAAGAAAACGTTATTTGACAACAAGATGGTGCGCCTCTCACTAGCATAACTCTGTATCGGGAATGGTTGAATAACGTTATCCTCAACTTCTGGATTGGTCACCATTGATGGGATTGGCTGGCTTGGCGTGGCCTCCAAGGTCACCCGATCTCGCCTATGTGATTTTTTTCCATTGAAGTTCTATAAAGAGTTTTGTATATGTGCCTCCCATGTCTACTGATTTACCCGATTTATGGCGCAGGATTAAAATAGCCGTCGTTTCCCTTACTCCAGACATGATTATTAAACAGTGCCGGACTGGCCACGTTGGCTACTTGGCGATCGCCAAGGGCCTGCGGACCGAGGGGCCCCGCAGGGATCACGAGGCGCAGAACCTAGAGACCTTGGTCGAATTTTCGCGATCGCAAACGCTTTCTTTAGTCTTCCTGCCAAAAACGTTGCGGAAGCCTAAGTTTGTATTTCCAAAAGAAGTCTTCTCGGCCCCCCCTTGCTCATATCAGTACGCCCCCGGCCCCCTCTAGTCTTTAACGGCCCCTTGCGCTTTTCACATGTGAAAGGGCATTTTCTAAATTGAAAAGTGTTAAAACTAGACTAACATCAACGATAAGTCAAAACCATTAGTATCCTTTACGTTTTATGTTTATAGAAAAAGGTTTATTTCAAAATGTAGACAAAGAAAAAGTAATTGATTTGATTGCCTTGTCAAGTGAAGAACTGTGTAAAAAGCTGTCAAAGTAACTGAAGTAACTTCACGATTACGTTTGATTCCCTCAGTATTACTATTGTAACTTTTGTAACTTTTTTTCGATCTGTTTTGTACAGTACTACATATTTATTCAATACAGAAAATATCATTTTGTCACTTATCGTGTTTTGCAACTAACGTATTTAAGTATATATGGGGGCCTTCAAGGACCCGCGCCAAGGGCCCTCAACGTGGCCAATCCGACACTGTTATTAAAGTGTGTGAGAACTTGCCTATTGTTTGGGTATGTACAGCTTGAAAAAAAAGCTACTCATATTTAACATTTTAAGGGGAAAAACGTAAATGTGTTGACCATGGGCGGCGATTAGGGGGGCAAAGGGGGCAGTTGCCCCCGCACTTTTTTTAAGTAACCAGAGTTTCATTTGGGAATGTAACGATTTTGTATGTGTTACTGATTAATAGGAAAAAATGCTGCCATATAATATTTGCTGTTGCGTGAATACGTATTGGTTGTCTTCCCGTGGAGTAAAGAAAGCTACAGTAATTGCGTTTTAATCGCCACAGAAAATAACCCCAAAAAATAACCTATTGGAGCACAATTTCAGCATACTTTCATTTCTTCTTACAAGGGCTCGATATGTTAGTGAGCCGCTTTGAAGCTAATCGAAAGAACATTATGCAAAAAAGTAGGGCCTATTTCACAAGTTATTCTTTAATTGCACAAAAATTGACAGTTCCTAAAATGTCTTTTCTTCTTTCTAAAGTAAGGAATATCGATTAAAAAGAGCGTGATAAGAAACAACTTCTACCTTTTCCATTGTTTTGTAGTGTAATATACGAGTGAAGTGTTGTGTTTAAGGATGTACGAGTGTATATACAATAAAATTTAGTAAATTGAACATAATTCTAGGTTTTAAGTTTATTTTGTATAACTGAAGTGTGGATTGTAAGTATTGTTGTGTTTTGATGTGTTCCAAGAAAGTGAAATCTGCACCTAATGGCAACGAACATATTTCAAGAAGTTGCAAAAGCAAATATTTCTTTAAATGTCGTAGCATATGCTTGTAGTATTTACTGTCTTTCATTTTCTAAGAGTAATAACATACATTTAATATCATGTGTGGAATTAAATATTAAGTTTTTCATTAATCCTCAGTTTCAATATAACTTTTGCAAAACAAGCATCATTATTCATTACTATGATTAATATTATCCTTTCTATTTATTTGTTTTGCAAATTTATTAAATAATCTGATCACACAATTTTCCAGACAGAATTTTAAGATGTTCATGAGCAAGGAATCAAATCTCTTCTTACACTTTAATTGTTTAAGAGTACAAAGGGCTAGTATCTACTTGCGTTGTTGTTCTCAATTTACTTAATAAACTATTATATACGATATACGGTATTTTAACTGAAAATATAGTATCCTATTAGTTATACAACCTTTCGTCAAACAAAATGTTAGAAACAACCAGGAAAACTAACATTTATATACACATATTCAGATCATGTCTTGCCCCCTCACTTTTAACGTCCAACCGCCGCCACTGATGTTGACTCATTATTGTAAAACAAAGTTCAGAGATATTACACAGCGTTAAAAACACAACATTCTTTCATTTACACCCTGTATAAAAATTGTTTTATCTACTTCTAATTTCTTGTCGAATCTACTTATTTATATTTGAAGCTGTATTTACATTTCGACCCCTATTTCAAAAATATTGTTGACAAACGAATAATAAATAAATAAATAAATAAATAAATAAATAAATAAATAAATAAATAAATTAAACAGAAAAGAAATTCAATTTACCTGTCAGAGTTGAGGAAAATATTCACATAATTCGTCTCCTGCGTCCTTTCCTGGAATCTGATGCAAGTTTTCTGATGATAATGATCCATAGCTTCCATCAATAATTTACACAAATAGGACTTTGGGCAACCTGAGAAATTAACAGTTAAATAACACAGTAAAATTCCATTGCTAGAAATATTCTTTTTATCAAGGATGTAGAACAGTTAGAGAAAATTAGCTAAATAAAAGGTAAAAATAAGAGTTAATTGATACAAAGCAAATGTGAATTGTGTGTTCGACTACCAACCAGTGTGCGAATTACCGGGGGGGATGAGGGGGATTTTCCCCCTCAATCAAATTTTGTTCCCTCCCAAAGAAGTCAGCTGAAGTATCCCCACCGGGATGCTTGTTTTCCCCCCAAACTATGCTCAGCATAACTCCAAATTTCTTCGGAATGATCGATGTAAACTATTCAGATTTGGTCATTTCTACTTAACTACTATTTTCAACGTTGTTTAGTTGAACTATATTATTATGACTACGGTTGTTACTTGCAACTGTATCTTCGTACCCTTCAGTACGTACCCTTCCTACCCTTGGCCAAGAAGAAGTAAACAAATAGCTTCTTCCACCATACTTGACGAAGTTCGGACATGTCATATTCATCCCCTACATTTGTATCGATTATCATCTTATTTTAATTTTTGTTATAACATGTTATTTCATTTTCCAATGTACTCTTTGTTAGCAGATGGTCTTCATTCCCTAGTAGTTTGTGTGTATGCAACTAAAAAGTTGCATTTAATTTGTGATTATTAGCATAGTAATCACTGCCTTTTACAGTTTACCTAAATGAACTTTTAAAACTGTACTCAAAATTTAAGATATAGGTATTCTCTCGCAAGTATATGTTAACGTAGACGCTGGGGATACGCTCCTAGTGAGCAGACATGTTAGTGGAGGTGATTTCTAGGTGAATAAGGGCATAATTGAAGATTTGTTTCAGCATTTGATAATAAGACTGGTTCTCCGTGTCTGTATAAGCATTTCAACTGGAGCGGGTTTTTTTAAAGTTAACCCTTCATTTTTCCATTTTACTTTTCGCTGTACAGTTTGCTGTCCACGCTAATAATGTTGTCTGAAAAACTTCAATGTAATGTTTTACTTTATTTGAATAAAGTAGTCCATAGTGAATCAACTCATCTGCAACTTAACAGTAAAGTAATTGTAAGTGTTGACTTCCTGAGCCTCATCACGAAATCGATATTTGGAGGGAAAAAAGTCGTGAAAAGCGCAGCTTTAGCGGGGAGTAGAAGCATAAGCTCGAAATTTGAATTGAGAGATTTTAAATATTTGGCTTTCGATTTGACCTTGATGTCAGAAATCGGGACCAGTAACAATCCATTTCTTGTTTGATAGGCTATCTAGATTTTCTTTCTTTTTTTTTTTTTTTTTTTTTTAAAAAAAAAGTATGTCCGCTTTAACTGATAATTTTAGAGGTTTTCATAAGTATGAAGTTTTTGTTTTTTTCTTGCTACCTGTATGTAATTACGCAAAGTGAAAGATTTCAAAATGAGTGGAAAAATTAACATATGCTTGTGATCATGGCTATCGCTCGGGCCGAATTATTAACTATTTAAACCTTAGAGAGCTACAGGGACAAGAATGAGTATAACATTCAAACACGTTCAGAAAGGTTTGGTGGTGTGTGTGTGTGTGTCAGACAATATATACGTGCATAGTTATTGTTGGTAAATTTATTAAATTAATAAATCTCTTATTTGTTACAGATGTCACCCCCCCCCACATATATATATATATATATATATATATATATATATATATATATATATATATATATATATATATATATATATATGGGTAAGGCATTATTGTCTCATTTTGAAATTTGCACCTTCAGACGTTATGTCTTGTGGGCCTAATTTTATCCCCCCCAATATAGATTATCTAATTCGCACACTGCTACCAACAATATAGTTACCTTTACTATGTGTTCTTTTAATAATAGGTTGAGGACAAATGGCCCGTTGTAAGTACAGTTATTACTAACTTCTAGGCCTGCAACCAGAGGGGGCTAGGTACATGGCCCCCATAACTTTTCGTGGCCCCAGACCTCAATACAAAATGCTATTATTAATACAAAAAACACAATTTAGATATTTGTAAGATAATTTTTAATGACTTGCCTCCCCCCTAACATATTCATGGCTCCCCCAACCTCTGTGGCTGGTTTCGAGCCTGTTAACTTCTCGGACAAATGGGACATTTTGATTGATGCTTCGAAGACTCAAATCAATAGGCTACTGAGAGTACAGTTTTCAATAACTTTGGAAGAAATAGATCATTGCGAGGGCAGTTTCCAGTAACTTCTTAACAAATAGGCTATTGTGAGTGAAGTTTAAGGAAACTTCGTAAAAAATGGAATTTGCATGTGCAGTCTTTAGTAACAACGTAGGCCATTGTGATGGTATTTAGTAACAAACCTGCCATTGCGTATGCGGTTTTCAGTAAGTTCGGAACAAATGGGTAAGTGAAAAATGAAATAGTTAAATGTTACGTCCCTACTTTTATGCCGGTTACGCTAAAGGAGACAGTGATGATGAGAAATGAATGAAATGGTGGAATAAGGAAAGTGGAAGGAAATGTGAGAACCCCGAGAAAACCCATGCACATGATATTCTACCACGAATCCTACTTGGCGCAAACTGGGATCGAACCAGAGACCTCTCATACTAAAAGTGAGCACTCTACCACTGAGCCACTCGCTCAAATTGCAGTGTAAATTGGCCTCGCAAGGTGTATCTGGATTCCTAATTGTTCCATCTAAATTCGGCTCGTTGTGAATAATAGGTTAAAATCGTTCTAAATTAAGAGCTAAACTTATTACGTATACTTTTATTTTTCCTTTGTCTACCAATTAAAGTTATCCATGTGTTGAGCAGGGGACATACCCCATCAGGAAGTCGCGGTCGGAAAGAGGGATTGCCGCCGTCGGGCCGCTGGAGGCAGCCGGCACCCGTCCGCGGCGGCACGACGATCTACTTGTTCAAAGTTGCCGACCTTCTGCCGAGGCGGCAAGCGGTCGAAAATCGTAAAATAAAATGCCAATTGCCGACTCTTTGCCGACTGTTGCCGACCGTCAGAGTCGGCAAAACAATCGGAAAGGCCTCTTTCCGACCCTCTGCCGATTCCTTATGCTTGACACTTTTCGACAGCGGCGCCGGCGCATTTAATGCTCATTTCCGGCTGTTTGCCGACTGCTCGGCAAGGCAACTACTCGTCGCGGTCGAAAATCGCGCGGAAAGACGCCGGTGTCCGGCGCCAGCAATCTGACCGCGGCATCTGGTCGGCATGGACAAATTGTCCGACTATAGACGGCAGGATCCTGATGAGGTTAACAACCAATCTGAGGCACAGGGTGCGGAGAGGCCTGAGTGCATTGACTATGTGTCTCAATCACAGTGTTACAGAGGCCTTTGTAATCTTTGAAATCATTAAGTTTATCGTCCCACGTTTATTCCCGTTAGGCTAAGGGAGACGGATGATTAAGATAAATGAGTGATGAAGGAATACTTGGTGGAATGAGAATGTGGAAAGGGTGTACTCCGAGAAAACCCACGGACAAGATGTTGTCCACCACAAACTTATTTGGACGGGGATCAAACCAAGGACCTCACGCAGGAGAGGGAAGTACTCTACTACTGAGCCACCGTGTCTCCCTGCAGAAGCCTTTTGTCTAGTACGTGTTAGGGTGAGTGTATAGTACGAAGTTTCGTTAAATTTTTCACTGTTTCCTACCCGTTCTGAGCCTCGGCTTTGCTGTCCTATTCTCTAACAACATGCAGACAGCCTAACTTCCCGTTACACAAATATTAATGATCACACTTTTCAAGTTGAAACTAAATCATCATAATAGTTTTAAAATCCGCAAAATCTTTGGATACTACTGACATCTATTGGCGTCAGGCAGCAGTCAAGCACTGGAGCTACTGACAACTATTAGACTATTATGACTGTTAACTATTAAATATTGATATATGCGTATTTTATAAATAGGATTTGTTGAAAGACTTACCTATCTCAGGACTAACAGCATATGGGATAGCACCGTATGTCCAAAGCAGACTCTTGTCTCGCACGGCATTTTTTCCCTAAAAGCACAACAGTAAGTTGAAACGAAGATGACGCAGTTTTTTTTTGTTATAAAATAATATATTGTAAAATGTTGATAACTCCAGTTACATGGGTCCGAGACTACCTCTAGTCATACAAAAATACAATATATCAGTTACTATTCACTCAGCCAAGTTCCAGCCACGCTGAAAGCTACCTTTACACGAAGGGCTACACACATCAAAATGGTCACTTTCAAGATATCATTGCTGAGTAACTAATGCCAGCAATGCCAAATTACACACAGATACTAGTAATAACATGTTCAAAACTTACGTATGGGGGACCATTGGAGGTTGAATTATGAACCCCACAAACTGAGTTTTTTATGGATGATTTCTCATCAACTCACTGACTGATTGACATAAATGTTTGGTATGTTTACGACTAGGGTTGCGAACTCTGAAAAATAAAAAAACAGGCGACCCCTCAAAATATAGGTCTAAGTGTGAAGTATCTTTGTACTGGCCTATCCATGGGAAGGAAATGTACTATCGTGAACGAAAGTGCATTAGCACCTGTATCCTGCGTATCCTTAGTACATTCACTAATAAGCTTAATAGATACATTGTGCTATAAATGAGAAACTGAAATCGGCATTAATCATTTTATTGTATTTACCAATAACTGCCACTTCTTTAAAATTATCGAAACAGATTGACAAAAGTATATTAATCCTTACGTGACAATTTTGGATTTGGAAAATGAAATTTATTCTTTAAACTAAATACTTCAACTATAGGAAATAGCTTTAAGAAGTCCTTTTTCATTCTCAATAAATGTATAAAATTCCTCACACGTACATTTGAAATTTAGTTTAAAGGGGTAAAGTTTTTTATATATATATCCAGAAAATTTAATCATTTCGAGTACCACTGCTAGAGGAAAAACAAAGCCAACAACCTTCCACAGAACCTTTTTAGTAGAGCCTAAATTTTTAAAAAAAGGAGTGAAAGTAATACCCACAAAACTGATTTTTACTTTTAAGTGAAGTGAATACTCTTAAAATTAGCATATTAAAAATATGCATAAATATAGTCGTGTGAAATATATTTTCCTGCCTCATCTTGAAGAAATGGCTTAATAATTTCAAAAAAAAAAAAAAAAAAGACGTGATAGCATCAAATTACAGAGGTTTTAATGCTAACTCAAATGTGATGTTTTATTCTTTTTTTTAAAAAAAAATCTTTACTTAAACTATTTAAGTGCAAAAGTATACTGAAGTAGGCTATATGGTGCGCAGCAACCAGTCAAATTAAATCTACAAAAAGTTCTGATATCCCAATCCAAAATACTTGGTATGTAAAAGAAGCCAAGTTCCGAACGATTACAAAAAAGTTAAGTTATTAATAGAACCAAATTCTTCAGCCAGGGTAAGTTATGATATCGATTCTGCCAAGTTCTTATAATAAATTTCCTCATTCTGGCAGTATTTGAAGAACTTGTTCAATGGTTGCGTTATCAATACAGCCAAATTCTACAGTCAAGTTACGATACCCATTCTGCCAGTTCTTGAAATAAATTTCCTCATTCTGAAAGTATTTGAAGAACTTGTTCAACTGGTTACGTTATCAATACAGCCAAATACTTCAGTCAAGATAAGTTACGATATTGGTTCTGCCAAGTTCTCGAAATAAATTTCCTCATCCTGAAAATATTTGAAGAACTTGTCCAACTGGTTGCGTTATCAATACAGCCAAATTCTACAGTCAAGATAAGTTACGATATATATTCTGCCAAGTTCTTGAAATAAATTTCCTCATTCTGAAAGTATTTTACATCTTGTCCAACTGGTTACGTTATTAATACAGCCAAATTCTTCAGTCGAGATAAGTTACGATATTGGTTTTGCCAAGTTCTTGAAATAAATTTCGTCATTCTGGAAGTATGTGAAGAACTTGTCCAACTGGTTGCGTTATCAATACAACCAAATTTTTCAGCCATGCTTAATTCTGTCAAGTTATTCCAAAACTCCTTTAGATATTTACTCCATCCGTCTGTCCTTTCAGGAGAAAACCATGTATCCGTCCGTTCGGGAGATAAGAAAATCTAGAGAACTACTCGATCGATCACGATAAATTTTTAGCCAGGATGCAGAAGATCTACAGTTAGGAAACAAGTTCGTTAGTGGTGATGGTCCATACAGCAGAAGTGGTAGAAATCAATCATTGAGGTTTTAACGTTAAAGTCAATCCAGTGAAAACGGCAATAGATAGCGATAATCGGTTTCCGCGTCCTAAGGATACGTTTATTCTCCATCCTTAACCCTCTACTAAGTCTAGAATTCATAGAAATCCGGTTTCAATATTGATCTGCATAGAGCAAAAAAATATGTTTGGTTTTTGTGGTATAAATGAAGCATCAAACAGGTTCACTACATTACATAAACAAAAGGTAAATAAAACAAAAATGAGTCGTGGGCCCATTTCAGTAAAAAATGTCTACTATTGGAGGCCCTAAAAATAATATTTATTTGTATGGCTTCGAGATTTGTCAATATTGTCCTTTTAATTAATTTGTCATGTATGGAACGGGCCCAGGGGTTTGACTGACGGCCCCGCAGACTTTCAGGTGCGAGAGGGCCCACAGACTCCGGGGATCCATAAAGAGTAAGAGAAATATAGAAAGAGGGGGCCCAAGAATTAAAAAAAAAACTTTTTCTAGGGGGCCGAAATATGCATATTAATGCTTGCCCCCCTTGCAGAAAAAATCTAAGATACGGCGCTGATTCCATCTTCACTTTAATCTCTCTACTTAAACCAGAGGTGGTAGAAATCTTCAATCAGAAGAAAGCAAAATGAAGGGTCAGTCTGTAAGCAAGGGCGCCGATCCTGGAAGGCCGAGGGGGCCCGGGGCCCCCAAAGCTCATGTGGGCCCCTTATTGTATTTGTAAATATACAATATTTGGCATAGTTTGAGCGCAATTTGTCTTAAAATCTTCATATATATACCTTCTGCATCTGAATGGGTTCCCCCAAATTTACAGAGAAATCGGGGCTCTTGTCTGTAAGGAAAGCTGAAGACTAATCTAATGCTTTGCTTACAGTAATTTTGCCAACTTAATTACAACACAATCACTATGTAATAATTGTACTTCACCAGCTTTAATATAAGAAAGAAGATGGCAGTATACCTGAAAACGTTAGAGACAGAAAATTTTATTGAAGCACAATGCGAACTATTACCATTGAAGCACAGTACGAAGTTAAAATTAATAATATTGGTCTACCTAACATAATGACAACCTCATTTTACTGATCTTCAGTTACGCTGCAAACATTTACAATAAGTTGAATTCTCAAAGTGAGTTATTCAGGATTCTTGCTAAACAGCATAGTAGCATTTACGTATAACCAATATGCACTTTTTGTTCAATCTGATTTCCTGGTTGTTTTTCACTTCATGTACATCTTAATGTGTCTAATGTGTCTTAAGCCATTCATACCCCACTAATGTTCCTTTAATTTTCTAATCTTAAAGAGTGTGTAGTCCTCTGCATAACAGATTTCCAATTCTGGAAGTTTTCCAATTCTCAAATATGCTCAAACGTGTCTCTCATCTGCGTTCTGGAAACGCGTGGAAAATTTGGTTTTTGTGTTACTGGACGTCCTTCAATCCACAAAATGTGCTCGAATGTGTCTCATTTGCACTCTGGAAACGTATTGGAAATTTGGTTTTTGTGTTACTGGACATCCTTCAATTCACAAAATGTGCTCGAATGTGTCTCTCATCTGCATTCAGGAAACGTCTGAAAAATTTTGATCTGCATTGCTGTACAAACCTTTTCTATTGCTAGAAACGAATACTTCTGATGTGCTCTTCATCATATCGAAAAGATATTTGAATGTTTCACTCATGAAACCCTGCTCTTCAGATATCTTCATGAGCAGAAATAGCGCAAATTTTGTAGCGTATTTTCTGACATAGGTTGCAAACGCAAATGAATTAGTCCACAGGTTGCTACTCCTACAGATTAAAGATAAAACTTTTTCCTGCAGAACCACTTCCGAAAACTTCCGCATCGAAAGACTTTCTGTAGATAAGAAATACAGAATGAATTGGTCAATTCTTATTTAGTATTCCCGGTTGAACTAACTTTTAATTAAAACTCCTGCCGTTACATTTTCTTCGGTGTTTGGCACCCCTTCCGTTTCTTTTCCCGGGCTTGTTGCATTTCAACTTCGCAATCAATACTAGATCTAGGTAGTATAAAACAAAATTAATAAACGTGTTTCTGCGCCATGAACAACTTTGTATAACTAAAAAAAAGTATGCATGTATACGCGTCAGAGACAAATTTATTGTAAAATGGTGTCCATGTTAACGTGTCAAGAACGGCAGGGAGTTAAGTTTAAGTTCGGGGAATAGTTACTGAAATTAATTTGTATATTACTTGTTTATAGACTATATTATATTTGTTTCGTGAGACCAAAGCTGACATCAAACACACTGGATCCCCCATTCCTTCTGTTTTTCTATCTGTTACTAACTCCGGAATTTATCTTGCCTTTCTTGAATCAAAACCGTTAACTTATTGTATTCCTGCAATCAATCTAAGTTTTCTCCCATTATATAACACACACTAACTCACAATAATTCAAAATGTGAAATGACTGGCATATTACAGTAACTAAGATATTAATAACAAGAAAATAAAAATACGCCTTTTAGTTTACGATTATCGTTTATGTTATGCTAAAAGAGATGTATCATAGCTGCAGCTGCAGGTTCATCATAATAAGATAATAATAGAATAAAAACTGAGGGATCTCCTGAAAACTCACGAACACTACTGTTAATGCCATCACAAATCTTATACATGTCTCACGCACAAGAATTGAGCTTTCGATTAGTGAACCAGCGTCCCACTATCAAAAATAAACTTATGAAGTATCAATAAATTTATTAATCAAAGCAATACTATTTTGATAGAAAATTCTAATGGAGAAAACTATTTGATAGTATAGCTATACAATTGGTTATGAATACTCTAGAAGTACCAACTTATCAATATTATAAGGAACAATCCCATCGTAGCTAACGTTGAATTCAGCTTTTAATGCAAAAATGATATCAGATAGACTCTATCTCATTTAAAAGATTCTGACTCCAAAATTGTAGAAGAAAAGACTACAATATTTGATCAAATAATCATCGCAACATGGACACCATTTTACAATAAATTTGTCTCTGACGCGTATACATGTATACTTTTTTCAGTTATGCAAAGTTGTTCATGACGCAGAAACACATTTATTAGCTTTGTTTTATACTATCGAGGTCTAGTACTGATAGTGAAGTTGAAATGCAACAAGCCCGGGAAAAGAAACGGAAGGGGCGCCAAACACCGAAGAAAATGTAACAGCAGGAGTTTTAATTAAACGTTAAGTTAAACTGGGAAAACTAAATAAGAATTGACCAATTCATTCTGTATTTCTTATCTACAAAAAGTCTTTCGATACGGAAGTTTTCGGAAGTGGTTCTGCAGGAAAGATTTTTATCTTTAATCTATAGGAGTAGCAACCTATGGATTAATTGATTTGCGTTTGCAATCTATGTCAGAAAATACGCTACAAAATTTGCGCTATTTCTGATCACGAAGATATCTGAAGAGCAGGGTTTAATGAGCGAAACATTTAAATATCTTTTCGATATGATGAAGAGCATCGAATAAGGGCCTACCAATAAGAAAATTAAGTATCTCAGCAACCATTAATGATAAAATTCCGGTTTCGTAAACTCATGAAGTTTTATAAACATCACTGTTTCTTTAGAGTTTTATCATCGAAAAGAGAAGCATTTCAGTAGCAAACGCACTCTTACAGGGAACGTCATTAGCTTCGCGTTTTTATATCAGTATATTGTGAGCTCTAAGCTGCAAGCATTTGTGTGTGATGTGTGCAGGGTAGGTCGAGGCATTGGAATACCTCCAATGAATCGAATTACTACTCGCCTGTAGAATCGATTTCTGAGAGCTACGTTGAACAAAGGTTTCCAAACTATTCCACCTGCTCTTTACACTGATTTCTTACTTCAGCCTTCTTTTTCAAACACAAAACCTGTTGCCAACACTTGCTCCCAAGGAATGACGGCGGTAGTGGTTCCCACTTCTCTACACGGTAATAAGAGAGAGAGATATGCACCTATCTAACCAAAACCAACACTTAAACTCTATAACTCGCTGCAAATGATACTTTGCTAACTCGAGCTGTGACGTTGCTGCTGTTGCTAATAAATCTTGATGACTTCTTGTTTCACCTGCAGAAGCGTAATCGGACTCTTTTTATCACTATAAGTTGCCAAGAGTGAGTGAATTTGTGTGTGTACTAGGATCTAAATTGAAGCCATGCATTGCAATGTATGCCTGTAAGTTGAAGAAAAAAAATGACAGAGGATTCGGTATTCGGAAGGATTAATGAAACCATTGCGTTACTTCAGGACAGATGAGACCTTATTCAATCTAATCGAACACATGAATTTTCAGAACCTCACGTGTTTTTGTACATGGAAAATAAAGTTTTATGCATTTTGGGCTCAATACTTGTTTGATAGCTGGTGGACACCACGTTCTGTGGACATAGCAACGTGTAACTTGGAAGGAGACTCTGAAGGATAGAGGTAACACCCACTGGAGCAAATCCCGGGGGAATGAGGGAGACATGTCCGCTCCAATCTTGGAAGTGAGGGGCCTGTCCCTCCCCAATAATCCGATTTGAAATGTTTTTTTTTTTTTTCGGGAGAAATGCGATGATTTGTGTCCGATTGCCACAAAGGAAAGTGAGGTGAAATTGATGTTCCCCAAGAATAAGCCTCAAATCTGCCCGCCTCCCAATGTTGAAGACAACTCTGCTCCCTTGATCCTCCATAGCATTGTTTTTCAACTTCAAAAGTATTTTGAGTATCGCTTTAAAAAAAAAAAAAAAAAAGCTTATGGGAACGGTCTTAACCGTCCCCCTCAATGTTGATGACAGATTTGCGCCGCTGCTAACACCAACACCCTGTAACATTGAATGATGAGAAGAATAAGATTCCAGACTCATCAGTGCTGCCACAGTCCTAGCTCTGGAGTGGGCTGAAAAATAGTACCAAATTGAAACAAAAAGGGCTGAATTCATTATTTTGTACCATTGTAATGCATGGCTCTATAACACAAAATTAAAATAGGCAAAGTTCTAGAACACTGCCTCCCCTCCCTCTTCCAAGAGTCCAAATCAAGAAAGTGGTCTCTTTAAAAGTTACTTTTTTAAAAAAAACATCCAAATAGGGGGACCCCGAACAACCGTGGAAGTAGATGAAACTTTTCTCGTACGTAGGAAGTAAAACA
This sequence comes from Thermobia domestica, assembly GCF_964235325.1. NCBI lineage: Eukaryota > Metazoa > Arthropoda > Insecta > Zygentoma > Lepismatidae > Thermobia > Thermobia domestica. Next base: position 34,006,478 of record NC_137455.1, on the reverse strand, counting down.
GAAGCCGCAAATTAAAAGTCAAAACAGTTATCATCATAGGTATATATTGTAAGAAAAACAAACGCGCCTCTCTTTCAAAGTGACCAGTAAACCAAAACGGTATTATGACTATATATTTTTTTTTAAAAAATTAAAACAAACGAGGAACAAATCCATCATCTCCAAGTTCGTGTGTAAACAGTACGTTAAATTAAAATATAAATTATCGCACCTTATTCTCGCTTATTTCACGACCGAAGGAGGATAATAGACTGTACGGAGAATATAAGGTAAGTAAACTGACATTTGTAAAAAATGTAAAACCGATCCAGAGTCCTAGAACCTTCCCTGAAAGTCATCACAACATATTATTAATGGTTTTAAATCACAATGCTATTAATTATTTCTAACTAGTGCAGTACACATACACATAATACACATACACATGAAAATGTGGCAAGTATTTGTTAAATAATGCTGAATTGGGTAGAATTGTACCAACTTTTTCACAAAAGTGGCTGAAAATGCCAGCGTAGTACCAACGGGTCGATGAATGACAAAAAGGGCAGAATTTGGTACAATTGTACCAAGTATGGTAACACTGAGACTCATTGAGCATATTGTGAAGGGTCCGAATTGTTACACATATAATACAACAGATGTAGAAGCACACAATCGTGTATTCATGCAGGATGTGAATGGAAACGCTCACGATATTACTTATACTCTATCAGCAAGTACTTACATACCAGTTTTTTGCAAACGCTCAAGATTTTATTTATAACCAGCAAGTACTTACATACCAGTTTTTTGAATGCTCCTTTACATGCTTCTACTGGGCCATTTAACAAGGAACAACCTCGACAAACACCGTAAACACTCTATTTACAGGAGTGTGTGTGACTTACAACTTCCTTTGAAGATATGAAATCTTGGTTGAACCCAATTCACACATACTACACTCAATTGCAGATACTATAAGAAAAGTGGGAATTGTCAAACTATGCCATCTGCTCTGTCGATTGATAGTTACACGGCAGAAAGAGAAATATATGAGGTTTGTTCTCTCGACTGCAGGTGTTTAACTCTTCAGATTGCTCAGGAAGGCATTACGTGAAATTACCCTGACACAGTGGCGTATTTTGAAAGGGGGGCTTCCGGGCTTAAGCCCCCCCGAAATCTTACTTACTATAGTAAAGTATATGAAATATCTTGCAGAATTTTCACATTTTCAAACAGAGAAAGTTAACAAAGCCCCTCCCGAAACAAAATCGTGAATACGCCACTGCCCTGACATAATCCCTGAATTCAACTCAGGTTGAAGCTAGTGATGTGATGAGTCACAAGTAACTAGTTACAGGGGTCACAGGTATTTTTGTTCGGGTAACCCGGATGTGGGTCTCGCTTCTCAGGCTCGGTCTGCCCCAGAAGCAGCTGAAATAAATCATTTCAGCACTTCCACCAAGAATCCAACTCAAAACCACGGGCACCAAAAAAGCATCAACGCTCAATTACAATATACTTAATCTATTTCTTCGGGATTTATAATCCCTTGCAGAATCGATCTCATCCTAATGTGGAAACGTGGCATGCACTTTTAGGAATCCAATCCGTATTTCCTATAGCGGAGGCCAGAATAGGACCACGTCGTATGTCAATAGATCACAAAAGATAAAGATTTACAATCAACTGAAATTTACTCGCATATGTTCGCAGAAGAGAGAGAGGCGGAGAGGGAGAAAATAAATTATAGATTTATTGACAAGACACATTCATACTTGTTAGAAATATATTAATAGACTAGCATTTTCCTGTGCGCATGATAGCAAGTATTCCTGGCCACTCTGGCTCTAAGAGGCTTTCGGATCGCTAGTTGGAACCATTTATTATGGTCTTACACTAACTAAACAAGTACACGTGTACACAACGTGAAGAAATTTGGTTTGTATGGCGTGGTCTTTTCTCAATTAATATTGAAACCGCATGGGTTTAGAAACCATTTTAGAGTGAAGATGGAATATATTCTTGGGACGCTTAATTATTGCAGAAAACCGTTTCTCGCTATTAGTGTTGCCACGAGACGAGACGAGACGAGACTTCAGGCTGTCTCGTCTCGTGCAAAGCATGTCTCGTCTCGTGTCTCGTCTCGAAAAAATGTGCTCGTCCCGTCTCGTGTCTCGTCTCGAGAGGCTCTGTCCCGTCCCGTCTCGTCTCGTCTCGTTTTGTCTCGTCTTGTCTCGTAAAAAATATAGCAGCATACCATGGGAACGAAAGTAAAATATAGCAGGCTGCACCATGCTAATCAAGATACAACTAAGTTACAAGTATTACCCAGAACACACAAGACAAGAAATGTCACGGTAGCTACACCGTGAAGCCTTCACCTCTGGTGTATGTGGCACTCGGTTCGATCTCGGTTAGTGCCATATGAGCTTTGTGGTGGACAAACTTTGAATGTGTGTAGGGACCGCGGTGGCTCAGTGGTAGAGCGTTCACCTCTGGTGCTTGGGGTCTCGGGTTCGATCGCAGACCCCGCCAAGTGAACTTTGTGGTGGACAAACACCGTGTGCGTGGGTTTTCTCGGGGTTCTCCCGTTTCCCCCACTTTCTTTGTTCCACCATTTCATTCATTACTCATCATCACTGTCTCCTTTAGCCTAACCGGCATATCCGTGGGACGTAAAACTCTAAGATTTCATTTCATTTCATTTTTCGAATGTGTGTGTTTTCTCGAAGTTGTCTAGTATCCTACCATTTTCTTCATTCCACTAATTTTCCCATCATCATCCATTCGACCAAAGTTGCCTAAAGGTTTTAAAAATAAATTCAAATAAGCTCACAAGGCAAGGACAAATAGTTTACAAGATAATATATCTCTGCTGTTAGTTGTCTGAGGCTTCTCCACCCTGGCTTTTATTTTTTTATTTTATTTTATTTTATTTATTTATTTATTTATTTTTTACATTCTTTAACATTGAAATTTGTTTCACCAGTTTCAATACACGAATATACAGCAAATTGCTCATAGGTACGTCGAAGATGAAGACACTAATGTCAAATAATGTTTACACGACAAGCAAAGTTCGATGTAAAGGTGTCACCATCCCCCCCGACACTATCGTATGCTATCAGCCCACTTGCTTTATAGTATATATATGAGAGAGAGAGAGAGAGATGGAAAGATATATAGATATGTGTGTATATTTTGATTTCATATATTCCAGCCTTTAGGTTTCACAGTGTTAACCTACACCAATCCAAACACTACTTTCCATTTTAGCATGTTTAGATTTGTTGCTATTATTTTTTTTTTAAAAAAAGCTCGGAATCAAATAATTTTATTGAGTAATGGAAGGTATTTGATTGGAAATTTTATATGTTACTACACAGTAAGCTCTACTTAAAGTGCCATAGTAATGGGAGCTGAACGACACATCGTACGAAAGAATGCTTGGTGCCAGTCTTCACCTCCATGGTTCAAATCTGTTCCCATAACCACGGGGTGTGTGCTACTATATGGTGGTTGCCCCGTTTGTGTAACAAACTCATAACAGTACACCCAGATTAACTAGTGGCTAAAAAAAAGTAGATTTTTGGTTGGCCATTTTGGATTAAAGTTTCTTATATTGTCGTGATCTATTCGCAATCATACAACGTACATCTTCATACCAAGCCGAGCGGTCTGCGGCGATAGACCGTGGCTTGAAGGCCCCGGGTTGAGTCCTGGAAGGGTCATGTGTATGGATTTTAACATTTATTTTTTCGTATTGTGTCAGGGGGGAAATCGTACGGGATAAAAGGATTTCAGTCTGAAAAAATTGGAGAGAATATCCTCCCCAGGAAACTTTCATGGGAGTAAGGAATTAGTAAAAATATAGTATATACATTTTATAGCAGGTTTAAAAATATGGTTTGAGTATCCTATTTTTTTCTGTTAATTATGTTCTCCAATGTTCGAATTTTGATCATTCTCATGATATTTCCTGCTTCCAACGGAGTTCCATGAATATTATACCAAATGTTCTTTAAACTTATCAAGTTCGAGAGGTTTTATATGCCTGTAAGAAACAATTTCTGAAGATATTTCAGGTCCTAATGAATATTATTCACTAGGAAAGGGATGTATTCCCCTCCTCTCAACATTGAAGCAGAGGGCAATTTCACACTCTGGTCAGATGAAACATTTCCGCGTAACAAAACGAAGATCCCCCTGTAAAACCTCTTCACCTAAAGTGTTATTGTTAGTATCATACATTTGCTGAAAGCAAACAATTCGAAGGGTTCGTCGATAATATCTTTGCTTTCTTTGTCCTTCGCCCGCCTTCCAAACGAAGAGGTGAATTTTTCAACATGACTGCTGTATAATAAGCGAGCGATTGGTAAAATGGTAAAAGTATGTTTTTATGTGTATGTGTGTGTGTGTGTGTGTGTGTATGTGTGTGTGTGTGTGTGTGAGAGAGAGAGAGAGAGAGAAGACAAAATTTTAGTTGCAAGATGACATACTTCAATTGCCATTTTCGGTTCATATAGCAAAAAGAATTCCGCCACCAGAGAATTAAGACAAGTGTAGTCTGTTCTGTTCTCTTCCGCCATCTCAGCCAGAACTTTCAACTACAGCATGTAATGAGTGTAGACCTTACCCAGTTTTCAAATTGAATAGATGGTGGTGGTAGTTCGGTTTCTTGACCTTGTAAAAATCTTCCCTGTCTTTGATTTTGTTTATCATCATTCCAGCCACAAACAAAAAAAATGAGAATCCCTCAATTTACAGCAAGGGGAATTGGGGACAAGACATTAAGGATGATATTCCTGGAAGCTCATGTACCACGATTGTTTCATTCAATAGACAGAGAACACTTTTCTATGAAGGCTTTTCAACATGTTTTCTCACAAAGGGGATTTTCCTTTTGCAATCTATATGACCATTGGCAATTTCAATTTTGGCCATTCCAACCAGCGTTTTCATTTTCGAGACACGAGACGAGACGAGACATTTCACGAGACGTCCCGTCTCGTCTCGTGTCTCGTCTCGTTTTCGAGACGGGACAAGTAGTCTGTCTCGTCTCGTGTCTCGTCTAAAAGGATTCTGTCCCGTCTCGTGTCTCGTCTCGTTTACGAGACGAGACGAGACACGAGAAATGTCTCGTCTCGTGGCAACACTACTCGCTATCGGCTACCATTTTCACTCTATAGTAATCAACGTTAAAATCGGAAGTAGTTGATTTCTGCCACTTTCGGCTTGAGTAGAGGTTTAAGAGAGAAGGTGGTACATACTCTTAGAACGCTAAGTGGCTTCTAGAAACCATTCTCACGATATCTTCCTGACACCAGGTATAAGACAAAAACTATAGACCAACGTGGGTGCACAAATGCTTCCTTTCGGAGTTCGGAGTTGTTTCGGAGTTTCGAAATCATGAAAAAATGAACTTAAAAGGTACACTCATGTCCAAAATGATTGTCGTATATCTATAACTGTCTTCTTGTAATAACATAATTTGATAATGATTTTGCAGGGTATTTTTAATACTGATACTATGTGTATAATCAGGAAATGTATATTTGGGGTAAATTTCATTGGAAAAGAATTATAAATACGAAAATTAGAATGAGTAAAACAAAATGCTGCTAAATGGACAAGAAAGTTTTATTTTCATTATATTGTTCTTATTTATTGCTCTTTTGACATGAAATTTATCACATACATGTCTTTGCTCATTATACACATATTAACATTGTAAAAAATACCGGGTGAATTCGTTATCAAATTATATTCCTACAACAACATATTTATAGACATGCGATAATAATTTTGGACATGAGTGTACGTAGCTCCAATACTATGGGACGTATCGTAGTTGGGTCAAGACTTCACTTAGGAACTAATATATGCACTATCCAGAAATGCATGTTTCAGAACCCTAAAGTACTCACGAAACAATTTTTATAGAGGGAGTTTGGCTACGGACATATAATTTGAAGTACTCGCCAACTAACTCTATAAAAATTGTTGCGGAAGTACCTCAGGATTCTGAAACTTGGATATTTGGCTAGGGCATATATTAGTTCCTAAGTGAATTCTTGATCTGACTACGGTAGGAGCTATGGATCTTTAAAAGTCATTTTTTCGTGTTTTTTTCAGCCTATAACTCCGAAAGAAAGCATTTGTGCACCTAGGTTGGTCTATACTTTTTTGTCTTATCTTGGTGTCAGGAATCACTTCCCAAACGTTGGCGGTGTTGTTTTGAAACACCCTGTATACAGCTTCTTCCATTTCCGGTTTTAGTAGAGATATTAGGGTGGGAATGGAACATATTCTCGGGTCACTTAATCTATTGCAGGAAACCGCTTCCCGCTATCTATCTCCGTTTTTGATATATAGTGATCTAACATGAAAATCTGAAACGGTTGATCTCTACCATTTTTCCGCTGGATGGATTACTTCTATAAATCCACTCGATTCCTAAGTTTTGATTCTCAACATCCTGGTTAAAGTTGATGATGATCCATTAACAAGTTACACAGAGAAAAATCCGTTCTCCGGACAGCGGTATATTGTACAAATATACGGTATCCTCTTGCTTACTATAGAAATCAGTACTTAGCATACGTTATTTGTATGCTGCATAGGCACTGCCCTTAGATGTTACATCATGCTGTTGCAGGATGTCTGACATCTAACAGTTTTCCTATATCACATGTATATACTTATGTTATCTTCGTCAGCTATGTGTTATATACGTCCATTTGTATGTGAGATCCTGACCACCTACATTGTTTCATACGGAAAGTACGTATAGATGGAACACTTATTCAGTTTTGGAACACTTATTCAAAAAAATCTCCAATATACTGAGAAAAAAATGTAGGTGGCGTACTTAAAAAGATTCTGGCGACGTTTTTGGAACACTTACATGCATTATACATGCGTTTCCAGTTATACATCAGCTGTAAGTTAAGTCCAAAAACTAGAGGAATTACGCATGCAACCTATCTTTTTAAGTACGCCACCTACAATTTTTTTTCTCAGTGTATTGGAGATTTTTTTATCCATCGGATGGACGGACGGACAGACAGACACACACAGATACGCACAGAAAGAGATAAATCAAGATTCTTATAAAGCACGACTATCTATTTAAGCTGCATACCACTTACCTGTGGGTGTGGGTAAATATCACCTTCAAACAGCTCCTTATTGTATAGTCCTGCGTCCGTACCATTCCGTATCGGTTCTTTGGGGGAAACTCTCTCGCAACAGATCAAACTAAAGAACAATAAGAAGACACTCAGAGTTAACATCTTGACAAAACTGGTTGTTACAAATTTGACCAACTTGGTTTTAAACATACGTATTTATATATAAAATAAAGTAATCTAATGTTGCATTGAAACTATGATAAAAAATAAATAAATAACTTACTAATATCACGACCTTGCTGATTATTTTTGAAAGAAAAATGGAAATTAGGTGATAAATGGATTAAGATAAAGATAACACAAAATATATATCCTTCAGAACTTTCCCATCATTGTTTACTCCTTACACGTGCAATCAAAATAAAAACAAAACAAGAACACACATGAACTATATTGTAACAACATTGATTCTTTATTTCCATGTACGTAAATTCCACGTCTAGACTTACCGTTTTGTAAAATCTTCGCATACGTTACTAGAGCTGCATCAGATTGTTACTTTAGTGCGTCCGTTACTTCATATAGTAACTCTTGAACGAAAAGGAACTCTATAAAGTCTTGAACAAAAGCGAACTCCATATAATAACTCTTGAAGAAAAGCGAATTCTTGAACCAAAGCGGGCTTAATATAATAAGTATTAAAGAAAGCGAACTCCATATAATAATCCTTGAACAAAAGCGAACTCCATATAATAACTCTTGAAGAAAAGCGAACTCCATATAATAATTTATGAACGAAAGCAAACTCCATATAATAACTCTTGAACGAAAGCGAGCTTCATATAATAACTCTTGAACGAAAGCGAACTCCATATAGACCAAATAACTTTTGAACGAACTCTTGAACAAAAGCGAACTCCATATAGTAACTCTTGAACGAAAGCGAACTCCATATAGTAACTCTTGAACGAAAGCGAACTCCATGTAATAACTCTTGAAGAAAAGCAAACTCACCATAATAACTCTTGAACCAAAGCGGGTTTAATATAATGAGTATTAAAGAAAGCGAACTCCATATAATAATCCTTGAACGAAAGTGAACTCCATACGTATAATAACTCTTGAACAAAAGCAAACTCCATATAATCACTCTTGAAGAAAAGCGAAATCCATATAATAATTTTTGAATGAAAGCGAAATCCATATAATAATTTTTGAATGAAAGCTAACTCCATATAATAACACTTGAACGAAAGCGAGCATCATATAGTTACTCTAGAACGAAACAAAGCTTTATATCACTCTTAAACGAAAGCGAACTTCATATAATAACTCTTGAACGAAAGCGAACTCCATATAGACCTAATAACTTTTGAACGAACTCTTGAACAAAAGCGAACTCCATATAGTAACTCTTGAACGAAAGCGAACTCCATATAATAACTCTTGAAGAAAAGCAAACTCACCATAATAACTCTTGAACCAAAGCGGGTTTAATATAATGAGTATTAAAGAAAGCGAACTCCATATAATAATCCTTGAACGAAAGTGAACTCCATACGTATAATAACTCTTGAACAAAAGCAAACTCCATATAATCACTCTTGAAGAAAAGCGAAATCCATATAATAATTTTTGAATGAAAGCGAAATCCATATAATAATTTTTGAATGAAAGCTAACTCCATATAATAACTCTTGAACGAAAGCGAACTCCATATAGACCTAATAACTTTTGAACGAACTCTTGAACAAAAGCGAACTCCATATAGTAACTCTTGAACGAAAGCGAACTCCATATAATAACTCTTGAAGAAAAGCAAACTCACCATAATAACTCTTGAACCAAAGCGGGTTTAATATAATGAGTATTAAAGAAAGCGAACTCCATATAATAATTCTTGAACGAAAGTGAACTCCATACGTATAATAACTCTTGAACAAAAGCAAACTCCATATAATCACTCTTGAAGAAAAGCGAAATCCATATAATAATTTTTGAATGAAAGCGAAATCCATATAATAATTTTTGAATGAAAGCTAACTCCATATAATAACACTTGAACGAAAGCGAGCATCATATAGTTACTCTAGAACGAAACAAAGCTTCATATCACTCTTAAACGAAAGCGAACTTCATATAATAACTCTTGAACGAAAGCGAACTCCATATAGACCTAATAACTTTTGAACGAACTCTTGAACAAAAGCGAACTCCATATAGTAACTCTTGAACGAAAGCGAACTCCATATAATAACTCTTGAAGAAAAGCAAACTCACCATAATAACTCTTGAACCAAAGCGGGTTTAATATAATGAGTATTAAAGAAAGCGAACTCCATATAATAATCCTTGAACGAAAGTGAACTCCATACGTATAATAACTCTTGAACAAAAGCAAACTCCATATAATCACTCTTGAAGAAAAGCGAAATCCATATAATAATTTTTGAATGAAAGCGAAATCCATATAATAATTTTTGAATGAAAGCTAACTCCATATAATAACTCTTGAACGAAAGCGAACTCCATATAGACCTAATAACTTTTGAACGAACTCTTGAACAAAAGCGAACTCCATATAGTAACTCTTGAACGAAAGCGAACTCCATATAATAACTCTTGAAGAAAAGCAAACTCACCATAATAACTCTTGAACCAAAGCGGGTTTAATATAATGAGTATTAAAGAAAGCGAACTCCATATAATAATTCTTGAACGAAAGTGAACTCCATACGTATAATAACTCTTGAACAAAAGCAAACTCCATATAATCACTCTTGAAGAAAAGCGAAATCCATATAATAATTTTTGAATGAAAGCGAAATCCATATAATAATTTTTGAATGAAAGCTAACTCCATATAATAACACTTGAACGAAAGCGAGCATCATATAGTTACTCTAGAACGAAACAAAGCTTCATATCACTCTTAAACGAAAGCGAACTTCATATAATAACTCTTGAACGAAAGCGAACTCCATATAGACCTAATAACTTTTGAACGAACTCTTGAACAAAAGCGAACTCCATATAGTAACTCTTGAACGAAAGCGAACTCCATATAATAACCCTTGAAGAAAAGCAAACTCACCATAATAACTCTTGAACCAAAGCGGGTTTAATATAATGAGTATTAAAGAAAGCGAACTCCATATAATAATCCTTGAACGAAAGTGAACTCCATACGTATAATAACTCTTGAACAAAAGCGAACTCCATATAATAACTCTTGAAGAAAAGCGAAATCCATATAATAATTTTTGAATGAAAGTAACTCCATATAATAACACTTGAACGAAAGCGAGGTTCATATAATAACTCTTGAACGAAAGCGAACTCCATATAGACCTAATAACTTTTGAACGAACTCTTGAACAAAAGCGAACTCCATATAGTAACTCTTGAGCGAAAGCGAACTCCATATAATAACTCTTGAAGAAAAGCAAACTCACCATAATAACTCTTGAACCAAAGCGGGTTTAATATAATGAGTATTAAAGAAAGCGAACTCCATATAATAATCCTTGAACGAAAGTGAACTCCATACGTATAATAACTCTTGAACAAAAGCGAACTCCATATAATAACTCTTGAAGAAAAGCGAAATCCATATAATAATTTTTGAATGAAAGCTAACTCCATATAATAACACTTGAACGAAAGCGAGCATCATATAGTAACTCTAGAACGAAACAAAGCTTTATATCACTCTTAAACGAAAGCGAACTTCATATAATAACTCTTGAACGAAAGCGAGCTCCATATAGACCTAATAACTTTTGAACGAACTCTTGAACAAAAACGAACTCCATATAGTAACTCTTGAACGAAAGCGAACTCCATATAATAACTCTTGAAGAAAAGGAAACTCACCATAATAACTCTTGAACCAAAGCGGGTTTAATATAATGAGTATTAAAGAAAGCGAACTCCATATAATAATCCTTGAACGAAAGTGAACTCCATACGTATAATAACTCTTGAAGAAAAGCGAACTCCATATAATAACTCTTGAAGAAAAGCGAAATCCATATAATAATTTTTGAATGAAAGCTAACTCCATATAATAACACTTGAACGAAAGCGAGCATCATATAGTAACTCTAGAACGAAACAAAGCTTTATATCACTCTTAAACGAAAGCGAACTTCATATAATAACTCTTGAACGAAAGCGAACTCCATATAGACCTAATAACTTTTGAACGAACTCTTGAACAAAAGCGAACTCCATATAATAACTCTTGAAGAAAAGCAAACTCACCATAATAACTCTTGAACCAAAGCGGGTTTAATATAATGAGTATTAAAGAAAGCGAACTCCATATAATAATCCTTGAACGAAAGTGAACTCCATAAGTATAATAACTCTTCAACAAAAGCGAACTCCATATAATAACTCTTGAAGAAAAGCGAAATCCATGTAATAATTTTTGAATGAAAGCTAACTCCATATAATAACACTTGAACGAAAGCGAGCTTCATATAATAACTCTTGAACGAAAACGAACTCCATATAGACCTAATAACTTTTGAACGAACTCTTGAACAAAAGCGAACTCCATATAGTAACTCTTGAACGAAAGCGAACTCCATATAATAACTCTTGAAGAAAAGCAAACTCACCATAATAACTCTTGAACCAAAGCGGGTTTAATATAATGAGTATTAAAGAAAGCGAACTCCATATAATAATCCTTGAACGAAAGTGAACTCCATACGTATAATAACTCTTGAACAAAAGCGAACTCCATATAATAACTCTTGAAGAAAAGCGAAATCCATATAATAATTTTTGAATGAAAGCTAACTCCATATAATAACACTTGAACGAAAGCGAGCATCATATAGTAACTCTAGAACGAAACAAAGCTTTATATCACTCTTAAACGAAAGCGAACTTCATATAATAACTCTTGAACGAAAGCGAGCTCCATATAGACCTAATAACTTTTGAACGAACTCTTGAACAAAAGCGAACTCCATATAGTAACTCTTGAACGAAAGCGAACTCCATATAATAACTCTTGAAGAAAAGCAAACTCACCATAATAACTCTGGAACCAAAGCGGGTTGAATATAATGAGTATTAAAGAAAGCGAACTCCATATAATAATCCTTGAACGAAAGTGAACTCCATACGTATAATAACTCTTGAACAAAAGCGAACTCCATATAATAACTCTTGAAGAAAAGCGAAATCCATATAATAATTTTTGAATGAAAGCTAACTCCATATAATAACACTTGAACGAAAGCGAGCATCATATAGTAACTCTAGAACGAAACAAAGTTTCATATCACTCTTAAACGAAAGCGAACTTCATATAATAACTCTTGAACGAAAGCGAACTCCATATAGACCTAATAACTTTTGAACGAACTCTTGAACAAAAGCGAACTCCATATAGTAACTCTTGAACGAAAACGAACTCCATATAATAACTCTTGAAGAAAAGCAAACTCACCATAATAACTCTTGAACCAAAGCGGGTTTAATATAGGGTAAGAGGGTACAATTTCGAACACTTTAGAAACTTTTTTTATTTTCAGACAAACTAGACGTAATAACGGGACAATTTTTGGTAAATACAAAGTTTGTAATCTATGTGTTGCGTTACAGAAATATTAAGAAAAAAGCTCTGTTACAATGTCCATAAACATAATTTTATTGTTAGCACAGAAACGTTCAGATTTGTACCACATCAGGTACAATTCCGAACACTGGTAGGTACAATTTCGATCACACACATTTTCCACAAATAAATTGTTTCTTACCTTGTACACCTACATACACTTCATGATACCACACTTGGCAAGACTGGCATCGTATCCAGTCGCCTTTCACGACGGACTCTTCACTGTAATAGCTCAACTGGCAAAAGCCATATATGTCCTCATTTGTTGGAGTTAATGCCCTGCTTCTTTGCGGCTGTCTTGCAACTTGAAGCTTCTTTCCTGGAGTAGGCCGGTTAACAACACAGAATTTCTTAGCCTGTACTTCAACAATGTGAGCGTTGCTTGTAAGATGGAGCGAGGTTAGGAGTTTTCTTTTACGTGTAGGTTTCTTCTCAGGAGTTTTGAGGATGCTACGAACCAAAGCATTTTCCTTTAGAATCGGAGGGTTTTGGTGTAGGTAAGAGAATTGTAGGTTTGTGTTCGTCTTGTGGCATAGGAGAACCCGAGGTATTGGTGTAGGTGAGATAATAGTGGGTCTATCTTGATCTCGTGATGTAGTTGAATCATTAATTTTCGATGTTCCTGGTGCACAAATGTCATTAGTTTCAGTGTTATTCCTAGACTGATTTTTTCTTCAGAAGACGATACGAACAGGAGGGAAGGAGCAAATTTGGACTTTGGAACAGTGTCGTCCGAAAAGGGCATGATTCCAGTACACGCAAAACCTTTTATGGCCGACCCAACAGAAGCTGCCTCTTTCCAAGCCTCGCAAAAGAGGGGATTAAATCTGAGTTTCGACAGAGCCTTGTTGGGATGGTGATGTTGCCAGTTTGTTGCTTTCCTGTGGTAGTGTGTCTTCAGAGACTTGAACAAAGTTCTATCTAAAGGTTGAAGAACGTGCCTACTATGAGGTGGTAAACCCACGAGCTCGATCTCATTCTCCTGGCAGAATTTCAAAGCATTGAAATTGGTGTGGCTTCCATGGTTGTCCAGTATAAGCAAAACTTTACCAGTTTTGTATGTACAAAAATGTTCCAACCACCTAAGGAAAAGCCTTTCGTTGATGTAACCAGACTCGCTCAAATTCACAACTGTGCAAGGTGGCAAACCATCATTGAATTCCGGGCGCATTCTGACACCTTTGAAAATGATCATCGGTGGAATGTAAGAGCCAGAAGCATTGCAACAAGCAACGACTGTCACGTTTTCCCTTTTTCAACGTTAGTTAGTGACACGATCTCACGCTTTCCTTTTTGACTTACTATTTTCATGGGTCTGTTATTCAAGGGAATCCCTGTCTCATCCATGTTGTATATGCATTGAGGTTTATCAAACAAATTAAAGTCATTCACTACACCTTTCAGAATTCTAAAGTAGTTCCTCACTTTTTCATTCATACCTGCAGCTCTAGCTCTCGATAGTCCTTCTAGTTTCCTCAAACTTATGTTTGGGTGCCTTTTCATAAAGGCTTTGAACCAGTCATCGCCAGCTATCTTCCCATCTGGATTCCATGGGTGCTGAACTCCACAGGCCACATCCACATCAAAAGCAGCACGTTTTACTTGCACGAGTGTAAGTCCTAATCCTCTGTTCTCGAAATACACTAACCTATTCACCTATTCTCTGTTTCTTCCGATAGTACTGTGGGATGTCCAATTTTGCCTGTTATCGGTGGAGTAAGTCCATTCTGCCTTTCCTTTTCCTTGCCTACACGGTCATGAAGGGTGCCTAGTGGAATGTGATACAATACCGATGCCCCTCTTAACGATATATCACCCGATAAGACGCTCTTCACTGCTGTTGCCATATTAGAAGGATCCCACAAAAGACGCTTCTTCTTTTCAGTTTTCCGTCGTGGCATCTGTAATGACAAAACACGAAAGGCACACTGAGAATGGTAGCACAACTGGCTGATATGTACCTTCAACCTAGTGTTCAGAATTGTACCTTATTGGTGTTCGAAATTGTACCTTTCGCTATACTTTATCTGCGACTAAACAGTTACAAATGCTGCTCGTAGATGGCATCTGGTGTACCATCAAGGTTCGTATATACACTACAGGTTGCGCCAGCCCAATCGTTGGATGTGTGACGTCACCGGGTAAGCAGACGCGAGTATTTTCTTGCAGCAAAATTCCCGTCCAAAGCCACAAAATTTCCCGATGTGATGCAAAATTTCCCGCTAACCTAAATTGATATAGTTTACATCTAGTAGTAAACAATTTTAAAAAATACCGCTTTAGACAGACTATGATGTACAATGGAATTCATTCTCGTAGTATAAAAAGGTATTATTTATAGTTATGCATGATAAGGTAAAAAACAATTTTTTAAAAAATACTGTGTACACTTTTTTGTAACGAACAGTATGTCGTTCTTTATGGGTCTTCTTCCTTCTTTTAGGAATTGCAGTTTAATTTAAGGTGCAGATATCTGTCCCTGTAAACTGTCACCAATTATCTAAACGATATCAATCAATGAAAAAGATCATAATTTAAACATAAATAAATGATTTAAAACAATAAACATTTCTGCTTTTCGAATATTTTTATTAGTTTTGAAGATATTATAGAAAAACTAAAATTAGCGGTAGTTTAATTTCGCTGAAGTGAAGACCCTTAAAGAAAGTCCTCGTAAAGTGAATCTGCACTCATGAATGCAACTCCTACCCTGAGAAACAATTTTTAAGGCATTAAATTAATTTCGTGAAGAAATAACTACATATAACAAGATAGCACATGATCGTTCCATACACATCATATACAGGCATGTCAATCTGTACGCAATAATCTGAGCATGCGCCAAAGTAATAACATGCCAGAACGTCTTAAGAAATCTTTTAAATCAAGAAAAGTGGAAAAAAAATGTTTGCTTTTTTTTTAAAAAAAAAAGTCACGGAATATTCTCAATCTACGCCAATTTTGGGAAGTCGCCTGTAGTGCTTAGCACTAATATTCTTTAATTTTATAGTTATACAAAACAGATTACTGCTAGTATGCATCAAAATAATGTCAATTGCTTTCCGTGTCCACATACTCAATTTTAGTGCCACCGCATAGCGATTTTCGTTTGTTTTATTTGATATAATGTTGGATAGAAATAGAACAAGTTCTAATTTAGAGCAGTTGTGTCAAATTTTGTAACCAACCAAAAGTTGATTACAGCTTGGTATCATAAATGTTCAAATTCCACTTTGATGAAATATTTGATACAATATATGATGGAATATTTGTTCGTCTATAGTATTTAAAAAAGTTGAGAATGTCTCCATTTCCCGTTTCCAGCCTATTTTGAAGAAAAATTCCCGCATTCCCGCCAGTGCTCAGAATTTCGCATTTTACGGGAAATTTCCCGCAAACTGGCATCACTGGCTTGGCTGTGCTTACCACATGACGTCACACGTGTTCGGCATAGTTCGTAATCTCAGTTTGCGGCGCCCCCCTGTGTACCATGCTTGTTTCCATCATGGACCGTGCAACATACTACAGTAAACTAACAATCAACATTTCGCAATTTAAAGCAACAATGCAACGTCAATGAGCTATTTTATAGTACGACATTTTCTAAGGTTGATATACACACCTTCGCTTGAAGAATAATTTCTGTACGGCCTCAACAAACAATTAAACACACAACTCTATCAGAAACAAACAAGCACAGCAGTCACTGTTAACGTCATATTCTTCACTCAGTGTTGGAAACTGTTGTATTTCGAAAAATGGTGAAAAAGTCTACTGTGTTCAGAATTGTACCTGTTCGAAATTGTACCCCCTTACCCTAATGAGTATTAAAGAAAGCGAACTCCATATAATAATCCTTGAACGAAAGTGAACTCCATACGTATAACAACTCTTGAACAAAAGCGAACTCCATATAATAACTCTTGAAGAAAAGCGAAATCCATATAATAATTTTTGAATGAAAGCTAACTCCATATAATAACACTTGAACGAAAGCGAACTTCATATAATAACTCTTGAACGAAAGCGAACTCCATATAGACCTAATAACTTTTGAACGAACTCTTGAACAAAAGCGAACTCCATATAGTAACTCTTGAGCGAAAGCGAACTCCATATAATAACTCTTGAAGAAAAGCAAACTCACCATAATAACTCTTGAACCAAAGCGGGTTTAATATAATGAGTATTAAAGAAAGCGAACTCCATATAATAATCCTTGAACGAAAGTGAACTCCATACGTATAATAACTCTTGAACAAAAGCGAACTCCATATAATAACTCTTGAAGAAAAGCGAAATCCATATAATAATTTTTGAACGAAAGCAAACTCCATATAATAACTCTTGAACGAAAGCGAGCTTCATATAATAACTCTTGAACGAAAGCGAACTCCATATAGACCTAATAACTTTTGAACGAAAGCGAACTCCATATAATAACTTTGGAACAAAAGCGAACTCCATATGATAACTCTTGAACAAAAGCGATCTCCATATAGTAACTCTTGAACGAAAGCGAACTCCATATAATACCTCTTGAACGAAAGCGAGCTTCATATAACAACTCTTGAACGAAAGCAAACTCCATATAATAACTCTTGAACGAAAGCGAATTTTTGAATTCTGCTTTTTGCAATTGATAGTTAGAACGGTTATCTCGGTCCATTTAATTCATAGAATCAATCCGTTAACATCTTAATAGGTAATTCGGCGACTTTTCCTGTAGCTATCTACTGTATATTCTATTTTCTGCTATTGGAACAAAGGTAGTAAAAGTTGCATATAATGCTGCTAGATGGCAGCAATGTCGTGCAAAAGTTGATATCTCTATTATTAGGCGGGAACAAATTAGTAATTCAATTCTACTACTTAAGGGATCACAATATCTCTTATTTCATGCACATGATGTTATTTTGAGTTATTATAACACTTATTAATAGGGATTTAATAAAAGACTTGTTAAATATATTTGAGTTTCATTTAAGCTTCTCCGTAACAGAAAGCAGCTTTGTTATTCGCTTTTTCTGTTCTTGCGATGCCAGTAATGCCAATGTATGGGCATTAGATTTGGAATCAGTACCTTCGAGTCAGTGGCGTAGGGAACGAGGGGCCCAGAGGCCCCCCCCAAAGAAGTCCGACAATGTACTTTGGTACTTTGACGTTTGTAATTTTTTTTATATATTTTTATGTTTATATATTTTTTGTTTGTAATGTTTCTATATGTACCTATAACAGCACTTCCCCCCCCCCCAAACACACATCCTGGCTACACTACTGCTTCGAGTTACCCGATTGTTTTCAATGTTACAACTTGTCTCTTTTTGGCTCCACTAGAAATCTATTTTGGAATCTTTAGCTCTATCTCGATAAACACAGAGTGATTAGATCATACGAATATTGGTAACAAACTGAGGTAAAAAAAAAAAAAAAATGAAATTCCACGAATATGCTCCGAAACTAAGGGAGATAATAGTTATGATAATGAACGAAATAGTGGAATAAAGAAAATGGAAGGAAACGAGAGAACTCCGAAAAACCCATGCACACATTGTTTGTTCACCACAAATTCCACTTGGCGCGAGCTGGGATCAAACCAGGAATCCCATTTACCTGAGGTGAATGCTCTACCACTGACCGACCACGGCCCGTAACAATTAAAATGAATAAAAGTACGGATTCGCACCATTCTAAATTTTCTCGCCCCTATTCCTTATATTAAATCACGTCATGATGAAGATATTACGAAAATATTTATAAATTTAATATGAACACAATTCTAAGAAGCAGTGGCGGATGTAGCCCGGAGCCGAGGAGACTGGGCCCCCTAGTTTTTTGAGTGACAAAAGTAATTTCAGCTATTATTTATATACTTTTGAAAGTTTATTAGTAAACTCATGATATAGCTATCATAATCTGGGTTCTGGATGCCCAACCCCCAGTTTTTACCTTCTAGACCCGCCACTGCTAACAAGGTTTTCGAAAAACTTCATCTTACCCGAAGAAAACACCTAAAATCGCTTATATCATTTTTTAAAAGTTCTCCGAAGAAATTCAGACCCAAGAATAAACTATTCCTTTAGGAATTTATAGTTCAAAGTTGCTGTATAGTTGTCATATTGTATATACAGATGGTGATCAGAAAAATGGAAACACCTGTAGTTGGCAACACGTCAGATGTATGGGTTGGCAGTGGCGTCGTGGCGCTCGTAGCGCCGGACCGCTGGTGGTGGTGTGTTAGGTCGGTCTCCATACTACGTCAGGCGCAGTGGAACAGCAGTGTCCAGTGGCTGCAGCAGACGGAGGTAGTGTAAAATGGGAGACCTCTCAGATTTTTAAAGAGGGCAAATTGTTGGTGCGCCGTTATGTGGAGTGAGTGTGACGGGAGTGGCTACTGTGTTAGGTGTGTCGCGTGGACAGTGTCTAAGGTGATGACGGCCTACACAACACACGGGAAAACCACATCGGGGAAGCGGAACAGTTGGCGAAAGAAAATCGTGAGTGACAGGTCACGCCGGGTATTAAAGCGCATTGTCACGCGGAACCCTCGTGCCACTGCGGAGCAAATGACGGAGAAATGCAATCAGCACCTCCCCCACCCTGTTTCGACAATCACAGTCCGCCGCGAATTACATGACATGAACTTACGGGGTCGTGTTGCTCCGGCCAAATCGCTCATCAGGTACCATAACGCTTTTGCACGTCGCAAGTGGTGCCGCGACCATGCAACTTGGACCGTTGAGGACTGGAAACGTGTGATATGGTCGGATGAGTCATCCTTCACCCTATTCCCAACCACGGGCCGTGTTTATGTGTGGAGAACGCCCAAAGAAGCTTATGATCTGCAGTGTCTCCGCTCAACTGTGAAACATGGTGGCGGCTCGGTGATGCTGTGGGCCGCCATATCATGGTTTTCATTGGGTCCTGTGGTCACACTTAACGGACGAATCACTACCAACGATTATGTCGCAATTTTAGGAGACCACTTGCATCCTATGGTCCGGATGTTGTTCCCGGACAATGACGCCATCTTCCAGGATGATAATGCACCTATTCACACAGCTGGTGTTGTTGCAGCGTGGTTTGAGGAACAGTTCAACGCGGGATGAAGTTCAACACCTCCCCTGCCCAATCCCCAGATCTCAACATAATTGAACATCTGTGGTCCGTCTTGGAAACACGACTCCGGCGACGATTTCCACCTCCATCCTCTCTCACAGAACTAGCCGATGTCCTGCACGAGGAATGGTGTAAAATTCCACTTGCTACCATTCATGACCTCTATGCCTCCATCCCACGTCGCATCAAGGCTGTTCTGAAGGCGAAAGGTGGCCCGACACCATATTAATCTGGTAAGTTGCAATTTCGTTCAGGTGTTTCCATTTTTCTGATCACCATCAATAGTTGTTAATGAAATATTTATTTATGAAATATGATGAACATTGAATGTATCGTTTTCGAAAATCAAAAGAACTTATCCCTAAGGTAAAGTACTTTCTTTGGTTTTTTTCCCTTTAACATGAGTAAGATTTATACCATACCATAGGATTGCTAAATAAAATATGAACCAATTTTGTCTGGATCGTTTTAAAAATGATTATATATATAATCATAATGATAATCATAAGTATTCTTCCATTATTGGAAGGTCATTTGCTGCAACTGAGAAGCCTTCATGCTCCACAGTCTTCCGATAACCTTTTTGTCTTCATGACCAATTTGTCTGTTTTGATACCGTCCATTAATTCTAGTCTCCTTCGCCTTCTCCCTCTTTTTCACGCCACCATACCCTCTACCACGTCCTCATGATACAGTTCTTTCTTAGCCAATGTCCCAAGCAACTTCTCTTCCTCTTCTTAATAATATCTAAAAAAAAAATATTTTCTTACCTATCATTTCTAACACCCTCTCATTCGTTTTCCGCTCGGCCTAGCCAATTCGCTCCATTCTTCTCCACACCCACATTTCAAAAGTTTTCAATCGTTTTTCATCATTTTTGCGTAAAACCGATGTTTGTGATTAGGTATTTTATGAGTCTTTTTCTCAACTCTTTATTCAAGGTCCCATAAAGTATTAATTCCTTCTTCCTGAAGGCTTCTTTCGCCATTCCTATTCTTGCTTTTATTTCATGTTCACACTTCATGTCATCACTAATAATACTACCCAGGTATCCAAAACTAGTCACCTGTCCTATTTTCTTCCTTCCTACTTCTATATTTGACAGCGACCCCTTCGATCCAATCACAATGGATTTTGTCTTTCTAACATTTATTTTCATCCTATATTCGTCACAGTCCTAGGGTAAATTACTTCTATAAATTTTCTTCAGAAGAAATTACCTACATTACGTTCTTAATGAAATATGAGAAAAATCATCTGAGTCGTTTATAAAAATATCATCCGAAAGAAAGTAGTATACCTTCTGAATATTTTTAGAAAACTGACTAATACTTAGAATTATCAATATTTATCTATATATATAAAAGAGAACGCACAAAATCCTTTGTCCGCTCATCACGCTAATACGGCTGAACCGATTTCTTTCATTTTTGGGGGGTTGTTAGGATTTGGACCCTAGATGGTTTTTATCATATCACTTTAATTTTCAATTACCAGTGTCTTGAGATAATTGACCAATCAGGTGTCAATACGTAAAAAAAATCCTTTGTCCGCTCATCACGCTAATACGGCTGAACCGATTTCTTTCATTTTTGGGGGGTTGTTAGGATGTGGACCCTAGATGGTTTTTATCATATCACTTTAATTTTCAATTACCAGTGTCTTGAGATAATTGACCATTCAGGTGTCCATACGTACAAATCCTTTGTTATTAGTTCATCATAGGTATAAAAATAAACGTATTTATATGCAACCCGCATGACCCTGTGACTCGGCGGGTTAACATAACTGACAGGCGCTATAAATCACTTGAAAGCGAAAAAGTAAAAATTATCTAAGTAACAAAGTTTATTGCGTTCCGGGATGACCGCAGCGAAGCGGGGCGGGTTGGGGTGACCGCAGCGAAGCGGGGCGGGTTAACATAAATGACAGGCGCTATAATGTTAACATTTACTGCAATCTTCTATGGTTTTTATCATATCACTTGAAAGCGAAAAAGTAAAAATTATCTAAGTAACAAAGTTTATTGCGTTCCGGGGTGACCGCAGCGAAGCGGGGTGAACGCTGCTAGTGAAATATAAACGAATTCGTTACCACCATTTTTGAAAACAAAAACCACATTTAAAAAAATCGTAATCCAGTAAACTGTCTTTATTGTTAGGGTAGGATATGATTTCGAAAACAAAGTAATAACCCCGGACGGTCTACGTTGAATGATACTGTCTCTAGACTTGTGTACGTGTATGATATACTAAATGGATACGAGCAAACAACAAAATATAATTTTTTTCAGCATTTAGGGACCATGAAGCATGCAAATTCTTTCATAATCTTTAATTTGATGATTTTACCATTCTTTCTTCTCTTTTATATCATCGCTCGAAAGTAAGGAGAAAGACACTTTCTCTTTGCATTACTTTACTTTCTCTGCCCAGTTATAAAATTAGTACGATACTGTGTCACGATTCGTTCACTGTCACAGCCGTGGAATTATGAAATGACCTTCCAGAAGATATTCAAAAGTCATCCTCGATAGCCGTGTTCAAAAATCAACTCAAAAATTACTTTTTGTTTCAGATTTACCAGCACAACTAACTAAATCAATGCTTTTCAGTGTATATTCTATCTAAATGATCATTACTCCATGGCCAAAAAAGTTTGGATTTTGGAAGATTTAAGAAGACATATCTCGGGAGCTATAAGTCATAGAGAGATGATACTTAGCGAATTTTTCAATTTTAAGCCCACCATTTTGAGCATGTGTCTTCGTAAAACATATCGTAGAACGTTATAACAGAACTCTTAACCCTTTTAAATTATGGCTTTTTCGAGGTATTTTGTAGACTTTCACTCAATCATCTATTGCGTCAAGACTATTTGTGGTTGGATCATGGTTCATACCCCGTTTTGTTTCTAGTAAAGCAGCGTTTCCAACTGCGTCCGTAAAATTTCCAGAAAGTGTACCAAATGCGGGAAATTTCCGCTCAAAGTGGGAAAAAGGGATTTTCTTTTTTAAAAATCCCTTTTTTTTATCGCGAATATATCCCCTTTAGTATAGGATACGATCATGCGAATGCTACTAAAAAATTTTGCTTTATGGTGAAGAGAATGAGATGCAAAGAGTTCCCATGGGATGAATAGTTTTGATGCTACAACCGATTTACAGTCGATAGTTTTGATGCTTGATAATACCTTTTTAGTAAATTTCTATACTATCATCATCATCATCAAGACTGTTCATTGTGGGAACATGAATTGTACCTCGTTTTCTTTGCCATGAACCAGTATTTCAAACGGTACCACTCGCATGTCTCTAGCATGTACCATGATGGAGAAAATTCGCGAAAAAGGGACATTTTTGTCAAAAAATCCCTTTTTCCCCGATTTTGGGCCCATCTGGCCGGCCACTATGTCAACCCACAGAGCCCCAAAAAATCTCAAACATACTACATACTATGTGTAACAACTGTACGAACTTTCAATGTTATATCTTGAAAAATAAGAGGAAAAAATATTGCCCCATGTGCAAACAGTATCAACTTTCCCCTATGTGAGCAATGGATAACTCATTTTTATATAAAAATTTCCTGACTCGTCCCTAATTATCGTAGAGACACGATTGATACACCGTTTTATTTGGCCAAAACCAGTCTTTCAAACGGTACCACTCGCATGTCCCTAGCATGTACCATAGTGGAGAAAATTTGCGAAAAAGGGAAATTTTGTCAAAAATCCCTTTTTCCCCGATTTTGGCCCCTCCACTATGGTACATGCTAGAGACATACGAGTGGTTCCGTTTGAAAGACTGGTTCATGCCCAAGAAAACGAGGTATGTATCATGACTTTAGAAGAAATAGTGATAATACTGTAGATACTTTGCTAAAGTAATTGACTAAAAATGTGTAAAAAATGAAAAAAAAACAACAAAGAAATCGAGATTTTTTGACACACGATTTGTTGACTCTAGCAACATGAGTCGTACCTCATTTTCTTCAGCGTAAGGCAGCCTTTCAAATAATACCACTCAAATTTTGCTATCTTGTACCCGTGAAGAGAGAAATTGGGAAAAGGGAAATTTTTCTTTAAAAAATCCCCTTTTTCCACTTTAGACGAGATTTTCCCGTTTCTGGTACACGATAGGGAAATTTGAGTGGTACATTTCGAAAGCGTGTCACATAACGAAACCAACGAGGTACAAACCATGATTCTAGGGTAAATAGTAATGTGTCAGGGATTTTTTGAAAAAAAAAAAAAACTTCTCAAATATACCCCTTTTTGAACCCATCGTCCATGTTTGTGACGTCACAGCCCCCAGTCAGAGCACGCGAGGCTGCAAAATGCCCATAAAATATGTTTTATGATGCTTCCATATTTGAATGAATGCAAAAAAAAAAAAAAAAAAAAAGTCTAAAAAGCTTTACTAGAGACTTATAAAGCAAATTTCGAAGGTCGACGCCATGGCACAAGTGCTGTGCCATCATAATTTAAAAGCGTTAAATAAAGTATGTGGAAAAAATTGAGAACTCAAGGAAATTATAAATGAATAGATACATTCAGGGGTGTAGCCAAGGGGGGGCCCATTGGGGCCAGGCCCCCCAAATGGATTCCTCGCCCCCCCAAATGACCAGCTTTTAAAACATCATAGTAAAATTATCTCGCTTCATTTATTTAAAACTAACAAAGTTTATTGACAATTAATAATTTATGGTAAAATAGTATGGAGAAATATTGTTTTTCCATACCGATCGAAAAATAATATAGTATCTCTTCCTTATACCGATCGAAAAATAAAATACATTTTTGTGACAGCAGGTTACACAATTTACTGCGATTTATATTTGACTGTTTGAAGACAAACGTTTTAACAAGGTACTACAAATACAGCCATAAAACAAAGGTACTATTTTCATATGCTTTAACAAGTGTTTTAAAAGACATAGAGGATGGAAAATTTGTTGAGAAACAATGTCTTTATTCAATTTGGATTTCATTTGCTCTCTCTTTTATTTCTACTCAGTGTAATAAAATAATTATGTTTTTTTAGTCACGAATAATAAATAAATATTTTTGTCAGGAAACCGTAAAGAAATTAAGTGGAATTTCAAAGGAAATCAATCTTGTGTAGATACGTTCTGTATTCAAGGTCTTAAATTTAAATCTAAAGGTAACCAAGAAAAGTTTTGTTGCTTTTTCACCCACCACCTTCGAACATCGATATGTCGCCTAACCTGGAAGATCAAAAATAGTCCCCATCAGCATCGACGATCTCCTGAAATCATTCTGGAAGGCCATGGAATCCATCGCGGTAGAACTTGGTGGGCCGTGAAACGAAGAAGGTATCAGGTGCATTTTGGACTTTTACTAGGGATTTGAACTGGCGTCCTCTAAGGTGATTGTCCAAAGAATGGAACAGGTGATAATCGGACGGTGCAATTCCCGGGGAATATAGTGGTTGCAATATTTTTTCCCATCCAAGGCGGAGAATGGTGTCCTGAGTCATCCTAGCCACGTGGGACTTAACGTTGTCCCGTAAACGAGGACACATTTGTAATTCAGGAGTGATGGCTCCTGAGTTTTGAGTTTTTGTTGAGTACAGCTCAACTGCTGACACTACACAGTTGCATTGATACTCTGACCAGCTGGTAGCAGTTCCCGATGCACGATGCACCAAACACACAGAAGGACCTTCTTCTAGTACAGTGCTGGTTTCGGCTGTTTTGAAATCGGTTTATAGGATGCTAGCCAATGATGACGGCGCCGTGGAGCTTCGTATAGGTCACACTTTTTATCACATGTCAACGCCCTGTCCTGAAATGGCTCCGAAACAGTAAATAAACACAGGCGACTGCCACGTTGCTTTCTGACCCGGAGTCAAAATATGTGAGACCCATCGACCCAACTTGTAGTGCTTCCCAAGTTGATGAGTGTGCTGCCGAATGGTTTCTCCACACACTGAATTGTAGTCCCAGTTCCTCTTTGTACATGTGTTGGGGCCCATATTCCCTCTGTCTTTACGCAAGTTCACGGTGTATCTGAATTGCCACAACCAGGTAGTATGTTGGATATAGCCATACCAACAACTGACGTTCGCCTATCTCCACTCGCATTCAACTCACGGTGTGAGGTCCAATTGAACACAGACCTCCACGAAAAGGGACAGAACTTTCTTGGTTACCTTTATAGTTATACACAAAAGTAGAGCGTTTGGTCCCGGGCAGAAGTTCATGACTAAGCGTAATAAAAACTATCTTGAATATAATTTATGGATAATAATAATAATAATTATAATAATAATAATAATAATAATAATAATAATAATAATAATAAGAAGAAGAAGAAGAAGAAGAAGAAGAAGCTAAAATAGTGTTTTTAGTTTTTCAGAAAGAAACCAAAATTTTCCTTTCTTTCATGCCTCAAAAACAGTGGCAGCGACCAGTAGCGTAGCCAGGATGTGTGTTTGGGGGGGGGCCAAGTGCTGTTATAGGTACATATAGAAAAATTACAAACAAAAAATATATAAACATAAAAATATATAAAAAATTACAAACATCAAAGTACCAAAGTACATTGTCGGACCTCTTTGGGGGGGGGCGGCCCCTCCGGGCCCCCCTTCCCTACGCCACTGGCAGCGACACATTTTTTGTCTTTGTACATTGTAGCTGCCCCCCCTAAAAAACGACGGGCCCCTCCTACACAAACCTGCTGGCTACACCCCTGGATATATTACAAGCATTGTTTAATGACTATAATAATAAAGTACATAGAATAATTGGTATAAAGCCTGTAGAAGTTAATAAGAAAAATCAATTCTTTTTAAGTTCGTTCTGGTAATGTTCTTGGAGCATTCCAGGCACGTAGCCAAGGGGGGGGGTCCGGATCCTCCTTCGAAAATAGA
Source organism: Thermobia domestica (assembly GCF_964235325.1). Lineage (NCBI taxonomy): Eukaryota > Metazoa > Arthropoda > Insecta > Zygentoma > Lepismatidae > Thermobia > Thermobia domestica. The sequence goes on along the minus strand of NC_137455.1, from coordinate 33,979,708 downwards.
AGTGAAAAAATTAAGGAAGGATGAAACAAAAAGAAACGAGAAAAAGAAGAATCAGCGTTAAAAATAAAAAGCTACAGCAAGCTTTTGATTACTCTTTCTTATGAAGATATTTCTATTGCTAGAAATACATGGTGGCTAGTGAGCGGGATATCCTGGAAAAGTCAGGGAATTTAAAATTTCTAGAAAAGTTACAGAATTCTCAGAATTCCTGTTACTAGTCACGGATATTTCTAGCTTCCGAAAGCATAGTGTCGTTGAGTAACAGCGTGGACATTTTTAATCATAATTTTTCGTCATCGCATCCTTGCAGTATCAAACATGTTATTTAAAAAACAATTTTCTACTGCTCCTTTAACCTGTCATTTGGAACCGACAGTAGTTGACGGAATAATAAAAAAGTTGTTAACAGTTGATTCAACGCAGATATTGTAAAATATTTTACAAGACATTATTGAGTATGTACTCTTTATAATAGCGGAGGTCATAATGAAAGGAAAATTGTTATATTTGAAAAATGAAATGAAATCTTTGAGTTTTACGTCCCACGGTTATGCCGGTTAGGCTAAAGGAGACGGTGATTATGAGAAATGAATGAAATGGTGGAATGAAGAAAGTGGGAGGAAACGGGAGAACCCCGAGAAAACCCACGCACACGGTGTTTGTCCACCACAAAGTTCACTTGGCGGGGGCTGGGATCGAACCCGGGACCCCAAGCACCAGAGGTGAACGCTCTACCACTGAGCCACCGCGGCCCCCTGTTATATTTGAGTAAAGAGAGGAAGGACGTAAATATTGTAAAATCTTTTTCAATACGTTTTTTTTTATTTTTTTACTCGAGATTTCTTCATTGTTTGTTATTAAAATACTTACAACATATCCTCATTTTATTGTCCTAACTAACCAATACTTGTTATTAGTAAAGTAGTTTAGATTGATCGAGCTTTTGGACCTTCAGAATTTCCGACTAAACAAACCAATATATGTTACAGTAAAATAGTTTAGAATGATCTAGCCCCTGGTGTGATGACCACACTATTTCATGCCACGGACCCCCCCCCCCTTCACGAAATCCTGGCTACGTGCCTGAGCATTCTCAAGTGATTTATTTTGTATTTTCAAATGTTTTATTTTATTTTAAATATATTCTCTTTTCAGTGTTCTTGCCATGCTTGGTATTGTTTTTCTTTTTCTTTTCTATTTAATTTTTATTTGTTGTTGACTATCTAACTAGGTAGTAGATCGAGTGGAAGATAAGGCAAAAGATAAGGTAACTCTGTCTTTAATGAATTGAATTGAATTGAAAATCGAATTATTTCTGCCACTTTAATTAACGTTACAACTTTTCTCAATAGATGGCGTACAAGTAGCGGCTAATGATAAAAACGTCATCTCTTGAGTGTTCTGTGAACTAACAGCATGAAATACTGTAGTTTCATGCGTACATGAAAAGAATTTTGGAACATAAAAGAGAGAAACACAATGCAAAATAAATGGGAAATTTTAGATCAAACCTTTTGAAAATGATTTTAGAAACAGAGGACAATATAAAAAAATTAGGCTTCAGAACATTCTACTAGTTAGAAAGTACTGTCAGTTAGATTAGGCCTAAGATGTGCTTTTGAAATGCGTATGAAAATTGACGTCCCATTAACTATGATATCCAACGGAAGGTGAAATTATGCAGTAACTAGCAGCATCTATCTGCTTAGTTGTACAAAAATAAAGTTTAATTAAATGTTTATGTATTCTTGTTCGTACAAGTAAAATCACAATTTCTAAACTTGAGCGCACAGAACCGTCACAAAATTAGAAATGTATCCGAGTGCAGAAAAAGCAAAACATATTTCATTGCTTTTAGCAAGTATTTATTGTCAGACGCCACTGCATTTGCTTAACTCTAGGAAGCCCAAGGGGGAGCCCTTGAATTCATAAGATAGATTCTATTTTTTTTAAATCTAATATATTATCAGCCAGTTTTTTTTATTTTTAGTTCTTTGTTACACAATTTGCTATAGTGATATAAAAAATAGTTCGTAAGTAAGTAGCTTAGAAAATTGGGTAGTGAGTACGAAGACTCTCCTCCTTTGAGATTATCTGGAATTATTTCAGTTGAAGATCATAAAAAAAAAAAAATGCAATTTTAAGTACCTGACTATTATCTGGCCAGAATATCAGAGGTAATTTTATCTTTCATGTCTCTGAATTAAATGAAGTATGTATGTGTCCAATTTGTCCAACTAGGCAATAGTTTTGTAATACTGGTGGCAGCCGTGTCTGATATTAAGAGTCATAGTGGTTATAGTGGCGGATCCGGGGGAGGCGATAAGGGCAATTGTCCCCCCCAGAAGAGGCAACTTTCTTATTTATATATATAAATAAAACCTATCCCAGAGTTTGGACCTCTTAAAAGTAGCTCTAAGTATCAGTATTCCAACCCACTGCCCCCCAGAAGTCCGCCCTGGATCCGCCCCTGAGTGGTTAATGAAGAATACTGCAGCTTTCTGTAGAGAAGACGGAATTAATCTTATATGTTTTACGTACGAAGTACGTGAACGCTTATGAGCTAAGAAAATTAAAAAGAAAAAAATCTTTACCTTTAATTATGTAAAAATGTAACTAAATGAGTTGGAAAAGGGGGGGCGCAGTGGCTCAGTGGTAGAGCGTTCACATCCGGTGCTTTGGGGTCCTTGGTTCGATCCCAGCTCGCATCGTGTGGACTTTGTGGTGGACAAACACCGTGCTCGTGGGTTTTCTCGGGGTACTCCCGCTTCCTCCCACTTTCTTCATTCCACCATTTCATTCATTTCTCATCATCACCGTCTCCTTTAGCCTAACCGGCATAATCGTGGGACGTAAAACTTAAAGATTTCATTACATTTGAGTTGGAAAAACCTTCTTCCTTTGGAGCGACCTGCTACCTAATATAACATGAAATTGCTAATGTTATCATTTAAGAGGTTAACGTTTAATGTTTAGCGGGCTTCTTTCACAATTTCTCTCAATTCTTGTTCTAAATGGCATAATTAGTAATTCTTTTTCTTTTTGCAATAAATTGACTAAATTCTAATCCCACTTTTGATGAGCCATAATTCGGTGACTAGAGGTCTCTTAGACTAGAGAAAAGGGTTTTCTGGATGGACAGACGTCAGAAAGAAAAAATAGGCTTCCGTCAAGGATCTTGGAGGAATAAGTTTCCCGGCCAGTGATGGCTAAATGCCCGGGCTTCATTTGACCGCGAGGATACTTTATCCAGGTCATTTAGGGAGGGGCAATTGCTCCCTCCTGAGTTTAAGTAATAACATACATTTTAGGTTATTGTATACTAATTACTAATAAAAACACGTGAAATTCTTGTATCTGTGGAACCTTACTTCCTTCCGATGCAAAATCTGAAATGACGCTAGTGGCCGGTTAATAGAAATGAGAAAAATATATGGTGTTTCTTTTTTCTTTTTTATTTTTAACTCCATGCGTAACAGAAAATGTGTAGGTGCTCATTTTCGCACTATATACTTGATTCGAGACTTGATTTCTAACTGTAAAAATATTTTCTTAACCTTTCGAGTACCAAGACCATTTTATGAGAATGTCGGTACGAGGTCGTTTTTTTATATACAAAAAATACATACTTCATAAAGTTACTTTCAAATGCTTGTATTCAGGTTCCATTTGGCCTAACACTCGGCAAAGAAATGAAACGAAATCTTTGAGTTTTTACGTCCCACGGTTATGCCGGCTAGGCTAAAGGAGATGATGATGATGATGAGAAATGAATGAAATGATGGAATGAAGAAAGTGGGAGGAAACGGGAGAACCCCGATTAAACACACGCACACGGTGTTTGTCCATCACAAAGTTCATTTGGCGGGCGCAGGGTTTGAACCCGGGACCCCATCACTCGGCAGAGAATGTGAAACAGCTTTTATCACGTCAACCTTCCTGAGAGACGTTTTCCTAGATTTTCCTCATTCTCATCCATCAGGAAATGTCGGGATGGTACCTAACACACAGGTTTCAGGCCACTTCCTTCCTTTCCCATTTCTTTCTTCTGTACAAGAACTGCAAAATGAAACTTCTAATTGCTGTAAATAAAAATACAATTTTGCGTTAATGATTAAGTTTCCATAATTCGGGCTTACTTCGGGCTCATTTGATTATCACACGAGCTCGGGCCGGGCTCGAGCTTAAATGCTAAAACATATTTCGGACTCGGGTCGGGCCTCACATTGTAAATTCACGGGCCGGGCCGGGCCCTGGCTAAAAATTCCAGCCCGTGCAGACCTCTAGACGTAGCATCCACAATAGGATAACAGAATGAGATTTTTAGTTTTTTTTTATTATTATATGACAATACTATTATAAGTTATGTGTAAAAAATAAAGCAAAATAAAAAAAAGCACGTTTTCCGAAAAAGGCCATGTGCTCTGCTAAGAATGAATTTTGGGCTATCGTGATTCACGATTCAATTTTTCTCCTATAAAAGAATCAAGAGATAACTGGAAGATAATATCTTCTACATGCCCACTTCACTCAATGCTCTCTAACGATGAAGTATTATAATTCGTATGCAAGTACTGCGTGGTAAATACACTAACCGGGATTTCTTGTTGTAGAAGGAGGAAGGAAGATGTACACAACCGACTGGAGAATACAATAGCATCGGTTGTTGTTACGTGTGACTCATCTGGTGTTACAGTCCAGAATCTAACCAAACAGGGGGTCACATTTCGGTGCGACGTGTAGGTGTTAGTGGATTGTTAGTAACTCAAACAGCTTCTGATTGATCGCCCCATCCGACACGAAGAAATATAATTGGTGTTGCTTTTGAATATTTATTGCTCCTTCACGTCATGGTATTCAAATAAGTTAGCATAAAGAGATTGTGGTAGTTTTTTTATTTATTTTTTTTATCAGAAGCGTCACCGAAAAAAACGATTTTAAAAACTCATTCTAGGAACTCTGTTCAGAATAATAGAAGGGAATATCTCGAATTTCACCAATACCAACTGAATTCTGATTCTGCTGTGCAGTGGCGGATCCAGGGAAGCGATCGGGGCGAGCGCCCCCTAGAAGAGGAAACTTTTATTTTATATATAAATAAAACCCACAGGCTATAAATAAAGTAGCTCTAAGTAGCAGTATTACAACCCACCGCTCCTCCAGAAATCCGTCCTGGATCCGCCCCTGCTGTTGAGAAAATATTTCTTTTACAGATATTGTAATATAAGGTACACGGATTGTAATAGTTTTTTTACAGCCCTTCCCACTGGTTCTAGTGACTATCGTGCGCATTTGCTGCACAGAGTCCAGGGCTCGATTCTCGGTAAGACAGTGTTGAAATTTGAACGCATTTCGGTGATGTGGATTCTACATTAAAACTGTAGCTCCACGTCTCATATAGCTTCGATGCTGCAAAAGGAGACTCTACACTTCAACAACAACAACAACAACAAATTTACATTTCAACAAATCTAGTCTTTGCTTAACAAAATATATTCCAAAAGCAATAGTACATTTGTGAGTAGGCCCTTGTGGCGGTAGTATATATCGCTTAAACCAAAATGACGTCGGTACAGAAAAGAAAATGTGTGTGTGCAGTCATATAGAGAAACAAAAATTTCTGGAATGATCCAAAAAATGGATCAAAAGACTGCAAACTTGGCCAATAATTAGTTTTTGATTCAGGGGCCATAAAACTTTTGAACGGCCCCTAAATCGAGTTTTTGTATTTTCTACGGGATAAGGACATCATACTGAGTTAAGTGAGAGTTTTGGTTTGGCAACGTTATATGTAGTTCTCCAGATATAAGGCGTACAAGAAAATGTTTGATTGAATGAAATATATTGGATCTTGGATTAGGGACAACAAAATTATTGAATGGCCCCTAAATCGAGTTTTCGTACTTTCTACGGAATGAGAACATCATACTGAGTTAAGTGAGAGTTTTGGTTTGGCTACATTATACATGTAGTTCTAAAGATATAAGATGTACAATAAAATTTTTGATCGAAATATGAATATTGGATCTTTTGATCCAAAAAGGTGTTGTACACAGAAATTTTTGTTGGGAGGGGTACAAGCATTGAGGGAGGAGGGGACCTAATACTACAAGCCACTGCGTCTATGTAGTATTGAATGTCTATGTAGTATCTATATTTTCAGAAGCAAAATGATAGAACTAGATTGTTTTTATAGGAGAAAGAATACGGATGAAGTGTAAGATCAAATTTTCATGCTACATCAATAATTTCCCTGTTAAACAAGTATAGTTTTATTAACATAATATATTTCCATAATACATTTTTATTGATTATTTACTTTAAAATAAAAATAAATTCTTGTGGTAACGCTAAAAACAAAAAAGATCGGAGTACATAGAGTGATTAGTGACACCATAGAAATTATGTAGAATTGAAATCAACAAGTAAGATTAAATTGAATGAAATCTTTCAGTTTAACGTCCCACGATTATGCTCTTTAGGATCAGGGAGACAATAATTAAAGCAAGTGAATGATGATGGAAGAATTGGTGGAATGGGATTGTGGGAGGAGACAAGAGTACCCACGGACACGATGTTGCACACCACTAACTTACTTTGCCTGGGGATCGATATCAGGGACTCAACAAGAAAGCACTAGAATAGGAAAGATATGTTGGATCAAAAATTTGACTAGAAATATTGGGCCTTATGCAGAGTCGTTCATACGCGTGATTAGTATCATACTAAAGAGTTTGACTAACATATGTTTCCTGCAGTAGTCAGGCCTTTAGAATGGCGTTAATCATACGTCGAAACGATTCTGCATAAGGCAGATTGTCTCTCTGTTAGATATCTGTTTATAAGAAAAAGTGAAAAAGCATGTTGATAGTGAAGATGACCTTAACCAAGTGTAAAGTCAAAAAGAAGCTGTCGCCTTGGAAAGCCTATATTATGGGCAGTGGCGTATTAGGCTTCCGGGCTTAAGCTCCCCCCCCGAAATCTTACTTACTATAGTAAAGTATATGAAATATCTTGCAGAATTTTCACATTTTCAGGCAAAGCCCTCCCCGAAAGTTAGCAAATCCCCCCCCGAAAGAAAATCGTAAATACGCCACTGATTATGAATACACAGGTTCTGAATTTCCACCTATTGGTTTCCTTTCCCGCACATCCTTAGTCTGCCTATTTGGAAAGTGAAAACTCCTAGATGTTCTAATTTCTTTTAGTTGTTGTATTTCACTATACTCTTTTGTCGCGTGAGATCCGGGTTTCATCTCCTGTGAGCAGAGATGATGTGGGTCAAGAGAAACTTGACCCAAGACCAACTGACTCACTGTCCACCGAGACCTACGATCCAACGTGAAACACTCTGACCAACGACCCACTATGACAAACTCTGACACACCATCCACAATGACTCATTCCCAACCATTGTGACCCACTCCGACCCACCATCCACCTTGACCCACTCAGATTCACTACCCACCAAAATCTATCTTAATCAACTCTGATCCATGATCCACGTTCTCCTCTGCACTGACTGGAGAGTTTACACTTGCAATAAAAGAAGACTGTGAAATTAGCACTAGCCGGAGTTTGAATTTCTACGGTCAATCGCTTAAGCACCGCTCTGTTACAATACTGGTGAATCTAACCTTTACGATATAAAATTGTGAAGTGTTTGTCATGGGACATTTTACGGTGAATTTCAATTTAATTATCTAATATAATTATTTCCTTGTTGAAAAATATTTTTTTTACCAGTACAGTGCTCCTCTAAAAACGCACAGGCCATATCTCGAAGGCCAATTATAAGTCCTAATGCTATTATTACAATTACAAATATCAATAACCAAAAGTGCCTGAAATTCTTTTTTCTCTTAGATATATTCATCTCAGGTAAGTTTATAGAATCAATTGAAAAAAGAAGAAAAATAGAGGCCTTGAAAATAAAACGTAGGCAAAGTCACCAGTGTTCAAATGCTGTCTACGATGTACTGAGCAGAGTTTGTCGGTGGGTCAGAATGGGTAACGGTTGGTGGTGGGTTGCAGTAAGTCACGTCGTGTTGACCAACGACCCACTCACAAATCATGACCCACTTCACCCGCGACCCACTGACCCACTTCATCTCTACCTGTGAGTGCTCATGTGGCTCGTAATCCACGTTAAGCTGTAGGTCAACGTCTCATATGGCCTTGATGCTAAAAGGAAAGTTAAACAACAATTTAACCACACTCACCAACTTCGACTACAGTAGAAAAAGATGTTTGAGTGTTGTTTGAAGAAAAATAGACTTTGAAGGACGTGATAGAAAGTGTTGTGGCAGGAAAACTAAGCAGGGAAAGAGAATTATCAATGGCGGATATAGCCTTGGCCCCCCGAGTTTTTTGAATGACAAAAATAATTTAAACTTTATTTATATATTTTTGAAAATGTATAGTAAACTGATGATATAGGAGGGGTTCTGGCTTCCCCCTTGGTTTTTAACTTCTAGACCCGCCTCTGAGAATTATAGCAATTTTTAGTTGAAAGGAACCGTAATACATAGAATTTTCTGAACCGAGAGCGGGAAGTGACCTGCTGGTACTAGCATAGTGTTACATGATGAGAGATATGGTCCCGGAAGTCCGTCGTTCGATTCTGGTGGATGTCACTTACATTTATTTTTTTTCTTTCTTCAAGAATATTTGAAATGTAGCCTCAAGCTTCTTTGAAGCAATTTGTAATACTATTCTGGTTCATTAAACTAGATGCAATGGCAGAAGTCCTTTACCCTGCACATGTCTATACCTTATTCCTTGTCCTGCTTTTTTTCCCCTTACTTGCTACTTTTCACATTTCACTTCGAGTCATATGTCAGCTATATTTTGTTTTGTCACTTTGTTGAGTCAATATTCTGAAATTGACTAACATGCCAGATAATGCTCTTTTTACTGAGTGAAGTGATTTATATCCGCAAACATAAACATTATTTTATTGTGGAAATACTTATTTTCTACGTTATCAGCTATATTGGTGAGTTCACGTTGGACGATGTCACCTCCTGTGAGGTTCATTGAGGGTAATGTTTGTAGTACTGAACTTTGGAGGTTTTTGTCCTAAACCTTCTAGAACTTTCTATTTTACGTCAAGACAACGTGACTGTGGGTGTTCTCGAACATTTAAGTTTTGTTGCCTTTTATGGAGAGAAGAAGAAAAAGGGGTTGGGTTTTGTAAAACCAGCCTTTGAATAAAACCACGAACACCGAGTTTATCGAGGAAGTGGGAGTAAGATTTTGACGGAGTAAACATCGTTAAACGACACGTCATGGAGACACTTCGATACTTGAAGGTATTGTAATTAGCTGACATATTGAAGGAACTTTACATTTAAAACCACTGCAATTCTTCAAGACCTAACATTCTAGTCTACCTACCCAAATTCTACTGCATCTTTTGAAATATGTATTTTGTGTATTTCATTTATTATTACAACATTAACCCTGTTAAAGCTACATCCAAAATTTAGTATCTTTTGCATTACATAAAAGAATTATACAATTTAATTATTCATGTTTCCAGCTTTTCATAAAAGCTGGTGGTGGAGACAACATCCCCAATCTGTTGGGCAACAATTTTCTTACTGTATTAGGTTGCCTTCAGTGCATTCCTACTCTATGTACGGTGATGCAACATGGTGGAATTGATGCTGTGTTTTTTTTTTCTTTCTCTGTAGTACCTTGCAGCTCTACGTAATTGAATTCTAGCAGAAATTGGTCTGGTGGTTTGGTGTAAAGTAATTTTAATATGCTATATTTAATTTGTGCTTATAATTAGTATATTTTTATGTTGCGTCATTTTGCAGAAGGCTATAACATTAGTGATGAATTAGATATAACTGAATTTTTTGAACCTATTGCTTCCTCTTCTCCTGGACGTGTTCATTTTACAAGAAAGTGTTTAGATAAGCTTAAAGAAAATTTACGGTTTTCCCACTCGCTATCTAGTATAGAAGATCCCTCTGTTTCGGTTTTTCAGAATAGTGACGGTTTCTTTCAATCAGACATGGCTGAAGGTGGACAGACAGATAACATAGGGGTTTTGTCACATATTCTCAGGCCAGAACCATTTTATGGGCGGATAGGCGATGATGTAGAGAGATATGTTGATCATTTTGAAATATTAGCCCAGGTGAATAACTGGTCGGATTTGAAAAAGAAGTGGATTTTAGGTTCTTTGATGAAAGGTCCTGCGGGTTATTGGTTTGACACACTTTCGAAACAGTCAGACTTCCCTGATATGACATACGCGCAATTTAAACAAAGGTTTCTTGATGCATTTAAGAATTCTTTGTTACCTCAGTTAACGGAACAGGAAATGAGGGCACGTGAGCAGAATGAGACTGAATCTGTAGTTTCGTACGTATATGCTAAGAGAAACCTTATACTTCGTAATGACAAAGATGCTCCGGTTTCGAAACAAATTCAGCTCATTATAGACGGACTTATTCCTGAATACATGCGGTTAGCAATAAAGAAGAAATACGATACTGTGGAAGCATTGCTTCAAGATTTACTTGAGGAAGAAAAAGCTCGTGTGTTGCTTGAACGTAAAGCAATAGAGAAAATCATGAAGAAAAATCCATTCCTAGCAAATTCTTCGATTCAGTTAAATCCTCCGGAGACTACAGCTGTGCAACAAACACATTTAGTGCAAACTCAGCCTTCTCAAGTTCCGACTCGGACTTTGAACTCTCCTGTTTCCGCTTCACAGACGAGAGAAGAGTACAAAGATCAGTTAGCTGCAATTCAGAAACAGCTAAATCAGCTTACTCTAAAAGTGGATGAGAGTCAAAAAAAATACTGACCAGCGCAACTCATTTAGACGTAATAATAATAATAACAACTTTAGACGTAACTTTTCCTCTCGTAGGGGGAATGGCCAGAGATCACAACACAGTGAGTCTCGTGATCACAATAATAGTGGCAATTCACGGAATTCCAATAGACGTCCTGTAATTTGTCACAAATGTGGCAAAGAGAATCATTTTGCTCAGCATTGTAGGAGCAATTTAAACTAGTACACAGGGTTGATGATGAAGGGCCATTGACTCTTAAGCGTGTTAAAGTCCCTATATACATAGAACGAACTCTACCACATATTAACGCTATTATAAGTGGACAAGAGGGCCCTATTCTTCTTGATTCTGGTTCTCAGATTTCGTGTATAGGCTCTCACATGGTTCCACGTGGTGCTAAGTTAATGGGCACGCGTTCATTTTTAAAAGGAGTTACGGGGAACACTTTGTCAGTTAATAAGATAGCTCTAGTTCGATTCCGGTTGGGATCGCATATTTTTTGTCATCCATTTAGAGTAGTTCCTACGTATACACATCCTCCACTTCTTGGACAGGATTTTTTGCTTGCACACAAGGCTAATTTAGATCAGAATGATTTGACTTTAGAAGTTACAAGGTTCGGAAAAATTCCGCCATCAACGTTGCCAACTTCTCCTCATGTTAATTATGTGTCTCATGAATTTGCAACTTTAATCACACCAGTTTTTAAGGTTTTGTCTTCCGTTTGGTTGCCACCCCGTACAAAAACGTGTGTTCCAGTCACCAAATGTTTTGATTTAGTGGGTTCTAGAAATTGGTTGCAACCTAACAAGTTTTTAGCAAGTACTGTCAATTTGTTAGTGCAAGAGTCATATGTGGATAGTATTAATTCACATATTTGGGTAACTAACCCCACCAAGAAGCGATTTCTTTTATGGCGCAATAAGATCTTAGGTAATGCGGTAGAAGATAGGGAAGAACATTTGTGTACTAACCTTACGCTTGAAAATGGTCCTCAACCAATTAAAAGTGATCAGTTTGACTGTACTAGAGTAAATGTGAATCCTGAACTGTCAGATAGTGAAAAACAACGTTTTTATGATCTAATAACGGAATTTAAAGATGTTTTTAGTTGGTCCCCGGACGATTTCTCTCAAGCCCGCGACTATGAGCATGAAATTCAACTAAAAACTGACCAGCCAATAAACGTCCGTCAATACACTATTCCGTATCATTTACGTGAAGCTGTTAATGAACAAGTGCAGCAGTTACTTAAACAAAAGGTTATTAAAAAATGTAGTAGCCCTTACAACAGCCCAATCATTTTAGTTCGTAAGAAAAATGGATCTTATAGATTTATTGCTGATCTTAGGCAGTTGAACGCTTGTATTGTACCCACCGTCTTTCCCGTGCCACCTATTCAAGACATTTTGGTACGTTCTAGTGGAAAAAAGTATATAAATATTAGTGACCTCTCGAGCGGTTTTTTTCAAGTGAAATTGACTGAAAAGAGTCAATTATATACTGCATTTTCGATTCCTGGTGACCAGCAGTATTGTTTTTGTTCGTTACCACAAGGGTGCATTACTTCCCCAGCTGCTTTGAACGATCTGATGAAGTTAACGCTTGCTGGTTTGGAGAAATATTCCGTGTATTATTATCTTGATGACATAGTGTGGGGATCGGATACGATTGATGAAGTTATTGAAACCACTCGAAAGTTATTCGAGAGATTGAGAAGTAGAGGTCTAAAACTTTCTCCAGAAAAAACAAAGTTAGGACACTTTTCTTTAGAACTTCTTGGGCATACTATTTCTTGTCATGGTGTGTCGATCTCTGATCGCATTACGGATTCCATTCGAAATTACAAGCGCCCGAGAACTCAGAAACAACTGAAGAGTTTTTTAGGACTGTGTTCTTTTGTGCGAAATTATATAGACAAGTTTTCAACTTTAACTGAAGATTTACAAAAACTGCTTAAAAAGGATGTTCCATTTAAGTGGACTGCGGTCCAGCAGCAGGCATTTGAGCGGCTTAAGGATGCCATTTGTTCAGCTCCAACTCTTATGCAATTTCACCCGCATAGAGACGTATTTGTTTATACAGATGCCAGTGTCCATGGATTTTCTGGATGCATCCTACAACCTGAAAGTGACGAAACAGACGCTCCATTGGTTCCTATTGCGTTTTGTAGTCGTGCTGTGGGTCCCCATGAAAAGAAATATCATCCTTTTGAACTTGAATTAGCTGCATTGATCTTTACTCTTCGACGCTTTCGCTACTTTTTATTAGGTAGACATTTTTATTTACGAACCGACTGTAAGGCCTTAACGTATCTTCGTCAGACGAAAAATGTGGCTAAATTTGCACGGATTCTCGCTGAATTAGAGCAGTATAACTATACTATTTCACACATTCCTGGCAAGTCGAACACTTTGGTAGACAGTTTGTCAAGAAATGTGTTAGCGCCTCGAGACATCGACGACGAACAGAAAAATCTTGAAGATCCGCGAGTTTTCCACATCGAAATTGATGACACATTGAAAGAAGAACAGCGAAAGGACCCATATTTCAAGGATATCATTTTGTTTTTAGAAGGGCAAAATCTACAGGATTACACCACGGAACGGCATGCGTTGCGTTATGAAATGAAAGATGGAATTCTTTATCGTAAACATCGTGGCCCATCTGGCCCACAGTGTCTTGTTGTTATTCCAGCTACTCTTCGTGAAAAAGTATTTTTTTCCGCACACACTTCAACGTTGGGATCGTCACATTCTGGTTTTTCCAAGACATACCAGTTGTTACTGAGAACTGTATATTTTCCTCATATGAAGAAATTTATTGCTGCCCGGTGCCGCCAGTGCGAAGTATGTCAACGCCACAAGAAAGTCCCAGGATCGCCTCCAGGAACTCTTCAGATGATGCCATCGGTGGCCCCCTTCTATCGCCTGGGATTAGATGTAAGTGGGCCATACTCAGACGCTAATATTTTACGTCACAAATATTTAGCAATTGCAGTTGATCATAATACAAGATATGTTGTTACTGCTACTATTGGTGACCAGACAGCAGCAACTTTAGCTGATTTTCTTTATAATCACGTAATACTTCGATTTGGCCTTTGTAAAGAAATTGTACTGGACAGATCAACGGCATTTACTGGTTCCCTATTTCAGGAATTATGCAATATTTTGGACATAAGGATGAATTTTATAAATCCATACTATCATCAAACGAATGGTCTTACGGAAGTTATGGTCCGGAATTTGGAAGCGTTGTTAAAAAGGAAAGTGGATCCCATGAACCATGGAAGTTGGGTAGAGCATGTTTCTGCTGTGACCTTTTCTCAAAATGTGACTGTGAATCAATCCACGTCTTACAGTCCATTTTATCTTCTTCATGGATTTGAACCATACTTAGAACATCAAGCGATTATAAATGGACCTTGTTTTCATATTTCCAACGAGGAACGTTTAATAACTCTTCACGATATTAGAGAGAAAGCACAGGATAAATTATTTGACAGGTTTCGGACATCACAAAAGTCATATGAGAAACATCATACAACAGTGACGTATAATGAGGGTCAACGTGTGTGGATTTATGATCCAACTAGACGTCGTGGCCACGCCAGAGCATTTTCAGGAGTTTTCTTTGGTCCAGCAATAGTTGTTCGAAAGGACAACGCTAATTCTTATTTTGTTAAATATAAAACCTCGAAAGGCAGGGAAAAGATCGAATCGATAGCCATTACACGATTGAAGCCCTATTATCCAGATGTCACACCGAACGAAGAAGATGAAGAAGTGTTTCATGCTAGTAATTGTGTTCCTGACTCGGAAGATCAACGACCCAATGAATCTAATCATGCTGCATTAACAATAGAATCTGAACCATTTACTGAAAGTTTTGCTGTGGTCGACGTGTTAAAGTTACCAACTATTACTCAAATGAAATACAGATTTCCGGTGAAAAAACCGTTGTATAATTATAATGAGGAAATTAACGATAAAATTAGTATTTATCATGGAAATATTGCCACACTGAAGTGTGATGCAGTCGTTAATGCTGCAAATGAAACTTTAACACCTCTTTCAGGAGTGGACGGTGCTTTGCATTTTGCAGCCGGGCCACAATTACGAGAAGTTTGTTTAAAACTGGGTTCTTTGAAACCTGGTGAGGTTAAAATTTCTCCTGGTTTCAATTTGCCAGCAGATATTGTTTTATTTACATGTGCGCCAAGAGATAACAATAAGCGTATTTTACGTCAATGTTATGTCAACTGTTGTCAGCGAGCTATCGAAAACAATTATAGAACTTTGAGTATCCCATGTTTAGGAACAGGCGCATTTCATTTTGACAAAACTGAAGCTATGAAGATTGCTTTGTCAACAGTACGAAATGTTTTGGAGAAAAATTTAGCTGATTTTGACCGAATTGTTTTCTGCGTTTTTGACAAAGACAACAAAGATCTCTATTATGACAATATTTCCATCTATTTTCCTATGACTGAATATAAGTCTGCTTAGTTTATTCCAGATAAGACATATAACGGGAATATCTCCGTTAAAAAAAAAAAAGCCTTGATTAGACTGTTTTTTTTTCTCTCGCTGAGATAATTTACATCTAATCTCTGTTAGACGTTTCCCCTTCAATTATGGAATGGCCATCCATAATTGATTATTTGGGATTTTTTTTTTCCTTTCCATATGCGCATATGAACTAATATTTGACATATTGATAGTATTACATTGGATACTATTTATTCCCTAATTTGACATATTTTGACTTAACGCCTAATTTGTGAATTGCCAACACCATCTGCAATTAAATGGATTTTGTATCTTTGATACTTTATTTACCTGAACTACTGTTATTTACTCAGAATACATTATTTACATAGTTATGAGCTCAAAAATCCCTATTGTGATTTCTTTTACTAATTTTGATTTTTCATGGACATGACTAATCCTAGGATTCTTAATTTATTTATTTTACCTGAATTATGACATGATTTTATATTTTATTATATTTTATATTGGATGCTTGTTGTTTGATACTATTTAGTGTGACTTCGATACTTAATAATTACGTATTTAATGTGAAGAGAGGGAATAATAATAAAGAATTGAGACATATATATGTTAGTTTATTGAAAAAAAAAACTTATTTTTTCGAAGTATTTTTTTAAACAGGTGTATTTTATTTCACTAACGAACTTGGATTTAGCTTATTTAAGAGAAAACATTGTAGATTTTTTTTAATAATTATGCATTTATACTGTATTATTATCGTAATATTAAGGGAATAGTTTTCTTTTGTTTTTATATTTTGTATGTTTCTTTGTATTATACTTTCAGATGATCCTGTGCTTCTTTGTAGCATATGTTTCATCAAACTTAGAGGTATCCATATCGAGTGGATTCTATTTTAATGAACTGCATGGGCAAGTTCTTTATCAACACTCAGCCCCACTTTTTTTTAATGTAAGTTTTGAATTTCCGCAGGCTATTCCTGCTTCATCTATGTTTAAAGATTTACATTGTGCCGATAATTCCTCTTACCCGATACAGACGTGTAGTCTAGCCTCATCTTTGGATGCCCTACATTCTCACCTAGCAAATAACTTGTTGACTATCAACGAACCGTATAGGCATAAGGAAGGTTCTCGTTCTAAACGTGCTTTATTAGGGTTTGTAGGAAATCTTTTCTCCTATTGTTGTGGTGTAGCTACGCAAGGTCAACTATCATCCTATCAGAAAAAACAAGATAAATTGGAAGAAACTGTTTTACAGCTTCGTCAGCAATTACTACATAATTCTATTTATATTCATAATGCTTCTACGGAACTCTTAAAATTTCAATCAAAATTAGGCCAGAATTTTCAAAAGATGGAAGTATTTTCGAAAACGCTACTTGACCAATCCAAAATTTTAGCTAAATCATTGCAAAGCCTTTCTGATAGAAATCAACTTCAACTTTTTTCGCTTTTGGGCGAGATATATCAATTAGCTATGCATATTTTAAAGATGGTAGAATTACAAAAATATGAAACAGCTGTTCAAAGTTGCCGCTTGGGAAAATTAGACCCAACTTTAGTTCCCTACGATGTGTTGGAAGCCCAGTTACGTTTATTGGAAGAATCTTTGTTTACCCATCGAATGGTACTTGCGATACCGTCTTCTGATATTGATGTGTATTACTCTGTGAAATTATTATCCTGCACAATCACTGATACTTACATTTATGCTCAACTTAAAGTACCTCTTAGAGAACGTGACATTTTGTTTAAGTTGTATTCT